>NC_084946.1:17573587-18257248 GCF_949316205.1 Platichthys flesus
GTACTTCAAAACATAATTGTTTCAACAGCCGCTGTCACAAGTCTGAGACAACATTAAAAAAGGATATATTATACAGCTCATCTCGAAGGGAGGGCCTTTAACACCCAGGAACACATATTCTACTGGCATTTATAACTTTATAGTAAAAGTTGACGGGAAACATAGGCAGAGCTACAAAGCGAATTATGGTTATGTCATATTCCATGTTTCATAAACGTATCTTCACACGGCTAGTCACTTTAAGAAATGTGTTCATGTAGATTTTGGTAAGACTCATTATGTTCCATGACACTTCCGCTCCTCACTTTCACTCGAGCCTCCTTTGCAGTATGTGAGCATCATATACAAGTTTGGATACACAGAGTATATTAAAGCCTTCATCATGTTAATTTTTAAAACCCACACTCTTAGTTCTTATCATAATCATTTTACCCTCCCAGCTTTAACTGCTAGTATATTTCACATTTACATTAAATATTAGAAACTACGTAGGGGTCATGCTGTAATTAACTTCCACTGCAGTCTCTACGTGTTTCCTGATGGGTCCAATCTCAGACTTCAGTTTTTCATAATGGCTTTGCTTGTTTTTTCCATCAGGGATTTGGCCTTTAACGTACCCCGCTATCTGCCGGGTCTTTTGTACTGTATGCTTCATAATAATGACTTTTTCATCTGCAGATTGAATAGTGAGGTTGGAAAAGATGGCTGTGTCAGCCACCCGACCTGACTCATAATTTGTGCAGTGAAGAGCTTCATCCTTCATTTTACCACTCAGTCGTCTGAATAAAAGCATTCAGACATGGAAAGCAAGAGACTGGGGTTCTTTTTAGACTGAAAGCTGTCCGTTTCCTGTTGTAAATGTGCTGAAAAGGTTGGGCAGAGGATATGATGCATAGACGACAGTGCTATTTATAACACATGTGTGCTATCTAGGTGTGAATGGCAGCAGCATTTTTATAGACAGGCATGCACACGTATGAATGACGTAAAAGCACGAGGCACTTGGTGACTAATTTGAAAGCATCACGTCCCCAGACAACAAAATGGTTGACTGTGATTGTGCTGTTACTGTTATGGCGAGTTGGTACCTCGTGAAAGCTCTGCACAGCGTTAATGAATGCTTCATCAGCCACAATTTGTGTATCGCCGTTGAGGAAGGCCTGGAAACGATCCTTGGTCTGCTGAAGCTGCTGCTTGGTTATCTGTGGGAGCAAGAGCAGATAGGAGAGAGTGTCAACAGATACACATGTGAGTTTAAGCAGTAGGAATATAAGATCCATTCTGAATGGGTCATTCTGGCCATGGGGTATAAGCAGAGCAGTCCAAAAATCTGTTTCTGACAGTCAAGCTCACAACACCTCTGAATGCAAGCCACAGGTCATCCTCACCAAGTGATCCAAATCACACCAACTGGCTGTTCTCACTGTGCATCTCAATAACAAGGTCCTCCCTTAATCCCCGAGCTCCTCGTGCTTTCATGTTGAAACAGGTCCAACACCTCTGCTGACTGCATCTGTTTGAGTCAAAGAGACTGACTGAAGGTGAGAGCAATACTAAGATTGAAGCTTTGCCTTGTCGATACAAAGCCTGCACGATGGCAACCAGTGTCCCTAAAGGCTGGTCAATCTTACTATCCTGTTTACCATCACACGTGATTTAAACCCCAGAGGTAGCTGTATTCTTCTGCTCGGAGGATACCCCTCCCGAGCCTGAGCTGAGCAATCCACAAGCCCGACCAAAACCTACTCAACTACAAATGGCTCTGGTGGACCTTGTAAGTCACGGTCCGATGGAGCCAAAATAACAACATCAACCGCACACAGACACGATGCCTCTGTAACAGCCCCCAAAAGGAAATTTTCCAGGCCTCAGCTGTGCTTGGATATCCTGTACATGAATGTTACAGGCGAGGTAAAAAAGTTCATATATATATATATATTCCATATACTTTTTTAAATGTTAGATATTTGTTCTCCATTTGTCTCAATCCTTACTCTGGTCTTTAGGTTATTGTCTCTATGGTTATTGTGTCAGTGACCAAACAGTCAATAAACTGATGATCTCCCTTTGACAGCTGCCTTCACTTTTACCGTCCAGGCTGTTGTGGATATCAAACATGCTCAAGGACCTGCTGGTACCGTGTGTCCGTGAGCATCAGCCTCGCTTTGCAAGTGACAGACTTTAGTGTAGGAGTGTGATGGAAAAGTACCACATATCATGTGCCTGTGAGGCAATCTCAACACCATCTGCGTGTCCATCATATCACCCCGACCCTGTTCCAGTAATGTTCAGAAAACAAGGTTCATCTAAAATAACATGTATCTGTCAGCGCCAAAGTGCCTGATTTTGGTCTAATAGGAAATCTTTATGAAGGTGTATACAAAACACACATATTAGATTTTGAGAGACACAAAGACAAAGTGACGATCTCCACCTTGCTGTCAATGAAAGCAAAACAAATACAAATTTAATTTTAATATCACTGCTTTTTCAGCCAATTCATGATTTTTCTGGTACAGCAAATGTCAGCATGATAAACCACTCAGTGTCCAAACATGAAAGATCCACATACAACACACAACAGAACATCAACATCATTACTTGTGCTTCTCCTTCAAGATTTTCAATCTATTCACCTTGGCAACATCTCGATGTAAGATTAAATGGAAAGCGTGAAACATCCCTGCTATGTTCTAATCGACCACAGTGTTCTAGGAACATCCTGAGGCAGGAGATGTTACTGTTAACAACAGTAGACAAATCAGTCGGGTCTATGGAGACACTCGGAGGCTGAAGTCAACTTACTCATTCCTGTCCACTCGCCTGTCAATTTCTGATGGAGCGAGGAACCAGCTCACTGAGACAGTCTAATGCAACAGTCCTGCAATAAATCATATCTTCGTTAAGGTGGAAATATTCATTATTTTACCCAATAAACTTGCTTTGGATTATCTTTTTTCGTAATGTACATGATGCAATGGTCGAAATCCCTGTGATACATGTCATGATTGAGTCTCTAATGTAGAGACTTGTGTTAATTAATGAGACCGTGCTTTATTTTCCCCTGGAGAATGCATTATTAAATTCGGAAATAGCAATAATTCTAAGTGAAATTATCGCATTTTGTGTGTTGTGTTGTTTTGAGAGTTTGTTGACTTTCCGCTGTCTACAGTGCATTGTACGCCTGCACAGATTGATCATGTGTGAGCATGTGCCTACACATTTATTTACCTCCTTTATTTACCAGTTTTACTTGTTTACAAAAAGGGAAAAGGTCCAAATCCAAAAATATTTTCATATTACATTCACATGTTTTTCCTTTTTTATTAATATTTTTTAGTTACAATGCATTTTTTTTAGTTTTTACTTCAAGGTAAACATGCTAAACATTGCATTCCCAAAATTTGACCAGCAGTGGTAACTATAATGCTCTGATTTTATAAGTCTTGGTTAATGGACCTTGATAAGCTTGACTTTGTTATGAATATACTGACAGATTTTTGTTATTGATTTAATGCATCAAAAAACAAATATTACTGGTTTGCCATAACAGAGGAACAGAGCAGAACAGAAAGAGCTCAGTTTGGTAGTGTTTTGTATTTAGGGTTAGGGTTTGTTTCTTCCCAAATTTAGAGGTTAAATACATGTGTTGAATCAATGAACTGATGTATGCTGTGTGTACAGTTTGGTCACAACCTGCAAAAGAAATTGAGCAATTGCTAAATGAATCAATTGACAGAAAAAATTTCAAACTTCTCATTCTTAACCGTACCATATATGATGTTAAACCAATAGCTTCAGCTGTGGAGCGCAGCCATTTGTGAGACAATGGTAATTCTACTCTGCTTTTTTTTATTTATTGATTAATCATTGAGTGTGTGAGCTGACACTATAGCACAAAGCAGGAAACCAGTGAAAACATGTCCACTTCTTAACCAGACCACAGTTCAACCACATTAAGTATTTAAGACTTTCAACGCTGCGTCAGTTTTATATCATTGCTGATTAGAGAACTGTGCTGATTAGTAGCCAAGTTGATGGATGACAGGAAATGCCTCCATTTTCATCAGTATTACTAAACTCCCAAGACGTACTTTCCTGCTTTGCTGGTATTGATTGTCTCTCTGTGGCTCTTATCAAGATTGCACTGTTACAACTGTGATTCATTGGCTTGCAATGAAGTAGGCAGTGACATTAATCACCCTTCACATATCAATAGAAGAGATGTGCTCACTGCATTGGCTTGATGTACAGTAACTTCATTACAGCTCAAAATGACTATGGATTAGAGTTTATAGTTCGACCATGTGGCTGAAACAATATTGGCGTCACTGTGAAATATTTAATGATCAAGAATCTTTCATCTAAAAACTTGCCTTGTAATAAATGATAAGCATTTTTGTAGTTGAGGCAAGGAAAGGCAATTTTTTTTATAAAGCACCTCCGTAAACAGAGGAAGGTTCAAGGTCCCTTATTTTTCAAATAATGACATAAAACTGTAATTGTCTATGTGATGCCCATTGATAAACATAACGTAAGGTCGATAAACAGACATGTAGTAAAAATCGTTCAGCTTCAACTACAATTTCAAAGTATCTGTGCTGCATCTTAAAACCCACTGAGCCTTTAACCAAGGTCCATGGTATTAAGCCCCCTCAGGCACTTATCTTGTAAAACGTAAGCTGCCTTTAGTGATTCTTCAGTGAACTGAAAAAGATTTCTACATATTGCCCCGTTTGTCACAGTTTTTTTTATTCTGGAGTGCAGAAAGAAGTCCTTGTCTTTGGCACAAACGGATAATCCAGTCTGTCATCTACGACTTGACAGATACTCCCAAAAAAATTTCACAGCTGTCGGTCACCACCTATAATGTAATGATGGTGGGGGGGATGGTTACATTTGAGATATTGTAAAGACTATTCAGGGATAAAGGTGGGGTTTTAATATTACTGAGTCCACTAATAAGTTGTGGTCGACTCGTGTTGTGGGGACCTTTATCAGTTTATACACTGACTTTATGAGGACACAACGCAAATACCTATAATTTACATTTTTTATAAAATTTCAAGCTGAAGAAATTTAGACATGTGTGTGTGTGGGTGTGTGAATAGTAAGAAAACATGCATTTGTTATATAATCACCATTTGACACCAGAGAAAGGAGCCAGACACTAAACCAGAAGGTTACATAAATACACAATAATTATATTTAATGATTCTCTTCATATTATCCTTATTCTTATATCTCGCAAATTGTTTCCTCAGCATAGTTTGATTAGTTTTCAGCGTATTGGCTGTAGAGAAATGATGAGAGCAGTAATTAGTTAATTGAATGCAGTATAAACTGAGGCTACTATGCAATACAGCGCAGTGAGGCCGCTCCTCTGCTGACTCACTATTAAGCTTTCCCTGGAAGTTACATAACATCTAAAAGGCAAGTTAAATTAAGGCGTTTTCCAAAATTAAATGGCTCCAAATTAAATTGCTAGTTTTCAGTGGTGGGCAGTTGGTAAATACACTTCATCCATAAAAGCACTGAGGAAACATCCAAATGGAGCCAAAAAACGTGCACGGCTATATAAAAGGGAGAAATGTGTGTAATGCACTGTTCAGGTTTATGTGGAGGGTAAACTTTCATGCAGTGAAATAGATAACGCCCAAACTGAACCCTCTTATTGTGTTTAAATCTGTTTGCTCAGGAAAGAGTTGTTTCCAATGCTGATGTTGGTTTTCAGCAAACACAGAATGGTTGGATCCCCTCTCTAGACAAAGCACACTTTGCTCGTGTTGCAGATGACACCACCGGCCCACATCTGAACAAACAGCAAACCCGGGCGCGGCAGAGAGCGCTGCATGACAGCTGCCCAAAATCCACCAGCAACAAGCGTCATCAAACACCAAACGGCAGCATCATCCGGCGACTGTGGTCATAAAAGTACAATTATACAAAGACAGATGCACACGCTATTATCCCCAAACCATACACGCTCACACAGCTTTGTCCTGAAGAAACAAATGCACACACACACACACACACGCACACACACACACACACACATGGCATTGTGTCAGTAAACACCACCCGACCGGGGTCGTAAACAGCCAGGTGTGCACTCTGCAGACTTAGCCAGACTCACAAACCGGGAACTCTCACTCTGTATAACCAGTCTCCACGCTGTTGTCATATTCAGGAGCTGTGGCCCCGCTGATACATAGAGGAGAACACAGTGTTCACAACCAGCTAAGCCCCTTCTTGCAACAGTCATCCATTATCACACCACCAACTCACTGGCAGCTGCCGCACAGCTCAACTGGTTTCGTCGTTATGCTCATTCAGTTACTGGGGAGAAAAGCCTACGCAACGTCAACGGCACCGACACAGGGAAGATGAAATCAATGGGACAATTTGCATTAATTTGGTCCAAAATAATAAAATCAATCTCGTCCATTACATTGCTTTGCATGTTGGACACTGACAAATTGAGATTCCTTATGTGGTAGTGTGCTCTGTCTGTTGCTTATTGAGATTCCAACATTTTAATATAAAGACTTTATGTAATCGTGTTTAAAATATAAACATTATGTATAATGCTAATAAAGCAGCACAGAACAAACCCAATGATACTGCTTTATTAGCATTTTATAGTTGACCATTGTGTATTTGTCTGAAACCCCATCCAGCGACGTGCATCGCAAACTGTCTGTAGGTTCATGCTAAGAACTTGTGCAAATAAAAATAATCAAATAAATAATTCATGCATTGTTTCAATGAAGCAAACTTTTCAAATGTCGCTGCATGCAGCTCCTTAAATATGAGATTTCAAAGCTTCTCCATATTGGAGATAGGTCTTGATGAGAATTGATGTTGAACTCTTAGTCAGACAAGACCTCAGCTTGAGCCACATTTAATGATTGAGCAATTGAAATGAAAAGCGCAACAGATTTTTTACATAATTGACAAAATTGTTAGTCACAGCTTTTATTTGTAGCTTATGAATAGCATTTCTCCTAAATTTAAAAGGACACTTTTGTGCCAATTTCTTTAAAATCTAATTATAGCACAGCTCATTCACATGAAAGCCCAACAGATCGCTGACTGTTCTTAGCTAAATGATGCTGTATAGATGTTTAAGCTCCGATATTAAAAATAACAACTTAGAAAAGGCAAACCTTGAAATTATATATGAAAAGGAAAAATATCTTATAATGTTTTCGAAAAAAAATTGTGACTCAGCTTTGGCTCAAAATAAAAAGTCCATACCCTGTACTGCACTGCTGCAACTGTGGAGGATACAAACTGACTGTGGGTTGGTATCTGTGTCCTTAACTGGTGCATTACCCTCATCAAGACTCTAAAGAAATAAATCCTGGGCTGCTAACCTTCCATCACAAATCACTTCTTTCCCTGTCTTGTCAATATATATCTCACTCACTCTATTTATTCCTGTGTGCTGGTCTGTTGGTCTTAGTGGGCACTCAGTAAGGTTTGTATCTCTGTTGAAGATGTAGTGACTGTCGATCAAACATATTACATCCATCCGACTTGCTTTTTACGTCAGTATTTAGAAAATAAATTGACGGGGAATATTTAAAGAACCACTGTGTAGGATTTTTTGGCTTCGAGCTGCGGGACTGCAGAGCTAACGTAAAACTCCTCCCCTCTAAACTCCCTTCCAAAGCAAGTAGGAGAACCTCCAATGGCCTTCAGGTGAGGTAGAAACGCAAAAGACCCCCGGCCCCTCGAGAGCCGCTGTTTGGTTTGCTCTAATCTAGGCTCTTGTAGAAATACGGCAAACTCCAGGCAAGAGGTTCCCTATGTAGATACCAACGGTCTATATTAAGTGCAAGAAATGATACAATGCTTAGTTTTGAGGTCATTGTACATGAACGAATACACACCACAATTATTTCATTTCTGCCAGTAGATCCCTGTAGCTCAGACGATGATGTGTTTTTTTTTGTTTGATAAGGGGGACGGGGGGGGGGGGGGGGGCTGGGGTTGTGCAGTGGCTCTGTTTAAAGGGCATGGCTCACAACAGGTAACAGTCATAATAACTCAGGGGAGAAACTTTGAGTCTGTGAGGCAAACGTCCTCACGGCTGCACCCGGCTGCTGTTCTGTATGACTCAGTGAGAGTCATCAGCGGAAGAGGGAAAGAGAGCGGTCCAACAGAGCCGAGCGGTAATGATCCGGCTACAGCTCTTACCTCTGTCTCTTTCTTTAATATGGAAAGCCAGCGCCGCTAATCTCTTTTCCCATTCAAACCCGGAGTGATTTTCCCCTTTGAAGCAATCTCTCATATGGTTCGCCGCAACAGCACAAACGCATTCATGGCGCTCACCAAAACCAACCGCCTGCCTCCACAGACACAGAGGAGATGATGTGCAGCCTCACATTGTGTAAAGACACAGAAGTTCTCTTGATTCATTTGTCAGTGTAGTCGCGGGTACTGTTCAGACAAGAGCACACTGATCAATGCGAGGTTGCTCCCACCGTCCACCGGTTTCAGCTACTACTCAAAAACCAAGTTTTAAATACACATGTTAATACGAACATCTGGATGGAGGTCAACCGTCTTCCAAGATGATTCATTTCAATTAGAGCTTAAATAGTCTATTAATCAATCACTTGATTAACTGATTTATTCAAGCGAAAAGCCCAAACTGTTAATGCTTGATGGTTTTACTAACGCTCTATAGAGTTAAATTCCATAGTTTTGGTTCATACAGTGCATCAGACAAAAAAAGCAGTTTTAAGAGAATTTTTCACAAGCTTTTGTTTTTTTATCTTGACCAGAATGATTGTTAGAAAATAAAATTAAATGTCCAAACCGTGCCACTATAAAACCACATTTAAATTCCCTTCATCCCGATTTGATTAGTATCTGCAGAGTGCACACATTTTTCAATACTGGTTCCCTAAATGTGCCAGATTTTTTTTTCCATCAAGATCATCCATTATGATGACTGTTACCATCCGACAGACAATTTGAAAACAAAACCTCCTCGGTGCGAAAAAAAAAAATCCCTAATAAACCTCAGACGCAGGCCTGATTCTTTTGTAAAGGTTGATCAGGACCATCACGATCAAGGTGATGATGTATCTGCATTTTCAACTTTGCCAACCAGAGCTGCAGATAGCCTAGATCTATTTTTACCCTTTTTTTCGGAGTTTAACCAAATACCAGCATTGGGAGCAGGGATTATATTCTACACAGCAATAAAAAGAAAATGACAGGAGCTCTGCAGATTAATTCGTTCCAATCCATGCATACATTCTGAGGACACGTCCACTGTCCTCATCCAGACAATTCTTCTTCATGTCCGAGGACAGTGTCCCTCAGTGTAAAGGTTGAACTGTAGACGCTTCACACTTGTCTTTACCCAAATTATGTTGGAGCTTTGTGCAAGAGACACGATTACATAGACTATGTGGGTTCTACTGTTATTAATAAGTACATACTGTGCTGGAGAGAAACAACTCCGGGTACGAGGTTTTCTAGAGCAGGATCTAGAAGCTAGATCAGAAACATCTTTGCGCCTCATGAGGAATAAACAACGCTTCCTTCACACTCTGACTCCTGAACGGCGACAGACAGAGACTCTGCACTGTAAGATTTGCATTTCGGTTGGCCTTTGTGCGGGTAGCTGCGCCCTAAATATCAGGTCACACCACTGAATTATTTAAACACGTAAACATCATCACTCAATTTTGTCCCGACTGTGATTGTCGCTCTCGAACTAGTCGAACCTTTAGGAAAAGAAGCTGATCATATTATGACACAGAATAAAAGAGAGTCTTAGCTTTCCCTCTCGGTTTATAAGCAGAGGGAGACGCTTCAGTCTGGAATCTGTGATACGGTGCACGCTGCTGCACAGACCGTGGGTGAGGGGGGGTATGACGCCTGCTGCTTTTCAGCTGTCATCCCTTTGGAATCAACTTGCATAGTCGCACCGTGGACGAACACCTTTATTCTTGATGTAAGTGGCGCTAATACACGCCTCACATCTGCGACAGGAGAGACAAACATTTTCGAAACCAGCTTTCGAACGCTGATTGGCATTTTATCGGCAAATCTGAGCTCGCCTTTCACACAAATGGCTGTATTTCAGGCAGAATGCCATTTAAAAGTGTGAAATAATAATTTGAAGGATTCAGTTCTCCAGCTCTCCATTCACTGCCCCTCTCTTCATGAACTTAATGAGCTCCGGCTGTTCAGTCTCAGTCCTCTGTGTCTACAGGTTCATCAGCCAGACGGAGAGTAGTCCTGGAAAATGACCTCAATGTCTTTCAAGGAAGAGACGAGAGGGAGGAGACAATGCACAGGTCAGTGACATAAGAGCTGTCGTCAATACACATTATCATTTATTAAATCATGCACTCTACACACATCGCTGCTGCACACACACTGGAGCTTATTCCCTATTATTTATTGATGCCTCTTCCAGTGATGTCAGTTCCCTCTCTCTTTGTTTCCTTGCACATATATATCGGCATCATCTGTCCATTATCGAAAAGTTCGAAAACGCTCCAGCCCCCACAGAATCATAATGTATTGACATAATTGTAATGACATAACAGATGTATTGACATTCATCGGCAGCAAATATTTGATAATCATGTCTATGCATGCTCTTGCCTGTATGACAACCTGCCCAGCTCTTCCTTAGTGTTAATGTGGTTTTCCTCGTGTCTCGAGTGATGCGATCTGCTGATGACTTCACCATTAACCTCTAATCACAGTTTAATTAATATTGTTCATCAACAATTTAACTAATTTACCAAAACAAATGGCAAATTAGTGGAGATAACACCCATGCCCTTACTATCAACATCCTTGTTTACAGATCTGTTACAAATACACTGTGTCATCAACAGTTTTTGCATTTAATACTGTTATTCTGGTTTATATCTAAATTAAATGAAATTAATCTGAATCCATATAGACCCGTCTCAGCACTGAACACCAACGATGCCGTCTGCATCCATTTCAGTCACTTCACATTCGTATCCTGCTGCACAGTTCACAGCTCCTCTCCCTCAGAGTGTCGGGGGCATAATGTATGGTGTTAAAGAGCCGAGCCAAGAAGCACTCTATTAAACCAACCCGCTGGCACATGGGCTGATTGGGTCTGATTCTCTTTGGGCCGTCACACGTCCCACTCGAAGAAAAAAAACTCAAACTGAGAGAATAATCACTTCTGAAAAAATACCAACACTGTGATCTCTAAGAAGATTTGGATCCATCAATGTTTAGTTTTGTTTTGCAGTTTGATCACTAATATGTTATTCTTCTTGACTTGGTGACAGCTTTCATTTATGATTCAATTCTACATAACTGAGAATATTCGATATTTTGTATATTTCTGTCCTGCCAGGGAGGATATTTTTCCATCTGTTTGTCCTTCTGTTAGCGACTAGAACTACTGAATCGATTTTTGTGAAATCTTGTGGAGGGGGTGGGACATGACCCAAGAAAGAATCCATCAAATTTTAAAGCAGGTGGGATAAACAGGCGGACCCAGGGACTTAATTTTGGCAACCGTAGCCATTAGCTTTGGCAGAGGTGTGCACACCCTAGGTGTCCTTCTAATTACCTCTGCCAAGGACATGATGTTTTCATCTGCATTTGTCTGTTTGTTTGTCTGTTATTTGGCAGCATTTTACAATACAGCACAGCCACAGACCCAATGGAACTTGGTGGAAGCAAAGGAATGGGTCAGGTTTTCTACAAAATTTGTTGTCACAATGACATTTTTGAGGCTGGATGGAGAGTCAGATATCAGTTTCATTTTTACAATCGACGTTAAGAGGAACATGAATGTGAGAACCAATTTTGATTAAACTCCATGCAGGAGCTGCCATATTTCACACAGAGCCACAAATGAGAAGCTTGTGGGGCTAGAGGAAAGGTCAGGGGAATCAAGTCATTTAGACACAACAACTGGGAACCATGAATGTCTGCCCAAAATCGCATGTTACAGTCATTGAGATATTTATTCTGGGCACAAGTGGGCCGACCAGATGACCCCAAAATGTAAACACTGATATTGCCATCTACAGAAAAGGATTTCCGTCATGTTCTTCCCATTCTGAGTCACACTTTGTGTTATACCTGTGTACACACGTCCAGCTCATTGTCAGGAGGAGGTTTGGACCCACGGAGAATCCACAATGTGTCACAAAACGCCATAAATTACACCATGAAAGTCTATATTTGTCTATAACCTGAATAATTTAATAATAAAATATTCTTAGGGAGGGAGGGAGATACATTTGAATGTGTCCCAAGACAATTCGCCTTGAATACAAACACATGTGCCACTAGTCAAATATGCACATATACACTCAACCCACACGTTCGACGGCAGCGGCCTCCATACTGCAGCTGGCAAAGACGTCTTTCAGCCCGAGTGAGAACATGTTTTCGTCGCCCCTAAAAAGGAAACGCCGGCCTGCTTGTGTCCTATTGTGTTACCCTTTCACAAGGTTAAAGCAATACATTTCAAGAAGCATCCGTGGAGCCCGCACCCTCCGCAGCTCGGTCTGTTTCTCTGTGATAGCCCATCGCTGCTGTTTTTGTGCCAGAGCTTCTAATAACGGATTATCATGGAGCTGCTCCACATGTTTTTTTTGTTTTTTTTTCTCCAAGGCTTTTAAGTCTTTTAATTACAGAAATTGCTTCATCATATTTCTGTGACTGATCTAAAATAGCTAAAAATTAGATTGTGTAGCAAACGCTTTGAGGATATTCCTTAATAGATTATTGTTTATTGACGTCTGAGGAGCTCGCATTCACAGAAGGTTAATGGAGAAATCTATTGGGGCAATGTTTATTATATTCTTTACATATTCTTTATAATATGTGATGAATTATTTCCTCATAACCACACAGGGCTACAATGTAGTTAAATGACGACTACTTTAAAATGTCATGACAATATAAAAGCACAGAACTGCCAGAAAGTAATAAACGTATATTCAAGCTCACTGCTGTTGAATGTTTCTGTGTAATTAATCAACTTACTTCACTGTTGTGACTCAATGCAGCACATATGTTTTTTCCTGAAGAGATTAGAGAGCGAATCAAAGTGTAGAGGCAGACTGGAGGCAGACGCGCTTTGATTGGTCTGACATCAAGCGCTGGATTGTTTATCCAGATATTCACTCACCCACAGCAGAGCCTGTCTGCACATCCAGATATGAAAGTGCATTACTAAGCATGCATTAGACTATCGCTAACCTACGCTGAGTGGGACTACAAATAAACAAATAGATGGAAACGTTACTTATACCTCCCACATGCACTCGCGCATGAGTCAGCAGAACATTCAGACCATATGGCTTTAAACTGCGTCCGGGGGAAGACAAACTGTCTGTGGGGTTACACGGAAACAACTGTGTATTCCTGAGTACTGTTAACAGTGTTTCCTCGCAGTGGGTGACACACAATCAGCCTGGGATGAGCTGAGCTGAATGAACGTTCTGCAGGTCCACAGAGGCCAAACCGAACACAACTCGTGCATTGTAAGGAGAGCCACAAGAAACCTGGGCGAGTGTCTCACTGAGGGATTAGTGTTTGAAGGTAGCCCGCCACGAAACAGGCTCGTCGTTGCATGAACCCATTCATTTTTAATTAAGTGTTGTGACGTTCTGGGAGAACAAACACTGGATGCTCTTTCAAATACACAAACCAAGGACAAGAAACTGGGGCCATTGACCTGATGAAGAATCAAGGTTCCTGTGGTCCAGTTGGGCCTCTGAGACTTTGACAGTAAGGACTGATGAGCCCACACTGGCTCCGACAACAATGGAGCCACACAGCAGCAGTGAAACCAGGATGGGGCCCAAGAAGTCATAAATCTCTAAAGATTGGACCTCCTGTATTATATTTTCTCTGAAAATTGAATTTAAATTAGAACGTTCTTGTCAGTAAACGTTAATGCAATTAATTGACTGCAGCCCACCAAGAGGAGCCTGGCTCCTCTGCAGAGGAGGCAGGCTATTAGGCAACCCTCCTCAAGAGGTCTGTGCCCAGGAGTCACCTTGGGAGGCCAAATTGACGGGATAAGTGATGGCGCTAGCGGGTTGGAATTGGGTATCTGCCAGGAGGGCAGGACGTGGAGCCACAGAACAGCTGCATAACAAATGGACAGCAGGTCTTCGGTGAGATGTGGGCCAACAAGGACAATGACACCGTCCCGTTTCAAAGCGCCATCCACCATCTCCCGAACGCCATTTCGGTTAACGGGCTCGCGGGGGCTCTGGGATTGATCTCACTTGTGAGCCTGTGTAGTGGAGACCGCACTCAGGCTGCAGCTCTGCAGCAACACAGGCTGCTGCCATGTGTCCTTTCACTATCCGGAGCTCGGAGCGCCTTTATGTGCTCCTGTCACGCTCTGAGGATTTCAACAGTTTGCGTCAAAAACAGGAAAACAAACAAACAAACGGTGGTTTCACTGGGACGCATTCTGAACCCATGCGCTGCTGTATAGGCCCATAAACCCCTGTGTGTTCGAGCTTATGTAGGTCATCGGTGACAGCATCCGAGATATGAGAGCAGGCATCTCGTCAGCATGTGGTTAATAATGATGCCTTTTGCACCGAGGGCCCTTACCTTCTGCTGTCGCCTTGCCATGTCTGTGGGCTGTTTGGCGTTGAATGGATAAGCCACGCATCGCATCACAAACACATAGAGCTGCAGCTTCTTCTTGCGCTCCTCTTCCTCCCTCTGCAGCTTCTCCAGGTCCTCCTTCTCCTCGCTGGCGGCGGACGGGCTCGGGCTCGTCGGACGGGCGCTGCTGCGGCTGCTGCTGCTGGGCGCGAGTCCGCCCGAGCTCTCGCTGGTCCGACTCGGGGAGATGCGGGTCCCGGCCTGGGGTGCCGCCGCCTCCTTGCATTCCTCCTCCACTATCCCATCAGATTCCTCCTCGCTGGACGACGGGTCTAACATCTTGCAACTAGAGGCGACGCGTCCCTACAGAAAAAAACGAACCTTCTCAGTGTGGAGGAGAGTTGTCAGTGCCCCGGTGATGGTTGTGCCGTTGTCTTTAATCCTTTGCCAGTAAATGGTGGAATATGCCTGGAGTGGAGGCAGGGGGAGGCCCTGGTCGTAGGGAGGGATGTCAGCAGCACGAGTGGAGCTGGAGGAGGTTGAGTCCGCTTCACACTGAGCTTTCTCCGCCTGCGCCGAGCACTCGTCGCTGCTTACGTATCTTCAGTGTTTTATTGGCCAGTCACTGCTGCGGATGTGAGAGGGGGGAGGTGAGAGGGGAGGATGGGAGGGGGCGGGGGGGGGAGTAGTGTACGGATGAGGAGAAGGAGAGAGATTTTTTTTTTTTTTTTCCTGGTGGGAGCGGGTGATGGCCTCCTCCTCCTCCTCCTCCTCCTCCTCCTCCTCCTGCTGCTGCCGTGGAGCTGTCCGCGGTGCTGAGCGCGTGAACCGGGGCAGTGAGGGATGCGCGGCGGCTCGTCCTTGAGATCGTATAGCTCCACTGAATCGTCCCGTCCTGCAGTGGTACACCTAAGATGGCTGCCACGGGATCCCTCAGATGTTGTCACTGAAATGGGGAACGTTACTCCTCAGTTCGTGGGCAGAGCACGCGGATGCTGATTAGTGGGTGTAAAAGAATTCCCCTAATGGCTCCAGCATGCAGCCGGCCCCGTGCTGTGTGCTGAAGGGTGGGGTGCGCGGCCATACCGACACTCCGCTGCTCGCTGTGGATGCTGGGGCAGCTGAGTGTTGCAGCATGTGCTGGCATCTCCAGCCAGAACACTGATTCACACAGCAGTCACAGGAAAGGCCACATGCAGTTAACACATGGGTTAACAGTGAAATGAAAGGTGTTGGACAAGAAGGAAGCGATCAGCAGTGCAATAGTGACATTCAAATTTAAATATAGGTAAAAAAGGGTCCAATACAAACTAAGACAATATACATTCAAAGAATTTTTATTTTGCTTTGACTGTATGGAGTGTGAATAGTTATTGCACATGTGTATGTACCAGTATGGATGTCTAGAGCAAAAAGCCAGAGGGTTATTGCAGTATACGTTTCGAATTTCATTTATATGTTAAAATAAAACCATGCTGCTTTTGTATGAGAGCATTGCTATGATTTGTTATTTAATAAAGTGGTCACGTGACCTTTCGCCTCATTCCAGTACAGCCTGCTGAAAGAAACAAGCTCCTCATAATCTCACACTACAGAAGAACGAATCCGAGCAGACCAGCGTTAACATGACTCACACTTTGCTTTAATAAACTCATTTTTTTTTATTAATTTTGCGTATCTGTGCAAACAAGGCGGCGTTGTCATTCTGCCACCTGATACGATCCTATCAGATGTGGGTGATTAATTTTATTTCTCCTAGGCTAAACAATATCTCAAATAAATCTTAGTCTTTGTATATTTGTTTATTCTCAAAGCGCAGACACAACTTGGATAATCCAGACCACTGAAAAGGCAGAATAAGATCACATGAGAAATATAAAAACACTGCACTTATTCGTATGTGTTGACACAGCTGCTTGAAAGTAATAGCAGTACACCTGCCACAGCTACAGTATATCACCCTCCGACCCCTCATCAGAGTGACCTGATGGCTGTGCCACTATTGACTTAATCCAACTGACAGGCAAGTTATTGGCCTGAATGAATGAAGTAGCAGGAATACACTGCCAAATACGTTCACTCACTCAGGAAAATGTGTGCCCATCTGTCACAACATTAAAACAGATAACTAGTGATGTGGAAGGTGGATCAATGTATTTTTCACTTTGGGCAAGCCACGAAGCAAATATATTGTATTTTAACTCCAGAATAAGTTTAAATTCACGTTACTGGTGCTTTAGAATGAGCTCAGACCAATTTGACACTACATTATTAGATCAATGACCTTTTTTGTACATTTTGATATGCAGATTTTCACCACAACTATATCCAGCAAAACCTCTGCTCATTGTTACCTGAGGTTATGTTGTCATCTGCATTTGCAAAAATCCCTAGATGGATTAACACAAAACCAGGTGGAATGATGCCCTGTGGATTGGGGAAGAAGATCCAGAAGACCTTGCAGATCGCGTTTTTTTTTACCTTCTTCAGCATTGCACAATATGTTAAAAAAAATAAAATCACCAATTTCTTCAGGGATAATTCATCGATCTAGAAGAGAACAACAAGAGAGGGGACCGTTGTCTTTGTCTGGTGTGGCTTGATTGAATGCGAGGGGACTGTTGGGCCGTGGCCGAGGCACGATCTCTCCTAAATGCCCTTCTAGTTTCCTATAGAACCGGATTTCAGAGTATTCAGACGTGATGGGCGCAGACTAATTGATAATTACACAGCAAACCTATTATTTATTTTCTTATTTACTATTCCCCGATCCTTTAGATTTATCTCTCTGAGGTGTGTGTGAGTGCACCCTTAGATTTGGAACCCTTCACTGTTGCCACTTAACCTGGTGACCTGTCTGTAATCAGAGATAGGGCTGAGATCGATGAATCAATGGTTGGCTCTAGTCCATCTCAACATTTTTACGTAATCCACATCCTGGGTTTGCTCTTGCTTTGCTCTACCTTTTTTCACAGAGGACATTTTACATATATCACAGGATTAAATACTACGGTTAATGATTGTCGAATTCCATTTAGTTGCCTCCGTTGCAGTTCAGGAAGTAAATTATCAGGGAGCGTGTGTTTGGGGTCTGACTGCCTATGATTGTTTTTTGGGGCTGACCGCATCTCCGGAGGACAGTAGTGAAAAGGTAAACAAAGCAACAGAGTGTGTCTGCTATCCAGGTTCATCTTTAGAAATGCTCTGATTTAAAATGTGACCTATTCTGAAGGAAACCAACAACACACTTTTTTCCTTATCACCTATTCTGACCCTGCACTGGGCTCGCCTCCCCCCACCCTCTCACGTCTTACTGTACCAACATCCCCACCACAGTCTTTACACTGTGAGCTCGGCGCCTGCACATTTCACCTCTGAGATCAAATTCAATCTGACAGCTGGACCGACTAACCGCTACTCCAGATGTTGCTTGTGCGTCTGACCAGTAAATTCCCTGCAGGTCGCCGATGCTTTCAAGGACTCCTCTGCTCGGATTAGGCTCTGGGGCTGCCCTGACGCCTTGACCTGGTGTTTGATAGTCGTTTGGTTTTTAACCCACAAGGCTATGAGTCTTCCCTGTGTCCTCAGCTGGTGACACTCTCAGTTCCTGATGTGTGAGGCAGTAGACTGACACCCCTCGGTTCTCTGTGACTGCACACTCTTGTGTGAGTTCCCTTTAGAAAAGTCTAGCACTACCCTCAGCAGCAGAACCTTTTAAACATTAATAATTGACTGATGTTCTCTGCCGCGCTCCTCTACTTCAACTAGAGTGTGTACACATTAAATGTTGATGTTCTTCACGGCAACACAACAAAAAGACCGGCATTGTATGCCAACTGCTGGAATTTAGTTTGTTTGTGCTTTCAGAAATTCAGAATTCAAATTTTGGGGAATAATATGCCTGAAGTTTAGGAATCCAAACTTCAATGTCCAAAAACCATGTTGATTTAGATATTCCAGACCTTTTGATCATGGTACACAATACTGATTCATGGAAAGAGGGTTAAAGTCCAATCTTTAATTTTGAGACAGAAACACTACCTATAAATGAAAATTAATATATATATATATATATATATATAACCCACAAGGCTATGAGACTTCCTCACCAGCTGAGGACACAGGGAATTTTTTATGTATATATATATATATATGTATATATATATACATAAAAAGTTAGCTTACCACTGACATGTTTTAACCTATTCAGAAAACTTGTTAGTTGTAAGCCCTATCAGCATTAATACATTTATTGTTCGTGCTCCCCAGACAAATATAAGCAGAATACTAATCATTCTTTTCCTTCTGTGCTGGTATCCACCAACTCATGAGGGAAATATCTGCCTCTTTAGATGCCACATGCTCGACTATTTTCACCAGATAGTCACTTATTGGTTCTCGGCTAAATTAAACAACAAAATGCATGGTTTGTGTTTGGGGAAGTTCTTAAATAAGCAATTTGGTTGAAGGAAAATTGTGGTTTGAGATAAATTATTTCAACACTTTTTTCCGAAGGATGTTTTCAACAATTTAGGGTAGTTCTTATCACTTATGTGTGTTTACGAGTTACATGTTCTGGTTTTGATTAGTTATCTAATGCTATAAAAAGGTGGTAAAACATGATGATTGACAGCTGAAACTGACTCACAATTGGTTGAGCCCCTGCATTAGCGCCACCTTGATTATCCCCCGATCACTTCTGCGTAGGCTCCGGCTCCAAAAATTGAAAAAGCACAAAATGAAAGAGCCCATATCTTGGTATTTCCAGTCTGTGGGTCCTATAATAATCGTGGGTTCATCACTATGAGTGATCACGTTTACCTACAAGTAACTATGTGATCAATTGTTGGTATTAAGATATTGATTATATATTATTACAGTGCTTTTTAACGCATCTGAATAAACTCCATCAGCTGATGAAGACTATGTGATAAATAACCAGAGCGGCTGGGATTCCCTGTGACATTATTTTCTCCACTGCCGTCTCCAAGGTCATGATTGAACGTTGAGCCTCAGTCTTCATGTAATGAGGCCATGTCCCTTGAATAAGACTCCATGTGATGTTTGATCACATGAGCCCTTAAGCCACTTATGTATCTGTCAAATAAATGGGGAAAAATGCACAAAAAAAACCTGTTTGAGTATAAGTTATTCCCAGAGAAAATAAAGTGACTGGTTGCTGATATTCGACTTTCATCATCATCAGAGATGAGATGAATCACTTGAACTTCCCTCGACCCGTACCCTGTATTCATTATTAATCGCAGCCATGCTCTATAGGGACGGCCCCGACTTTATCATCACACCTAATGCTGCTCTCAGAGTCTTCTTCTTATCGCTCAGGTTTTTCCTTCATTCAGTCCTAGTCGTTTTTTAGATTGAAATGTTTAGGACACTCACATCACATGGCAATTAAAAACTATAAATAATGGTGCTGCCCAAGGAGATCTAGTGTAAGATCACAGAATAACTGCATGATAACATATTCATGACTACCCTGCCTCACCTCTTTCATTTTATAAATCTTCTCTCCCCCTGTATATATATATGTACATAATAGTAGCATGTTTATTTCATTCAGTGTTGGTTCTTGACAGAGTGACTGAGGGTGAGGAAGATGCTGGAGACCGATTTAACTTGTCCACTTTCAGTTGATTCAGATCGGTGCTCCTCTTTTTAGACATTAGCCTGGGGTTTAGTCACCGGCCATAAGCTTTAAATTCAGCTGCATTTAAAAAAAAAAAAAAACGGTTTAAAGAGGTGGAGGAGAAGTGATGCACACACACACACACACACACACTAACACACACACACTCTGCAGACTCACATGCACGCTGAGAGAGACTCCGAGCTTCTCTGGAGTTAGCTGAGGAGCTCTTTGAAATATTTAAATGCTGGGAGCGTTTTTAATGTGGGATTGATGGAATAGGGTCAGTATCAGCGCTGCCGTTTCCTCAGTCGTTTCAGGGAGAGCATTGCACCAAGTAAATACGGAACGATGACGCTCAACATGTTCAGCAGGACTCTGTTTACCTCCCAGGTGACTGGCATTTCAAGTCATGTGCTGAAACAAATGCTTTTCCTATTAAATCGACTGGATGTAAACATGAAAAGGAAGGTGGTTGTGATTGGTTTTTCGCAGTAAGGAGAATTCTGTTTTTCAATCACCGATCTCTACAAATCCTATTACATAGCATATCTCCCTTGATTTTCTTTTTCTCTGTGCTGGTAAAAACATGATTAGAGTATTTCCCATGCTCCCTCCTTGACTTTAATCTTATTGAGGTGGTGTCCACGCAGGTTAATAGGATCACATTTAGTTTTTTGGTTCTTCTATTTCAAATTCCTCTAGATATTTCATTACATTGAAATGTGTCTTATTGAATATTACTTTGAATTAGAAAACCTGTTTAGATTTTTGATTATTCCCACATGTTAAGTTTTTAATTGACAATTATACCACAATAATATACTATATGATATCTTTGTTAATGTATACCATTTCTGCTTGTGTAACTATCAAGAGGACCTTTGATGACCTGCCTCACAGCAGATGCACTGGGTATCAGTCTGTAAAGGTTCCGGGACGTCAGAGCCACAAATCTGAACTAACTGTACTTGCCTCCTCGACGAGGACCTTGAAAAAGGCCCCTGTTCTGTGTCTTATCTCCTGGGATCTTACTTATTACCTGGCTCTCACACACACAGACACACACACACACACACACACACACACATATATTTCACCTCTTCACCAATCTGCATATAAGAGCACGCTTGCAAATGTTTTCACATCGTCACACGTCCGCATGCCGTAAGATCTGTCTGACCTTCCTAGCAAGGAATAAAGTATAACAAAGACCATTACTCTCAGATCTGTTTATTTCAGAAGCCTCATAAAGTAGAATTTCCGCCACATTTTCTTTTTCAAAAATGTCAGGGTACAGTGAGGTAAACAGTCTTCTCAACTGCATGTCTCATATTACAAAGCTTTAGTCCTCTGCAAGAAAATTGAGAAACCTATGTCAACCATTGGTGGACGGTGAGTTTACCATAATGTATGTTTTTTTTTCCTTCTTAGTGACAGGTGGAGGCCCCATGAAAACCACCAGATTTATGCCTATCTCTTCTTCCCACAGTTTTCAGTGTAGAGGGGAGATGATGCCAGAAAAAGAGTCATCAATAATGCAGCGGGGGGATGGAGCCTCTCCACTTTAACATGATGAAAAACCCCACAGCTGTTAGACCAGCACAGTCCTCTCTAAAGCCGGGGTGTGCGATTCATCCGTTCGGGGGGCACAGTCGATAAGTTGCTGCCTGTTGAGCTCATTGTACACGTAGCAGACACAATCATCTGCAGAGGGGAGAGAGATCAGAAGTAAGAAAGAGCTCATCACTGCAGCGTCAGAGATTCTCTTCCCAATCAGCACGGCTGAGCACTGCCCTCTGTTGACTGAATGATTTAAAATGCAGTGAAAGTAGGCTAAAAACAGCCGGTGCAAAATAAGTGGATGTTTGGATTCCTCACTAACAAGATTCATGTTTCAACTGGAGGCGGACAAGAAAAACTACACAGCAAACGCTTGTCTTGTAGAGTAAAAACGCAACCATGATTAAAAAATGTTATTCTACATGAAAGTAAAGAATGAAAAAAATAATTACACACCAGGAAATGTCGTTCATTAATTTTCAACGCTCTACACTAATTAATCTTGAGAGCACAAACACATCGCCTTGATGGGAACTGGAGGCAAAACTCGACTGATCCCCGATCTACACACTGCAAACATGGATGTGTACACACAAGCTAAGGCCACAGTCTAAAAGCCTAAATGGGACAGAACAGTTAATGTCATTATAGATCCTATAACACATCTTCAGTCATGTCTGGCCTCCTGTTAATTTAAATAAATGTGATTCCAATGTGTTTCAGTTATATTATATTAACTTTAGACAAAAGTCAGAGCCTTTGTCAGTATCGGTTGATGTAATGGAATTTGATAATAAAACTCTTTAAACTGGATTTTGATCAACGGCCTCCCTATAAGTTGTAGCGGTAGATTATCTGTAACCACCCATCTTATTTAAACAGTTTTTAGATAAATTGTGTTTTCTAATCCAACCTCAAGTGTGAATGTGAAACCTGTCATTCACTTTTTCCTATGTAATGGTAATAATAACATGATGATTAAAGATAGATATCATCTAATTATCACTGCAGATTGTGATGTTGACTGTTGCTCGCCAATGATTTTCATATCTATAAAATGCAGCATGTTGATTTGTTCATTTGTAGAATTCATAAACTTAAAACCACCTCCCTGTTTAATTCATATTATTTATTTTTCCACCACTGTGTGTTTGCAGTGAAGAGCTTTCGTAGAAAGTAAGTAAGCACCACAACATTACAGAAAAAACTAAAACTACAGCTGTGTGCATTCATACACATTCCAATTTCTTTCAATTTTTCATATAGAGGATCTCTATGTGAAATCTTGTTGCTGCGGAGCATTGTTTTCTTAGTGGAACAAAAAAAGCCTGACAAGTAAGCTCAGATGCCTCACTGAGGTAAATCAACAG
The DNA here is from genome assembly GCF_949316205.1 of Platichthys flesus. Lineage (NCBI taxonomy): Eukaryota > Metazoa > Chordata > Actinopteri > Pleuronectiformes > Pleuronectidae > Platichthys > Platichthys flesus. The sequence continues at coordinate 17,596,781 of NC_084946.1, forward strand.
AGGTTCTCTGTAGCTCAGAGGATTCACAGACAACACTCAGCTGTAGGGGGAAACCTTATTTCTCTGCGCCCTTGTTCACCTAAATGTAAAAATAAAACCTCTGTTCCCTGTTACACTGTGGATATTCAGTTATATGCTTCTCAAAACTACTGTAGACAGAATATCAAATAGTTGCGAACCACACCAGAGACAGCGGCGGGTGTTTTGGAGTGTTCTGTTTAAATCAGTTGTTTTACATTTCTTAGTCTCATTCAAGGACAGAAACTGGAGTATTTCAAAACTGACATTGTGGTGTCTATTATTGGTGTGTTTTGTTCAGCTGGGAACAACCATCTCCTTGTCTTTGAATCGACTGGGGGTGGGGGGGGGGGTTACGTCCTCATCTCCTCTCTGCTGCATCAACCTCTGTCTTTATTTTTATTTATCAGTGTTACGTTCCTCCCTGTCTCTGGATAATTTGACGTATTTCATAGCTAAAGTTCAATTTGCTGTGAATTAAATAATTTATTTCGATATGACCCTAAACTCATCTCTCTGAGGATTAACCTGTAATACTGATTTGTGACCAAAAGAGGTCAGTAGAATCCTTTAGATAGCCTAATCATGGTTAGAGCGTTAGGAAATAAAATCAGTGCTAAGATAGATAGATAGATAGATAGATAGATAGATAGATAGTTAGATAGATAGATAGATAGATAGATAGATAGATAGATAGATAGATAGATAGATAGATAGATAGATAGATAGATAGATTTATCGATAGATAGATAGATAGATAGATAGATAGATAGATAGATAGATAGATAGATAGATAGATAGATAGATAGATAGATAGATAGATTTATCGATCGATAGATAGATAGATAGATAGATGGAATGCTTTATTACAGTTCATCACAACAAGATTCAGTTGTTAATCAATCAGACACTGTATGCTCCTACGCAGATATTGCCTTTTATTGGAAATAGCATGATGTCAGTAACATATTTTCCCTCACAATTTCTGGAGCATTGTGTATGTTTGTTCATCGGGTGTGATATTTTAATACATTTCTGTCATATGTTTGTCTGTTTGTCCAGATGAAGCTGCAGTATCAGTGAGCCACAGTGAAATTACAACAGGTTTCCAAGCAGCCTGAGAATTCATCTCAATCTGCAACATTGTAATGGTAAGAATTCATATGCATTCACCTAAAAGCATGAAGACATTTTTACGCTGAATCATAAGAACATTTTGGAATACATTTGGATCACCATGGAAACACAGCTTTCGATGAGGACTCACTTAGATGTATTATTAAATACATTCAATTAATTACCTGATTCTATTACACACCCACAAAAACATTATATATTCAGAGTGAGGGTAGCCCATTAAGTTAAAGTATTTATTTGGACCAAATAAATGCAGACTTTTCTACATTTTCATCCAACAGCAAAACAAACCAAAGGTAAAAAGAAACTGCCATCAGTAGTTTCCCGTACTTCAGTGATTATGATAACAAGCACCTTTAAAATACTTTATATAAATGCACAAAATCTAAATACTTAAATAGCAGAATATGACATGTGAATCTCAACCTCCGCTGTTTATGGTATTTGGGTCACTTCTGTGCATAATTCAACCCAAAATAATTTGACTCGTTCGTCACATAACCTTTTTTTTAGAAAACTACTCTTAGCATGAATGAACACAAAGAAAATGGATCATATATTCAGTCTAACACAAATATAATGTATGTGAGGTTGAGCATTTTCACTTGAGTTAGATTTTAAGATTTTTTTGTAGTGTTACCAAATAATTGCAGAGCTAGAGAAGATCTCCGACTCCTCCTGGGGGAGTGCGCCTCCTTTCATCACAGCCCTCTGCTCAAAGAGTCGTTTTCTTCTTGTTCCTGTCGCCATCAGTGGCATCTCAGCCCCGTGACTAAAAGCTGTCCACACACTGAAGTTGGACTTGAGCTCAGCACTTTTTTAAATGTGTATGGTTATATTTGCTCCGGTAAGTTTGATTTTCATTATTAATGTCATTATTTGGTTGTTTTGGCTTTAATGGTTCTCCTTCGGTTCCGTTGTAATGACTATTACATTTCCATGAGTAATAATATCAGATGTAATCTCAATGGTGTCTTTGAGGAATTTGATACGTTTATTCTTTTTCAAGTTGCTAATTTGAAAATTACTTCATGAAATGTGTGGTTGATCCTTCAGTGCAGCTTTTAAAATACAACATGTGGCACATGTTTAAAAGTGAAGACAAACCATTCATTCACAGTGATCAGCAGAGAGTAAATGACTCATTCTTTGATGTAATATTCTGCAAGTGAGATATATGTATATATTAAGGTATGTTAAGTATGAGGACAAAAGGATTCGATGAATTCAGAGCTGTGTTTTGAACCTCACTGGGCTGCTGTGGCCTCCCTCCGGTGCACAGTGAGCAGCGCCGTCAGTTCTCTTCCGTCCTTTAAATTATTCAGGGTTTATTTTCAAACCAATTATAAATCTTGATATAATGTCCTGTAATTTACTGGTGTTTTTTAAAACATGCATCAGGCCACTCACAGAACTGATATTGGTGTTTTACTTTCTTCTCTTTTCGGCTAATTTCTTTGTTTTCCCAGATTTTTGCCATCTGTGCTTTTGCAACATGTGGAGGATACCATGGTCATCTCCAGGTTAAAGTGGACTGTGCAGACAGGCGGCCAAGCAACCACAGCATCAACATTGATTTTGGTTATCCTTTCCGGTAAAGTAGACATCATGTTCATCTCTTGTTTCAAATGCTCAAAATGAAGAAACAGCAACTGTGGTAAAAATGATAGTTTACATGCTAATTTGTTACATATTTTTAAGTTGAGCTTTCGTCCCATCAGAAGATTAATGAATACACAGAGAACACATGGTAATCATCCAATATTTTTGCTTTTATATGATAATTTAATTAAAAAAACAACAACTGGTGAGCAGCCTGTATACATGTATTGATGTCCCTCTGTAAAAAGTGATTAGGCAACAAAAAAAAAAACGTTGAAATCTGTACAGTTCAACTCCATCATGTTGTCAGGCTCAGAAAGCTGAGTTAATGAAACCGGCTCAATTGCAGTCTGAATCCTTTTTCTGCTTCATTAGATGAAACTGTTGTCATTTCACCAAAGACTTTGGCTGATCCCAGGTCTCTTGTGATGTTTCAGTATTTCATCAACAACTTACACACAACACTGAAAAATATGCATATTGTTGTTAATTGGAGGTATGGTTATTTAAATGATGTTTAAGTTGGACATTACATGACAAATACACAGAAGAAGCTTGGAAAAAAGAAATGGGTCCATGAGCTGCATCTGTAAAACACAAACAGGCACAAAGAACAATAATTGCTATATTTTACTCGTATTGTTCCAGAAACTTTGAAGAATCATGTAAAAATTCACACATTTGATGTTAATGGCTTCATTGAGACCGGACCAAAACAGATGGTTGTGAACCAGCTGGTGTTGTTGGGAGATCAAACCACCTCCTCCTGCTCCAAACCTCAGAGTGATGGCCAAGTGTTTAATCAACCGTTCAGCTGGTTTCACATGGTAGTTTGAAGGAAACCGCTCTGTCCAGGTGCAAATATGAATCACGCAGTAAATTCACCGTGTTATTAAAGTGTGTTTTGGTTCAGATCCACAGATAAATGACAAAATGAGGGAATGACTGTGAGATGGAACATTTTAACTGGATGCAGATACATATCTGGCAGCTGTACTTTGTAACATTTTCCTGTGATTCAACTACTGCTGCTAAAATAATTAACTGGTCAATAAATGAATGAATAAATCAATTAATAAGATATAATTGAACATTAACAGCTCAGTGTTTTTCCATGTCCATAATAGAGAGGTGTTAAAACATCTGAAATTCATTATTATGATAAATCCTCAACGTCTGCCCGATGAAAGAATGATAAAAAAGGCTAACGTTCACCAAAATAGATTTGACCTTCTCTCGTGGCCACAGTTCCTCTCACAGAAAAGCTCCTGTGTGGGCCACATCAAATTCACAAAGTCTCATTGGAAAGTTATACATTTAATCCAAACTGAATCTGCTCTCGTGTCAGTTTTAAATACAATCTCTCATATTTTTTCTTCTTAGATCCAATGTAAATCTCACCCTTCTGTCCTGCAGATTACAGCAAGTGCATTTCCAAGCTTCGCTGTGCGAGGCGAGAAGGAAGGAGGTTCTGTTCCTGGATGGCGACTTCTCTTCAGCGGCTCAGTTTTTCGTGACGGTGGGCGTCTTTGCGTTCCTCTACTCCCTGCTGGCGACCATCGTCTACGTGTTCTACCAGAACAAGTACCTGAGGAACAACAGAGGCCCTCTTGTGGTCAGTGTGTCTCCTCCTCTCATATCCTAGTTTGAATAAGTTAAAATAAAGAACTGAGTGTGGGATTTTCTCCCTCCATGTCTGTTTTCAATACTTGTGTCCTGAGCAGGATTTCGTCGTCACAGTCATCTTCTCCCTCATGTGGCTGGTGAGCTCCTGTTGTTGGGCCAAAGCTCTGTCTGATATCAAGACGGCCACAAACCCAACGCAGGTGCTTCTGCTCATCTCAGCCTGCAGAGCTCAGGAAAACACATGCACAGTGACCCAGGAGCCCGTTTGGTCACGTCTGCACACATCTGCGGTTGGTATCCATTTCGAACAAATGCAGCAACGAAACACAAACGTGTATAAAACAAGCCATTCACGCTTCTGTCCCATTTCTGCCTCCAGGTTTTCGGTTTCGTTAACGTGGTCCTCTGGGTGGGAAATATTTGGTTTGTCTTCAAAGAGACAGGCTGGTACAAGACCGGTCAGAGATACCCGACCAGGAGTGCATCTGGGAAACGCTCCAGCCAAATGCGACAGCGGCTCTACAGCGAGAGCAGCTTCGACCAGCCGGAGGAGAGACTTGGTCAGTCCCAGTTCTCCAGGCAAGGCAGTTTCAACCAGTCCAAGGGAGATGCTGGTCCGCAGGTCCACAGACAAGCCAGCTTCAGCCAGTCACAAGTAACACTCAGTTTACCACAGACGTATCTGAATAAGCCGGTGATTTATGAGAATAAAGTGGCTTCTCAAGGGCCCAAGATATTTGTCAATGAGATGTGATTTTACTCTTTGGTACTGCTTCACACAGGGAACAGTATTCTTCTCAATCTGATTATCAACGGAACGAAAAATGAAAACACAGACAGTGTGATAAGTAGTATGTTAGTAGTATGTAATATATTTTCCTTTTTTTCTTCTTCTTCTGGATAAATTGATGGAGTTTATGGCTCCTCTTGATCATTGAAGTTGTGTGACAGTGTGAGTGGATCATTACTTTAGGCTCTGAGACTCTTATATGTATTTTTAAAAATGTTAATCACTGTACAAGTCTGTGTGATAAGTTTATGTAATATTTGGTTAGTGTGTGCTGGGTGTTATATCAGTATGGGTTTGCGATCATCAGGCATTATTTGTCAGCCAATAAGGAAATTTATTCCAAGGATAAAAATCATTATAGGTCAGTAGGCCTATATACCAAATATGAAGTAGCGGTCAACATATGTAATATTTAAACTGTCACAATGTTAAATGTCATTTATAATTGAATGACCTCAACTAACTGAATACGTGTTTTCAATAAGATTTAGTTTGACAGACGCAGCAGGAATCTAGATAAACATTTTATCATATTTATATTTAACTACCAACTGAAGCTGTGCCTATTACTGCATTACACGTCTGCATATTTAAAGATTATATTTAAGATATTAAAGTATATTGTAATGCATATTGTTGTCACAGTGCTGTGGTAGTACTTGGTCTACAGGTTGTTTCTTGAATGGCTTTTATTTATCGATAACACATTTCTCTCTTTAACCCCAGATTATCATTAGACCAAAATAAAAGTGATCTATTTGCTGTAACATGATTTTTTGTTTCAAGCCGGGAGATATTGATCTGATTTCACTAGAATTCATCTTTCTTCTCTTTGTCAAAAGATATTCATGAGAAATTAGTACATATCGTGGTCTATCCTCTGTGGTTGTTGGTAAAATGTGTGCAGTGTAAGAACAGGAATCTACCTAATGAATGTGCTGGAGTTTTCTATATAAATATTTGATGTTTGATTGTATCTTTTATTGATTTGTCATTATTGATGGATTTCCTGTTAGAACTGATGTGGCTCTGCAGTGTCTCTGAATGCATTTCCTTTGTAAGATGACAATGGCTGCTGTTCAGGTGCAACTCTAATTGCATTGTTAGTTTGTTTCATCATTTGGATGTGGAAATCGTTCAAAGGCTCTTGTTGCTTATACATAATCTCACTCTGACACCCTCATTGTCACTGTATTGATCATTAAAGCTCTAATTTCCCAAAGCAAAATAGTTTCTACACAATTCATAAAAGAACGAGTGCAGTGACTTGAGGCCGTGTGCGAGCTGTGGACGAGGATGGTGAGTTGAATAATTTAATTTCAGGTATTGAATCAGTTTTGTTTTGTTTTACGCTGCGTTTGTTTTAAGTGTTTCTCTTCCAACTTTTTCAGCGACTCTCTGGTCTTTCAGCAACAGATAGCAAAGCCAGCATATTCACTGTGGAGCTGTTTAAACCATGGCGAGAGCTGTGAGAGTCTCTCCACACATGGGAGAAGAAACAGAGCAGGGGAGACTGAACGTGAGGAAATGCCGGAGGAAAAACAGGCAGGGACTCAGGGAATCTATTATGTAGATACCAGCGCCGACATTAAAGCATGTTTCCCACTGTGTGTCTGCCTTATCTCCACTGCAAAGGGCAGAGGGGTGATCTGTGAGGGTTTCTGTTTCCTCCTGTCTAAAACAGTTAACACAACTCTAACACCTAAAACCTCTCAGCTCTCTGAACTGAAGAGTCTGAAATCTATTCATGTCAATGAGTTGGTGCCATGGATTAATCCGGCTTCACTTTGTTTTTATCTCATAGATAAAGGTCAGTCAGATTAAGGAGTATTGACAGTAAATCCATAATTTTATAATTTGTTAATTAAAGATGTTGATAATTTAGACTTTGAATTAACAGGGATGGCGACTTTAACAAAATATTGCTTAACCTTGGAAACATCTAACAGTTAAAAATGTGTTGTAGTTCCAGCTACCACAGGAGAATATCTGTCTTCATGACTCTTGGTAGTGATAACTATCAATACACCTTTCTCTCATATAAGGGCCATTCTACTAACTTTAAACATGACGTTCAGTTTACGACTACTTTATAATATTTCACCTACTGTATATTTGTCCGTTCTGCACGACCACATTCTTGTCTCTTTTGTCTTCGTCAGGTTGACATGAGAGATATTCATGAGTAAGATGAAGCAAATCAAAATGGGACCTCTTTTATTTTTTATTGCGGCATCTGGCAACACTTGGTCGGTTGATCTTTTCAGTGGGATTGTCAATATTGTTGACAATCACACCGAAAAGATCAACAGTTTAATAGTAAATCCTTTCAAGGCAGCTTATTCATCCCAGATTGCTCCTTCACACTGAACTGCAGATATATCCGGAGCATACCGAGTTTGTCATTAAGACCCCTGTGTGCAGCAGTTAGAACAAAGAGATGCAACCCTGGTCTCTGCCGGCCCCCTGACAGAGACACTAAGCGCACGCAGGTGTCCAGAGCTGGCTCTTTGAGGAAAATTACAGTGTGTGTGCCCAGAGTATAACAATTAGAGTCATGTTATCAGCAGGAAATAAAGGGCTTCATTATGACAGAGACGGCCTATCGGGTGAGGCGGAAGCCTGTATTTATATGTAATTAATCCCCCCGGAGCCGCAGCATGTTATAGGCTGGTGTGCAACGTTTATCGTTGGTTATTCTCTGCAGAGCAGGAACAAGACTTTTACTTTCAAATGGAACACACTGGTACTAGTTTTCACTTCTTCCTAAACCACAGCAGGGGGCATCATCCACCTGTCCTATTCACAGGAGAGGATCCTGCTGCTGTAAATATTTAAAATTCCACTTGGTTTTAGGGCCTGGACTTTTCACATATTTCACAGTTAATGCAGCTTGAGCAGGAATCATGTGTTACTTTCCACTTTCAAATATTTTGCTTACATTTGTTAATTATCTGTGACCATGTTGCACTGCGGACGTGACAGGGACAGGATGATCTATATTGACTATGGCCTGAAGGGGGTGGTATAATACAAGCTTTGGGTTACGTTAACTGTCTGTGCTCGATGAGTCCTGAAGCGTATTTGACATGTGCTTTACAGTGTCTTTCTACACAAAATACACATGAGCATCAGTACTTTACTCCTTCTCTTTCATTTTGAGACGAGAAAAAATGAAGTGAAAATCAAAAAGCGTATTTTTGAACAATACTTTCACCTACCAATTGATATATTAGGAATTCACAATTTAATAACGCACATTAATGTGTGTTTTTGTTACCAAGCCATATGAAATAGCTATTGATTGTGCTTATATGTAATCTGGAGAAGTTCAAATAATGTCAAGTCAACATTTAGCTTTAAAGAAGTAAAAATGTGCTGCTTTGCATCTGCAGAAAGAAAATAGTGGTGTTACTACCATCATTAAATTCACTATAACTGCAGTTTAGGCTGCTATAACTGTGCTGTTGATGGAGAAAACTGTCAGTTATATAGGAATCAAACATATTTCTAAGTTCATCTTGTATAAAATTTGAACTATTGGTGCTTCGTCAGAGGAACCTGAACCTGGAAATATGGATCATATATTAACCCAGAGTTGAATGAGAGGCGGTGGTCTAGTGAGAGGCAGTGGTTTAGTGGCAGAAACTTGGACTATGGGCAGAGAAGGTTTCTGGTTCGTCTCTGGTTCGACTCCACAGAGAGACAACAAAAAGACGAACCTGGATTGATCTATCCAAAAATCCAAGAGTCTCCCTATCCTGTCTAGTGCCCCTGAGCAAGGCACCTTACTCCCCCAACATCTGCTCCCAAAGCACCCTACATGGCTGCTCACTGCTCTGTGTGTCCTGCACCAGATGGGTAAAAAGCAGAGATTAAATTTCCCTACCTGCATGAGTGTGCCTTTGCATGTCTGTGCATGTGTTTGGGATGAATAAATGGATCTTAATCTTAATCTTAAATTGGTTCCAGTTGTAGACCTTCCGCTGTTGCTCCCCTGAGTTACAGTGATTTCAACCCCTGTGACAATCCATTGTCTTAACTACTGTTTATTACAAGTTAATAGATTTTTGTACTATTCTTTCTTTTTTTATTTGCAAAACGAAATTGAGACAATGAAATGCGTATCAAATAAAGTGTTCATACACCAACAGTAGCTATCCTACGACTCAACTTTAGCTTTGTCAAATACCATTTTTAAACTTTTAACATTCATTTCAACAGAAACAAGAAAAAATTTGACCTTGCTGTAAAAAAAAGGAGCAGTGAGTCTTAGAGGACTAATCTGTTTAACCACAGTTCTCAGAATACCTTCTCCTTTCAGAGGATTCCCACAGGTTTACAACAAGGGATCATGATGACATGCGATTCCACTTCTGGTCTCGAGTGAATCTTTTATTTAGACAAGGGCCTTTCTCTGACACTATAGACGAACATGATGCAGACTTTGTTCGAATGTCCTTAATATACATTCACTCCATTTTTGTCCATGCTAAAGTATTTCTATGGGTTTTGACTTTGTCCCCAAAAAATTTACTTTACTCAAACTGCAAGAGAAATTTAATTGAATAGCTTGAATAGTTCAGACGTAAACAAACACAAAAACATATTTCTTTTTATGAATGCATTTATTATCTACTCTACCTACATTTTTTTTTTCTTTTTCATGAAATACATGCAAATAATTCCAAAAATGCCCTCTCAAACGATGTAAATACACCATGTATGATAACGAATTCATGACAACAGAAAGTGTTGTCACATCTCAGCTAATTCGCAGTTCAACTTGAGAGTTTAGGTGTTTTTAGAGTGTCATCACGTGCTTTACAAAGAAACAGAGTTCACCCACTCTCACACACACACGCCCACTCAAAGGCTGTACAAGCCCTTCACAGATGTTTGTTTATACATATCAACAGATGAGGTGGCATCCCTTTTTTCCCATTCACCAAATCCAGAAATCCATTTGGCGTAACGTGGGATCTTTTCAAATCTGGACACCAATCAGTAATGAAAATGTCCACAGATGAGAGGGCGTCATCACCCTTAAGATACAGAGGACACCTCTGTCTTGCTGGCAGACACTGATGCCTCATCCTCCACCATGCCGCCCATTCCAATACTGCTCAGCATGCAGCTACGGAACTGAAGAGGAGCGTTGAGAGAGAATATTCAGAAACTATGCTTATACACACTGTAGTATTGAATAGTGAAAAAAGAGGAGTGGTACTAGGCCAACCTGTTTGTTCATCAGCACGTAGATCACGGGGTTGTACAAGGCTGAGCTCTTAGCGAAGAAGGCGGGGATGGTTGCGGTCAGGGCAGTAAAGGTGGCCCCCTTGTTTATGAAGATCCAGGCTGCGAAAGTTGCATATGGTACCCAAGCTACCAGGAAGCCAATGACCATCAGGAAGCACATGCGTGTCACCTCCCTCTCAGCCTTCTGAGTGGACTCTGAATCCTGCTGCTGGCCTGCAGCCTGAAGAGTTTGATTAAATGCAAGGATAACCAGTAATTGTTAAATTAGTTAAATAAATTCCACCAAACTATGGTCTAAAAAATACATCCAAATGATGTCAAAAGATTTTACAGTTTACTTACGGCTTTGACTGTCAGAATGAGGCTTCCATAAGTAAAGAAAATTGTGAAGACAGGAGCCGTGAAGTGGACGACAAACAAGTAGATGACGAATGATTCATTGTTGAAGCCGGGGGCCAGAGTGTAGTAGTCGGGGCCGCAGGAGCACTGCATGCCCTCGGGGATGTACCTGTGTGAGACACAAGGGAAGAAAACTGTGAAGACATTCAGTTAAAACAGCCTGTGCTCCTTTCAAAAGAGATTCTTACAAGACATAATTTTTACCTGGACCAACCAAAAAGAGGTGGCGTAGCACAAGCAAAAGCCATGATCCAGGTGAAAATGACTCCAGCTGCCGCGTGACTTCCGGTGAACTTGAAGCTCCCCATGGGTTTGCAGATGACGATGTATCTCTCAACAGCCAGGACGACCAGAGACCAGAGAGAAACCTGACCTGTAGAGAGACAAGAGGGTAAGAGAAGGTTATTCATTAATGTTGCACACTCTGTAATAGGGAGCATCATTTGTTCTATAATCCTTGCACATTTCTTGTGCTTCTTCCTTCTTACCGCCAAGGGTGGCCAATAATCCTTCCAAAGCACAGGCAGTGACCCCGAGGACGAAGTAACCGTTGATGGCAGTGATGAAGGTGATGGTGAATCCGAAGCAGCACATGATGAGTCCGGCCACGGCCAGGTTGACCAGGATGTAGTTGAGAGGTTGTCTGAGCTTCTTGTTCCGAGCCGTGACCAGCAGCGTCAGACAATTGATGGGGGTTCCAGTGCAGATCAGGAAGAGCATGTAGACGGCGAGAAGCTTGTACATGATGGGATCTGCCAAATAATACTGAGGGTACTCAAAGGGACTTCTGACGACCCCACTCCTGTTGGACATGGGGATGTAGAAGTTCTTGCCCTCGGTGCCATTGGGCTCGATTCCTCCGTCCCAGGTCATGTTTGGTCGCCTACGCTGGAGCTTCAATGGATGGAGAGTGCCAACGGTGTGCGAGGTCGCGCAGCAGTCACCAGTGGTTTAAGCCAACCCCTTACCGGCAGCTTGTGCATCCCTGGGTGTTGTTTTATACCTTCCTGATGTTATCCTCAAAACAGCAAAATAAGATTAGAGGAGGATCGTGAGGAAGAGGAGAGCTGACGTCTGATTTATAATTGACTCTAAGAAATGCAGTCGGGGGGGGGGGGGGGTTGGAGACATTTAGGAGCATATGTGTTGGGCTCCCTGTTATGAAATAACATGTGAATCCTTTATTTCTTCATCTCTATGTTATATGTTGGGCAGAAAATGCTGACCCATGATATTAACAGTACCACATTCTAATAAAAGGATGACCTCTCTGTTTAGGGTAGCCTTCATTTAATCCTTTAATAGAAGTAGAATCAGTTATATAAGTCAGAAACTACAACTTTAAACTACTTTTTAAATAATCAAAGTACTAATGAATGACTGTTATACAATGGAAATAACTATTTGTAGTTATGTAAACTTATGATGACTAATGTCTGATAACATGTGGACAGAATGTTGTTGACTTGCGTGCCGAGGTCAAAGTAGAGGCTTTGCTCAGACTCGCACCCTGCTGAGAGGCCTCTCACTGACCCCCAGCAGTGACCACTGGCCGCAGACAATTCTGATCTCTGATGTTTATGGAAATGCATGTTGAGACTAGACGGGAGATCAGGACCACCTGCAAGGACACAGGTGCAGGGAAAGCCTCCTCCTAAACATCCAGACCTAAACATCAAATGATGGAGAAAGTAGCCCGCGTGTTTTTGGTGTGGAGGTGACAACGCCGCGGAGTTTTCAACAACGCCGGTCAACTTTGTTTTAAAATGAGCGTTATTTTGAAGGGCGGAGGATTTCCAGCAGAGCAGGTTTCTACCGAGATCCAGGTCAAGATGATTGAATCAAGGGCGACTTCACTCGATTGTAGATCAACAAACCGCGCGCTGTACAGCCTCCCAGTCCGTGGAGCTGGTCGCATGTCTCCTCTGCTCATCATGGCCAAACACAAGACATTAAATACACTTCTTCCACTCAGGAGCACACAGTAAGTCTCGACAGCTAAATGTCTTTAAAATATCAAAATAAAAGCCCTTTTAAATAGTCCTTTTGTGGTGTTGTAGATTCATGTGTTAAATGCATAGGTTAAAAGTCACCTTAACATAGTCAAGTATATTAGACTGTATAGACTGTAGACTGAAATATTAGATACTTACGGTTCCTGCTACTTTGTAACATTAGAGAAAAAATACTGTTGGCTCCTTTTTACTCCACCATTATTTGGTCACATAAGTGAATATTCTCTTTGCAAACATTGAAACTGGAAAAATATTATCTTTATATATGAGCTTTTATTATAGATTCTGATGGAAAACTGTTCTATATTCAGTCCCAGTAAACTCACATGTACATGAAGTAAGATTCTTTTATACATTAATACATCAAATATTATTATGTTATTGTTTTCCAGAACTCTCTCTGGGCCAGCCTGCCCATCGGTTTGGGTGTCAGTCGCTCATCTGATCCATTTCAAACTGGAGGGATTTGTTGCTGAGACCCCGGGAGGTGCAGAGTCCACTGTGAAATGCTGTGGTTGAGGTTGGTTGTTGAAATCCTACATTTATCTTTGGCTCCTAATTCATTTTACAATGCACTTGCTTTTATGTCATTTATTATATCACCCATCAGGTTTATTTTTCTGTAACAATGCCTTGTACTAACAGGGACATTTGAACTGGCAAAACACAGTAAATACAGTATTGTATATATATATTTTTCTTTCACTTGTTAGTACTGATTTGACCTAAGTAAAAGATCATTCATGACTGGTTAAATGTTATGCACTTTGGCAGTAAATTAAAACCTTTTCATGGGTAAGATCTTGCATCTGTCATGTTCTATTCAACAGTATATTCACCTGTGATAATTTGACCATTTTTGTAGGCCTGTACTTTTACCTGCAAAGCTACTAGAGTTTTTTAGACAAGTGAAGTGGCGTAAAGAGTACTCAGTTACTCAACTCAAGTGAAGAACTTGTAAGTTATACTTATAATGTTCAGTCTGTTCAATCTACTTCCTACTTCTTAATGAATATTTAAGGCTTTAGAGTAAACAGCAGATAATTATGCTATTATAATGGATTTAGAATATTTAAATTATTATTAAAGTAAAGAATACTGTGATATTAGTGATAAGATTAGCCACATGAAATCTCTCTTTCAACTCCTCGAAGTCACAGACCCTCTAATCCTTGGACACTTAATGTGAGTGCTAAGACCCCAGCTCAGGTCTGAGAGAAAGTTCCCTGACTGCACTTTATTACAAATGGCCGCACATGTCTGTGGAAATACACAAATAGATCCAGGATTTAAAACTTTTGTGTTTCTGATGTCCTTCTCTTTCTGGCCAAAATGTTTCACATTACATTCAAATTTCCGAATCAAAAAGAAAGAAAGAATAATTTGAGTAGAAGTCTTTATTTATATGACACATTGGAAACATTTGTCTCAAACACCGATATAGAAGTGAAGCATGAAGAAAAACATCCCTGTGAAGCTCCACAAACAGTAAATCTTCAAACACAATTAAAAAAAGAAGCTTATTTAATATATATAGCCACATAACAGTCATTTATAAATGAATACAAATTGCATGTCATCCATCTCTCATAGTAAAAGCGAAGGATATAGGTTAGGTTATCTTTATTGTCCCATAAAGGGAAATTTGTTCTGCAGCAAGAGTTCCCAAAGAGACAAAAACAGACAACATCAGGAACAGCTTCAACAATAAAGACATATATCAGCATGTACAGAGAAATGGAAAATTCTTAACACTGAAAAATATGCAAAGCGAATGCTCATTTTCAAGCATGTGCAATTGTGCAAAAAAACAGCCAGATTATTTTACTCATAACGATTGTAAATATATTTAATTCAAATATAGGCATCATTATATGTCAACAGGATGTACACACTGATATTTGTGTAGCTCTTTCACGCTGTAGTATCTGCAGGTTCCAGCACGTGTTCGATCAACAGCACCAAGATAACAGGATTACGCTGAGCTGAGCTCTATCCATAGATGGCAGGAGATGCTGCAGTCGAGACAGCGGATGATCTGACCTGCAGAATTGGTGTATGTAGTCCAGCCAACCAGCCCCACTCAATACAGTCTTTGTCAGTTCACTCCTCCTGACATCTAAATGGTGCATGATGGCATTAAGGCCACTCCGATGGGCTGACTTCAAGTATGATAATGGATATGAACACAAGCCCCACAATCATACATTTTATTCACTTGCTCCGTCACTTAATGGCTAATATCTAGATTTTTTGTAACCAAATTAATTGTAAATAAAACAATATTCGTATGTGTTTTCATTCAAGTTCTTAAAGCCAATAACTTGTAATCACCTTTGGGGCCTTATTTAGAAAGATAAATAGTAGGATTCAGACTAAAAGTGTACGTGCGCACAACAGCCAAAAAATCTCAATCCACCTACAGACATCAAGGAGCTTGTTAGTGAGGTGGAGTTGAAGAGAGACAGATTGCCTGGTGGCCACAGCAGTGTTGTGATTTACAAAGAAAATAGACTGACTGATAACGCCTTGCCTCTGCTGCTGATGTGAATGCAGCGACTGAGAGTGAACAGACACAGTGGACAGTGCCTCAAATAAAATAATGTCAGATTTAAAGGTGGAGGCCAAATGTTTCTCATTGCTAAATGGGATGTGCCCAATCTATCAAATCTAACAGAATAATAGTATTCCCAAAAGGGGGCTTTAAGAAGAATGTTAAAAAAGAAACAGTGTTGACTGCTAATGAACCCCGACTAGTTAGTACTTGTGTTTACACTGGGATGGCTCAGTTCCGTCAGGCCAGTCTGTGTAATATTGGACTCGGTTCAGCACAAAAATCTAAGATCACAGCTCTATAGAATCTGTATCAGCTGATAATTTAGTCATCATCAAGGGCCAGGAAATTAGATTTTTTAGATTAGAGTTCTTTATTTATCCACACAATGGGGAAATTCACTTGTTACAGCAATAATAGAAAAACAGAATTAAAGTAACAGTGCCGAAGCAAAATAATAAAAAAAAAAAAAAATAAGATCACAAAATGTACACTACTAAAACTACACATAATAAGAGTACAGAAACAAACAACCTGCAAAACAGACACAGTGCAAAAGCAGGTGCTGGGGATAAAGTGGAATGATGTTAAGTGTTATTGTAATGAAAACAAAAATATGCACTTTCTCTTTTCAACTATTGATGCGTTTGCTCCTGTTATAAATTAGGCCCCTGATACTTCACAGATATGCTGAGTCTCAGTTTGACATTTCATGTCTGTCTGTATCATAGAAAAGTTTTTTATTAATGCCCCAGATTTGCAAATGGTCTGTAGTTATATAGCCTTTTTCGTCATGTAGTCTTTATGATCTTATAATTCATTCCTTGAAGGTGTTTTCAGTCGTCTGCCCCTAAATGCTTTCTGGTCCTTACTGCGCTGTTATAAATGTGTTCTGTTTTACTTGACTGTATTGAATAGTAGCAACGATAAAATATTTGATTTTAGGATTGATCACTGAAGCTGATCTTTAGGGTAGATTTGCTCAGTAAGGACATTTGAAACAATTTTCCCACATATGATGCATCCATCTTAAAATTGTATTTTTCAGAAGAACAGGTCTACTGGAGTTAACTTGAACCTGGATATGAAATTGAAGGCAGCTGCCTCTGGGAGGAGAACAGTTTCAGCTCTTTATAGGTTGCAGTCGTTTGCCTCCTGAGAAAACTCATCTTCTGCTCAACACTAGTGGGAGAGGGGTTTAAGTGTCTTCTCAGCACAGTGACATTTTTATTATTATGATGTTTTGGATAACATAGACCAAATTGCTATAGTATTGATAATTGGCTGAAATACTGTTTTGGGCAAGGAGGTGAATTATTGGAATTATTGTATTACTGATCTATAGTTTCATTCATACTATTGATTTCTTATTTTTATGGTCACGTTTTTCATTCATTCTATTTCAATCTATTCTTCGATAAATCACTTTGAAGCAGTGGTTGAAAAGGGGCTAGAATTAATACATTTATAGTACTACTACTACTATGGCAGTTGTAGTAGAAGGATACCATCCAGTGCCTTTAACAGCAGCATCTATACACAGTGCCAGCTTTAAGCTCTAATGTAGTTAAGAAATTTAGTGCTCCGCCTGTGCAATGCCACTAAGCTACTACAACAGTGACATTTTGACAAGAATCCAAAGTAAATATAAATATTGTAAATTATAAAAACGTATGAACTCTTTAATCAAAGATCTGTTTGTGGAGGCACACAGAGATTATTAAGTAATGAGATATGTTTGATATACATTTATGATATCTTCATCTGCACTTTACCTCAAAGTTTGGCCATGAATCCCTTGATAACAGAGACAGTTTGGTAGTTGTTGTTGTTGATGGTGGATCCAAAGTCGCACATCTTCAGTCAGACCACAGCTGATTTCACCAGAATTCAGTCGAGGGGTTAAAAGAGATTCTTAGTCCAGTAAGAGCAGCAGATCACTGATGGAGTCACAGGTCAGACGTACCAAGATTTGCCAATTAAAACCCGTGCATCAAAAAGGACAGACTCCTGGTCGTGTGAGATGAGAGAATTTTGCTCAACACTCTTTAGATTTTCACTAAGTGGATGGACACAATCAGCTTGTGAGTGGATGTGCGCATTCACATCTTAATTACTGCATCTTATTTTTTTTTTTTCAGTGACAGCCACGAATTAGCTAAATTAGATTTCAGGCTGGGTGAGGTAAGTAGAAACAATTTGTTAATGACCTTAACACCGGATGGTCTCTAAGTCGTCCGCTTAATTTGTTATGTTCTTAGGCAGGTAAGGTGCTAAGGGTGGCGCCTGTGACACCTTTGGTGTGATAAGGTTATGGTTAAATGATGCATTTGGTTTGCCTTCATTTAGGTCAGACAATCAAAGTCAACGATTTACTCATCAAACATTCCAGTTCATTTCACTTTGAAGCACATACTCATCCACCATTGATCAAGTCTAGATACAGATAAATGGATGAATGGAAACATTGAAAACAAGAGAATGGATTTCTGCTGCATGCAGTCATGTTAATATGTAGTCTACATGAGTGCATGCAGTAGAAATTCATTCTACTGCATGCACTTGTGCACTCATATAAACTGCAAATCTTGCAGATACTTAAAATACAGTGAATGACCAAACACAGCAAAAACTGCATTGCACAAGTAAAAAACAGATTTTTTATAATCCTGCATTAAACTTACACTTACATTAATTTAAAAGAGTATTCATTTTATAAACAATATATTTATTGAACAGGCAAAAAGCCACATTCAAAAAGTGACACAACAAATTTAAAAAGCAAGAACCCTATTGAGTAATAACCCCATATTAAACCAGTTCACATTTACCAAGCACATCATAACTGCAGAATCTAGCATTTAACAAAAAACAAGGTTAAAATGCAAAACTCTTTATTGAACCACATTTAACTTGCGACTACATTTTACAAGCAATGACCTAGATTATTCAAGAAAAAAAATGTGTTAATTAGACAAAGACAGACCCAATTTAAAGAGCACAACATTTAAACAATTGAAAATCGTACATTGACCTGGATGTAAACATGTTGTCACAGGCCGCTTTGACTTGCAGTAAATTAACAGAAATAAATCACACATAGCAACAGCATTTGATTGCGTCTACAGCCGCTCATTACTTCTATTTGCTTCGGTCTGGCTCCCCTGACTTCCACTGACTTCTATCAATTGTCCCACTCCAGTAACTATGAGGGCAACACTTGACCCTGAGATAAGTGACAAATTCAATAAGTGTCTCGACTGTAATGCTGTAAGCTTTTGCTACATCACAGAAAGGCCATGGCAGGAGAGAATTCAAGCTTAATCTGGATAAGCACACCTACACAAATCCTTTCATATACATTTGGATAATGGCGATGGAAATTCCAGATTCCAGAAAGAAGGACAAATTAAAATGGTCCAAGACCCTGGCATGTTTTATTCAAACGAGCATAGAAATAAAACTACCCTAAATTTAACAAATAAAAAGTGAGGATATTCTCCTTGTCTCATTGCATGCATTAGTCGCATGAGAAAAACACACATGTGCATGCTTCTAATTTGAAGTATGGCATCCTCAAAAAACATCAACTGCATCTTTTACTTGTTTTGTCTTTTGATCCATATTCGAAACAAATGGAAAACAGCAATGAGATCAGCAGTTTGTGGATAAATCCATAAACTGTTGATTAATGTGTTCAGAATCTTTTACTTTTCCATATGCCTACAGGATTAATGTTGAGTATATGTTTACATCAAATAACGTGCTTAAAGATACTGACTGAACCTATTTCACATTCATTAATCAGGATTAACAGAACCTGGAAAATGTAGCAAAGTACATTAGGGACTAGCCAGGATGTTAAGAGCAATTACTGACCTAGTGTTCCACCTCACAATCCTGTAATCTCATTTGGCAATTTGACAACAAGGTTAGTGGTGAGGTATATAAGTCAGTGGCCGCTAGTTAGATTCTTGTGTCCATCAGCACTACTGGGTTTTTTTTCTCAAAGAAGCTCAATAGAAACAACAGGCAAACCGAAGATGGCTTGGGACGGCGGAATCGAGCCCAATGGCACAGAGGGCAAGAACTTCTACATCCCCATGTCCAACAGGACTGGGATCGTTAGAAGTCCTTTTGAATACCCTCAGTATTACATGGTGGATTCCATGATGTACAAAGTTCTAGCTTTCTACATGTTTTTCCTGATCTGCACTGGAACCCCCATCAACGGTCTGACGTTGTTCGTCACGGCTCAGAACAAGAAACTCAGGCAACCCCTGAACTACATCCTGGTTAACCTGGCCGTGGCCGGGCTCATCATGTGCGCTTTCGGATTCACCATCACCATCACCTCTGCTTTTAACGGCTACTTCATTCTGGGAGCCACTTTCTGCCAAATTGAGGGATTCATGGCCACACTCGGAGGTAAATATTGATCAATACATTCTCACTACCAGGGTTGCATTAAAGTCTTGAAAGTTAACCTGAAGGATTCACTCTTGTCTCTCTACAGGTGAAGTCGCTCTCTGGTCTCTGGTCGTCCTGGCTGTTGAGAGGTACATTGTCGTCTGCAAACCCATGGGAAGCTTCAAGTTCAGCGGAACTCACGCAGGAATTGGAGTCCTCTTCACCTGGATCATGGCTTTTGCATGCGCTGGCCCCCCACTGTTCGGCTGGTCCAGGTAAGTTCAGTAAAGGTTTTAAACCATTGAAACAAATATAAAAGCATAGTGGGTTTGATGGCAGAGATTCTTGCATGACTCTAGTTTTATTTATTTGCATTAATGGCTCTGACTCCACTCTCCAAAGGTACCTACCCGAGGGCATGCAGTGCTCATGCGGACCAGACTACTACACTCTGGCCCCCGGCTACAACAACGAATCATACGTCATCTACATGTTTGTCGTCCACTTCTTCCTTCCAGTCTTTGTGATTTTCTTCACCTATGGCAGCCTGGTGCTGACAGTCAAAGCTGTAAGTTGAATTTCAAATATTTGAGATGTTGACTTCTAAGCAAAATCCTGAAGAAATGAAATGGTTGCTAGTATAGTTGCTTTTCATTTAAAGCTTGAAAACAAAACATTCTGATCTGTGAATTTTCTTAAACACTTCAGGCTGCAGCCCAGCAGCAGGAGTCAGAGTCCACCCAGAAGGCTGAGAGGGAGGTGACACGCATGTGCGTCCTGATGGTCTTTGGCTTCCTGGTAGCTTGGGTGCCATATGCCAGTTTCGCTGGCTGGATCTTCTTGAACAAGGGAGCTGCCTTCACCGCCATGACTGCATCCATCCCTGCCTTCTTTGCTAAGAGCTCAGCTCTCTACAACCCTGTGATCTACGTGCTGTTCAACAAACAGGTTGGTTCATGTAAAAAATATGTTACTTTTATTGTCAGTGTTTAAACCCACAATTCAGAACCTCTAATGTTTTTTATTTGAATGTTTCTCTTCTTTCTTGCACCTCTTCAGTTCCGTAACTGCATGCTGAGCGCTATTGGAATGGGAGGCATGGTGGAGGATGAAACCTCAGTGTCTGCCAGCAAAACAGAAGTGTCCTCAGTCTCTTAAACATAAAGACATTTTCATTGACCTGGACATTTTCCTTTCCACTGTCTCTTCAATCTGGAATAATCCTCAATGTGGACTGAGTGACGTTCAGGGACGTCTGAACTACTTGACCAGTGATGAACGGCTCCAGGAACAAACTCAAGAACTGCATTTTTTTTCACCTTTTATTTGAAGCATGTTGGAAATCAATGTGAATTCAAAATCAATGCAAATAATGGTAAAATCTGTGAACACATGTATATGGATGCTCATTTTGACTCTCCCCTTTCGTCCGAGGCACAGAACTCCCCGATACGGTCGAGCTATTTGGCACCATTGAAAATATGTAACCCCCAACAATATGTGTTTCAAATGCCACAATATTTCACATTTTGTACTGTATTTTCAAAACGAGCAACTATATACTATGTAAATTCTATTTTTGTCACTTGCTGAGATGGTCATCATGAATTGTAAACATTGTATATACAAAATATAGTATAGGTAAATAAATGCATGCATGAAAATATGGGTTTCACACATTGTTTTGTTTTCACACCTTGCATCTATTTTCTCATTCATGGGAAATGTCAGTTTTTATAGATGGAACCATTTAAATTATCAGGAGATATAATGCAAAAAAATTGTCTTTCGCACACATTTCCTCAGCTGAGTCAGTCTCAGTCTTAAAACATGCTTCTCAGGGAAACTGGTTCATCACAGGGCTGAGGCCAAAAGGTGGCAAAGCCAATTTGGCTTAATCTGATTGGCAAAGATAGGGGCAGAACAAGTGATATAAGCCTCACACACACTGGACCTGGAAACACTAACAGTGTTATTTGAGGAGTAAGAAACTAGACTATTCCAAAACAGATGTAAAATCAGTATCACCCTACAAAATGTCAAAAGAAAAGTACAGACTTACCAGCACATATACTGTTCCAACAATGTAATGTATAAACGAAGAAAACATCGATTTAGAAAATCATCTATATGTATATATATTATACCAAATAAATACTTGGTAACATAAACCTGCAGAACATTATCAGCATAATAACCTACAACATAGTCATTTAGCTGATTTAACTGCTCATATTGTCAGTCTTGTGTGGAGGGGAGTGTTTTTCATGTCTTGACAGTGTAACAGGATCTGTAGCGCCTACCAGAGGCGAAAAGTTGAAATGTCATTCTTGTAGCCTGTCCCTAAGTGAGAGGATCGTAAAGCCCCTGAGGAGGGAGAACAGCAGGTTCTAGCACAAAGATTTAATGAATGCTGTGAAGAACTGGGTCAATCTGTGGCTCCTTCTTCAGCTGACGTCACAGGTACATACTTTACTGGACTTATGTATATTTATATACATGTGTGTGTGTGTGTCTGTGACCTGAATTTAATGTATGTAGGCATACTGTATTTATATTATTTATTACATTACATTAAATTATAATTCATTTAGTTGACGCTTTTATCCAAAGCGACTTACAATAAGTGCATTCAACCCCGAGGGTACAGACCCAGGACGACAAGAATCAAGAAAGTACAAGTTCTTCAAAATAAAGCAAAACTACAAAGTGCTATAAGTAAGTGCCATTTAAGTGCTACTTTTTTTTTTTATTCAAGGTATATTCGGAAGAGGTGTGTTTTTAGTTTTCGGCCGAAGATGTGTAAACGTTCTGATGTACGGATGTCTATGAGGAGCTCATTCCACCATTTAGGAGCCAGGACGGAAAACAGTCGTGTTTTTGATGAGCCTTCAGCTCGCAGTGTGGGAGCAACAAGCCGATTGGCAGATGCAGAGCACAGTAAACGGGCTGGGGTGTAACGTTTGACCATGTCCTTGATGTACACTGGACCTGATCCGTTCAAAGCATGGTACGCAAGTACTAGTGTTTTGAACCGGATGCAGGCAGCCACTGGTAGCCAGTGAAGGAAGCGGGGGAGCGGAGCAGTGTGAGTGAATTTAGGTTGGTTCAAAACCAGACGAGCTGCTGCATTCTGAATGAGCTGCAAAGGTCAGATGGCAGTAGCAGGTAGACCTGCCAGGAGGGAGTTACAGTAATCTAGGCGTGAGATGACCAGAGCTTGGACAAGAACCTGCACCGCCTTCTGAGTGAGAAGGGGGCGTATTCTCCTGATGTTGTACAGCATGAATCTACAGGACCGTGTTGTTGCAGTAATGTTGGCAGTAAAGCCTGAAACATGCTTCTGCGACTGCGTCTGCGTCTTTTCACGCCGCTGTGGCGCAAGACTCGTTTTCATTCATGCTTCCCCAACCGTTGCGCGTCTTACAAAGCAATTCCGCACCAGAACACTAGGCGGAGTAATGCTTTTTGTCGAAGACGACCTGAGAGACGCCTTCTTTGTGGGTGTGGCAATCGTTGTTGACTGTTTATTTACCTTCTACCAGTCGTGTTCTCCATTACAAACACACGGTGAACCATGGCAGAGAGTGTATTCACGATTCCAACCGAACAACAATTGATTGAGATGGAGCTGCTGGACATTGAAGAGCAACTTCTTATAATTAGACTGTTTATTTACATCGCCACTCCGGCTCCTCATAGCCTATTTCTGGCGGACAAATCGGCCAGTCAGTGACGGGTTATACAAGTGGTCTTTCGGATCTCTTCTGCCAAGTGCTCTTCTATTTGGTCCATATTCGTTCTTCTAAATCCTCCGTGATTTCCGCGTATTGTGGGGCATGAAACCGGAAACTAGACACCGGACGGGATGTAGAGCAGACCAATCACAGCCTTGCGGGCTGAGTGAGCTTGCTCAGCTCTGCCGTAAATTTTAGAAAAGGGGGTCGACCCCCGTCAGCACGTAAGGAGGGATACATAAGCACGTAAGGGACCCGGAAGGGCTCTTGCGCTTACGGGCCCGTGAAAACGCAGAAGCATGTTTCAGGCTTAAGTGAGAGTTGGCTATCGAGTGTCACTTCCAGGTTCCTAGCAGTCTGAGTGGGGGTTAACACGGAGTTGTCAACGTTAATAGTCAGGTCGTGGATTGGAGAGTCTTTCCCTGGAAGTAAAAGTAGTTCAGTCTTGTCAAGGTTAATCTTCAGGTGGTATGCAGACATCCACTGAGAGAGATCGGTCAGACAGGCAGCGATTCGTGCTGCTACCTGTGTTTCAGATCGGGGAAAAGACAGGATTAGTTAGGTGTCATCAGCATAGCTATGGTAGGAAAAGCCATGTGAGTGAATGACAGAGCTGAGAGAGTTAGTGTACAAAGAGAAGAGGAGAGGACCCAGGACAGACCTTCAGGGACCCCAGTAGTGAGAGGACATGGTTCAGACACAGATCTTCTCAAAGTTACCCGATAAGTGCGGTTGTTAAGGTAGGAAGAGAGCAGGGAGAGAGCAGAGCCTGAGACACCCAGGTGCTGAAGGGAGGAAATAAGGATCTGGTGGTTCACGGTTGAGAGGCGGTGGTTTAGTGGCAGAAACTTGGACTATGGTCAGAGAAGGTCTCTGGTTCGTCTCTGTTTCGACTCCACGGAGAGACAACAATAAGACAAACCTGGATTGATCTGTCCAAAAATCCAAGAGTCTCCCTACCCTGTCTAGTGCCCCTGAGCAAGGCACCTTACTCCCCCAACATCTGCTCCCTGAGCGCCATACATGGTCGCTCACTGCTCTGTTTGTCCTGCACCAGATGGGTCAAAAGCAGAGATAAATTTCCCTACCTGCATGAGTGTGCCTTTGCATGTCTGTGCATGTGTTTGGGATGAATAAATGGATCTTAAATGCAGCAGAGAGGTTTAGAAGGATGAGAACAGAGGCTGTCCTAGCAGTGTGAAGCTGCTCAGAGACAGCAAGGAGGGCAGTCTCAGTTGAGTGACCTGCCTTGAAACCAGAATGGTGAGGGTCAAGAAGATTATTGAGGTTAAGATAGGAGAAGAGTTGATTAAAGATAGCGCGCTCAAGAGTTTTGGAAACAAAGGGAGGAAGAGAGACAGGTCTGTAGTTATTTACTCCAGATGGGTCGGGGGTGGGTTTCTTCAGGAGAGGATTTACTCTCTCCTCCTTCAGAATTAGGGAAAGAGCCAGTTGACAGGGAAGTGTTGATTTGATGGGTAAGAAAAGGAAGATGGTCAGGAGCAATAGACTGGAGAATGTGAGAAGGGATGGGGTCAAGGGGTCAGGTGGTCGGGCGGGCCGAGATTACCAAGGTCAAAACTTGATTGGGAGACGGTGGGGTGAGAAAGGAAAGCGAAGATGATGAAGATGAAGTTGATGGAAGTTTGGTTATAGAAGGAGGATCCAAAAATGAAGAGCGTATATCATCTATCTTTTTTGTAAAGTAGTTGAGAAAGTGGCCTGGTAGAAAGGAGGAAGGAGGAGGGGGACCGGGGGGGGGTCGAGGAGGTTGGAAAAGACGGAGAAGAGTTTTGTTGGGGTTATAAAATGAGGCTTGGATTGCAGTTTGCTAAAACTTGCTTTTGGCTGTGGAAATAGAGGCAGAAAAAGAGGAGAGAAGAGACTGATAAGCGAGCAGGTCGTCAAGGTGTTTAGATTTCCGCCATTTCCTTTCTGATGCTTGCATAGGGGCTCTGTCGGCACAAAATGATTGCAACTGAGAACAGTGGTATAATTGTTGGTGGACTATTGATAATAGAGTTCATCCTCTGGACGTTAATCACTGCTCCGTGGTCAAATCCCTTAAAGACTTCTAGCAACATGTCACCTGTGACACAATAAGACACTGGATACGTTTAAAGACTGGATGCTCTAGGTCACTGGCTCCACTGGGAGCTGCTAATCCGCTTTACCACAGCTTTCATCCCTTTGTAGAGGCAAGTACAGAAAGGGGCAAAGACAGACTCTATATGTATGAAGATCAGTTCAGGCCCCTCAGGGTTGTTTGGACTGCCCCATATGAGAGTTTTACTTGAGGACATATTGTCTAAATCAGTAGTCACCAACCTTTCCGAGCCCAAGAATACTTTTTAATTCTAAACGTAAGCCGAGACCTACCACCCCGATATCTTCCAAGAAACCAATTTAGGAGGGTCATACTTATTATTTTTTGCAATTTCTGTTAAAGGCTGAATGTAAAAGAGATAAATCTACACAAAGAAGGGCAGTTGTGCAAATATTTCTATTCAATGCACAATAATTAAATTAATATCAATTCATATTTACAATGCACAAACGGTAGCTTCTCAGTTCCACAATATGTTCTGCAGAGGAGTTGCTACTGCAGCACAATGTTTTACATATAGGTTTTGATCTGAATAGGCCCACAAATATGATTATTGCCTTGTATGAAAGAAGTCCCTTGTACTCAAACAAATACCAGTACTACACAGTATGAAGCCCTGCATCTTCTGCACCTGCAAATATTTCACAGTAAAAAAAAGAAAGTGTTGCAACCGTTTGTTTGTGACATAAATTCATCAGATAAACATTAAAATTTAGGTGAAAGATGATTTTCACTGTTTATTCTGCTGTGAACCACAATGTTTATCTGTCTATGACACAAATGTATTTACAACACTTTCCGAACCCGTTTCAAAGTAAAAGCACTCCAGCGTTTCACCTTCTGAATCCACTCATTTTTTCGAACGGGGATTTGACTGATACCGTAGAGTCCTGACATTTACTTAATACATAAACAAACTTGTTCTTGAAGGTAATGCAGTAGATAAACTTTTAAATTATTATTGTTTTATGCATTTTCATTTTTTCATAATTTGCCTTGTTATTTGTTTGTGCACCTCATGATTTCAATGCCTTGATATTTTTAGGATTCAAGTTTTCAATAAATAAATAAAAATGTGGGTCTTGATAGTTTTGACAACCACGTGACCTGAGGTTGCTTTCTAGTTGGCTCTTGCAATTTATAAAATAATGCTACTTATCAGCGAATACTAATCAGTGGTCAGTGTCTGCAGATTAGCTACAGGTTAAGTGGGATTAACAAAACAGGACGCACACATCCATAGCCCAATTTTCTAAGATTATCCAAGTAAACAAACATCACCTGAACAGTTTAAATGTTGAAAACATCAAAGACAATCTGAATTATTTTTGTGCATGCATTTAATAACTTCTTTCTACACTTTTGGTGTTTACAAAATATATACAACATTTTATGACAAGGGTCAACATATATACCGACCCCTCCGTGTCATAAATATATAAAGGGGGTTTTGTCCCGCTCATCCGTTCAAACATATCACAAGCATGTATGATCATCAGCATTTATCACAACTAAACACTTGAGACTGTGTTTCAGGAGAGTTTCCTTCCCAGGTGTGGTTCAGATGATGTCAGAGTCCTGTTTGACTCTCGCTGACACAAAAATAAAGTATCTCTGTGGTTGAATGCAACCACTGGCATGTCATCTGATATGATTATCCATTTGTTGCAGAAAAGGTTGTTTGTTTGTGCCCATTCGCTTATTTCCATTCCAAGTTGGCCGTTGAGAATCAGAAAAACATCAGGAGGGTGGACATTTGGAGAAGTGTAGTTGTTGTTCTTAAGCGACAGAGGACACCTCTGTCTTGCTGGTTGATACTGAGGTCTCATCCTCGACCATACCGCCCATTCCAACAGTGGTCAGCATGCAGTTACGAAACTGAAAGGGAGGAAACATATAGATGTAAGAAACCAAACCATTTCAAACGTGTCTCACAAGATGTAACTCTGTGTGTTCAAATCAACTAATCAAATATCACCATCAATACCATATTAAAAACAACAGCAGAATTGTAAAAGTTGTTTTTAAAGCTGAGAATTAACTCTTTCCTCCGGTGGTTTCAGAAAAGCAATAAAGAAATGAGGGACTTAAAAATGTGGAAAAATGTAATAAGCTATTAATGGCAATTTCTTTTAGGTTGTCGGTTTCTCATGAAGGA
The DNA here is from genome assembly GCF_949316205.1 of Platichthys flesus. Taxonomy (NCBI): domain Eukaryota; kingdom Metazoa; phylum Chordata; class Actinopteri; order Pleuronectiformes; family Pleuronectidae; genus Platichthys; species Platichthys flesus. The sequence continues at coordinate 17,624,593 of NC_084946.1, forward strand.
CAAGTTTTAAGTTCTCGTTAGAAAAGAGCTGCAGGGGATCTGGATTGTATCACCTGGGTTCTGCACTAACAGTTGCTATTGTTCAGTGACAGACTGACCTGTTTGTTAAACAGCACATAGATAACAGGGTTGAACAGCGCTGAGCTCTTTGAGAAGAAAGCAGGGATGGCCATGGCTGTAGCTGAGAAGGCAGCTCCTTTGTTGAAGAAGATCCAGGCGGCAAAGCTGGCATATGGGGTCCAGGCCACAAGGAAGCCCAGCACCATCAGGATGCACATGCGTGTCACTTCCCTCTCAGCCTTCTGCGTGGACTCTGACTCCTGCTGCTGGGATGCAGCCTGAAGTGTTTGAAGAAGACACAACATGATCAGGATTCACAGAACAGAATGCTTTGTTTAATAGGGCACATATTTTACACCTTTAATTTGAGGTATTGGTAACCCTGAGAGGATATATCAGTGGTTTAAAGTCAGAAAAAAACTGCAGTATGTATTTCCATATCCTGTCTGCTGCCTCTCTCGCCTGCCTCTTAAATTATTTATGAGGCACTCCTCTGATTGGCTGACTGCACTTTGAGTGACACGTGACCAGGCCTATCACCGCTCTCAATCTGTCTCACAGTCGGTTTCAACAGGATGTTTCCGATCGGTAAGTTCAAGTGGTAGCAGGACAGTCGGCCAATGCACGAGTTAGTGTTGTTTGTTGGGGTTAGTCTGTGGTAGCTAAAAAGCTGCTAGCTCAGCAACATGTCTACTTGGTGTAGTAACACATACTGTAATACAATCATAAATCAATATAATGCTTTTCTGAGTCCTTAAAAACCCTGAAGATAATAGCTGTTTCAATAAAACTGTGTGTAACCACTAAAGTGCAGGTGAGTTTATCCAGCGTTACAGTACTGTTCGTGATATAGAGCAGGACTTACAGCTTTGACTGTGAGTACAAGGCTGCCATAGGTGAAAAAGATGGTGCCCACTGGGACACAGAAGTGGCAGATGAACATGTACATGACGTAGGATTCATTGTTGAAGCCGGGAGCCAGAGTGTAGTAGTCTGGTCCGCAGGAGCACTGCATGCCCTCGGGGATGTACCTGTGGTAGACAAGAGAAAATCATTTCAAACTGATCTATGAATGAGCTCTGGGGAGGTATACACCAAGGAAAGGTAGTAAACAAGACAACTTTAAGTCTCTATGGAGTACTGGAGTTTTTAATGACTGTTATCAAAGTCTATGTCTTTTAGGTTCAGCTTCTCTTCAGAAGCTTACAGACATTCAGATTTATCATAGTCAGAAAAGAACGGGAGAAGGTCATTTTGAAGGTAATATTGTGAAACTTGGGTTAATAGGGTATGATTTCTCACACGAATTGCATATTGCACTGCGTCACACAATGTGTTTTAGTGTTCAAGCAGAGATCTTTCATATTACCTGGACCAGCCAGCCAGTGGAGGGGCGGCACAAGATAGAGCCATGATCCAGGTGAATAAAACTCCAACTCCTGCATGGGTTGCAGTGAATTTGAAGCTTCCCATGGGTTTGCAGACGACAATGTATCTCTCAACAGCCAGGACGACCAGAGACCAGAGAGCAATTTGACCTGGGAAATAATGAAAGAACAGTATACATGTGTTTATGACTGTAGTTGCACGAGACCCATTTTTGAAGAAAAAATTAAAAAAAGGATTTTCCAAGACAAAAGCAGCAGTATTCAGTAGCATTCATAAAAGTTGTTACTAAATCATACCTCCCAGAGTAGCCATGAATCCCTCAATGGCACAACCCAATGGTCCAAAAACAAAATATCCATTAATAGCAGTGACAAAGGTGATGGTGAATCCAAAGCAGACCATGATGAGTCCGGCCACGGCCAGGTTGACCAGGATGAAGTTAAGAGGTTGCCTGAGTTTCTTGTTCTGCGCCGTAACTACCAGAGTGAGAGCGTTGATGGGGAAGCCAGTGCACATCAGGAAAAACATGTAGACAGCAAGAAATTTGAAGAATATGGGATCCCCCAGGTAGTACTGTGGATATTCAAAAGGACTCCTCACAAGCCCCGTCCTGTTGTTCATGGGGATGTAGAAGTTCTTGCCTTCCGTGCCGTTCTCCATCTTCTCTGAGTCAAAGGACTGACAGTGTGGAGTTTGCCCAAAGCAGTGTTAGACCCCTCAGCGTACGATGGATCTCAGGTCTAGGTGTAAGCTTTATACTCTCCAAGAGATAGATTACAGGGGATTGAAAAAAAGTATTTGTGTAAGCCTTGTTAATTCATGTTAAGACCCGATAATAATTGGCTCTGTACGTACACAGTCTTAACTTTACAACTCTTCTTCTGTCACTTCAGTTTGGCTTGAGTTTGAATACATGGATTTATCTCGAGAACCATTAAATCTCTTTGCAATTTTGAAGTAACTGATGTTTATCCCTCAAATAAAAAAACTCAAAATTAGGGGTTGTACTTTTGATATTTTGAAACAACATTTACCACACAACTGATGACCTCTAACACATTGTAGTGTGCAAACTTAAGCTGTGCTGGTGATTCAGTTGAGAGCACAATCTATCATATGCCAACATTTAAGAGTTTCTTATGACACAAATATAAAAAAAAAGAATGATTTGTTATATCGCAAAAATTTGATGTGTGTAATTGTGCAAAGCTTTAGATATTTATAGTATATATTTTATATATATAATTTCACAATGAACGAATTCGTATAATATACAAATTTATAATTTATACATTTCAAAATTTGTATTTTGGAACATTTTAAACATTTTTCTTTATTGTGTGGTCTGTATGTTTAACTGTTGTATTATTTAGTATATATATATATATGTTTATCATGTGAATGAAAGATAACATAAGATAAAACTTTACTGATCCCACGCTGGGAAAAGTTACAACAACAGACAAGCCAAAAAATAGGTACACAAGATAATTCTAATATAAAAGAAGTTTAAAGATAAAAGTAAAAAGTGAACGTAAAAAATACAAAGTATGTACATATGTACATAATATACACCTTTAATACAGAAAAACATTGTTAAATCAAAAAATCTCAATTGTAGTAAAGTGCAGTGGTACAGGATAATTGTACGAGAATGAAAAAGCATAAGGTGATGTTGATAGGCAAAAAAACATGTGAATAATAAAATGTGATTTGATACACAGGTAATGTGCAGACGAAACTAATTTACAAAAACAAGTTTTAGTTAAAAATAATGCAAGTCATAAGTAGATGGTAACAAGAAAAAAAAGCAGCCAGTATTTATTTAAGGTCATGGATGGTGTAGAGCCTGACAGCAGTGGACATGAAGGCTCTGCAGGAGTGTTTCTTCTCACACTTTAGTTGCAGCAGTCTGCGGCTAGAGGGGAGGCTAAGGGCGTGAACAGTGTCATGTAAGGGTTCATCTTAAATCATGCTTTGACCCACTTCCACCAGAGGTTTAGTCATACTTACCACTCGGTTAAGTTTTTTTCTGTCCTGCATAGTGTCCTGCACTTTCTGAATGACCTCAGATTCCTCCAAGGTGTGAAGGACAATGAAGGACAATAATGATGTTGGTTAGACAGACGTGGACAAAATTGTTGGTGCCCTTCCGTTAAAGAAAGAAAAACTCACAATGGTCACTGAAATAATTTGAAACTGACAATTTCATTAGTTAGTTTTATGTTGAACTACAATTCAGCAGTAATGTCTGTTTTTCATTAGTTAATTTTCAGTAAATTATTATTTATTATTACTTTTGTCAGTTTCAAGTTATTTCAGTGAGCATTGTGGGTTTTTCTTTCTTTACAGTTTTTCTCCATTGCTTTGGCTCAGTTCACGAAACAGAAATGACATTCTCAAAACAACACGTGCAAACCTCCAAACCACTGGGCACTTGTTCACAACAGATTGGAATATCTTTTTACTTTAATCAAATTGCAATTGTATTAGCACATCCTTGAAAACGGTTAGGTAACTTTGCCTACAGCTTGCACAAATTTCAAATGATTTAGCACACCTTTGCAAACGGTAAGGTACAATTGCCTTAAGTTAGCCCAATTACCAATTCAATATAGCTTGCTGGTCTAAACTGACTGTCGCTGCTCAGTCAAGTGGTTGTTCTCTGCAGAACATGTTGTCATAATTTCCTTGTGTACATCACAAGGAAATCATGTGGATTATCAGCTAAATTGTCTAATATCTAATCAAGGTGGAGTTTCACACATCTGATCACCAATCACACAGTCCAATCACACAGTAAGTTAGTTAGTAAGTTAGCTGACAGGTGCTATCCAGGAGTATAAATGCTTCCATCAAATATCTAGAGCTTGACCAAGTTGCTTTACTTTCTTACTGTATGTGTTGTTAGTGTAGGATATGACTAATTTTAGTTTTGATGTGCTTATTGTTTGACAGTATATTTTGCTATACACGTTTTCTGTTACTGTAAACACGATGTATGGCAATTACTGTAACAATTTCCATGGCACTATGAGTGCAATAAAGTATTTTATGTGAAACCTTGAATTAATATTTTTTCTGTTTGGTATGGTACACATAGTATTCTGGAAAGAAAACATCTACTGTAACCATTCAGTGTCAAAGGACTGAGGCAAGACTGAAATGTGCACATGAGGGATATTTCTATGGTCCACTGCCCTACCGACAAAACATCTAAACATTTTGACCTGTAGTGTTTAAACAATGCCAAAGGGACTTTTCATTTTGGAGGCACTGACTACTTGTATGAGAAAAGGATTTAGTTTGACTGATAAGTTGTCTGTTTTGGGAGAGATATGACCTTTTGCAGGTGTGCTATGGAGTTTTGCTCAACCATCTAGGTTATTTTGGCAAACGTATTTAAAGCTTTGAGAATGTCCTTTTTTCCCCGAGAGATGAGCCACAGGGGGCACTGACTATTTATATGAGAAAATGATTTGGTTTTGAAGCTTGAGTTAATTGTTTTGGGTGCGATATGATCTTTTGAACGTAATCTATGTAGTTGTGCTGAACCATATAGGCTATTTTGTCAATTGCACTTTGTGCTCTGAGAATGTCATTTCTGTTTCGTGAAATGAGCCAAAGTAATGGAGAAAAACTGTAACGGAAGGGTACCAACAATTGTGTAATTTTTTTTGTGGACTCCAGGAAGAGACGTGGATCCTCGTCATCAGCTATTCCTAATTCAAATTTTAAACTTTTCTAATGTGTACAAACAGAAAATTACTTCAATAGCCTGTTAAAAAAATACAAATGACCCAAACTTTTTTATAAAAGGTGTGTTATAAAAAAACATAAACAGACAATTTTTTGATACATCCATTTATTTAACTACATTTACAATGCCATAAGTATTTATAAAATATATATACAATTGGCCAAGAAAATCAATTCTGGCCCTCAAAAAATAACCTTTTTCGGTCAGAAGGAAGTAAATGCTGGTTCATCTTTGTGAAGGGGATGATGCCACTGATGGCACTCCTGTCACTCACAGGGATCGATCAACTGCCTGATAACATTCATCCTTTGGGTTAACAGCAGAACTACTTTGACTAATTTTCCACCTGCAGCTTCACACACTGTGCCAGACATCAGACCCTATTGTACGATGTGCGACGGCTTTCAGGGAACTTTCAGCAACCTGCAGTATGTCTTGGAAAATGGAACCAAGTGGTACGACAGTCTGTGTTGAAATGTTTTTTGTCCTTAAGAAAAATCTGTCAGAGTTGTTGGGAATGGTCTGTGTTTAGGAAACAGATGACACTTCTGTCTTGCTGGTTGATACTGAGGTCTCATCCTCCACCATACCGCCCATTCCAACAGTGGTCAGCATGCAGTTACGGAACTGAAAATAGAGAATATTGTGCAATTGAAAAATCCATATCAATGAATGCAGAACAAAAACAAAACAATTTACAATGGAAAGTTTTCAGTATTTATAAAGAAATGTGGGTTGCATAGCGCACTTTAAATACAACTATAACTTAAATAGAATCAATTATTATAGTTAGACTTTTAAGTTAGGCTTTAATGAAAACTGTGGAAACTCTTTAGAAGCCACAAGATAAAGCTGAAAGCCCTGAAAGAAATCCAGTAAATTGACGTTGTCTTATGTTCTTTGTGACTTCATGTGTTTGAGACTAATTTATGAAACATGACAGTAAAACACAACCTTATGTGTATAATGTTCTAAAGGAAATGTTCACAAATAAAAATATTAACGCTTAAAAATGTCATTTTGTCTGCCAGCTGTTGTTATAAAGAATTTATAAAGTTCACTGACTCCAAACACTACAAGCATCGTACCTGTTTGTTCAACAGCACATAGATAATAGGGTTGAACAGCGCTGAGGTCTTTGAGAAGAAGGCAGGGATGGCCATGGCCATGGCTGAGAAGGCAGCTCCCTTGTTGAAGAAGATCCAGGCAGCAAAGCTGGCATATGGGGTCCAGGCCACGAGGAAGCCCAGCACCATCAGGATGCACATACGTGTCACTTCCCTCTCGGCCTTCTGGGTAGATGCTGAGTCCTGTTGCTGAGCTGCAGCCTGAAAATTTGGCCATCATCAGTTATTTGTATTGTGCACATCTTGTTCATTTTGAATTAGAACAGGATCAACCACGCACAATGAGTAGCTTTTCCTCAACAGCAAATATTTTGTCTAAGAATTTGTTTAAAAGTGGCCTTGACAAAAATCACACTAGACACATGTCACTTACCGCCTTCACTGTGCACACTAAGTTTCCATAAGTGAAGAAGATGGTGAAGACCGGGACACAGAAATGGCAGGTGAACATGTACAAGACGAATGACTCATTGTTGTAGCCTGGAGCCATAGTGTAGTAGTCTGGTCCACAGGAGACCTGAATACCCTCAGGGATGTACCTGTAAATACAAGACATAAAGCATAATACATGATATCAGTGTTAACATTATAAATCATAACTTTTGTGTCTGACCAAAATTACTGGGATCTAACTGGGGGTTTCTGTACTTGGATAGAAATTATATATGTCAGTGGGACCAAAAGTGAAGCAGGCTCAGGGTTAATACTTTTTAAATCATATTGTTGGTATTTTGTTTACCCTTGCATTTCTAGAATTTAATAAAACTTGTTATGTTGATTGAGGTACTTTGAAGACTTGAGTCTGTATCCATGGTCCAAAATATGCTTTCCATTACATTTAATCATTTGGCAGATGCTTTGTTTCAAAGAGACTGAGGGAAGACTCCACAGCTTCAGTAGAGTACGAGAGCTAGAATTATTAGGAGCTTAATCCATTACATTTAATCATTTGGCAGATGCTTTGTTTCAAAGAGACTGAGGGAAGACTCCACAGCTTCAGTAAAGTAAGAGAGCTAGAATTATTAGGAGCTTAATCTGTTCATTAAGACAGAGTGCACAAGATCAGGTTATGGAGTACACTGAAGTAAGTGGTAGTGAGGCCTGTTCACGTTTTAGAGGTGTTAGCAGAGGAAGGGCTCCTCTGATAGATGAGCCTTCAAGAGACTGTTGTATAGTAAGGGAGGGAGGCCCCTGCTCTGATAGCATTTGGTAGCTTTTTCCTCCATCAGGGAACCTCAAACGATAACAGTCTGGATTGGTATTGCATATCACGAGTCAGAGGCAGAGAAGGAGCTTGTATGATTGGGTTTGTGTAAACGGATGCCGACCCTGAGGTTGATCTGCAGGAGAGCCCTTTCTAGGCTTATTGAAGACCAGATGTGCCGCTACATACTGGACCATCTGTGAGGGTCAAATGTGTATGAAGAGACTCCAGCCAGAAAATCATCATGGCCTGCACCAAGAATTTGGTGGACTACTAAATTTTGGCAAGGCCTGCTTTTATATATGTTGTATTGTGCAAAAGGGCACATCCATGGAGACAGATGCAACAGGATAAGAGAAGGATAATTGGATTTTCAAGTCATGGTATCTTCAGAAGTCTTTCTTGGCTTGTTTCATATTTACAGATGGCCTTTGTTTTTCTGGTGTTCGCCATTATTCCTGTCTTTTTATGAGAGTATTTATTCAGCTTCATTGCTGAGATCTGCAAAAGCAACTACATTATTAGAAGAGAGGCCATAAGACTAAGCCACATGAGCAGTCACATTAGGTAGTAAACATGCCCCTGCTTTTAGCCAATTACCCTAGCCCCTTGTGTGAGATTAGTCAAAGGTAAACATGGCCACACTCAACAATAAAATATAGTATCACTGATGGATTCCATTAATATCACCACACCACCACAGAAGACCAATTAAGATTCAACGGGTAGGAAAGGACAAGACTACAAAAATAAGCCATGTCTAAATCTAGACGATAGAGTTGTAATTCTGAAGTGGAGAGAATCAGTAAAAAATGATAATTCTGCTCCCCTTGACGTGGACAAGGGGTCATGTGATCAGTTATTGGTAAGCAGTTTATTACCTTGACCAGCCAACCAGAGGAGGTATAGCGCAGGAGGCAGCCGCGATCCAGGTGAAGGCACAGCCTGTTGCAGCGTGGGTGGATGTAAATTTGAAGCTTCCCATGGGTTTACAGACAACAATATATCTCTCAATAGCCAGAACCACAAGGGACCAGAGAGACACTTGACCTGTTGGGAAGAAAAGAGAACATATGTAGTCATGGAATCTTCTGATCCTGCAATCCAGACAATCTACATGTGTGATAAAGACAAAAAAATCCCTTTCCCAATTTGTACCTCCAAGTGTTGCCATGAATCCTTCAATTGCACAACCCACTGGTCCCAAGGAGAAGTAGCCCATTAGAGAAGAATAAAATGCGACAGTGAATCCAAAGCACACCATGATGAGTCCGGCCACAGCCAGGTTGACCAGGATGAAGTTGAGAGGTTGTCGTAGCTTCTTGTTCTGGACTGTGACCAGCAGAGTGAGAGCGTTGATGGGGAAGCCAGTGCAGATCAGGAAGAACATGTAGAAAGCCAGTAACTTGAATTGCCATGGATCCGCCAAATAATACTGTGTATATTCATATGGACTCCTAACCAGCCCCGTCCTGTTGTTCATGGGGATGTAGAAGTTCTTGCCCTCTGTGCCGTTCTCCATCTTTGCTTTGTTAGGATTTGGATTGGCAGTAGAGTATCCTGGGAGTGCTGTTAATGCAGCCAAGGGTCAGCTCTCAAACTTAATACCGCAGCTATGGTTATATATCCCCTAGGGGCAGACCCACAGGGGATGGAGAAGATAAGCAAAGAGGATCTTCTCTGGAATTTAGTGTGTAATCTGTGTATAATCACTTCTTGCACAACTTTTGTGTTTCATCATTCATTCGATAAAGAGATAGATTATTTTGGAATCTTTATCAAGGTTTTCCTATTTTGCTGCACTTGCATTGCAATGGGGAACTAGCAGATATTGTCATGAACAGCTCTGATTTTTTTCCTAGCTCTTCCAATTAACCCAAGTGTGCTTGCTACCTTAATGACCATTAAATGAAGACTCAGTCTGACCTGTATAATTTGATTATGTTACTATCCATTTAGTTGGGATGCAGCTTACAACCACATAATAGGATTTTAGAGTTCAGAGGTTCACGTAGTAGTTGTCCTGCAGCAGGAGGATGGATGGATGGATGGATGGATGGATAAATGGATAGATAGATAGATAGATAGATAGATGGATAGATAGATAGATAGATAGATAGATAGATAGATAGATAGATAGCGACATTTATTTTCTGCATAGAAGTCTGAATGGAAGCCTTTTTTGCAAAAGATGAAGTGGTCGGAAAAAAACATTTGCCACTGGTGAGCTCAGTTTCAGCGTTGTGAAAGAAGGCTTAGTTAAAGATGTGGTTCAGCTGTTCTGAGCAAAGACTGTTACAAGCTCCTAAGATTTATCGATGCAATGTTTTGAGCTTGAAGTTATGATTGGTGTTCTTTTTCTCTCTCATTGTCATTTCAATCAATCAATCAATCAAATTTTTTTGTATAGCCCATATTCACAAATTACAATTCATCTCATAGGGCTTTAACAGGGTGTGACATCCTCTGTCCTTAACCCTCAGCAAGAGTAAGGAAAAACTACAAAAAACTACAAAGAGGCCCTGGATCTGTGGGTGATAAAGCAAAGGGATTCCGGGGAAGGGGGATAGGGATGGAGAAGAGGAAGGAGAAGCTGGAAAGAGAAGCTCCGTGTATCATGTGTCATAAAATAGAACAAGTAACGTTCTGGCGCACTAATTAGCTCTAACTATAAGCTTTATCAAAAAGGACGGGTTTTGAGCCTACTTTTAAACAGCTCTTTAAGGTATAAAGGCGCTATATTATTAAGGGCCTTGAAGGTGAGGAGGAGAATTTTAAATTCTATTCTAGATTTAACTGGAAGACAGTGTAGCGATGCTAATATTGGAGAAATGTGCTCTCTTCTCTTTGTTCTCGTCAGGACACGTGCTGCGGCATTTTGGACAAGCTGTAGAGTCTTTAACGACTTCCTGCTGGAGCCTGATAATAATGAATTACAATAGTCCAGTCTCGATGTAACAAAGGCGTGGACTAGTTTTTCTGCATCTTTTTGTGAAAGGACATGTCTAATTTTTGAAATATTACGCAAGTGGAAAAAAGCGGTCCTAGAAATTTGTTTTAAGTGACTATTAAAGGATAAATCAGGATCGAAGATCACTCCCAAGTTCCTGACTGTTTCATTGGAAGCAAGGGCAATGTCGTCTAGCGCAGCTATATCATTAGATAATGCATCTCTAAGGTGTTTGGGGCCAAGTATTATAACCTCTGTTTTGTCTGAGTTTATTAAGAGAAAATTGCGGGTCATCCAGGTTTTTATGTCCTTGAGACATGTTCGAAGTTTAGTTAATTGATTACTTTGTTCAGGTTTTATTGACAAATATAACTGGGTGTCATCCGCATAGCAGTGGAAATTTACAGAGTGTGTCCTGATAATGTTTCTTAGTGGAAACATATATAATGAGAATAAAATTGGGCCGAGCACAGAGCCCTGTGGAACACCATGATTAACTTTGGTGCGCACAGATGACTCATCATTAATTTGCACAAATTGGGAGCGATCAGAAAAATACGATTTAAACCAGTTAAGGGCGGTTCCATTAATGTTAATTAACTGTTTTAGTCTTTGAAATAAAATTTGATGGTCAATTGTGTCGAATGCTGCACTGAGATCTAACAGAACTAGGACAGACACAAGTCCCTGATCTGAGGCTATTAAAAGGTCATTAGTGACTTTTCCCAAGGCTGTCTCTGTACTGTGATTGGCTCTAAACCCCAATTGAAAGTCTTCATATATATTATTTTCCTGGAGAAACTCACACAGCTGATTGGCTACCACTTTTTCTAGAAATGAAGGGGACATCTGTTTTAGAAATGAAGGGGAGGTTAGATATTGGTCTGTAATTGGCTAAAACCTCTGGGTCTAGGGTGGGTTTTTTGAGTAGGGGTTTGAAGACAGCTATTTTAAAAGACTGTGGTACATAACCTGATGATAATGACAGATTGATAATGTTAAGTAACAAACTATCAATTAGGGGCAGAATTTCTTTAAGTAATTTGGTAGGAATGGGATCTAAGATACAGGTTGTTGGTTTAGAACCTGAGATTAATTTGGTAAACTGATCACGGGTGATCAGAGAGAAGCTGTCTAAGTAATTGGTAGGATTCTCAGCCGTTTCTGAGATCTCTGTTGTTGGGAGGGTATTAGTGCAAATTGAGGGCAGGAGATGGTTGATTTTATTTCTAATAGTTTGAATTTTATCATTAAAAAAGGTCATAAAGATATTGCTATTTAGGGATCGAGGAATACTGGGTTCGGTGGAGGTGTGACTCTCTGTCAGCCTGGCTACAGTGCTGAAGAGAAACCTGGGGTTGTTTTTATTCTCTTCTATTAGTTTTGAATAGTAGGTGGCTCTTGCTTTGTGGAGAGCCTTTTTATATTCTTTAACACTATTCTTCCAGTCTATGAGGTTTTCAACATTGTTGCTGGAGCGCCACTTCCTTTCTAGTTTTCTTGATAATTGTTTTAACTCATTTGTCTGGGAATTATACCACGGAGCTAATTTACTATGTTTGACATTTTTCTTTTTTAGAGGCGCTATTGAGTCTAATGTTAATCGTAATGAGTCTGCAGAGCTATCGACGAGGTGGTCGATCTCAATGGAGCTCAGGGTTTTAAAGAATTTGTTGTTTATATCTACTGCTAATACGGGTTTAAATGTAATTGGGATTATTTCCTTAAATGTAGCTACAGCACTATCAGGTAGACATCTAGAAAATGAATTTTTTATTAGTGGCATATATTCAGTTATTGAAAAATCAAAGGTTATTAAATTATGGTCTGATAGAACTGGATTTCGCGGAAGTACTGTTAAATTTTCAATTGCGACACCGTACGATAATACAAGGTCAAGTGTGTGGTTACCACAATGAGTAGGTTTTTGCACACACTGACTGAAACCAATAGAGTCTAGTATTGAAATAAATGCTACGCTAAGGCAATCTTTATTATTATCAACATGAATATTAAAGTCACCAACAATAATAATTTTATCAGTCTTTAGGACTAAGCTCGATAAAAACTCAGGGAATTCCTTTAAAAATCCAGTATAAGCCCTGGGAGCAAGGTATACTACGGCAAATATGATTGGCTGTTGGTGGTTCCTGGATTGGCGTGGAAGACTAAGAACCAGACATTCAAATGACTTGTAGCTGAGTTTAGGTTTAGGATTAATTGATAGACTGGAGTTAAAAATAGCAGCAACTCCACCTCCTCGCCCAATTTCTCTAGGAACCTGTGAATTGATATGACTGGGGGGAGTAGATTCATTTAGACTGACATATTCATCAGGATGCAGCCACCTCTCCGTGAGGGACAATACATCTATGTTGTAATCAGAGACTATTTCATTAACTAAAAGAGCCTTTTTTTCCAGTGATCTAATGTTTAAAGGACCACATTTAAAAGTCTGGGTTTCCTGTATTGTTTCAGAGGTTGTTTTAATTTGTATTAAATTTTTGTGTGGAGTTCTCGCTCTGTTATTGTTTAATTTCAATAATTTAATCGGACGGTGAACAGACACAATCTCTATGGGGTTTTGTGACTGACCCAGATGGAGCGCAGAGAAGTGTTTAGCACTGCAGCTCTGCTTCCTGGTCCCAACTATGGGTTGTCATGTTATAGACTTAGTAATATTCCTAGATAAGAGAGCTGCTCCATCCCAAGTGGGATGGACGCCGTCTCTCCTAACAAGACCAGGTTTTCTCAAAAAAGTTAGCAAATTATCTATAAAGCCCACGCCGTTTACAGGACACCACCTCGACAGCCAGCGGTTAAAAGACAACATGCGGCTAAACATGTCGTCACCTGTTGTATTAGGGAGCGGGACAGAGAAAACTACTGTGTCCGACATAGTTTTAACAAAAGCACACACCGACTCAACATTCAATTTAGTGACCTCCGACATACGAAGCCGGGAGTCGTTGCTGCCGACGTGAATTACGATTTTATTGTATTTACCTTTTTTAGTTTTAGCCATTAACTTAAGTTTAGATTCGATGTCGCCGTCTCTGGCCCCTGGGATACAATTAACTATGGTCGCTGGTGTCGCTAACCTGACGTTTCTCGGAACCGAGTCGCCAATAATCAGAGTTTGTTTATCAGCGGGTGCCTCGCTGAGAGGAGCGGATCTATTTGAAACGTGAGCTGGTGGCTCTTTAATCTTGGGCTTTCTAAGTCTAGCACTATGCCCCCTCTGGAACGTCACCCATCTGCCCTGGGCTCTCGGCTGCACGGGACTAGTCTGGGGACTGCTCGTTAAGGCTAAGCTACGTGCTAAGCTAGGTGGCTCCGCGGCTAGCGGGAGGTGGCTAACTACAGCTAACGGAGTTTCTAAGCTGCTGAGCCGAGCTTCTAAGTCATTAAGCCGAGCCTCCATCGCTATCAACACACTACATTTATTACATGTACCACTACTGTTAAGGGAGGCAGAGGAGTAGGTAAACATTAGACACTCGGAGCAAGAGAGAGCAGTAGAGCAACAGGGAGAGAGAGAAGACATCGCTGCTATAGAGCTACGAGGGTGAGCTCAGACAGAACACAGAATCACTAAGCACGATAGAATAAGGGTGGGTATGTGTTGGTGTTTAACTACAGACCGGTGATTTTAGCCGTAGTGCTACAGATTTAGCCTACGTATAGCCTTACACCTGTTCGCTTGGTAGCATCCCAAATATTTGCTCTTCAACATCTATCAGCTCGGAATCCAACACGTTTCATTAAGTAACACTCGCCATTTTTCTGAAGTAAACAGAGAGTGGCTGTAACAAAGTTATATGTGTAGTACCTGGGTCAAAGGTTCACTTCCAAAGATTTAAGTCTTCATCTTTTAAGGAGATTACTTTCCAGGGCCCCTCCTGTTTTCTGTATATGCTGCCTCTTGACAAGGTTATTCAGAGTCATGATGTATTTTTTTTGATCCAGATAATGCTCAGTTATACAGTAGGCCTATATGTCGTTAAAACCTGAAGACCCTAGCATCATCACAAATCACACAACATGCCTTTCTGATAATAAATCCTGAATGTCCCACAACTTCCTAAAATTGTATGATGACAAGCCTGATGTCTTCCCAGTTGGTCCACCAACAGCTTAACATTTGCTAATCTTTCTGATATGGAGAATAACATCAACAGTCTGCTGGAAATACAGGCTTATTATTAACTCAAAACCTTCGACTGATGCACAAGCGAAGAGTGTTAGTTGCTGTTTTCTTCAAGACAATCTTTGTTTATAGGATCCTTTTACAGCTTTTTATCTATTCTATACTTAACCTTTCTCTGCTCATGTTCCATTGTTTTATTCTCATTTTATTCCCTCCAGTATTATTGTTATGATGATGTTGTGTTAAGGGATGATTCTGAAAACCCGGGTTTGCATATCAACAGTAAAGAAAGGTTTATAGTTTTTTTTATAGTTTTTCCCCCCAAACATGATTACTGCTAACTCCAATGTTAACCTGCAGAAACGATTAGACAGCCACAATTTATTTCTGTGACACATTCAGACCAGCTCTCGCTTTTTACCTGACAGCAAGACGTTTCATGAAAGCATAAGGCATAAAGTTATAATGTACAAATAAAGATATTATTTTATAAGTACAGACCATTTACCTGCCCTTAGATACTGTTCCTTTGCCAATCTTGAATTCGGGAGTTGCATGGACAGTATATACCTGATCAAAATTTGAAATTTAATCCTTTATTAATTGAAATAGAGCATAATTAGAAACACCTAAATCAGACCAAAGAACTTTTTTTCATTTAAAATCTGCGCAAATTGGAACCAGTAAAATTAAGTCTTTCTGATTGGTGTAATACCCAAACTAAGGCAGAAACCAAATGTTTAGAAGGGAGACAAATTTCCTCACCAGTTGGTCCATGGAAAAGGGGAGTATTGTCCTTGTTTACAAAGACAAATTGTAAAAGAAGAATTTGTCTCATTGTACAGAAACATTTGTAATGTGTAGAAGAAGTTTTCAGGCATCCATCATTTACTCATCTCATTTCATACCTGTCTGTAAACCCGTAAACACAGAACAAATAAATACTGACTCCAACAACAATCTGCTAGAAGACAATTACAGATGTCCATGTAATTATGCTATTATATCACATTGTTAATGTTGGTCTCTTTTTTTATCATGGATACAAGGTGGTAGCATCTTCCAACAGGTCTAAATATTGGGACTGGGTTAATCCATTGATTGGCAGGATATCGCGTCTCCTCAAGCAGATAATGGGGATTATGTTGTTATTTAATTAGATTGGACAAGCTGTAACTTACCTCATTAATATTGGCGGTTAAAATTACATTTGTTGTTGTTGGCTTACTACTACAGTTTAACAGACTCAGTAAGCCCTCCCTTAAAGACTCCCTTGTTTTCATACACAGTCCATGTGTGCGGCTGCGGCTCAGGGGTTAGAGCGGTCGTCATCTAACCAGAAGGTCGGCAGTTCAATAAAGTGCTTTGAGACTAGAAAAGTGCTATAAAAAGTGCGTCTCATTGAATAATGCTAGAGTTTCGTGCACTATTCAAAGTTGTCTCAATAACATAAACCCATGATTCTGTGTTCCATGAACTCAATATTATCCCAATTCGAAAAAATTTGAGCATAGAAATCTGTAGGTGTGACGACCCTCAGGCATTTGTCAGGCCTTCGTTATAATGACTTGCCCTGAAAGGTGTTATCTTAATAAGTTAATGATCTTACAGGAACCTTGTTGGCTGCCACACTCATTATTGTATTTGTCAATTACGAGTGTTTAAGAGTGTTTGCTCCCAAACCATTTACAGGAGTCAGTAGAGTTAATGACATTACAAGACCACACCAGGAGATAACAATGATGAAAAGAAAAACAACTACCAGAGGTCCAGAGAAAATCTCGGCTTCTGGCCTTAACCAAGCTAAGAGAAGCAATATTTTATATTTTCATTTCATTAGATTCTATCATTGTCTTAACAGAACACTAAATTTATTTATTTTGACCTTAAAGTCAGTATAATTTTAGCAAAAATTATCTTCTACTAAATGAAAGGCTCTTTAGCTTTTCACTTGCGATTAGAACATATCATTTCACAGATCCCAGTCCTCCGTTTTCTTCTATGACTTCTGTCTTTAAAAAGATAGGTTCACTCTTTGATGAGGAGGGTGAGCTTACTTCATTAGAGTTTACCTTATTAAGCAAATGCTGATTGAACCACTTTGCTATCCCCTAAATCTATTACCTTAATTTGGTCCCTTGGCATACGGTTGTCCAGCAACTATTGGCTAATTTGTTGATGATAAGTAAAAGCAGAAAGGTACATTAACAGACAATGTTTAGCGCACTAATTCAATCAAATAGCCTTTGCTCTTAATAACCTTCTGTTGAGCTGTCGGCAACAGTCTCATTTAAATGTTTGGAGGTGTCACAGTAACCTGATGAACTGAAAATGACATCCTCTTGAGATTCTCACCAGAGGTCAACTCTACATTTTATAATTTATATAAATCATAATTTGATACGTATGTATGAATCTTATATACTGCGTATTTGAGGTCCTCTTTCAAACGATGTTCAATTAAAATCTATTCATTTGTATAGCAACAAATCAACATACACACACACACACTTTTCCAAGTTGCCACACATAGACTTTTAAACTCCTCCGATCTGCAAATAACACTAAACGAGCACCATAGCATATTGCACTATTGTTTTTTCAGTTTCTCTGAACTTTGAACTCGTTCTTTTTCAGCATGAACTGGCACAACACTGAGTATAACTATATATAAAACTTTACAAGCTGTGTTATCAAATATGTTTTGCGGCTCCTGATGAATTTTTATTTGGTGGAAGAGAGAGCAAAATGACTCTTTTAAAAAAAAAACAACACATGCACGCACACAGACACACAGACACAGTCACAGAAGGGTGACACAATAACCTGCTTGTGTTGGGTGATAATGATTTATACATTGTTTGAGCCATTATTATTGGTATATAAGTATATCAATCTATGCAATGCAGACCATTTAACATTTCTTATGCCTCTTAAACTGTAATGTACTGAGCTCTTGATCTCCTGTGTCAGTAATCCCTCCATGTGTACATGCTGTCCTCGTAAATTTATGCTAAGGTATTTATGTTAAGGTATTTTACTTTTTGAATTGATTGTGTACATAGCAGGGCTGTGACTTATAGTGAGTAAGTTAAAATGCAAATATTGTTTAAAAATAGATGAAGGTAATATAGTAGAGGTCTATATGATTTTATAATGACTTTATAATTCTGCAGGAGGGTGTGCTGGTTAAAAAGTCTGCTTGGACTACAGCATATTACTTTGATTTGTGAGGAAAACTAGATACAGAGAAATGTATAATAATGAGTAACAATTAAGAATTTGTGTTTGGAAAAAACATGAGTGATAATTAAAAGTATAGCTCTCAGCACGTGTTAAATGTTCTGCCTATGGAAGTTTGTCACATTTATAGAATTTTTTTATGTAATTTAAAATGTTGATATATTAGAATTCGAATTAACATGTCATAAATCTTCCATGTTAATTGTATTTACCCTTTTTCTGTCTCTCTGGTATAACATTGTGTTTGAGAAAAGCTATTTTATATTTATTAACACAAACTATTACAATTAACACATTACTTGCACGTTTCCACTACGAGTACAGCAGTACAACAACACAAAAATAGAACAGATCGGTGTTTAATTCAATCAAACGTTTACACTGTTGACCCTAGATGAAAAAGTGAAATGAGCAAATTCTGGTGATAATACTTTCACATTAAGCGATGCCCCGGATGTACTAACAGGAAACAATCTGTCACACAGCTTTCACAAGTGGGATTTCCACACCAAGGAGCTTGTGTTTATCTGCTTAGCATCCCAAAATTGCCACTAGCAAGCTGTTAAACTGGAAGGGTTTGGCCCTTTCTAATCTTCAATCCTCGCAAATTGGATTCACACCTCGTACGCACTTCAGAAGTGTTGAGTAGGTTGTCTGGAAGTCAGGCCGCACGTTAGAGATGACACCTGTCTACCTCAATTCGCGTCGTCCTTGAAGGTGATTAGAGCAGCAACTTACTGACTCCAAAGGTCAAATAAAGACCTCAGACTGCGGGGCCAGAGAACATGTCGATTTTATTTCTAGTGTTTTCTTTTATTTCTTTTTTTGCTTCAGGGGCACTGCAGAGGATGAATAGTATAAAATGATATGTTAGCTTCTTGATCTTTGTCATTTAAATCATGGTAATGTTATTTATAAATAAGCAATATTTCAAATAGGTATAACATTTCTGTGTAGTGTCATTAAAAACGTTTTAATGAGCAATAATGCAACATTTTAACTGAAATGGCTTGAATTGAGCATGTTTGTGTCAAATATTGTAGTAATTGTGTAAATTATATATCAAAAGATTTTAGAATGCAGTTAAGTAGATAGATAGATAGATAGATAGATAGATAGATAGACAGGAGCATACAGTTTCATTAAATGTTCTACTTCAGTAATCAAAAATACTGAAGCACTACTTTTTTCCACTTGGTGAAAGGTCGGTTGGTGATTTAGGGCATCTAGGTCACCAAGGATGTCGGCGCTGAGCTCTAAATGAGATTGATATAGAAG
This sequence comes from Platichthys flesus, assembly GCF_949316205.1. Taxonomy (NCBI): domain Eukaryota; kingdom Metazoa; phylum Chordata; class Actinopteri; order Pleuronectiformes; family Pleuronectidae; genus Platichthys; species Platichthys flesus. The sequence continues at coordinate 17,643,754 of NC_084946.1, forward strand.
CTTGTAGACACTCATAAGCCTGAGGCAGGTTAGAAATCTCAAAAAGCTTAGATCGATAGGGTGCCTGCCTCGTGCCTAAAGTCACACGTCAACAACAAGTCATTGGGATTAGCCTTATACTTAACAGCTATACAAGTACTTAACACACTCCCATGGAGGGCTGTAACAGGAAGTCCCTACCGGTGTCAAGCAGAACTGAGGGTAATCTGTTAGTGGGTCAGGACACACATTATATGACCAAAAACTAGAACATGTTATAGCACATTAAATGTCAACCGGTGAAAGTAAGAGACTCCTGTTCCTCCATTTTTCCTTATATTCATTATTACTCTGAGACTCAGACAATAAAATCGGACTTTTTGGAATCTAAGCTGAATGTTCAGACCACTTGCAGAAAACGTTAAAAGCAATAAGTTATGAAGCAAGGTATGAAGAGGACGGAAAGATTTGTTCGAATACCACAATTTACCACAGAAACAGATATCCATTTTACTGTGCGTAAAATAAAAAGAAGATTATATTTTTAGGATCTCTTTAGAATAGTGAAAATCACTTAAAAGAATTACACTTCTAATATCTGCTTACAGGCTAAAAACATTTATTTCATCCACTGGGGAACTAGCTTGTAGCTTTTTTGATGATCAATTACTATTATGATTCATATTATTAGGCTATATTATATATTTGTTTATATATATATAATTTCCAAGAACATTTTTATATTCAAGCATTGTCATTCTTCTTTTTTTTATAAACAGTATATTCATGTTGCCCTATATACCTACAATAGACAAACAGTCCAATGAGGTCTGGCTACATAGCAGATTGGTTACTTGTTTTCTTAGATTGACTGAAAAATCCTTGAGACAAAATTCAAGATGTGTCATGTGGCAGAAGGTCAAGCATCATTAGGTGAGAAGGGTTAAGATCACAGCTGTTTTCCTTTGAGGCCCAGTCAAAAAATCTTATGAGAATATATCATGTCATATCAGACCTGTGATTCAAAATTAATAAATGTAATTTGATGAAGTTGCTGTTATTTTTCATTTCAGACAAGGCTGTTTCATTACGATGAACATTAACGGAAGATTCGAGATCTGTCTAATCTTTGCTTCCACATTGGCTTAGACCCTCGCATGTACCAGAGGATTAAGGTCTAATGCTCAACCCTCCCACAGACACTTTGCACAGCACACACAGATTACCTTTACTTACAAATAACCAACAATGAATTCAAGAAATTAAACACATTCCTAAGAGTCCTTGAAAACGTTCCATTACATCTCATTACATCCTCCACTTTCCAAATTTCTGATAATGTTTCAGTAAGATTTACTACAACTAAGTCCATTTAATACACACGTTAACGGTTATACTGTCTTTAAAAAATACATGTTTTATTGTCCTGTCAGTGACAATACACAACATAAATGTAAGGTGGGTGCAGAAGACTGGGATCACATTCCTGTTCATGGGTAAGTCTATCGTTGTGATGAGTTTGTTGGGCCTGGTGTTATCAGAATGTAAATTTTTTATTTTTTTGAACTGTGTGTTTTTATGTTTCCATCCAACCTGTTATCATGTAATTACCATGTACATCATAAAAAATTGTTGATTGTGGCCACATGCAGATAAATTACCAACAGCACCCTCTGGTGGCTCTATTTTCAATGGCTCTATTTTAAATGGCACTTTTTATTGTCAAATATAGTTTTCACTCATCTGACAGATTAGTAGGTAAAACATAGCCAAAATGAAAGTAAAATGAAAACCAAATTTGTAATTTTATTTTAATATAAAATTGTATTTAAATTCTTTAAAGATTATAATGTAATTTTCCATTACATCACATTGTTTATTTAGCTGACACTTTTAACCAAAGCAACTCACAATAGTCATTTGGGGGTGGGAATCAAGAAATAATTTTTGTAGAAACATTTACATCATATTATTCTTACTAATCAAGTCGTTGCAGGTACAATACATTTAAAATTTTAAGCTTGTTTTGTTTGGCTGAAAGATTTAAAAACTGTTGATTTCAAAACAACACCAAATCTAGGCAGCGTCATGTCTTTCCTGTATCTGTGTGTCATGTGTCGGTTCAGCCAGGAGATGTCTCCCTGTCCGTTTGAACATAGCAGTACTGCTCACTTCTGTGGAGAAGCATTGGCTCAGAAGCTCTTGAATTCAAATTGCGTGAGGCTCTCCTCTCAAAAAAGAAAAAACTCACCTATAAAATCATCAGAAAGCTAAACAAATGTGAATTAACCTAAAGCTGATACAGGACAATGAGTTGCCATTTGATAAATGTAGTTTTCAGAAGCAAATTAAAAGGCATTGATCTTCAATCGTCTTCTCATCATTGAGGCGTCCTCACAACAACAGCTCCCAGTGTTGTGGTTTGCATCTAAATTGCAAAATTCAGACAAGGCCATGGGCAGGTTTGACTGAAACTGAACTCAACAAAACGAGGTGAACTGAGGTAAAATGAACAAACAAACTGGCAAAGGAAACTGGAAAACCTACCAAAAAAATGATCACTAAAAACAGATCTAATGGTCAGTGCAGGGTGAATGTTTTCAAAGTCAAATAGGGAAACAGTGCATTAATCTGCACAGTGGGATTTCCAGTAGCTTGTGTAACATAACTCAGTGTCTGAAACGTGCTGCCAACTGGAACTCACTCAAGATTTAAAAATCGTTCTTTTCTTCACCGTCTTCTTTTTTCATCCTCTCGCTTTTTAAATTGCAGATGTTCTCTGAGCGCCGTCCTCTCTGTTGTCAGGGATGTCTGTCTTGCGGAGTGTACACAAGTCTGTGAACGTCTGGAAGGACTCAGGATGTGATGCTTTCTTTAATGCTGTGCTGGGTAAGTCTTTGGCTGGAGTGCACAGAACTTTAAGTCGCTGTGTGAAGGAGAACAAAAAATCATGAAATTAAAGAGACAAATTCCAAGTAATTCCCTCCCAGAATTTGAAAATAACAAATCAGCTGAGCCATGATTTTGTTTTCTCTGATAACAAGTAACAGCCAGTAGGGGGCAGGTTTTAGGGCTGCAGCTCAGAAGCCCATGCTTTCCTAATGTTTCATACTGAATTGTGTTGATGATCTGGAACAACTTGCAAGAAAATGGGTGCACAGATCTAATACAGCAGGCCGTTATAATGTACATGAAAAATAGTTTCTGAATAAATTCTCTCAAATATCCTTTTACAGATACTCCGCAACTAATATACACCGTCATTGCTTTCGGTTGATACCATTCTAACCTTTGAGTCTGACCCTGTTTCATGAACAACATGTGATCCTACCTGTCTCACTGTTCCAGGAGTGACACTGACAGCATACAGCATCCACAGAGGAACCATAAGTGTTGACGACAGAGCAAGAAATCCTCCTATAGTGTAGCCCCACCAGGGGTATTCATACGTGTTGTTGAATTTGAGTGGCGTGTACCTTATCACAGTGAAGAGTAATGTACACTAAAAAAGAGAGAACGGAAAAAGAAAGCATGAAAACTAATTTAAATGATCAGATTACAAACATACTACTCACAGAACAATTTACAATTTGCTGCTGTCTTAAAAGTCGAAGGTACAATGAAGTCAAACTAAGCATCAGCTATTTAGCAGTGAGCTCCGGATACTTACAGTACAGATGGCTGCTGTGAAGTACTGCCAACAATATTTCATAAAAGGCCAGGGTTGATATCCAATCATGTCCTTGATGTTGTCATAGTGACGGCCAGCACCTTCAGAAAATAAGAATTGTTAGGTTCTTAAAATTAATTCAGTCTCACATATGTTTTTTGTCAAATTTAGAAAAAGACCGAACTTTTGGATCTCATTTAACTTTGAAAATTAGGTTTTGTGGATTTGAAGCACGGGTTTCCCAACTTTCTTTATCTTGTGATGTCTCTTCTACGGTGTGGCTGTGCAAACCTGTGATTATTCCCATAAACTGGTTTAACATACATAATAATATGGTCTGTTAGTCTGCATGAATGCAAAGCACCAATCAAACTACATCCATTCTTGTTTAGTCTGTGAAAATGTAAACACGTGCATGTATATTACACTGCAAAACAAGCATTCTGGATTTAAAAAAACAATTTCTCATTTGAAAATATTTTTTTATAAACGCAGCGTTGCTCTCCTGTCTCCTGCGAGCTGTGAAAGGAAAAGACCCAAGATGAACCCTGTAAGTGGACTTCTGCTCTTTACCATAGACCCATCCAATACAGACAGATTCTAGAACAGCAAAAAACAGGAGCGTCATCCCACTGGCGGCGTAGTGGTCAAACAGCTGGAAAATATAAAGGCCTCCCTGAAAAGGACAAGAGACAGAACTTATCACTGAGAAGTTGTAATTGTATCATCTAGTGTTGGTCCAGTGTTATTGTCCATAGACAGGTGGAAATAACAATAGTGCATTTATATTACAGAGGTTCATTTTTGCAACAGCTTAATCAATTATAGAAACTGTCCTAACAAATCATTCACCTCTGATACCATCAGAAGACCAATAAAGAAACTTCCAGCATTGATGGCGAGAAGAAGGAGTTTACGTCGACAGCGGTTGTGAAAGACTGAGGGATACATGTCGGAGATGGTCGTGACCAGAGCTTCTTGATAAACAAACTGTGGGAGCAAAAACATACATTTGTTGGATTTCAAAAGAAATGAATGGGCTATATTCTGAGGAGAAAAGAAGGTTACAATAATTCAGCAGGATTCCACATAGTCTCATAATTAATCCTGGGTGTGCTCTGGGCATAACATGCCATAAATCTATCAGTGCCATCTGCTATTCCATTTATAAGCCAGGTATATTGACACCTTGTTGGATTTCTTTCACAATGCTGGAAAGCTTTGTTCTTGTGTTGTGCACCGGCCTGGGAACATAATAGAGGCTGCCTTAACAGTATGCCCCTTAAATAACAGTGAAATACGGCACCACCATCGCTTCACACTGACTATAGCAATGCACCAATAATACACCTCACCACACCTGTTCACGCCCCCATGAGATCTGTGCTGGTCTGGAACTAGTGAATACACTCGCTCTGCGCCGGGTGTGAGAAAGAGCCCCGTGGCGTCGGAACGTAACGTTCACTGCACCAACAGAGTTGATTCATGGCGTCCTACCTCGCTGTCTAATCCCAGGAAGATGATCATGATGAAGAAGGCAACAGCCCAGAGCTGAGGAAATGGCATGAGAGCCACAGCTCGAGGGTAGGCGATAAAAGCCAAACCTGGACCTGCAAAGGTACAGCGAGAGAACTGTTGAATATTTCATCAGCCTTGATCTATGTTTATATCAGGCCTTAGTCTAAAATTCAATACCTGATTCAGCCACCATCGATATATCCACATTCTGCTCCTTTGCCATGAAGCCGAGCACAGAGAAGATGGCGACGCCAGCTACAAAGCTGGTGAGGCTGTTCAACAGGCACAAGTAGAGACAGTCTCTGCAGGCGGAATAAAAATAAATATATTAGTAAACTCAAATTGTGCTCTTATCTTGTCAGCTTGAACACATTTGAATTCCAGAGAGTGTGTGAAGATGAAATAATACAAACTTGTAGCAGTTGTTGTTGTACTTGTTGTAACTTCCCAAAGATGTCAGAACCCCTGTGCAAACTCCAAAGGAGTAGAAGACCTGGCTGCCAGCATCCATCCACACCTCAGGGAATTGAATGAGTTGACGTTAGAGAGCAATATTATTCATCAAACGTCACTTTCTCTCCTTCTTTTTTGAGGATGATGAGGATGATTACCTCTGGATCAGTGAGGCGGGACAGGTCAGGGTAGAGGTAGTACATAATCCCGTCTTTCGCCCCCGGTAGAGTCAGCCCACGGACCAGCAGCACCACCAGCATCACATACGGAAATGTGGCCGTGAAGTAGACCACCTGAGACACAACCAATAGTGGGATGAAAAGTCAGATTAAACACGATGATAACAGAGTTTGCAGGAAATCGGACTGCTGTACCTTTCCTGTGGACTTCACTCCATTCCAGACGCAGAAGTAACACAATGTCCAGGCAAGAAGAAGACAAAGGGCCAAGTCCCAACGAATATTTCCAATATGCTCAATTCCACTGGACAGGCCCAAGATTCTCCTCCTGTCACAAAGTTTATTTAAGGAACATAAAAGTACAAAGAAAAAAGAAAAACACCAAAGCCAATATTAATGAATGAATATTGTTAATTCATGCTACTTACTCCCAAAACTCTACAACTGAAGAGGTGCTATTTCCGTACAGGAGCAGAGAGGAGGTTTGATTGGGGCCGTGGTCCAAACACCAAGCTGACGTGAGAGAGTATGAGAGGCACTGATCACACTGCACAGATGGATGATGTCTGTATAAAGTTTTGGGGTCCGGTACCTGTGTTCCAGCTGTTGCTGCAGCTGGCCCATGGGAGCTCCGACTTGAAAGAGGAAAACAGGTAGAGAAACGCCCATGCCAGTATAATGATGTAATACACCCCAGTGTACAAGGCAACGATTTGACTCCCATAGCCTAAACCTGTTGCGAGTGAGCGCTGTTAAAATGGGACATTGTGATTGCACACTTTGAATGTGTACAGCGTCTAATACAGAGATCTCGTTGATGGAAGAGTTGTGAAGGAAACCAAAAATACAAGCAGAAATTACAAAACAATGAAAAATGCTTAAAAGCAATCATTTTTGTTGGTAGTTTTACAATCGCTTAGTATTTTTTTATATTTTCTTATATTTGCAGATCATAAAATACTAAACACTGTGAAGGTTTACCTTCAAACAGAGGGCAGATTTTTCTCCAACACGTGATTCCACCGTGACTGGTGAATTGGCCCAAAGAGCTCTCCAGGAAGAAGAGCGGTATTCCACAGGTGAATAAGAACAAAATATACGGAATGAAGAAAGCTCCTTTAAAAAAAAAAACATAAAAAACACAATTATAATATATTGCAGACAAATAAAATAAAATTTTTAGTCACAGGGGCGCCAGGAGAAGGGGGGTTAGGGGACCACTGGGGAGAAAATCTGAGAGAATCTTCAGCCTGTCGCCTGCACACCATGTGTATGTGTCTACAGTAGCCTACATGTATGATCTCTGCGGGGAGCCATGAACAGAGCTCCATGTTTCCGCGGTCAAAAACATCAAGTCATCAATTTGTTGCTCATTATGGGATGCACATCAATTTTGCCCCCCTCACATCTGAAACCAGTCCAAGGTCAGTCATCAGTTGTTAGTTTGGCCGGTGCCGACATTTGCAAAATATTGTCTAACACGTCACCTGATCAACATATTGATTTAGGCCCAGGGAGCCTAAGACAACAGCAAAGATTTACCTCCTCCGTTTTTGTAGCAAAGATATGGAAACCTCCAGACGTTTCCCAAACCAATAACATGTCCGGCCACTGCCAGGATGAATTCCACCTTACTGGCCCACTGTTCCCTCTCCTGAGGTTTGGGTTCAGGTTGTCCTGGTTCCAGTCCGAGGTTCGTCAGATTCATTTTCACCTGTGAGATTAGTTTTTGGTCCATTTTATCCCTGAGTAAAATACAGCGTGTGTAAGTGTGTAATACAGTAGAGGACGCAAGGTTGTAGTCCGACCTAATTACCTCTGCCAATAAAGTTATATTACAGGTCATTATTAGAAGTTATAAAAGACAATGACATAAATCTAACTTTAATTGCTTTTCCATGAAGCAAAATGTACCTGCTTGATTTTAATATGATATGAAATTAGAGAGCAAACCTGACAAATGCTTGTTTTTACCTTGACCTGTTGGAATGTTTCCTCCTCTGAACCTGCAGAATGAAACATCAAACCCTTTAAGTGGGTAGACGTCCGTGAGGAGTGGCCACTGAAACTAATAGATCCAGTCTTTTCTTTAGTTTCGTGAAACCAGCAGAGCAGAGTATCTCTCTCTCTCTCTCTCTCACACACACACACATCTCTTTTGTCATTGAACTACAGCAAATCACGTGTGTCTCTGTCTTGTTCTGTAAAATACATTTGAAGGAGCTGGGACGTATCACATGGCAGCATCATAAGCACAGTAGTTTGTTTTTCATGGGTCAATATTGTTTTTCTTATTGAGCCAATAAAGGGTAGTTGAGAAGCAGTATTGTTTTGTATAATCCATTATGCTCATTAGTATTGTCAGAAAGTTTGGTTTAAAGTAAGACCTACCAAAGGTGTTTCCTCCCTCTAGTCTTCCCTCTCTTCACTTCCAATGTCACATTGCATGGGTGTAAATTTGGGTATTGACTGTATATGACATTTCCCTATTAATGTCTGCTAATAATCATTTTAAATATTTGGTGTCTAAGCTTTTATATGATTATTTGTAATGTTAACTATAATAATAGTAAGGATAATTATAACAATAATTACTATAGTCATAATAGTAATGGTGGGCATTTTCAACATTCATATAGATGTGAGTAACATAGGTTTGAACCAACACAAAATAAAAACAACTCATGAATATACATTTCAGATATAACTATTTAACAGTCAAGTATTTGCACCACTATATTGGTAAGTATAGCAATACAATTTCATAGAAGGTACTTATGAGATGTTAATGTTTATAGAATGTAAAATGTAGAGAAATTAAAAGAATTTATGAATGTATGAAACGGGCCGTTTTTGTCAGTGGTGCAGCTTTATTTAATTTCAGGATGATCTCCTGGTGCTTTAAGTGTTATATATAATGTTAGGCATTTCTTAAACCAAACTATGATACAAAACAGCACAATATATTACACGAAAAGCTCTCTCTCTATATATAAACTACTTAACCTTCCTTTTAAGTCAAATACTGTACCATATATGAGGATGCACTAGAGGGAGCCAATGATGCACTCTCGCTGGAGTCAGCGCTCCTATTAACCATTTTCATGCAATAGTGATTATGAGGTCATTTTACCGTTTACAACTGTGTCACTTGTTTATATCTAGCTGTTCATTTATAAAACAGTTAAACACAGTTTAAGCAAAATGCAGTTTGATCCCTTGTGCATCTGTTGTTTTCAGTTTGATCTACAAAGATGAACACAATCTGCACATGAACTGATGTGGTCTTTATTAATCACAAGTAATGTTTAAATGTCATTATAAGTAGTGCACGTTGTCTTCATGATGCTGAAAAAGCCGATAGTGCCAATGTCAACACCTTTATGCCACAATTGGCGTCTCAAAACTAAAACTATCATCTCATTTGTAGTAAAAGATTGTTGTTGAACTGCAAGTTGTGTGACGTTGAGGTGTGCTATCATGAATGTTAACGACAATGTGATCACTTGACTTGACTGACAATTGCATTCCCTTATTTCTCACAAAGAAGACTGGGAATTGGCCCAATGAAGTCTATTCCACAAATGAAGAAAGTTCCTTGAAAAAAAAAAAAAGAAAGTCTATTTATAATATTGTGCACAAATAAAAATCAATGTTAGTCACAGGGGCGCAAGGAGTAAGGGGGCCCATGGACCACTGGTGAGAAAATCTGAGAGAATCTTCACCCTGTCAACAATTGCATTTCCTTGGTTCTGGCCCGAAAACTGGCCTCTTTTTTAATCTTTTTGTAATACCCAACACTCAGTGTCTCTGTTTCTGACAAACTCTAACCACATGACAACATCTGTAATTTTTCAGTATCTTGCAAAATGAGGAATAAAGGTGATGGGATGTGTACCAGAGTCTCCAGTGTCAGTGTCTGACAACTGAAGCCCAACCATCAATCCAAAAGCTTCCTCCTTAAAATAGGCATGAGTATGCATCATCACACTGCTTCTGCTTATGTGTGTTCAAGAGCACAGTTCTTATTAATCTGAATGTCAAGACAACATCTGAGGAATTTAATAAAACATGTTTTGGTGTGGCGCCTATGATTTACATTTGTTTCAAACTTAAACATTTCTAATAAGTCCATACTGATATATACAAAAACTCTATGTATTTCAATCGTTTGAATGTCACACCATTTGTGAGTTTATATTGCAAAAGACTTGACTGGTCCTCTCAGCTGACAGCTGTGTTGCTTTGAACGTGAGTACCCCCACACCCCTGCAGAGACTCACTTTGACCAACTTAGATAATTCTTTGACAGCCAGTATAATGATGTGTCAGTGCCTTGTTCTTAGTGTGTAGAGTCTTGATGCTCGTTGCAGTGCCTTGTCAGTGATGCACAGACAGACATTAGCACTAAACTGAAAACAAGCCTTGTGAAATGGAAAAACAACAAGCTGCTTCAGAGGATGACAAATGGTAAGCATGTAAAAAGATTGAATCCTCATTTTTTACGTAAGCAATTTAGTCACAGTGCTGACCTTCCAACCACTAAACCTGGTTTAAATATTCTTTAAGTAGGTTGTGCAATCACCTTACAATCTGGATGGAATGATTTGGATTAGTCATTTGACAGGAGTTGGAAAGGAGCTGAAAGAGTTTTGGGAGCAGATGCCATAGGCAAGCTCAGTCTCATCTTCCAGGTTTAACGTCAGATGTAGGTTCATTGCGGCTGCAACACAATCAGGGATGTTAGCCCCGACCTACATGGCAGATGGGGGTATCTATGTGAGAAGTGTTATTGAGGGTTTAAGGTTTCAGATACACAGTAACAGCCGAAGGCATAGTTCCCTGAAAAATTAAAATTCACTAATTATCTACTCTCCGCTATGCCGATGGAGGGGTGGGTGAATTGTTTGAGTCAACGAAACACTTAACACTGAAATCTCATGGTTATACTTTGTTGGTGTGTCTCCTGTGGTGTCATCCAAGTGTCTGTAAGCTGGCGTCTTTTACACCATGTTTTTACGTTGACATTTGCTTTAGATGAGGCTTTTATTCAATGCGACTTACAATAATTAACTCAACCATGAGGGTGCAAACCCAGAACAGCAAGAATAAAGAAAGTACAAGTTTCATCAAGAAATCTCAACCACCTAACAAAAATACTATATGTACGTGTCATATAAGTGCTACTAAATTTAGTGTGTTTTAAAAATAAAAATCCAAGGTTTAATCTGTGGTGGACTACGTGTAGACTTTCTGCTGTCCTGATGTCTTTTGGGCACTCATTCCACCATTTAGGAGCCAGGACAGCAAACAGTCATGATTTTTATTTTTATTTTGTGTTTAGCTCATAGTGAGGGAGCAGCAAGCCGATTGTCAGATGCAGAGTGGAGTGAATGTTGGTTGGGGTGTAAGGTTTAACCATGTCCTGGATGTAGGCCCGGCCCGATCAAGTTTGCAGCACGGTATGCAAGTACTGATGTCTTGAAATGGATGCGGGCAGCGACTGGTAGCCAGGATAGGTAGTTTAGTCTTGTCAGGGAGGATTTTCAGATGGTGTGCAGTCATCCAGTAAGAGATTTCAATCAGACAGGCAGAGATTTTGCTTCTACCTGTGTTTCAGACTGGAGAAAGGAGAGGATTAGTTGGGTGTCATCAGCGGGGCTGTGGTAGGAAAAGCTATTTGAGTGAATGACAGAGACAAGAGAGTTGGTATACAGAGAGAAGAAGAGGTGACCCAGAAAGGAACCTTGAGGGACCCCAGTAGTGAGAGGACAAGGTTCGGACACAGATCCTCTCCAAGTTACCCGGTAAGTGCGGTCGTAGAGGAGGGAGAGTGGAAGCGACGGACAGGTACAGAGTCTATTGGTGTGGTAGGGTTGTCAGGTTGGGAGAGTGGGAGAGATAAAGAAGTGGTCAGGGACAGCATTGGAAGAAAGTAAAAGTAGTAAGTCAGATGACTTGTCTGTCTGGATGTTAAAGTTACCCAGAAGGACAAGTGGAGGGCCATTTTCCGGGATGTTCGATAGGAGGACGTCTAATTCATCCAAGAAATCTTCCAAAAGACCTGGTAGAGAACTACAATTGTTAATCGTATATCGGAAAAGGAACTGTCACAGCATGAAATTCAATAGACAAAACGGTAAAATGTGGAAGCGGGTAGAGAGAAAAACTCCATTTGGTGGTGATGAGTAAACCTGTACCACCATCCCTACCAGTGGGTCTGGGTGTGTGGGTGAAAGATAAGGCAGAGGAGAGAGCAGCAGGGTTGGATATTTTGGCAATGTTGGGTATGGGTCGAATCGGGAGGCACAGATAAGAGAGGAAAGGTTACGGTAATGTTGCGAGGCCTGCAGTATCTAGCTCATACAAATCAAGGTAACACAGAACAGTAGGTTAACTAGAAAATCTAGTTAACCTAACTAGAAAATCTAGTTAACCTAAGGCAGCAGATAGATTTGTATTCTAGCAGAGAAGCTTATTAAAGAATATACTGAGCCTAAATCCAAGTAATATAGTAGTATGAAACCCCATAAGTCCAATGCACACTGACCTTGTTTCAAGTAAAATATGAATGCCGGAGCTTGCAGAACCTTTGATGAAAACACACAAGCAGTATGGTGGTATGTTAGGTCTTTTGGATACAGTTGTTACAGATTTAGCCCTGAAACTCCACACTTTACCTACCCCTACATCGGTACAGTGGTTAGTAGATGATGAGTGAATTTTTCGGTGAACTATCCCTTTAAACTTTATAGCTGCAGACTGGAACAGCTGTTCGTCCATCCAATATCTGCTGTGAATAGAAAATACTCTTAGATGGGCATATTTATTTTCCATTGATGTTTGGAATGAGAGCAAAACATTATGCTGGACAAACACTTCAGGTACTAAAAAATTAAATGAAAATGAACCTCCACAAATCAATCCAGTTCTGAAAATGAGCATGAACCTAAGAATAGCAAGAAACAGGTCATCCAGGGACAGAACGTGGTATTTCACACGATGCGTTTGAAATCTGTTGAATGTAACATCCCTGCACTACTGCACGATAACCTGAGCAGACAAATATAAGTTGTTTATCAAGAGCCGTGTAGATCCAAAATGCAATTCCACGTAAAATGTTAAATTTACATTTCTGTTTATGGGCAGATTCAACAAACAAGATACAGTTTCAGTGGGTGAGCTTATATATAGGCCGAGGTTAGTGTATTTCTGTATGTGAATTTCAGAGTTAGTGCAGCCAACTGCAAGGAAATGAATTGCTTGTCGTTGCATCTGACACTTTTCAATGTGGACATGTAAACACAAGTGAGTGAGTAGCTTTTCTTGTTGTGACTTGTCAGACAGTGTAAATAAGCATGCCACAATTAGCTGATGGAAGCACCGCAGGCAGAGGACAGCCCGTTCACTCAGCTCTGCATCTGCCAAACGGCTTGTTACATTACATTACATGTCATTTAGCTGACGCTTTTATCCAAAGCGACTTACATTTTTTTTTAGAACACTCATCATTTTATGAGGGGCCATCTAGGGGTTCAGTATCTTGCCAAGGATACTTAGGCATGCAGATGGGATAGAGTGGGATTCGAACCGGCGACCTTCTTGTTGCAGAGCACCCGCTCTATCCCCTAGGCCACGCTCTCCCTTGTGGCTCCCTCACTGCGAAATGAACACTTTGAACACTTCAATGAAATCCGTACAGCAGAAAGTCACAGTAACAGTATTGTCAGACTCTGGATTTGGTTCTATGACAAACTACATTGCAAGCGTGAAGGCCGAACAATGCACCCCCCACCCTTTGAAAGGTCCATGATTGGACCAAGGGTGTTACAGTCTACTGGGGCCACAATAAACTTAGCTTTATTTGAGTCAGTTGTTATGGAGGACTGCATGCAAAAGTCACTTCCATATCACCTTTCAGGCCCATGATGCATTTTAAATACCATAGTGTACTACCTGAGGTTAATGGAAGTTTTAATTAGACCAAAAAGAAACTGGTGATGGCACTAAACATGTAGGTATCACTGAGGGTTTATCCTCAGGGAACCATAAATATCGATTCATTTCATTGCTGAGACCTTTAACGAAAAAGCTAAAAATGTCCACTACATACTTATGCTTGGGAAAAGTCGATCTGGTGATGGTACCAGACAAGAAGAGATCACCTAGGGTTCATCTTCAGGGAACCAGTAATATCCATTGATTTCAATGCAGGGATATTTTCCAAAAAAATGTCAACCACTTCTTGGTACTTTTAGAAAAGTCAGCAGATTTGGTCGGAGGTAGAGTGTGGGCTGCACTGGCAACACATGTTGTCTTGCAGCTAGCGTGGCCACTGTGCAAATCCCCTGATCTGCTGTATACTATGAGTCCATGTGGCTGTGGGAAGAGTCTCCGCCTTAAGTTGCTCATTCAGAAGCACATAACGCCCCCGCCCCCGCTCGACCCAGTGTGCTTTCTCTCTCCCTCATTGTCACACAAGCAGAGCTCTCTCAAACCTCTACTCATGAACTCACTCATGGTCAGAGACAGGAAGAGCACTTGTCCCGGACAGACTGTGGGATCTACACTTGTCTTTTCCCCAAAAGGCAGCAGATGAATTCCAACCTAGAGCTAAATGGAAGCCTAACACAGAACCACAGACAACTGCCGTGAGGCTATCTTTGTCAGGTACTCTTTACAAGTGAATTTCCCTTAAGGTCATCAGCAGGTTATTCTCTTTCTTGTGTGCTTACTGGCTGTTTGTGGACGCGTGTGACAGTAACGTGGTTTCGTGTCTGGAACGGGAAACCAGCGGTATCCTCGCAGATCAGACACAACTGAGCTTTCCCTGTGCCGCCTGTCGCTGTAGTAAGTAGGCCAAAGGTTAGCGGCTGTGCTGGAGCTATTTCTCTTGTCAAGTGTTGCACCCTGCGCGGCTCCGTGACCATGACTGCAGGAAAACTACCAACGTGCATGTCTCTCCTGCACGTGTCTGACAATAACAAACCCTATCAAAAGTTATTCTGACAAAGCTTGATAAATGTTGGAGGATGCATTTTTGCAGGGGTTGTTTTAAGTACATGTATTCATTAGCTGCATACATGAATTCACAATTATTTTAGTTTTCCTCATCTTTAAATCCTTGAATGTTGATCAACTTAGGAACTGCAGAATGGATATATAGTATAATGTAATATGTGTATATCATAGTGGTTGTGTGCAGCATGGTCTGGAATTGGTCCAATAATCAAATCAGAAGCACTGACAAAATATTTACCACTGGGCTCAGCCTTACCCATCAGTGGTTGGGAGGGATAAAAACAAATGTGCCCAGCAGTAGAGGAGACCAACAACTATTCCCTCCACTGCCAAGTACCAGCCAGTTACTCAATGTGTGGTAAAGTAGAACAAAATATTATTGAGATATTTTTGAAAAACCTAACTCAGCAAATAATCTTGTCAAGTTTGGCCAAGTCAGTTAGTTCAGAGAGGAATGAGCTGCGCTGGACATCAATGCTAAGAACTGTTTCCACTTGTTACTCTCACTCCCGGAAACTTTCACTGAGAACTGTATGTGATTCACCCTGATGGCTGACTGCAGTACAATAGACAATGTTTAATCTCAAAGATGTAATTGTTTGTCATTTGAGGTAGTTGTAATCACACTGATGCATGTTGAAGTGTTCTTTCTGTAATTAGGTTTTAATTAGTTACTCGATGCTTTGATGATTGATAGCTGAGACCGACCCGCAGGTGGTTAAGTGTGTGTATCCCAGGACTTTCTTGGTACTTTTGGAAAAGTCAGCAGATTTGGTCGGAGGTAGAGTGTGGGCTGCACTGGCAACACATGTTGTCTTACAGCTAGTGTGGCCACTGTGCAAATCCCCTGATCTGCTGATCCCCTGATCTGCTTCACACCAACATCGCTACTGTGCAGACATATTTTAACTTCATTTACGTGTTTTACATCAGGTGGACATGGGGATGTGTTGTGCTTCTTTATACAGCCTTTAGTATTTATGTTCTGAGTTAGATCAATTGTGCTAACTTAAATTTTGCCAACAAAAAATCAGAATGTGTTGAGTTTACACCTACAGTAAGTACTTGAGAAACGAGTTGAAACCACAACAGTTTCAACTGTGCTTTGTGTTCAGTGCAAATAAACAAATATATGGAACACGCTAAACCAAGATGTTGGATCTGATTAGCATTTTGTATTAGAATCAGCATCTCATCATTTAAGTGTGATGGCATGCTAAAATTTGCATTTAGCCATACTGCTTCACAGAGCTGTGTGTGTGTGGTTGTGGACTCTTGGTGAGGTTATATTAAATGTATATATTAAAATGACATGACAAAATACAGAGCTTTGGTTTTGTAACCACTCTAATGTTGTGCTGAGACTGAAAGTGAAGCAATGATTTTACCGCTGGAGGTGAATAGATTAAATGTAGGCATGTAATCAGAAAGTGGTGTATATTGAGATTCCTCCAGTCTCTCAACATCTACTTTGTGCACTCCTTTCTGCTGCACATATACTTTTGTGGAATGCATTAGAAATATGAAACCCTCCCACTAATTAACAACAGTTTCTTCTAATGCAAATGTTGATTATGGATCTGTCAAGCAAACAGACAGTTTTATAGCCTGACTTGCAACACACACATGATCTGTACTTTCAGAAACGGTTGATCCTTGAAATATGAATTATCTCAAGTATGAAACATGTGCATAAACCTTCTACTTTCTTGTTGGTGAAAATTTTCAAGAGCTGACAGCATCCATTCATTATTACTTTATAAGCACTCACTGCATAAACCAATATCACTTTTTCTTCTCTTGTTAACTTTCAACAATTGGATCCATGACACCTTGTCTCCGACCCCCGGTGTCACTGTTTTTCACTGTAACTAATCCTTTGGAACTAATGGCCAATGTTTTAAAGTTGTGGTCTTAAAACTTGACAATATAATTATTTATTTTGGACCATGTGTTTTTTCATAGGTAACTGGGTAAAAATGCTGTTTGGGCCTCATTAAAACTGCAGTTGACTACTGGAACTAAAGACATCCCAGCCCGATCCACTAATTTTGACTGTGCCATTGGTTTCATATTATGCAGCTCTAACAAATATTAGGGTGACACATCCTGTAGTTTAAGTAGTGTCTACTTCACCTGGAAGAACCTTGAGGTACTGAATTCCATCTAGAGCCAAGGCTGCCTGTTTGGATCAGCTGTCCGACCTCCTTACCTAAAAGCTTGTCTGTAGTATTAACAGGCAGTTTTCAAAGAGAAAACATCTGGTCTTTTTTTTAGGGGCACTCTCAATCAAATTAAATTATGCCTACATTTCAATGACTTCATGTTTATTGTCTCAAAGAGATGGATTTAAATTAGGGTGAAGGTCGAGGTTACATTTGGGGTGAGTTCTACTTCAGCAACAATCCTTCAGTTTCAACAACTAATTAGGTTGCCTGTCCTTGGGCTTGGACAGGACCTAGAATATGAAATGAATAAATAATAAATATGAAGGCTGTGACTCAGTTGATTTTTAGAAATATGTTATTGCTAATCTCCTGTTTTGAGCCTAACACCAAGGGGAGGAACGTCTCTAGAGAACAGAGAGAATGACACAGCCGTTCAAAGACGTGGTCAGGTTGAGTTCCCTTTGAGAAGTCCAGCCAATAAATCTATATTGACACAAATCTGATGTCTCGTCTCTCTTAGGCAATGTTCTGGTCAAAACAACAATTACTTGTGTCAAACAACAATTTCTGAAAGCAGGAGTGGTTAAACCAGCTCCAAGCAGCCACACTGGGAAGCCTTCCATCACAGGGAGGATTATCATTCAAATACAATACAAAGACTGAAACCCGTAGTTTGGGTACACCAGTTTGTCTTGTCTTGTGAAGGTAACCTCCCTTAAGTGTAACTAAATAGCTGGTTATAAAGTAGTATCCTCATCGCTAGCACTTGACGTCCGACACCTTGCTAAAGAGAAGCAGTGCCAGCTATAGCATTAGTGGGGTTAGTAAGACCATGTGATCAATAGTTTAGTATGACCCTTAATGGATGTTATAGAATTTTTAAAAAGTCTGTGATATGTTTATCACTAAAATGGTTTAGTAGCACACACTTATTTTCCAGTCTAGTTGCTTCACTCCCACATTAAATCCTAGGCAGCAGAACAAAAGCAACATTGATGAAAGAATTACACCCTCATACCAAGCAGCAATGACCCACTGATGACCTAATGTAGCAAGACTGCTGGCATTGTGCGAATTAGGAAAATTAATTCATGTCGATATTGCTGTTGTGGTGTTTACTTGACTCCGGACTCAGGACAGATGACCTGTAAATATAGTGGATGCATTCTTCAACTAAATTTTGCCACTGGAAAATGAAAGCTTTTAATAAGTAATAATAACTTAAACACCAACAACATATTTGTCCTGTTATTATTCCTACTGTTACAGTGCGATGGATGAGACCAACAGTTCAGAAGTCAAGTTCAGGCTGAACAAGGCTCCAGCTCATTCTACGTCCATCACCACGGCCAGAGGACAGTGGTCGAATAAAATTGAGTTCCTCTTGGCTGTTGCAGGACAAATCATTGGCCTGGGAAATGTTTGGAGATTTCCTTACCTGTGCTACAAAAATGGCGGAGGTGAGTTTCATCCTTATGCCAAGGGAAAAGACTCATTAATAGATGGAAGCTGGAAGCTGCTGTTTTTCTCAAATACTTTGAAAATGAAAACAACTCAAACAGATCAGATGTTAGCATTTGATCTGTTTGAGTTGTTTGCATTTTGCTAGTATTGTAGCTCTCTTGACTCGATCTTTACTATATATTGTGATTCCTATGAATGTTCAACCTACAAACAACATTTGTCGTGGAATTTCGTCCATAGGTGTGTTCTTCATCCCGTATGTACTCTTCTTTATTACCTGTGGCATCCCCCTGTTTCTGCTGGAGACCTCTCTTGGCCAGTACACCAAACAGGGGGGTATTACCTGCTGGAAGAAAATCTGTCCTCTGTTTGAAGGTAAACATCTGGATTTACAATGTGATTTTCAAAGTAGAACATGTGTAGTAATATTAAAGAGATGCCTGCTATTTATCTGGTGCTTGTTTTGATGTTATAGGCCGATATTCAATGCTTTTAGACATAACAATGCAACAGGCATACAGTGACATGTTATGTGCACACTCAAATAATGATTTATAATATTTGTAACAATTGTTTCATATATTATTAATTGTTATTGGACCTGTAAGTCACAGAAATATTTGAAAATGAATATGAAGTGTTTCAGTCAGTGTTTTTCTAAAGATGATGCAGTCGATGTAAATTGTTTGCACAAACCAACAAATGTGCAAATCAGACTCAATTTATGTGATGGGATCGTAAGTTATGAGTTAGATTTGGGTCAATTTCCAACTATATGTTTACTTTTACAAATGTCAGTATATACAATTGATCTTACGAACTTTTAGATGACGTCTTTCGTTATAGGACATGTAGGGCTGAACTAAGAAGGCCCCCAAAAAATCCAGAGTTTGAGTACAACGCCACAAGATACGAAGTGTTAGTAGAGATGGTTCATCCGGTTCATTTATTCGGCTGGTGCTTTGTAAATTAAAGTTAGGGTCGGTTAGTTGATTCTGCAGTAGCAATAAAAATACATAACATAACAACCTCTTAAGTGTATTATGTGCAATGTAACACTATGAGGGAGAGGCGGTGGTCTAGTGGCAGAAACTTTGACTATGGGCAGAGAAGGTCTCTGGTTCGACTCCACGGAGAGACAACAAAAGACGAACCTGGATTGATCTGTCCAAAAATCCAAGAGTCTCCCTACCCTGTCTAGTGCCCCTGAGCAAGGCACCTTACTCCCCCAACATCTGCTCCCGAGCGCCGTACATGGTCGCTCACTGCTCTGTGTGTCCTGCACCAGATGGGTCAGGCAGAGTTTGAATTTGCCTTCCATTGCATGGGTGTGTTGTGCATGTCTTTGCATGTGTTTGGTATGAATAAACATATCTTAATCTTAATCTATGATGTGCTGAATAACATGTCCTCACAGTCGTGCCCTGGACACAGTCACTTTAAATGATTCCAGAAGTATTTGAGAAGTATACTGTACATGGATGCTGTATTAATTGAAAGTCTTGTTTGTTTATTTGTTTGTTTGTCTTCAGGGATAGGTTATGGCAGTCACTTAGTTGTTTTGTACTCTAGCATTTATTACATCATCATCCTGGCGTGGGCCTTCCTGTATCTTTTCTCTTCCTTTAACTCTGAGCTTCCTTGGGCGAGTTGCAGAAACATTTGGAACACAGGTATGTTGAAATGCGACTGCAGGCATGCACACACATGATTGAATATATGGAATTTAGCTTTAAGGCTACAATGACTCATTGCCGTTGGACAGTCCAAACATTGGCGGAAAAACTCACTGTCAGTGAGTCACTCCTTTAGAGATTTGTCAGTAGATTAGAGGAGCTGGCTTGGGATCTGCAGTTTAAAGTTCAGCTGCAGGAATAATTGGCTTGTGTTCAAGCTACATATATCAATCTTTTTCATTGACATTACTGCCCATCCCTCTTGACTTGCAGATTCTCCAAATAACAAGTCATCTGTCCCACTTCACCAAAGTTTACCCGTCCTTTCTGGGCTTTACAATATAGACTTGACCTCAATATTTCAATATCTTGAGATATTACATACAACGGTAAAGGTTGAAGGGTGAGACAGGTATACTGTACAGCATTTTGCTAACTGGACTGGTGGACAAGGACTTGGCAGGATGTGGCAGTGAACAGCAGGAAGAACAATCTGATGAGATCTGTGTCGCGTTGGTGTCAGTGTCTTGTTTAAAACGTCCTGTTTGTCTTTACAACAGAGACGTGTGTGGAGTTCGATAAAAAAGCTGATTCTTACAACTGGACTGTGCCAGAAAATGCAACGTCACCTGTGAGAGAGTTTTGGGAGTGAGTATAAAAACAAAGTCCAAAACCATAGCTGAAAGTGCCTTGCCATTTATGAATTAAAAAACTGAAGATGTACTTTGCAGGAGAAGGGTTTTGAATCTCTCAGGAGACATCAATGAATTGGGCAGCATACGATGGGAGTTAGCTCTGTGCCTTCTGTTGTCCTGGGTCATCTGTTACTTCTGCGTCTGGAAGGGAGTGAAGTCCACGGGGAAGGTACGCCAACCACTTTCTGTTTCATGCAATATAGCAAGCAAGTGTTAAAGGACAATTAATCCTGTAGGACTTCCTGGTAACCATATTAATGGTGGACAGACTTTTCTTCGTCCTCGTATCACTTCACTAGATACTAGGCCTCTATCAAGACAGTTCGCTCATAGATTGGTGCTTGTACAAAGTTCATGGTTAACTTCACATGTGTCGAGCACAAACGTGTGACAATAAAAGGAACACAAACAAGCCTGTCAACACTGACTTTAGCTAATAATTACACGACTTCAGATAGAACTTCTCAAGTTAATAACTGGTGACAATGGTCCCATACGTGGAATATCTCTGACGTGGAACCAGTGATGGATGTAGGTAACTCCACCAAATCAATCAACTATTCTTTGTAATTTGTAAATGTGCAATAGTTTGAGTTAGACAATAACCGTGAACCCTTCCCTCTCTGTACTTTGTTGTGTTAGGCTTTATGCCAATAAGTACATTTTTAACCTGGCGATGGGGGGGGGCCTACAGCTACTCCTCTCAGACTTGGCAAATATCGCTTAATAAAATGAATTAAAATATAAATCCTTGTCGTCAAACAGCCTCAGATTAACCTGCGCCATGGCTCTTCCCCAGGTGGTTTACTTCACTGCTACGTTTCCATATTTGATGATGATAGCGTTGCTCATTCGTGGAGTCACGTTGCCTGGGGCCTTAGACGGGATCAAATACTACCTTTACCCAGATCCTTCCCGCCTCGCTGATCCACAGGTATGCAACGATTTCAAGATGATATCTAGTATTGAACATACCACTGTTTCCAAAGATGTACAGATATATGATATGAAATATGTGTAATAAATGTACCTTGACATTTGAATATTTCCATTTGTCTCCAGTGTATTTTAGTATTAATATTACATTTAATTGAAGCATTATATAACTTGATTGAACAAGCATGTACAGAAAATAATGTAGCCATGTACAAGGTAAAATCAGATGGTTTCTGTGCGTAAACGTGGTTTTACGCCGAGTCAGAGTTCAAATGAATTAGCAGACGGTCAGTTTTGCTTATGTCACACACGTTCACAGCCATGTAAAACATTATCAAATGTCCATCAGGTGATTCTGTGGTCACTGTGTAACTACAGAGTTGCAACATGGTAAATGCCTTTCATGTGTAATTTACTGTGGATGTAGAAAGGTCTCTTTTTTTCTTGCAGGTATGGATGGATGCTGGCACGCAGATATTTTATTCCTATGCTATTTGCATCGGATGTCTAATTGCACTTGGCAGTTATAATAAGTACGACAATAACTGCTACAAGTAAGTTTGGTATGATATTCAATATGTTCTTTGTGAGGTCATGCCGTACCACTAAATCGCTGTGTTGTATTAATGATTGGGGGTGGGGGTAAATCAACACTATAGGAAGAAGAGATGTGTTTGAGAGATTGCATTTAATAATGGTGATATCATTTTTTGTTTTGTAGGGACTGTGTATATTTGTGCCTTCTGAACAGTGGGACCAGTTTTGTTGCAGGCTTTGCCATCTTCTCTGCACTGGGATTCATGGCGTATGAGCAAAACACACACATATCACTAGTTGCAGAGTCAGGTAAGTGCATGTAAATTAACATGTAATAGAATATACATTGCACATTCAAGAAATCAATTGTATGTATATATGTATTAAAAATAAATGTCATGTTTACTGCAGGTCCTGGCCTAGCGTTCATTGCCTATCCCCGAGCAGTCGCCATGATGCCTTTTCCTCAGCTCTGGGCATTTTTCTTTTTCATAATGATCATCCTCTTGGGTCTGGACAGTGAGGTAATCTTCAGTAGAAGTGAAATTGGTCATAAAAGCACCTTTTTCTTCTCAACAAAATCTTCAATTGATGACACTTTATTTTTTGTTGGCCTTTGCACTGGCAACAGCCATAGCTGGAAGCATTATGTTCTCAAGTTGCCTTTAAACACGAAAGCTCAAATTCTATAAATTGGGTTCAGAAGTTCACTTGGACACTGATGATCTTGTTGGACTTTGGCCGTCAAGCTCAAAGTTACATCACACACCATGCTCCGGGTCTTGTGAAGGTGATATCTGTGAACTCCCACCTTGTTTTTTATTTGACCATAACTCGAAAATGAATATGCTTATTTAAAAAAAAATAATACAATTAACACCCTTTATTAAATACTTTTAAATGCTTCACTACATATATGAGTAAGGAAAAATTTGTAAACGCCTTGAATTCACTTGTGTCATAGCTTGAGACGATAAACTTAAACCAATGAAACTGAATGTTACTTATTTGGATGTTTTTATGAGATGCAGTGGCCAAGCAATGAGAAATGTAGTAATGGGTGGATTCAAATCAAGGTTTTGGATGAAGAGAGTTTTGAAAAGATTTCTCATACACGTATCTCCAATGACATTTTGTCACGCCTGCATATTATGAGAATAAGAGAGAATTGTGCAGCCTCGATGGAAGTTGTTTGTGTCGTTGGGTGACGCACGGGAGGAGTAACTGTGTAACTGAGATGTTTGTGTTTCAGTTCGTAGGTCTAGAAGCTCTCGTCACAGGAATTTCCGACATAAATCCGGCCTTCTTCCACGTTGGTCACCGCCGCAAACTTCTTCTGCTTGCTATCAGTGTTGTCAGTTTCTTGATTGGCCTTGTGATGGTGACAGACGTAAGATCTCATTCCAATGCCACATTATTAATAAAGAACACATTTTCCGCTACAACAGAAAGACTAACTGAACTCCTGTTTCACAGGGTGGACTGTACATCTTCCAGTTGTTTGACTACTATGCCTGCAGTGGGATGACTCTGCTCCTCTTTGCCATAGTGCAGTCTGTCAGTGTTGGATGGGTGTATGGTGAGTTAACTCATGAGGAGGATGTACACTTCTTCTCAGTGAATTTATGATCTTCAATACTTTTACATCTGCTTACAGGTGCAGACCGTTTTTTTGGAAACATTGAGGACATGATTGGATACAAGCCTCTGCCTTTGATTAAGTACTGTTTGAAATATGTCACTCCAGTAGTCTGCCTGGTGAGTAACTTACTGCTGGGTTTCTGTTATTACACTGCATGCAATGATGTTTATGGCGGTGTGGCCTAGTGGTTAGAGTGGTGTTTCTTCAACAAGAACGTTGCCGGTTCAAACCCCACTCTCTCCCATCTGCATGACGAAGTGTCCTTGGCAAGATACTGAACCCCTAAATGGCCCCTCATGAATGTTGAGTGAACTAATAGTAAGTCGCTTTGGACAAAAGCATCAGCCAAATGACATGTAATGTGTATTTTGTTGCTTCTATCGAAGCACAACCTAACTTCACGTAGACTAGCTAATTATATGCTAACTCCTAAGTTATGGAAGTTATGCTATGTAACTAATGTATGTAAAGCAAGCCAGTTGGGGTAGAAAATACATTTCACCAAATAAACGCTGTTTAATTCATTTCTCACATGTCTTGGTTTTGGCCAGACTTAAACAAAATATACTGTATATATATATATATATATATATATATACACATTGTTTCTATACCAATTGTTCAGTTTAGTTCAGGGTGCACTGAAATGGAAAAAACAGTCTAACAGTTTAACAATCTTAAACAGTTTTTCTCTTGACTATTTTCAGGGAACATTTATTTTCTCTTTAATCAAACACACTCCTTTGAAGTTCAACAACACCACCGAGTATCCATGGTGGGGTTATGCTCTCGGCTGGTGGTTCACTCTCTCCTCTACACTCATGGTTCCCATCTGGATGGTGTACAATCTGTGCACAACTCCTGGTACACTACGACAGGTGAGCTTGTGCTTATATAAATGTATATATATATATATATATATTATAAATATAAACACTATGTGTTTGTTATGTTTTATTTGTTTCTTATTAAAATGGTTTCATTTGAGTAAAGCCGATATGATCTTCTCTTTCTGCTTTGTTAGAGGATCTCCATCTTGTCTACTCCAGCTGACGACCTTCCTCTGTCCATCTCAGAGAAAAAAGCTCTGGAACTGCTCGACTTGAGTTCCCCTCCTGACAGCGTTATGTCCTAGTGAGAAGAGACAAACTGGAGCAGCTTCACTCAACACTTTGACATCTTAACATCTATTCATTTAGCAGAGAAGGCTGTCCCCTTCCTGAAGGAGCCAGCAGGACGTCCCAAGATGATGTTTCTGACCAGAGGACTGCCACTGTTAGTCAGGGAACATATGCAATCACAAGTTTGTGTTCTTGTTAACCATTGTTACATTATTCTTATTCTTATATTAGTAAGATGTTCAGAAACAGATATCAGTGGTGGCAAAAGCCAAAAGACACACCCACTCCAAGTATCACCCACAACAAGACCCGCCCCTTTCAGGTAACGCCCACCGAAAGGCACACCCACTCTGTGATATAATTGGATGTTAACCCAATCACCAATTAGTGCTTATTGATGCTGTACGTCAGCAAATACTGCGCCAGGCAATATATGTAAAGAAGGAAGTTGTGGTGTGTTTGGAAAGAAGCATTTTACATTTACATGATTTTTATTTTCAAAATTTCTATATATGATATATTTGAAGTACATCAAGGTCACTTACATGAACTGAATTGGTTTTGTGGTGGGAAATAATTCATTGTCTTAAGGAACTGTAAAATCCCCCAGGTGTCAAGGATGGATTTGAGGAAAATCCAATAGCGAGACCCTGGCTACATCCTCTTTTCATTTTCCTATAGCAGTGGAACAATACTATACACTAAATAGACAAATCAATTTATAAGATAAAAATAGTTGAGTTAGGTGAAATTCTGATGTTACAGCAGGATAAGACATTTACCTTTTATGGTTACGGTAGAAAAATAATGGAATATAAGTATAATAGATTCTTTAGTGTAATTCAATCATTAGTAGCTTATGAAAAGAGTGAAACAATAAAATATTAGTTTTATCAATATAATAATATTTTAAATGGTACCGTATTATTAGTGACTAATGTATGTAATGCAGTCTGATCTTCCAAGAGATATATATGGAAACCATATTGGTGTAGGGTAGAGCTGCCAATGCAGTGTCTACATATACACACATACTGCAATTCAGGTAGTTTGGGTTCTTTGTATGATTCAGAAACGTAGCAGACATTCCCCCTGGGTCGCAGTCTGGAGACAGACCCTTTGTGATGGAAGCAGCGAGGTTAGCTGCTGTGATGGTGCCTCATTAAAAAAACTCCTACTGTCACTGCAGAAAGGAACTCGAACTCTGGGCCCTCAGCAATGGAAGTCGCTCCCTGGGAAACTTGAGAAATGGAAAATCAACAGGATTGGAGTTGACATGTAGAGCTCACCCACCCAAGCACAGCCTGAGACAGTGGATCATATTTACTGCTGGTGCCTTAACATAACAGTATACACAAGTTGGCAGTAAATGTCAGCCAGCTAGCGTTAATGTAGTCTTGTGTAGCCAGAACCTTTCTTCATACACATGTACAGATCAAACATAATACAAGACAGATGATTGCACACTTCACTTTTTAGCTGTTGATTTACTGAATGTATTTGAATCTGGGCTCATTCCAAAACTTTACCCAATAATTCATATTTTTTGTAAGTGTCACCAATGTTTTGTAAACGTCACATTTTTTTTAACATTTATGGCAAACGTTGATGCTTAAATCCATTTTTTTTTTTTCGACACGGAAAAAAATGGTTGATAATGAGTGAGCTCGTGATGATGGAAGGAAGCAAATGCAATAGAGAAACTCAGTGTTGGCGATAACAGTCAGAACCACAGAGATTATATTTTTTAACAAGAGTTAAACAGATTGTATTTTTACCTTAGTTTTAAGCTTGCTTAATTCTACTTTTTATACAGAATACTCATTGATGAATTTTACAAGTTAATGTTTGTATAATTTGTATAGTATACAGCATGTCATTGTTGAAATATGTGCCAACAGTTTGCTGTGTAGCAAAAAAGATGCTCTAATGTGACATCAAGGATCAGTCAATATAATATTTTAACATATCCCTTGCAGAAATGTTTCTGCACTCTATTTGATATCTTTTTTCTATTTTTAACTTGAACAACCAGTTGTTTTCATCGTAAAAATCTTTGTGTGACTGACAAATCATTGTAGATAACTGGAATATTAATTATGGGATATAAGGCTTAATAATCATTGTACTGTAAGCACAATAGGTATTTTCCGTGGATGAGGCAATCAGATATTGATTAATTGATCTGCCAGGCTTCATTAACCTGGCAGATCATCATTATTGATTTATTTTCACATATCTGATCAAACTGAATGCTAGCAACATGGTGATGAAATCAAATAGTAATTCAGGTCAAATAGCATTATCACATAACTTTTTTTTAATGAATTCATTAATTTTAGGTTAACAGTTTGTTGTTGCAAGGGAGAAAGGTTGCTTCATGATAAATTTGTATGTATAAAATTGTAAAAATAAAATGTTGACTAATATTTACAATAATTCTAGAATGACAGTTTTTTGGTGATTCAGACCCTTGAGCACAAAACATTAGGTCATTAAATGCATCAACACATTTCGACAGTCTAATTTTCTGATCAACTACAAATAGCAGCCATCAGTTACACAACCATGAAAACAATCTCACAAGGTGCTTTTGACAGCCAGCTTGACGGATTATTGTTTAAAATACTTGGATAAATGGTGAACATGTGTCACCATAATGTCTCCAGTGTGCGTGACCTTTTTGGATAACGTTTTCATGTTGATCCGTTTTTAAACCAGTGAATATCTGTTGGCAGTTCATTAGAAACACTAATTAGGAAACATCCTCTACTTAAGGTTATAAAATGTCGATTTTATTCGGATTAGAGTTGTTGATTTAACTGTACAATCCTGTTGGAGGATGCATTTTGTGTGTTACTGTTATTGTTAGTTATCATTATATAGTTTATCCCCCATTAATATAAATGACGTGTCCATGGTTGTTTTTTGTTGAGATTTCTATTCTAAATTTTGACACCAAGATTTGTATTCTTTCTGCAAATGTATGTTGGGTTTCCATTGGTTGTCCTGATTACTAATAATCAAGATCTGTATTCGCCTTAAACCACATATTGTTTGACCACTAATCAACTTAAGAGCTGATGTTATGTCACTGGTGTGTTCACACCTTGTTCCAGCTGCCCCCAAGTGGCCAATAGCATGTAATGGCAGGTTTTAGAAAAGTAATACACTTTTTTATTATTACATGTCATTTGGTGAACGCTTTTATCCAAAGCGACTTAGAATTAATGCATTCAACATCTATGAGGGGCCATTTAGGGGTTCAGTATCTTGCCCAAGCACACTTCAGCATGCAGATGGGGAAGACTGAGGATTGAACCGCCCCTCTAGTTGGAGGACGACCACTCTACCCCTCAGCCACAGCCGCCCCAAATTTCATGCATCTGCATCTTAGATTGGCTTGTACACATAAGAGAGGATCAATGTGTTACACCTGATTGAGAACACTGTCTATGTTTAAGATCTGCAAAGTCAAAAGTTTGTATTTAAGTTGGAATGTGTACCATTAAAATACAGTGATGAAAGAATACAACTTTAATTTATATTTGTTATAATACAAATGTGTCTAGACCAAAAAATGTGATATTTCCGGAAAGGAATGTAAAGTCAAGCAATTAAGAAAATGGCCATTATATATTGGATAGACGCTATAAAATGCAGTGCTGTCTACATTTCAACTAATACTCAATTTCTTTAAGATTTCCAATCTTTCTCTCAAAAACTCCTTCGTTTTTTTTCATATTTAACAATTTTAATGACAATATAGCTGTATTTGGCAAAAGCTATGTCTGAAGATATTTTGTTGTAAAATAGTGGCCTGTAACTTGAATAATAACATATTTCTTTAAATGCAACTCTTGCATTTATTTAATGCTTTCAAAGTGCAAAAAAATAAAGACTATATAAAGAAGACATGAACAAAGGTACCATGTGTTTTTTTGTCTGAAAATATTTCTTTTGCATAAATGCTGGTTTAAAACAACGCTCACACTTTGCTGTACAGGGCAATGATCTTTTGATTACATTTAAAACATTTGATATGACAAACAGTAACACTTCACTTTCTAATAAAACCAAGCTCACAGGCTGCAGTTGAACCCACTGCATGTTCTCCTGCTTGTTGTTGTCAAAGCCCCCCCAAAAATATTCCTGAAATTCACAAAGTGATGAAAGTAGCAGTAAGAGGCCTGTAAATCTATCTGCAGTCGACAGAGGGGGATAAATATTCTGTATAATCGCCTAAGGAAAAAAGTACTTCATGCTCATTTCCACTGTACAAAATGTTTGAATGTTCAGAGCCAGCAGTACTTGAAAACATTTAGCAACAAGCAGTTTAAAAACCTTGCTAGCATACAACAGTATATATTAAACACACACACATACACACGGTTGACATTTTACACAAAATATTTAAGACAGCTAAGGTTTTCATTCTGAACCAACCGATTATAAAACATCTGGAGATTATTGTCCGGATTTGATCCAGACATTTTCATGAAAGATAAGTGTTGGTTTTACAGTCACCAAAGTGCATCGTTGTCCACTATCCACTGACATTCACACGTTTAAAAAAAATAAAAACAAAACACAAAATAGATGCAGTGAAATCAAGAGACACCTTTTCTGGGGCTGAGGCAAAAACAAAAGAACGGCACCGATGTGAAATTATGGAGTTGATCACATTACCAGAGTTTAAAGGAAATGGTGAAATTTGTGAAAGACTGAAAGAAAAACTGTGGTTCTGAAGATTTTAAAGAATTTTTTTATATCTTAGTTGTGATTTGTGTGTCTGTCTCCCGCCTGCACGCACACAGACAACACCGGTGGGTCCGCCCTGTCAGACACGGCGGTGGGGTTGGGGCTGATTTCATGATCAAATGCCTTCTCTTCGAGGTAAGATTGAATCACATGATACATTTTTCTGACAGTAAAGGTAAAGCAGCATGCATTCACTTGTTTGATTAAAAGTGTGTGTGCGTTGACAATCATTGCTGTGCTGTTAGCCGATAGATCAACGCATATATATATATATATATATATATATAGTTTGACAGTTGCGCTTTATTTTGATTAAGGATTTTTAAGCTGCCTTCGGTTTAAATTGTAATCAGTCCATATAGATTGTTTGTTTTTTCTGTTATCATGCCCAAAGAAGTCTATCATCTGCTGTTTTTACTGCCTTCTGGGTTTTAAAGACAAAATATAACGGTACAACAAATGAATAATGGCCCAACATGCATGTATTCATGAATAACTTATTTTAGTGCATGCACAACCGTGGTCTAACTCAAGCCAGACACGATGCTTAGTCCTTGCCCAAAAACAAACTGCTAAATTTGAATTGTATTTCTATAAATAATCTTTCCAACAGTTCTTTTATAGACAATAAAAAATATTTAACCCTTTATATGTAGTCGCTTACTAAAGACAGTACATATGTTAGTAGTTTGTGCTTTTTTTAGTCTCTCGTCTCTGCTTCTGCTTTTGCTGATCGGAAACACGAGGAGGAACATTTCAGTTTATTTCTCACGATATTGAACGTTCGTGGGTGAAGGAGATTTTAATTTTGGTAAGTTCTTGATTTGTCTTTTTTCGGTATTTCCCATCGTTAAATTATTTCAGGCTTGTCTGAATGTCTATACTCAATATCGAAGCAAAACATTGATGGTTATTTACTTTTCTTACATCTTAAAATTGATCGTGTTCTCCTTTAACACACCAATGATCTATCGGGATGTTTTAACACCTTATATCCAAAGTACATAGTGCACATAAAAAATAAAAAAAAATTGCAAAGTTTCAAGTCTGAATCCCAAACATCTTGTGACACGTGCATGCAGCTGCCCGAGAAAAGGCTTAATACCAAATATAGGTCTGACAGTGCAGTTTTGGAATCAGAAACATACTGTCGAGGCACATCTCAGCACTACACAGCCTAAAGACAAGGGAAGTGGAACTCCTCTGTGTTTCTGGATAAACTTGATATATTTTAACAGGGCTAGGAGAGCTCACCAGATCTTAATTCACTGATTCTGCTGCACTAAATCCACAGGGATGAGCGTCCTGGCAGTAGCACAGTCCATGTGACAGGAGAGACGCTGTTTGGCTTGGAAATGTTCCTGCTTACACTCTGTTTTATATGCAGGAATGGTGACGCTGGATTTTGGGATAAAGAGGTTTGGATTAGAGGCTTTTATTTGACTTTGTCCTTGCCTCTGCTGCCCGGGCTTGGAAAGCAAAAGGAGGCTTGTCTTTTCCCCCTTTTCAAGTGTCACTGGTACGACGGGCAGTCCTGACTACTCCGCCGCCGTTTGATTCCCACTTCTCCGTTCATGATGCTCCTCGTGCTCTCATTCCGCCTCCTCTTCGGTTTCCCAGTCTGTATGAAAGACAAGTTCACCATCATCAATGTCCACACGTCCCGTGAAACTTCGTGAGAATACACTTAAATATTCAATCAATTAAAGAGTTAAAGTATGACCTCAGTCAAATCAATTAAAAAAATTGACATATATACATATGATTGAATGGTAATATCCATAAGTTGTTTCAGTGACATGTTGTGTCAATATGTATATCAATCACCACTAGAGGTCAGAAGTGTTTCATTAAAGAAAGCCCAGAGATACACAGGAGGACAATGCAGTGCAACAATTTACTATCAAAACCAACTGAGAGATGTTAAAGCAATTATTTAACCAGCTGCGATAAGACAACAATAAACCAGAAAAGACAACAGCAAATCAAATAATACAACCCCATAATCATAAGACAAAAAGGCATATAAGACAACACAACAACAAATAAGAAAACACAATTGTTGTGTTGTTGTTATGTTTTTCTCTGATTTGCACTTCAGTACGACCATAATAAATGTTTTTCCTCTAATAAGGATAAATAATGCTGGGGTCTTGATAGAAAGTCCTATGTTAAATAAAATTATAAAACAGTATGAGAACTGTTTTGGTGAGAACTAAAACCTAACCACTTCCCAAAAAGGCCACAAATAAGTGTATATATATATAAAATACCAATAATTACTCCCAATAATTACAGTGAAAAAAAGAAAAGAGAAAAACAAAAAAACATGTCAGAAAAGTGACTTTACAGACCTTGGCGTCCCGTTCAGCAAATTTCTGGAACATGTTAGCATAGGTCTTCTTGTCCTGTTCGTGATGTTCCTTCATCTTGCTCTGACAGACGGAAATCTGAGCCCGGGCCGCTCGATTCGAGGGGTTGAATTGAAGCACCAGCTGAAAGTCTACCAGAGCGAGGCTGAACTCGTTGCGGTGGAGACGTGCCTCCCCACGACGGTACAGAGCTTTCTCGTTGTGCTCTTCAATCTCAATCACCTAATCCACACAAAACAACAGCACCCACAGGGATTGGTTATGCAAATACGCAGAAGAACAGCAGCTACAAAGAGACACAATCATCAGGCGCATGCTGCTCTCACCTTATTGCAGTTCTCCACTACTTGGGAGAACTCCTTCATCCGCAGGAAACACAATGCTAAATTAAGGTGGGCCGTCACGATAACGTCTTGTATCTTCTTCTGCTGATCCATCCCAGTACCACACTCCATCTCCAGCCAGGAAACAATGCGCTGGTACTGGATGACGGCCTGGAAGATTCTCCCAGCCTGATAGAGGATGGTAATGAGATCTTAGAAAAGTATAAGCAAGAAGAAAAATCCTTTGTCGTGGCACTCAGACCTCTGCCAAGGTCCAACAGGCCCCTAGTCAAACCATGTTTAAATTCAATAATTATTGGTTCTGTTTGGATCCGCACAGAATTACCAAAAATCATAAATATTAGTGCCCTTCATTTTCTCTAGGAAATGGTGAAAAACACCCCATCTCAAATTATTATTATGAAAACAAATTCCTGGATTTTCCCCTTTGTCCGGATTCCTGGCAAAATGAAATATTTTTATCCTTGGCCCATAAGCCCCGCTTCAACCAAGATTCAATCAATTGTGTTCTGTAGTTTTAACATAATCCAGCAGACAGAGAGACAAACAGCAACAACAGCACAACTTCCCCAGCAGAGCTTTGAAATGATCCATGTGGGAAACATACCTTAAAATACTGATTCCCTTTATGTTTCACGCCAACAGCCAAATCCAGCTTCTCAATCAAATCCATTTCCCAGGACTCTTTTGCCTTTTGGAAAACAAAGTGAGAATCACACAAAGTGAGTAAACACAGTTGTTTGTCTAAGGCAGATTTACCCAAAATAACACAAATGTTGAATATAATATATGATATTTAATATATTAATCAAACCATGAAAAGAAGAAAGAGAGCTCACACTTTGAAACTCTTTGAGGGAGACTTCGTAAACAAGGTCTTTGTCTGGTCCAACTTTGTACTCGGATTTACCTTCGCTTCCAAATCCATACCTGTAAAAGCACGAGAACATTTAGAAACAAACCTGCGTTGTTTTCCTCAAACTTCACATCATTTTAGAAATAAAAGTTATACTGCTTTCAGAACTTGCAGTGGAAGAAGTATTTCCCATTGAGATGAATGGAGATTATTTTAAGCTGGAGAAGCATTATGGTTTGTCCTCGTTGTTAGTGTGTCTTTATTTTCCACTGTGAGATTTGTCTCTGTGTACACTGACTATGTGCTGGCATGAACATGAGCCAAGGTTTGCAACTGCTTTGAATTCCTGGTACTTATCACCAGTGCTTTGTATTGTTTGGCCTGAGGGCATGAAGGGGAGGTTTGTTCTGGGTTGGGTTAAGGGAATTATGATGTGGTTTTGACACTACTTTGTGTGTTGTTATTGTTTCTTACAAATTCTAATCCCTCTCTTTGTTATTTCAGTTAAATGTTTTTTTAATTAGAGAAAAAATAAGATGAGGTCTGGGAAAAACAACCCCAGATTCGTCCTACGTGTTTGTGTTTCTCCAAGCGCTCAGATCATTCACGACTGCCAAATGTCTATCCCTTCATTGCTCAATATTAATCATATAATAATGCAATATGTAACAATATATATTGAGTAACAATCACACAGGATGTTTCTATTGGTTTAACGTTCTTTTGCTCTTGATAATTCAAGTACAAACATTCTCCAGAGTTTTCCTTCAAAATATGAAGAATACAGCAGGCGACGGCCCGAGTTAAAGGTTTTCATACCAACAGGAAAATATCTGGAACGTTCAGACAAGTTGTGGCGTCTGGGTTGAGCATGCGGGAGGCTGTGGAAAACACGGTGTTTTACTTTACAACACATCCACATCGGCGTCCGCCCTTATCGCCAAAAGCTCTCGGATTTCATCATCTTTTCAGTTCAGTCTGCTTCCTCTACGTTTACGGCCCCTCTGTTTCAAACTTTCATGTTTGTATTATTCCGGGTTCATGTTAGCAACGCCACCGATACACCTACTCGCTCAGAAGTCTCCCTACTGTGACTGGCTCACTTGGAGGGCCATGAGAGAGCAAAAGAAGTGAGAACGATGACATTTCAAGATTCCTTTTAATCGACTCACTTTGGTTGTAGGTAAAGTACACAGCACTCCCCTCTCTGCATCTTGTCCATGGCTCGGTCGACTCCCAGCGGAATGCCTTTATCTTCGGCCTCACCGACAACGAAGGTGACGTCCCTGCAGTCAAACAGTCGACCAGCACAGCTCCCCTCCAGGTGCACTGTGGGACACGCGGCGCAAATCACCACACAGTTTAACTTCTGACATACCGTTCGGCTTGCTGGTGTTGTCTGGCAAAACCGGCACAAAATCAACACCTCTCCTCGAAGCACAGACGGCTGTTACCTTTTACAGTTGCTCCGTCATTGGGATTTGTGTATCCCTCCCCTTTGACCTTTATTCTTCTAATGATGCCGCCGTCATCCGTGAGCTTCTCTCCTTCGAACTTGAGCAGCTCCATCTGTTTTAGTTGTAAGAAGTTATTACATCATTATTCTGCACAAGACTGAAAAAACAATCAAGTAGGAGTCATCACACACCATAAAAAAAAGACATAATGATTAATGAAGATTCAATACGGATGAACCAGGCACTCTTGTATAAGCTTCACTTTATATCTCTTAACAAACATAATGTAGTAGTCAGCTGAGGTAATCAGATCCCTCTCTCCTATCTAGCCACTAAACATCAATAGTATCCTTTTATTTCCCCTTAAGTGGCTTGAAAAACATCTTATTCCACTCTGGCAGTTCGCCATCAGTCTACCATTAGTAGTTCTCCATTAGTACAACTACTGCAACACGTTGAAAGCTAAGCTATATGTTATTTATGCTGGCAGAAATATTCAAACCCAGGACTATGTTGATTATCACTGCAGCATTCAATTTAATGGTCTTGTGCATTTATTTATAGACTTCTAAATGCACCTCATGCCACAATCAGTTTGGTGTATCAGATAACTTTGGAAACTCAGCCTCTGTTTTACAATTCAAATTAAACTTCTGTAGGTTTTAACAAAGTTTGTAATGCTAGTCCCTCCCAATGGAATAAATAATAATAATACAAATACTATCTTTCTTTGAAGACATGTATTGTTATTAATTATCTGTTTATACATTTGTCTCCAATTATAAAGGTATACAATTATCCCTTAATAAAAACTATATTAGAATGCATGTTTCTCAGAACTTATCTGTAAACTGCTTAAAAATGCTAAATAAGAGTAGTTATTGTAACCCAACATTCAATACATGATGAATGATCACACTCAACACTGAACAACTGCTAATAGAAGCTGTTGATACAATAAATAATAGTACATTGTTATGACTAAGAGTTTACAAGGGGTTTAACTTGTGGAGCAGAAGCAGATCGTTCACCAAGAGGACTGAGAAAAACAGAATAGAACTCCAGACCAACTGTTAAGACTAAAACAAAACTCTGTCTGGCACACAGCCCTAAATCTGTGGCACAAAAGGCCAGCTGCCATGGCACACCTACCTCAAACACTATGAGGGAGTTGCGAGGGATTTTGTTGGGACTTCCTAAAGATCCATACGCGTATTCTGGTTTACACAGTAACGTGCACACCTCTCCTTCCTGCATGGACAGCACACTGATGTCCCACGCCTTGAGGACTTGTCCTGTGAGATTATAAATTAAAAAAGAAAAAAAACAAGTACGATGAGAACGATAACTGGTAACTCAGTCAACATCGGGAACCCTTGACTCCTCAACAACACACCGGCCAAGTTTGAAATTTGAATGTATGATTATTCGTCGAGGAAAGAGAGATAAATACAGAAATGGTTTTAAAGGATAGTCAAACATTTTGGGGAATGCTCTTTCTGGTGGCAAGTTACGATTCTGTTAAGATGCTGAAGCCAACAGCCAGGTCGCCTAGCTTAGCATAAAGTATGGAAACAAGATGAAGGGGCTTGTGTCCATAATGTACATATTAGACAAATAATATTTAAACCTGCAGCGAGGAGCCTTGTTCAGTTCATTATCCAGGTTGTGAATATATATTATAATACTTCTATAGCCTACCCAAAATACTGTACAAATGCCAACCTGCAACAGCATCATAAACTTTTATTGGATGCATCATAGGTTTGTATACACTATAGACTCCTAGTTGCTGTAGCCTACTCTGTGTCCATTGCTCCCGTCTTTATGTCTGGCAAACGCGCTCTTTGACATAAAACACATTTCAACCCGAGTGCCACAGACACCACAACTCATTTGAAAAGGGCTTCAAAGTACCAGATGTTCGTTTTTGACTTAACAATCATGAGAGTGGGGTCAATTCTCAAAATGGGGATGTTTCCAAAATACCCAGCTATTCCCTTAAGAGGCAGCATTAACACATCACCAGGTTTGACAGTCATGCATGAACTCACCTTTTCCCAGATTGAAGCAAAAAGGTTCTTTACGATCTCGACTGCAGTCAAACTTCTTCCCTGTGAGCAGCTTTCCAGTGTAGTGTACAGTCACTCTGTCTCCAATCATCGGTTGGTTTCCATTTAATCCTGGACGCTTCACGACCTGCGAAACAAGACGAAATTCAAGCATTTTCACAGAGAAAAGAAAAGAAACAGGAGCCAGCAACAAAAGACACAAAATAACCATGCAAGTCATGTGTAGGGACGATAAAATGTAAAAGGGTTAAATACCTTGATGACTCCTTGGTCTTTGTTGGGTGTTATATCGATGCCCTTTGCCGCAAATATGGCTTTGGCTGACTGGGCATCCATAGGTAAATCCTGATCAGTGGTCATTTCTGCACTTGGGCGTTACACGGTAACACTGCAACGAAAAATGTGAACACACATCTATGTGTCAGTTAAATGAGCCCTATTAATACAACATCAGGATGACTCAGGTTTTCCTTTGAGAACAAACTTAAAACAACGAAAGCAAGAATGACAAGCGATGCATCACCTGCCATGGTCTCCTCAAATTAAACTTTGCTAATTGAGCACAGTCAAATATCAGTTATCTTACATTTTATTAAGATCCATGAATAAGAAAAAAGAAAATCATGGATTCAATCCCTAATCGAATCTGCAGCGAGATTTCATTGGTTCTCCCTGAAGCATTTCCACATCCTTCCACCAAGTTTCATGGCAAAATATCCTTGACGATAGCTGGCCGTAATTTATGTGTATTCTTGTTCACAAACAAACAAACAGACAGGGGTGAAAACCTTGGAGGAGATAATAATACATGAAATAAATTGAACCAGTGGAGCTGAGCTGGAAAGCAGGATCAATATGGAAAATGTATCAATACAAGATCTTCCCAGTGAATGTGAATTTTTCTTCACATTATATAACCCGTTGCTATTTAAGGACACATGCTCTAAATTCTTGTATTGAACTGAAGGTACATTGACTGTTTTTATTCTGCTGGATCCACATTAACGTGGATTTCCTTTGTACTTTGGAGTGTGGCTGTGATAACGCCCGACGGTATCACAGCTCCACAGATGAAGTGATTACGTAACTGTAGATCTGAGTCAAAGGCAGCGGCGGCTACGGTTGCTTACTTTTAACATGAGTTAAAGCAGCGTATAGACGGGACCGTTTGGTCTCTACCGTGCTCACACTGTGCTTATGAAGCTGCGCCATCACAAAAAGATCCTCTTCGTCTCTCTCAGTGTTTGTGAAGAAGACGATGACAAGATTTGATCACGACCCTTCAATTCAGCTGTGATATAATGACTTAATATCACGCTTCATGTCATCTGGTGATGTCGTGTGGATATGCTGTCATCTCGGGCTCTGTCAGCCTGTGTTACTGAATATTAATAGAGGATTTTTTTGATAGTATTATGGCCCTCACATCCATAACTTATGATCCTTTCTCACAGTTCTCTTCTTTCCGCGACAGATTGTCATCCACAAAGAAGTAAAAACTCCCCTCATTTATATCGAAGCATTCAGTCAAAAATGATTTCATGTTGTATTTTCTCGCACTTTCCCAATTCCCTGCCAACAAATTAATTCTCACGTATAAAAAAAAAGGAGGCAAACTGAATCTTTCCTTTTCTATTTCCATTTCTATGTCTTCAAAACAATTTCATAATAAGACAAAGAAATAAAGACATTATTTGAGCAGGAATTTGAAACCATATTTTGACATTAGACAGTTTCAATACACATTCTCAGGTTAAATATACCAGACAGGTGAATAGACTGAAGCTTAAATGGTTCATTTCAGTGCCAATGATACCCTTCATTCTATCAAGTATCACAGATACATAGACTTATGTTCTTATATGCGCTGATATGAAAAGTTAATTTACAATACATGATGCTGAAAAAGAGCACTTTTTCAAAACAGGTGTTGTCAAATAGATTGTCCAGCAGAGCCTGCTCCAAATCCATTGTTAATAATACTCCCAGGAGCAGCGTCTGCACCACGTGTGTGTGTGTGTGTGTGTGTGTGTGTGTGTGTGTGTGTGTGTGTGTGTGTGTGTGTGTGTGTGTGTACAGTGCAGTACAGCGTATGAATTGTTTACAACCTAGCGTCAGAAATGTCATTGGCCCCGTTTAGTGCCACAAAAGAAATCAAAACTCTGATTAATTAATCACAGAGTTAATGTTAATTATAATACTGAACTATCAAAACTTAGAAAAAGTATCAATCTGACCATTCATTAAAGACAGAAAGATAGTGATTGTTATATAGTGGTCATATAGTACTACTGATACATAGTTTTCCTATCATTTTTAATACCTTAATTTTTTAAGAACGTATGTTCTTTTTAGACAAAACCTAAAGTCTCTGCAGAAAAAAAAAAAAAAAAAGCTCATTGTTTAGAGTCAAATCTTGATCAAGGATTTACCAATGAAAGAACACAAACAAGTTTGCAACCTAACCAAACATTCAATGGCAGCTCTTGCTCCACGACAGTTCTATTGCTACATACTGACAGACAGATGCTGTTTGCCGTCTCACACATTCATGTGTCACCTGCAACTGTGCCAGAGCAGTTAAACAGTTATGACCTGTTGGTGCTACAGCTGCTGAACCTTACCGCTCTGCATCGCAGCCGCGATATGTGTCGACACACATTTCTGCTCTCTCTGTAAACGTGGCTGCAGGCGCTATCAAGTCTGCCCTGGCAGAATGATTTCGTCCGCAGACAATCAAAAGGTTTGCTGCGTTAAGCAATTGGCAAATGCTCTTTGGTGATTATTAATGTGCGTATTAGCGGAGACGTTAGCACTCGCTCACATGGCATCAGATCACAGCTGTTCTGGAAGCATGTCAGGATGTTGCTAATGTTAGGCCCAGGTTATGGAGTAACATGAAGTCAAATCTATCACTTATGATGAGATAAAGATGGGCTAGAAACAAGTGTTTAGTTCCTCACTTCATTAGATTCAAAGGTTTCAAGCCCAAAACAAACCAACCGTCATTTCAAAATTATGTCCAGGAACCAAAAAGTGTACCAGTAACGATATTTGCATAAAAGCTTTGTTTTGTTTTTTGTGTTGTCTGTGTGTCCAACTTCCATGATGCCACAATGCAAAGATTTTGACCACACTTTAATTCCAGCCACATCCCCTGGACAGAATGTTACATTAAGCCTAATTAGAGAAGAGTACGAATACTTTCATTGTTGTATTGATCTCTTAAAAATGTTTTGAATCATATTGACATTTGCATTAATGCTGATTAGGAACGTGAAGGAGAGGACCGGTTGTGCTGATCAGACAGCACTCCTGTCGCCACTTAATATTTCAACAGAGATAATTTAAGGCTATAAACTTTGCTCACGGGGGCCAGCATTCTGACAACGGCAGCTCTCATTACCTGCTTCTCTTTTCAATATGCTTCCCTCTGCGATCCGATCGGACTCTCAGAACATCCCAGATGGTGTTCACGACCACGTGCAACTATTAGGACATTCTGCCGAGGAGACTGAGTTCGTAAAGAGCCTGTAAATATGAACATTAAGCCGCAGAGCTCGGCCTGAGATGCACCATCTTTGGCAAAAAGCTCATCGTACTGAACATCGATAAAGAAACTGTTTTTAGGTCGTTTTTTCGGTCAGATCCTGGGAACAGCTAGAGCTGAAGCCATGTGCCTTAACCCACGGGTTAAAACCCATAAAGATTTATCTTAATGAAAGACGCACAATCTTTCCTGCTTCTTCAATTTCCTATCACTCACAAAGACCAAGTGTTCGTTTACTGGACTCTCAAACACAAGTCAGGACAAAATGTCCGTCTCCTCTGTGCTTATACACCTTGTCCGGTGTCTGTAGAATTTCATGGATTTCATTTAAGATGTAATTCGCTGTGCGTGTGTATGCATTTGTGTGTGTTTGTGTGTGCGTGTGTGTGTGCTTGCGTGCGTGTGTGTGTGTCTGAACACAATGTTCCTTCTATTCACAGTTCCCCGCTGGCAAAGCCTGATGGTGTTTACCAATCTGACCC
This sequence comes from Platichthys flesus, assembly GCF_949316205.1. Classification (NCBI taxonomy): domain Eukaryota; kingdom Metazoa; phylum Chordata; class Actinopteri; order Pleuronectiformes; family Pleuronectidae; genus Platichthys; species Platichthys flesus. The sequence continues at coordinate 17,684,707 of NC_084946.1, forward strand.
CTTCACGCACCACACAGCTTACATTTTTGGGATGAAAACGCACATTTCAAAATAGTCGGGGTGACCATAGCATTACATTTACAATCAACACAAGTCAAGAAAGCAAGTGGAGTCATACTGAGACAAATTACCCTCGTGAATAAAGTCCTATAATCAAAAGTAAACTCATTTATACAATTTCGCAATTTGTCCTCTTGCCTTGCCCTCACGGCGGATGTTTTTCCATTAACACAATAAACGAGGGGGAAAGCGTGTGCAGAGAGTTACAGCACAGATAAGACGGCATGTGGGCAACATGTACCTAAACTCAGTTACCCTGCAGGGAAACGCAGGAACAGAGCACAATGAGGCCGAAGACCACTTCCACAGACTGAACCCAGTGTGTCTGTGCACATGTACCGCCTCACGTCCCCGTTCCGCTGCTGATACATGTGGACATTTGAGAACACACTGTGCACGACCCGACCAACCATCCTGACTGACTGACATCCTGAGGCACAGCATTGTCTGAGACTGAGCAGGGGGGGGGGGGGCTTTTCTTTTTGTGACAAATGTATCACGGGGCATTAAGAGGGAGGCAGTGAAGAAAACTTAAGTTGTGTTATTGATTATTACTGATAAAGCAAGGGACGACAACAGGAGGTGGTCATCCTTTCCACTCCATGTCGACGCATTCGGACCAGTAAGTTGTTTCCCTGGCATCGAACACACTCCCGGAGCGGTTCGATTCACCTCAGGGACTCAGTCTGAACCCAAGCTCGGCGGTCAGGCAACCAAACGTCACCGCAGCATCCAAACCTCCAAGCCCACGATGACACCCAAATATTTCCTGTTGTTGGGAGGCTACAATTATCCATCCTGTGACGAAAGGGCTTTTACGAAATGAGCAAGAATTGCCACAGAGCGACGTGGAGTTTCAGATCCTGAGGAGCTGTGGGTGATGCAGCCTGTAATTTTATGAAGATACACCTAAGCCTCAGGGGATTCTGGATGTAAACCGGTGTCCTAGTCATCATCATCCAGCGCCACCAGGAGCCACAGCCAAGTACCACACACACACACACACACACACACACACACACACACACACACACACACACACACACACACACACACACACACACACACACTCACACTCACACTCACACTCACACACACTCACACACACTCACACTCTCTTATCAACCCTTATTTCAACAGCCCTGTGGGACACAGCTGTAACCTTAAATGCCCCCAACACCATCCTCTATCTGAAAGGTAGGTACTTTAACTACGCTCGTATTGAAGTCTTTTATCTGATCTATATTTATAAAAAGCATTAAATTATATTCACAAATCCCCTGCGGAGCCTCGTGTCCTCACCAACTCCTCCATCAAGTCAGGAGAATAATAAAAGATGTGCAGATAAAACGTGTGTTACACTCACGTCGCCCGTACGCCCCTTCTTCTTCTTCTTCTTCTTCTTCTTGTTCTTCTTCTTCTTGCTCTTCTTCTTCTCACAGCCTCCGTGCTGCTGCTGCTGCTTCACCCGCGACTGTTCAGTTCAAGACCCGGCGCTCTCTCATCTCACATGCCGGGAACTAAATGTTCTGTCCATGTGCTTCCCTACGTGGATCTGTTGTCTCTCTCCCCTTCTCTCTCTCTATCCTCTTCCTCCTCCTCCTCTTCGTCTTCTATCACTCCCTCCCTCCCCTCTCTCTCTCTCTCTCGCTCTCTCTCTCCTCACCTCCACCTCCTCCTCCACCACCTTGATCCCGGGGCTGTCTTTTTGGACGTGCCGGTGAAGTGGCCGCGTGGGGCTCAGGCTTCCAAATGACACAGTGGAGGAAGAGAGAGAATAGAGCGAGAGAGAGGGGGGGGGGGTAGAGAGTACCGTAGTGGGAGGAGGGTTTTCAGTGTAACATCGAGGGCAGGTCTTGGAAAGCGGCCACAAAGTAACACAATGTTCCGGCTGTACTGTAGCTTGTACCGCTGCCGCTGTTGATGAGAACACTGTGTTCCAATAGACACCCTGACCTGTAACCCGTTCCGTGCCGAGCCAGGCCGGGGGAGGGAACAGGCTGTACCGCAGCAGGCTGTCCTCTCTCTCTCTCTACCTCTACCTCTCCCTCTCCCTCTCTCAACACGTATCGTGTGTTCGTGTGTGTGTATGTTTGCGAAATGAAAGCTAACTTCGCTTCCCGGTAGCAAGCGCTCCGAGACGGAAGTGTGTCCATGTCGAGTCGGTTAAAAATAAAAAAAAAGAGAGACAAGAAAAAGATAAGAGAAGGAAAACCGCCTTTTATGCTTATGTGTGTTTTATGTGATTGTTTACCGGATGTTGTTGTGGTTTAAGCTCAGTCGCTGTGATGCTCGTGTGACTTGCTCACAGGAAGGGATTCTGTTTTAACAAATGTGCATGAAGGCTTTTTGCTATTCGGGGATGTATATTATGTTGTCTTTTCTTTTTCTATTTTGGACTGCGGGATGATTCGTCATGTTTTCCCAAACAACATGTGTTTACGTGACTGCGGTTCTCACAAATGTTCATGTTTTGTCATGTGAGAGAAGCAGCGTTTTATGGAAGACAAAGTAGTCATAAGTTTTGACCATATTTAGGGTCGAATAACAAAATAAAGATCTGATCTTTTTGAGATCTCGTTTGATAGTTGCCCACTCGCAGTGACTCACATGTAGAGCCCTGTTTAACTGTGTCAACGTGTTACATGACTAATTTAAGTAAAACTTCTGTCACATGCAGTAACCCTTTCCTGCATTATTAGTATGGCATAATCTAATACATTTCATAAGCTCTTACTTTGCTAATCAGATATAACCCTGCCAATAAACAGGGACAGCTACTATGCAGCAAAAGATGCATCTCTCTGAAATGTAATTCAAAAGAAAATACACAAGAAAATTGCCAGTGTGTCAAGTACAAGAACAGTATTTAAATACAATCTTCAAGTAAATGTGTTTAGTTACTTATACCTAACCTGTTATTATAGCCAATCAATGCTGCAATATCACAGTAGTCTGCTTGAAAGTACAAATAATCATGGAAAGTATTACCCTCTTCATGGTCCTTGTCGAAGAGACATCTTGAAGTAATATAGGTTAGAGGTGGAGTTATGGTAAATCTGTTATGTTAGGAAGTATAATACAATGTGTTATATTTTAGCTCTTCATTTGCAAATTAAATGTTAATATGCAACAGTGTTAGTGAAACAAATATTTACTTTATTCCCTCCTATCAGAAGACCAGTGGAACCGAACTTCTCAGTCACCTGATGTATATTCATTTAATACAGTTTTGTGTGTGTGTGTCTTCCTCAGTAAGTCGTGCTAGGGTTAGCATTTAGCTGAGTAACTTGTAGGCTCAGGTATGCCATACACTGTTGTTCGCACACAGAGTTGAGATGTTTCTATGTGTGAAAATCCATGTCCAGAATCTCTTTGATGAAATCACACGTTCACTGAAATGAAACATATAGTTAGGGTCAATGTGCAAAAGCAGCTGAAATTCCCGTAAAAGTCATAAAAGACTTTTTACGGCTTTGCCTTTGTGCTATTGTGGTCAGAGGAGGCTGGCTCTGCGTGTTATCATGTGAATGTGCAATATTTGCAGTACAGGATGTTTTATGGCAGCTGTGCGTATTTATGTCCCTCATACTTTTGAAATATAATGATGAAAAACCTTAAGACGTGGTTCAAATTCTTGGTGTGTGAGCGTGAAAGTAGAGTGGTTAGGATTCGGCCTGTTCCCTGTTGTTGGTGCTCAGCCGAGTCCGTGTAGCAGATCTCTGGTGGGTAAATCCCACAATCAGAGGCGTTGAGGACACTGTCTGACCACACGTCTGGCAGACGGCCATGGAGCCTGTGAAGGGAACATGATGATCCCGTTAATTATAAAGGTGACATAACAACACAAGTGAACCTGATTCTGCAGACCCGCAGGGATGTTGTCTGAGTAATCTTATCTGTGCAACCACTTATTGGAAGAAAGTAGGTTTCATAAACACACACTCTCATATCAGATCACTTCATTCACAGTCAAAGCTAAAGTAGCACAGACACGGAACAGCCCTGGCCGTGTCGTGCAAAAGCACAGCCAGCCCTCGTCATGCACCTCCACCCACCTGAAGCTTTTAACAGTAAATACACAGACTTTTTTTTCTTTTTACTTGGAACTCGCTAAAAACAGTTGATTCCATCTCAGGCAGGGACATGTTTGTTTTCTCAAACCCTGGTCTGAACTGCGGTGTCCTGGTAGCTTTGTTGGCACTATGTCCCACATGTGGACAAATGTGAACACAAGTGACCTGAGCTGAACTCACACGTATGAATAGATTTCTGTATTGACACACGGCCTGAGCTGTTGTCTTCCTTCCTGAAACACCGTGAGCATCTTGTTTCGGTTCCAGTGAAAGCCGCAGTCTGGTAGAGAACTATTAGCTAAATCAACTATTACAAAGGCTATAATGAACATGTTTAGCAAATATATGTATATGTAGATAGATTTGTACTGTTTAACTTGGCTTCGGGGCAACTTACTTCTTCTTGGAAAAGATTATTTATTAGTTTTCTCAACAAAAAAAAAAACTCTTGTATTATTTCTTATAATAAACCAATATACAGTTGGCACTCTTCATATTTGCCAGCACACATTTACGGAACATTGTATGTAGTAGTAAAAAATCGAACAGGCAGCTGCAAGAGTGCGTCCGTCTGAATGAGTGTCTTGGTGTAACCAGAAGCACGCGGGTGAGTTCATGCAGGGATACAGGCTGCACAGTCATCAGGAAGTGAAACAGAACAGAATGTGCTGTACTAATCTGATTGAAAAACACTGCCCTGAGTGGATGCATGAAAAAAAAAAAGAAGGATGTTTCATTTACAACAGCTAAAAGGGGAATCGTACGACAGCATGGGGGGTGGGGGGGGGGGGGGGGTACATTCAAAAGAAAACAAACTGAGCTTTAACTCTTCATTTGTTGATTTAGAAAAGACCGGTGGTGGAAAATAAGGCAGCAGACTCACACATGCGGCCTGCAACGAAAATAAAGCTGAGCAACATAATGCTCTTTGTTTGTGTTCTAGGCATCCTTGTTACGTACATGGGAGTAATCTCCTGAGTGATCCCTTTCATCCGTGAACTTTTGCCCCCCTTGAAGTACGAGTTCTTTACCGCTGTGTCTGCCAAGGACCCTAAATAAATGATTCCTCGCCGCTGCTGATGAGGAAAAACACTGTGAACCCGGAACTACCAGGAGGAACCTCTTAATCACATCAGCTTGAATGTTAAATGATTCTATTGTATTACCAAAACGGGCTTTCCCCCCTTTAATCAGTTATGATGACTTTATAAAAATCTGGCTAATCAGATAAATGGTTGAACAGATGTCAGAGGGGAAGGGGGTATTTAGATTAGTTTAAATAAGTCAAGGCAGCAATAAAACACTGTAGAATACATAAAATAAAGTTGATGTATTACATTCGAAGTAAAACTAGAGAGAAAATGCACTTAATATCTAAAAATAAAATGACCATTATAAAAGTAGAATGCCCTCTACAGTGTTATTATATGATATGGTATTGGATTATTACTGAGAACTCATAATCATCTGTAATCCATTTAAAAACTCAGCCTCCAAAGTAACGACTAAGTATAGTTTTCACACAGCGGCATCCTGTAGTAATGGGTTTGAAGTATGTATTTCTCTCTGAAATGTAATTAATCAGATGTATTAAGAGAGAGAGAAGTTTTGAATTTAAGTACATTGCTTGCGTAAATGCACTTAGATTCAGACAACAGTCGTTGACATCCACTAAGGGGTCTTAGAAATAACAGGGGCCTGTCTTCATCTATAAATGTCATTTGACGTCATATTTCATTTTATTTGCTCCCCTCCCCCCACACACACACGACTGCAATTTGAATCCTTGGCACTGGATCACTCTCCTGCATGATTGACACACAGTTAGATTAAAGGGGTGAAAGACTTCCAGATGTGGGGCTCGTCCTTTCTCGATAGCTTTATGTATCTGTTTTACATTTCTTTCCATTTGGGCTACAGTTCAAACACTGACATTATTTCACTCTGTATTTTTATTCTATTTTATCTGTAATGTTTTGTTTGTATAATACTGGACACCACGTAACAATTTTTCAAGACCTTGACGTAACTTAACAAATAATCGCAAATAAACATTATTTTGAAAGTTTACCCTGGAAAATGACACATGAATAAAGTCTGTACTCTCACACACATCATTGAAAAACACTGTTAAGTAACATGAATCTTCTTGTTAACTTCGATTAAAAATGTGATGTACAAAAAACACAATGGTTTCCTTCAATAGTTTTTCAGCTTCATTACAAACTACTTCCTGCAAAATAATCATATACAATAATATGATATTATGAAATACTAAAACAGTTGAATGAGCTTAAACTCTGAAAAATGAGCACTGTGGAGGATTTATAGCATTAGACTGCATTAGTTTTCACTGGCTGCACTAATAAACAGTTAAGCTAAGTGGATGTGTTTACTCATTAACAATACAACAGAAACAACTTTTTTACTATTATTATTAGTATTGTTATTAGAAGTAGTATTATAGCGGTAGTGGTGATTGTATTATTTAAATGTTCTTGATTTATTTATTTATTTGTTTATTTATTTGAACAATAATAAAGTGGATCACTTCTTTCCTTCCTGAAGAAACACCTCAATCTAACTTGTGTTGATAGGGGTGATTATCCTTCATTAAATGAGTTGGTGACAGGGAGCAAGTAGCAATTGCATCTGTCATGTCAGACAATCGTTAATCACTGAGACGTGTTTATGACTAATTGCTCGGATTCAATTTTCAATGCACACAATTACAGTTAGAACTCTGTCCAAAAAATGTCAGGAAATAGCTCAACAATAACTACACACAACACTGCAGGACAATGTGGTTTACTTAAGAAATGTTTGACATTCAGGTCGACTGCATCACTACTTTGATCATAAATTTGATCACGGATAAAAGAAATCGGAGTTCAGAGCTGGTGTGACTACAAACGATTTATCTTCAAGTGTTTGTACTGCACGTGTACTTAGAGGCCGGGTTCATGGTCAGAGAGGCATAAAAATGTCCGTATTTACATTTTTCCTCTGCTCAGCACTACTTCTTGAATGTGTCTATGTGCAGGAAGTGTGTGTGTAGTGTATCTGACCACATATCTCAACAGTTACAAGGGGTCGTTTGTGGTGTCGCTTGTCTACGATTGAGCAATAACCCTCCAGCACTGTTGATTTAATTTTGTTCCAGAACAACCTAAATGGCTGACGGTAAATGTTTTCTGTTTTTAAGGTCAAAACTGCACAAAGAAAGTTTGTATTTCATGTCAACAATAAACATCAAATTATGAAATGCCATACTATCTGTACTGGCAAGTAAGTACATGATGCAATATGAATGTGCAATACGGGTTGGTTTGACCTCTTATGATCTTGTATTTCAAAATGTGCACTGGCAAGGAAAGCCGTCCAATTTGGTTGTACTTGACTTAATGACAATGAAGGATTCAAATCTTTCTTCAGTGTAAGTACAGAAAAAGAGGAATATTTTAAATTTATATTTAAATAGATATATTTACCTAATGTAAATGAGTAAAAGTACCAGTGGTGGTTGAATTTAACAGAGTACAATTATTTCATTATTGCACCAAAGAAAATGTTTCATGTATCTATACTTAGATTTATTTTCAGGTTCTCACTGGTGAAGAAACATTCAAATGGATTTGGAAAACACCTCCACGAACTCAGCCATAACGATGTTGTAGACCATGCACAAGGTCACACACTGCATGTACTTTAACTGTTGATAGTAATATATGTATATTTAAAAAAAAATACTTACTTTTACTCAAGCAGAAAATGCATTGTGGCACTTTTACTTGAGTACTTTTTTTTATTTGTACTTTTACTAAAGTAAAATGTTTGACTACTGTCATCATTTGCAATCAGTAGTCCTGTTCTTAATTTCCCTTATTACAGCTTGTTACAGTTTATATCCCCGATATGTATATTTTTATTTTCCATAACCGTACCTGTAGGTTCTGTAGCTCTGAAATCTCCACTCAGGTTAAATAACGTACTCCACTGTATCTGTCTTTCTACATGTCTATAAACAGACTTCTGTGGTTGGAGATGCTGATGGAGATTGGACGAAATGTGCATGAAAAATGTAAGTGGCTGACTTTTAGGGGGACGGGATGGTGTAAGCTGAATGATTATGATTATTACAGCCGATGCCAGATCAGAAGCAGGCAGAGACACGATGTAAAACTGCCTCTAATGTGTGTGATAACTTTCACAAATTACAGCTAGTCAGGCTGCTGAGTCACTATTTTTGAAGGTATAGTGATCTTTTGTCTCTCTAAATACTGAGAGTGATTTAGAAATTACTCACTGGAGTTCTCCCCATACCAAGAATTGTGGAATCTAATATTCTAGGCTTAGAATATTCTAGGCTTATAGATATGTGTCTTCTTCAAGCTAAGCGCTTCACCACCTCATCATGGAATCAACACAAGCCACAGGTGGGCAAATTGATGAAAGAGATATGCGAAAATGCTGCATTATGGACATTATACAAGTTTTGTAAAGAAAGACTCAGGCAGGTTTTTGATTTGTTCTGGACTCCCTTTATATATTTTTTAAATTATAATGATAGGCCCTATGCGCTAGCTAGGGGATGTCGATGGCGAAGAATAAGGTTGCCTAACCCTTTCCTTTTTGTGTATATATGTGTTAATATGTGTACATATATGTGTGTGTGTGTGTGTGCGTGTGTGTGTGTGTGTGTGTATAAGTATACGGTATGTGCATGTATATGTATGTTTATATGTATGTGTGTGTAGGTATAGAGATATAGATATGTAGCTATAGAGATATAGATATATATCTCTATATAGAGAGAGATATAGAGTGGATGATGTATATTGTGTTCTTCCATGTGATAAATGTTGACATTATGGTGAAACAAATTAAATAGGTATTCCAGGCTCCTGCCATGCCTGCATATACAAAACAACTTTGTAAAGGTTTTCTGGAGATTCTGTTGTGCAGATTTTTAAAGAAAAGTTAAAAGACGTATACTTGTTTAAAACGATGTAACTACAGAGACGTTTTCTCCAAGAGCACCTGCTCACAGATGAACAGGATATTGAAGTTTACCCCTTCTTACACAGGCCATGTTACCGTGTATTTACCGTTTCGTGGCCCGACCCTCCTTTCCCTGTACAGCAGGTGGCGCTCTCTGGCTGCTCCCGATCCGCCAATAAACACCGAGAAGAAGAGGACGGAAGTAGCGCAGTTGTGACTCTCTTCCGCCGAGCAGCCGCCGGCGCTAACAACAAGTGAAGCTACCAGCAGCCGAACACGGAGGCGTGAGCTCTTCAGCCAACAGCGTCGTTTAGCTTTAGCTACTAAAAGGTGAGTTAAATATTTTGACTATTTCAATCTGCTTGTTTCCATTGCTGTTCTTGTATCAGGTGTCGCCGCCTCAGTTTAATCGTAGTTTCGGAGAGTAAATATCTTCAAAGCCGCGTCGTCGTGCTCGATGCTAAAGCTGCTAGCTCTCACGCAAGGTCCCCACGGCTGCTACATTTTTACTTGAATGTTCGCGTCGTTGACGTTGCGGCGTGAATCCAGACTTTATACATGTGCGGCACGTTACACACAACGTATTTTGCGTCTTTGTGTTATGTGTACACGCACGGAAGTTGATTAAAAGGGCGAAAGCGACGACCAACGTTACCCGGAACTCTTGGTGCGCACAAGCTAACGACAACGCGCCACGGTACTTTTGTTTGCTAGCTAGCCTTAGCATTGGAGAGTGGCGCTAATGCTGACAGTCATTTGCTGAATCACAGCGTCACACACGGTTCCCAGTGTTTTAGCAGCACTTTAGTTAAACCTTTACCGTCTTATAAAGAATCACACGAGGATAAGAGATGCTTATTTAACATTTTTTTTTTTTTTTTGAGGGAAGTGTTTAATGGCGCTGTCGATCAGTATTGAATCACACAGGGCGTGTTTCTTTTGTAGATTAGTGTTTGATATTAGAGTGGAGGCAAAATAAGCAACACGCCTAACGCCAGAGTCCTACACATTCCATTGCCACCAAAACCAACACCCTGCTCATAAAACAATGTGGACACGTCTGTTCAATGAACATGATATTATCATGCGGTATAATTTAGTTTAGGGATTTGATTGTGTGTATTGAGAGCACCATCTGTAAATCTCCTTCTTTCATTTCAGGTTCATCAAATTAATTTGAAGAGGACTAGTTTGGTGAAATGGGAGGTATGATCACGTATGACTTGATTCTTGTCACTCTGACTGAATCTTACTTTCAGGTCCTTGAGATTCTCATATTATTTTTAACTGAGGATGTTGGCTATCTTGACACATGTAATCTTAGCCATCAAGTCTTGTGTTAAGTATAGTTTATAGATGAGCGTTATTATTCAATTGTATGTTCTTTCCCCCCTGGAGAAATGCCAACATTGCCCTTCTAACATCAAACGTGTGTGTTGTGTCCCTCCATGTTTTTTGTGGTCTTTGTTTCAGATCCTGCTCTAACCAGAGACTGTCCCCTTGACTGCAAGGTTTATGTTGGAAATCTGGGAAACAATGGAAACAAGACCGAATTAGAAAGGGCTTTTGGTTACTATGGTCCTTTAAGAAGTGTTTGGGTCGCCAGGAATCCGCCAGGTTTTGCTTTTGTAGAGTTTGAAGATCCCAGAGATGCAGCTGATGCGTGTAGAGAACTGGATGGAAGGTAATTCCTTTAGCACATATCTTAGCTGTGTGTTTAAGTGCTTATTTATTTTACTGGCCTGTCTAACTCATTCACTTTTTTGTTAAGAAACATGTGTGGCTGTAAAGTACGCGTCGAGTTGTCCACTGGGGAAAAGCGCTCTAGGAGCCGTGGCCCTCCTCCATCCTGGGGTAGTGGTGGTGGTAGTGGTGGTAGACGCCCCCGTGATGATGCAAGACGACGTAGCCCTCCAGTCAGACGCAGGTAAGGGTTCCACAGTTGTTAATTCATTTAAAATATTTATTTAAGGTCTCATGAAGAGTCAAGCAAAAATGACACAGCAGATGGACATTCTCCACACAGTGTAAATATTTGCTTTTTGACTCCTTCAAAAAATCTTATCCTACCTTAACTGGAGTGATGCTTTTCTTAAACCAAATTTAATTATTTCACCATCATCCGGTATTTATTTTCATTTGTTATTTGTGTCAATGTTGTGTTAGAAAGCCGACTGTATTGGCAGCTTATATCAGCACTTGGCTGTTTATGAAGTGATGTTGAATTATGGGGACATCTTGAGATGCACAGTTAGTATTTCATCACCCATCTAACACTTTCATTGGTACTTTTAGAATCACTTTATGCAGGTGTAAATTTTGTTTTCTTTGAGTTCAGTTGCCATCTATTAATAAAACTGAACCCCGTTGCAGAGTCACCACCACGCTTCTCACCATCTGAGTCAGTCAACTAGTCCTCTTTCAGCATCATGTGACTGCTGACCAGCGAGCCCCAATCAGCTTGGCTGGTGTTGTCACATGACCCAGGCGCATCGCCAGTCAGCAGGTTCCACCAACCTATTGGTTCCTGAGCATGCAGTTCCCAGCATCCTCCTCTTCTTCCTCCAACCTTAACCCAGTCGACAGCGGTCTACTTTATCAACCAATCAGCGTCTATACTCGTTCTATTCTTCACACAACTACCGTATCAACGGGATCAGCCCATGGCTTTCATCCCATCCCCCAGCTCCCCCAAATAAGGCAGGGAAAATCATCAACAGCCACTCCCTCCAACCAGCCACCGAGCAACTTCATATCTCCAACATTTGCATCATGTGGCAAATCCTCTCTGCAATTCGACCTCCCTCACCATCAGTCTGGCGTCCTTGCGTCATTTCTATCTTGTCCAAATCCCCTAAAATAGTAAGTTTCTTTTATCCTGCTCTTTTGTAGTTTTATGCTTAATCTATCTTTCAGCGCTGCTTGACAGTTTTCCCTCTGCAGTGATGTAATATTGAGCAATTTCAGCACAGAGCTGCAAAATCGTAAGGTCAAAACTTGGTGTCATGGAACTTTTCTGTCAGTTTAAAAATTTCAATTTTACCAAAAATTTACTTAAATGGGCTGTTCAGTGTCTTCATGGCTCGACATTAAGCCATTTTGACTGAAATAGGTTGCACTTTTTATTTTGATAATGGTAGCTAACTTTTCAATGGAAATTTCCTTCCACCTTGAGCACCGAGGTTCTTTAATTAAAATCTGCATTTAAGATTTTAAGGTTCAGGATTATTCTGTAGTGACGTTCAGTGTCAAATAATGTCAGTTACTACTGGTTTTGGTGAAAGTTAAAACAACCACAGGTACCATAGTTTTTCATCAGGTCAACTGGAGTGTTTTCTACCATAATGGCTGTGTGCCTCCAGCATTGGTTAAAACCCCTGAGTAATTGCAGAGATAATCTTAGAATGTGTCTTTCCTGCTTGACATAATTGTCCCAGGTAAGCCTTAATGTCGAGCCCTGACTTTGCTGCAGATTCTGAAATCTGGCATTGTGATTTGAGCTCATTGGCCAGAGTTTCATTTTTAATGAGTTGATCTTGATGCATTTCATGGATGCAGATGATCCCTGTGTTAACAGAGAAGGAATCACGTGTAACCACGTTTCCATTTGCAACCCATGCCTCTTTAATGGTTGAGAATATAAGAGGTTTCATTGCGGACAGGAAAGCATTGAATTCTAATTCTGTTGTAATTTTTGATTTCATTCTTTTTAATTCACCTACAAAATAGATCCCCGAAGAGGAGGAGCCTCAGCCGGAGTCGCAGCAGGTAACCATTTAATCCCAGTTTCTATTGAAAATGTGTGTTTTGTTGATTTCAATTAATTTTGGGTTTCCCCTACAGGTCTGTTTCAAGAGACAGACGTAGATTCCGTTCTCTTTCCAGAGACAAGAATCGTAAGCACTCACGATCCATCTCACGGTCAAGGAGGTAAGTTTAAAAATGTTAATACTTCTGCTTAGAATTACTTAAGAAAATGTCTCAATCATGAATTTATTCACTTTTCCCTGTATTTTACAGCAATTCCGTGTCTAACGACAGGAAATGAAAACTTCAGAGGATTCGTCAGCAGGATCCTGCTATGGTTGTGGAAAGACAACATTTTTATAGTCACGTTTTTTCTTTTTAGATTTTTTTTGTCAGCTTGAAGCAGTTTAAGGTTAGCTTGTTACATTTGTTGTAATGGCAGTCTGATAAATTGACGACAATTCTTTCTTTCTTTTTTTTTGGTATCGAATTCACTGTTTACATGAATCCAAATTTTCTTACCCTGCATGTCATGAAATCAATTACTGGATTTAGTTTTAAGTTTCTGTCCTGTTACTTTTTAACTGAATTAAACTACATGTGATGCTTTTATTTGTTTGTTTTTCTTTTTCATGGCTGACCTTTAAATCACAATTGGTAACTGTAATAATGCATCGCCAGTCAAAGGAGCATACTTTTTACCAGTTACAAACACAGACTCTTAATTAGTGGTGTAAATACTGGGGCTGTAATATGCAGGTTTATCTTGAAAACTAAAAATTCAGCTGTGATTTTTTTTTTTTCTTAACTGTCACTCAGCAGAAGCATTTACTCTTATTTGCTTGATTCTCTGAAGTTCTGGCAATATGTGCTGATGCAGTCAAACTTCTTCTTCAATAAATGTTTTCCAAGGTCCAAAACTCCTTGTTGCTCATGCTTTTTAGTGTTTGAACAGGTGCTTACTCTAAGTTTAAACTTTATGAAATCTTTGACATGAATGTAAATGATTTCTGAAAATGGTAAATTAAGCTCAACTAAATTCAGGAAGTACCAAATGTTGTTGCATGTAGTTGATAGAGGATGCGTGCGAGGCTCACACAGGAAGTTTCAAGACCAAGTTGCAGTATAGGAACACCCCCGTATGAAAGGTTGAGCTGAAGCTGACTACTTGACATTAGAAAGCAGCTCATGAGATATGACAGAGGTATCGGATTTGGGTGAGTAGATAAGGCAGATAACCATGCAGAAGGACTTGAAATGTAATATGAACTGAATCCATTTTGCCTTTATGTTGTCATTGTTGGAGCTTATTCTTCTAAAAATTAGAGTTTTCTATTTTTTTTGAAGTGTTACAAAAGCATTGTCAGTTCTTGCTGTATGTGGGTTGTAGAGAAGCTAATAGTGTTTTTCTTATGTTTCCACATGGTTAATCCAAGTTGAAGATAGAACTAATTTACTAGATTCAGTTAGGGTTTGTTAGAACTGAACTTGATCTCTTGCATTACTTAATGTCTCATGCTTTAGGAGAGAAGATTAGAGATCATGTCTGCTCACAGAACAAAGCAAAGCCTTGATTTACATCACTTGGTTGTTAACCAAAGTGAAACACCCAAGGCAGACGAGTTCCATGTAGCAGGCGATACTAATGTACCACAACCAGAAGGAGATACGGGACCATTAAGTTTATCGTCTAGTTCCCACAGTTCACAGTCTGAAACGCAGCCTCTTACTTCAGCAAACAGAAGAAAGCTGGGGTCCAGAAGAAGAAATAAACAGCAGCAACATGTGACGGACTCAGCAACCGAGAAACAGGACAAACCTAGAGAGGAACTTGAGGGAAACACCAAGTGTAATGAAGCCCTCGAAACAAAACAACCTGAGAGGCAGGAAGAGTTAAATAATCAAGCTAGCAAGGATGATTCATCTGTAACACGTGGCAGCTCTTTATGGTCATCCACCACCTCTGGTTATTCTTGTGAAGTTCAGGTCCCTTCAACAAAAAACCCACAGGACATCCCAGAAATTCTGATTCTTAAAAACGGAAATAAACAGGCAGACAAAGATGAAAAACTGCCATATTCGTATGGCTTAGTGGAAACCAAGCTGGAAGTGACTGGTGCAGCTTCCTTTCTTCAGAGTGAGGAAATCAAAGAAAATACTGCTAGCAGCTCTGACTTGATTAGCTCTCCCAGTGTGACAGAAAATGAAAAGAGAAGAGAGGAAGAGTCCGACCTGTTAAGGCAAGATGGGAATGTTGAGGGCAACTATTTGAAGGGTGAGTCACATGCACAATCTATAGACACAAGGTTTTCTACGACACCAGAGGTAACCACCGACAAATGCAACCCCAAGCAAAATACTGAACCTGCAGATATAAAAAATGAGAACTTCTCCCTTCATTTGGACGCTCAGCTTCAGGATTGCTCTGTCAGTACAAAGGAGAGCATTGACACCAATTTCAGCACATCGGTGAACCGAAGAAAACTGGGGTCTGCTCGTAGAAATAAAAGGCCACCGCATGTAAAGGATCCTGTCACTGAATCTGAAGGGGAACCTGTTGAAAAGTTTGCGGGTTTTGACTTCTTTGAAACAGCAATAGTTTCATCATTAACAGAGACAGATGTGACGTCTGTGGAAGCCATGCTGGAAGGAATGAACAGATCTCCCACTGATGAAATTGAAAAAAAAGAAACTGCCCATGTTGGCATCTCTGAGTTAAGTAGTTCAAATTTCCTTCCAACTTCCAGTGAACCACTGATGAACCAATCAAATGTCAGGGAGATGCCACATGAGCTTGCCAGTGTGTACTCTGAAACAAATGTGGAAGGTAAAGAAAGAGAAGAGGATGCAGACATGTCAAAGCCGTGGGGGAGTTTTCACGGCAGTGACTTGACGAATGAGCCACGTGTGAAATCAGACTTAGAGTGCCCTATGAATCTAGAGAAACCCACAGAAGAAGACCACGGAGAACACACAGAACCTGAGCGCTTTGTTGAGCTTGCAATAGATTCATCACCAAACGAGGAGTTGTCTACATATGAGGAACAGAATGAGCATTTCAGCTTATCCGAAGTCAGTGGACCTCAGGACTTGTATGAAGAGGAGGTTAAACCTGCAGAAATACATCATTCCTTTGATGGTGCGAATTCTGAAATCTGTTTGGCAAACCTGACAGACCAAGCTGAAGTCGGTGACTCATTCAGATCTGAGTCGAGTGTGAAGGGGATGGAAGATTCAGTTACTGAGCAGGAAGTCTCAAAACCTGATTATAAACAGGACGAACCCCCTGAAATGCAAAGCAATGTAGAGGCTTTCAAACAGATGAATGAAGATGATCAAGTATATGATCCAAAGAAACCAGAGACCAGTGACATGGAGGGACTGGACACTGCAGTCGTTCAAGTATATGCAAATGAAGGCCAATTAGAGGATGATATAAAACCCAGCGTGGAACAAACAAGTCATCAGGAGAAAGAAGGAGTCCCCACTGACATGACTGAGAGCAAATCTCCTCTAGAGAGTGCGGAATCCGAAACATTTTCTCCTTTTGACTCACAACATCAGGACACTTCATTAATAATAGATGACCAAAACAACACCGACTTCAACCCAATTAGCAACAGAAGAAAACTGGGTTCTAGTCGTAGAAATAAAAGACAGAAGATTGTGGAGAGCCCTAGTGTTGAATCAGAGATGTCATTAATGCTAGACACAGACATCCAAGAATTATCAATGCAAATGATGCAGGAAGGAAGGGACAAAGCAGACCCATCTCAGACTGAAGATGTCTGTGATGAAAATCAAGAAAGTGCACATAGTAGCCACACTGGATTAAGTAGTGTTAGTGTACATTCAAGTTCTCCAGTTGAGCAACAGGTAACTGAACAACCAAATTCCTCAGCCAGCACTCACTCTCCAGTAACAGATACAGAAAGTAAACAGGACACAGATCTTTTAATGCGGTGGGGATTTTTACAGGCCGACAACTCGCTGTATGACACCCATTTAAAAGCAGAGAGTTTGGAGTCCTCCACCCAACCAGAGATAACCACAGAAAAAAGCAGCTACAGAGAACATACATGGCCTAAATATGGAATTGAGCAAGTGGCAGATTCATCACCAAAAGAGGAGATGTCTATAATGATGAGTCAAAATGAACATTTGAGCTCATCTGAGGTCGGAGGTACCCAGCACTCTGAGGATGTTGTGGAGGAAGTGCATGAAGAGGAGGTAAAGCCAATACATATCGATGACTCCTCAGTTGAGGAAAGCAACCCCTGTTTCCAAACTCTGGAATCAGAAACAAAATCGCCTCTTGATTCGCAACCTGTGGATAATTCTGTGAGCATCAAAGAGGAAACTCAGTCGGGCTTCAAACTCACAGGAAACAGAAGAAAACTGGGGTCCAGCCGAAGACTTAAAGGAAGACGGCACAGCCCAGAGATTACTGGACCAGAAGAGGAGGTTGTAGAAATTACCTGCAGTGATGAAGAAAAGACTGAAAAAGAAACAGTGCCAACAGGAACAATAAATCAGGAAGAACTGAAAGAGCAAACCAGCCCAGACTTCAATCTCACAAAGAAAATTACATCAGCTGTAGAGGAGCAGGAAAACACACAAGAAATGCCCGAGGAAGACACAACTCTGTCACTGAATATGATGGACAACAGAACAACAGTGACAACAGACTTTCTCAATACTACTGAAGAAGTCAAAGAGCCAGAAGATTTAACTCCTCTTCCAGTTTATGATGTATTTCAAATGGACTTGATTCAAGCTGTGGAAGCCTCAGTTTGGAATGATAATTCAGACTCACAAAATATCTCAAATCATGATGACAATGTCACGACCAAATCTGTCCCATCTGACTTACTCGACCAAGAAGAGACCTCTCACATCCCAAACACAGAATCTTCACCTTGTGACGATGACTCAGCGGGACGAGAACTTTGTGTCCGACAGACAACTAACGTGAATGAATCTGAGGGAGATGTCCTGTTAAACGAAGCAAAGAGTTTAATGGGTGCACTAGGGTCTGTAGAGGTTGACTTGGAAGAAGAACGCAAAGATCCTTTCAATGAAGACCATTTGGCTCAAGAAACAAACACTTCAATTGAAGTCACACACGATGAACCTTTTTCTGTTGCACAAAATGAAACGGAAACAGTTGAAATTGGTCCTGAGGAAAACACAAGACCAAAGCCAGCTGAGAAAGTTGGGATTTCTCCAGCAGCAGATGCATCAAACAGCCGAGGAGAAACGGACAACAAAGATAAAACAGATCAAAGTAACTTGGATGTGGAAGTAGATGTGAGCAATCTTGACATGGTGGAGGTGATGGAGGAGTTATCGTCATTAGTCACAATAGAGGAAAATTCCCATTGGTCACTGAGTAATGTGGATAAAGAAATGGAAATTAATAAAACCAGTTCTGTGCACAATGATGGACAAAAGCTGCAAAGCAATACCTCTGACCTGCAGACAATAGAGAGTAACATGATTCCAAACAGAGATGATTCAGTGGCTCTTCTTCCTGATCAGTCAGCATTCCACAACGAGGAATTTGTTAATCCTGCCGCATTTGTTCATGGAACTGATATAAAGGCTGGTGAGGTAGATGTTAGTGAGGAGCCAACACAGCAAGATGATTTTAGAAGCGATGAGTTGCAAACAACCTCTGTGATCATCGGTAGAAGAAGTCCATCAATAAATGTGATGCTTTCATCACCAACAGAGTTGGTGTCTCCAATGGAGAGTCAAAATGAATATTTGAGCTCATCTGAGGTCGGAGGTGCGCAGCACTCTGAGGATGTTCTGGAGGAAGTGCATGACGAGGAAGTACAGCCAATGCATATCGATGACTCCTCAGTTGAGGAAAGCAAACCCTGTGTACAAACTCTGGAATCAGAAACCATGTCGCCTTTTGATTCACAACCTGTGGACAATTCCCTGAGCATCAAAGAGGAAACTCAGTCGGGCTTCAAGCTCACAGGCAACAGAAGAAAACTGGGGTCCAGCCGAAGACTTAAAGGAAGACGGCACGGCCCAGAGATTACTGGACCAGAAGAGGAGGTGGTAGAAAATACCTGCAGTGATGAAGAAAAGACTGAAAAAGAAACAGTGTCAACAGGAACAATAAATCAGGAAGAATTGAAAGAGCAAACCAGCCCAGACTTCAATCTCACAAAGAAAATGACATCAGCTGTAGAGGAGCAGGAAAACACAGAAGAAATGCCCGAGGAAGACACAACTCTGTCACTGAATATGATGGACAACAGAACAACAGCAACAACAGACTTTCTCAATTCTACTAGAGAAGTCAAAGAGCCAGAAGATTTAACTCCTCTTCCAGTTTGTGATGTAGTTCAAATGGACTTGGTACAATCTGTGGAAATTACATCAGCTGTCGAGGACTCTGTTATTATAGAAGCTCTACAAAGTGATAAGCAAAGTCCAGAAGGCATTAAAGAAGGCCTTATACAGGATCAACCTTTCAAATCAGTAGAGGTACCAAGTGTTGTTGTGGTAGATAAGGAGATGTTAGAATCTGTCATACAAGAGCCAAACAACGCTCCTGAAGGAGCTCACAAAACCAACTCTGAGATGAAGCATTCAAATCCACATGTCAGTCCCAATAGGCGGAGAAAGATGGGCTCCACCCGCAGAAACCATGGATCACGATCCAAAGTGAAAAACTCACATCAAGAGCCGACACATACACAATCAGAGAGTGTAGAATCCTCCAACCAATCAGAGAAAAGCAGCTACAGAGAACACACAGAGCCTAAATATGGAGTTGAGCAAGTGGCAGTTTCATCACCAACAGGGGAGATGTCTCCAATTGAGAGTCAAAATGAACATTTGAGCTCATCTGAGGTCGGAGCTGCGCAGCACTCTGAGGATGTTGTGGAGGAAGTGCATGAAGAGGAAGTAAAGCCAATACACATGCAAACAATGCATCAAATCGATGACTCCTCAGTTGAGGAAAGAAACCCCTGTTTACAAACTCTGGAATCAGAAATTAAGACGCCTTTTGATTCACAACCTGTGGATAATTCTGTGAGCATCAAAGAGGAAACTCAATCGGGCTTCAAACTCACAGGGAACAGAAGAAAACTGGGGTCAAGCCGAAGACTTAAAGGAAGACGGCACGGCCCAGAGATCACTGGACCAGAAGAGGAGGTGGTAGAAAATACCTGCAGTGATGAAGAAAAGACTGAAAAAGAAACAGTGCCAACAGGAACAATAAATCAGGAAGAACTGAAAGAGCAAACCAGCCCAGACTTCAATCTCACAAAGAAAATGACATCAGCTGTTGAAGACTCTGCTATAATAGAAGCTACACAGAGTGGTAAGCAAAGTCCAGAAGGCATTAAAGAAGGCCTTATACAGGATCAACCTTTCAAATCAGTAGAGGCACCAAGTGTTGTTGTGGTAGATCATGAGACGTTAGAATCTGTCATACAAGAGCCAAACAATGCTCCTGAAGGAGATCACAAAACCAACTCTGAGATGAAGGATTCAAGTCCACATGTCAGTTCACCCAACAGGCGAAGAAAGATGGGCTCCACCCGCAGGAACCTTGGATCACGATCCAAGGTGGAAAACTCAAATCAAAAGCAAGAGCTGGATAAAGAGGATGTAAATGTTGGCGATGTTTACTCTGAAAGTGTCTCAGTAATCGCTGAAAAGGAGCCACCGATTAATGATCAGCAAGAAAGCAGTGACTCTGAGCAAAGGAAAGAGAAGGTGTTTGAAACAGTGGAATTGAGTCACACTGGTGAATCTCAGGGGAAATCTCCAGCTCGGCAACCACTCGAAGAAAATCCTGATTCTCTCAGTCAACAAGCAGAAAGAGAGCCTCATCTAACCCCAGATCACCTCACTGCACTATCCCCTCATGATGTTACGTCAGAACCAGCAGCTGGAGGGAGAAGAAGAAAGATGGGATCTAGCCGGAAGTCACGTGGACCTCAAAAGGATGACGACAGCATGATGAGTGCTCAAAAAGAGAGAGATGCGATTCTGACTGATGAAAGTGTTCGCAAGACAACACAAGAGCACAGAGAAGAGTCTTCGGCCCTGGAGGAAAAACTAGAGGTGAGAGGCAAAGCTTTGATATTAAGTGTGTGTGTGTGTGTGTGTGTTAATGCGTTTGTCCAATAACTAAAGGCAAAATATCAGTGACCGAGTTTTACAAAACATGGTTGCATTATTACTTGGTATCTTGTATCTCCGGATTGATAACTTTTGAAGCTGATCAGTCAATGGAAAAATAATGACGTCATTAAGAAAGTGCATGATTTCGACATAAAAAAGTTAACATTGACTGTACTGGGTTTGCATCCCCCCTCTGGTGCACTTCTGTTAGTAACGGGGCAGATTTAGTAAACAAATTACTAGCCCCGGCCTTTGAACTCACTTTAAATTTTCCTGTCAGTTTAATTCATGTAATTGTATCATACAAATTGATGGCATCACACAATGGCCCTTGAACTTGAACTCGTCTCTATTCTTAATGACAGTAACAGTAGAAAGTCTGTGTTGTGCTCAGCTTCCTGTTTGCATTATAATACTCGCAAGTGTTGGTTCCAAGAAGCATAAAATGACACAATGAACCAAAATGAGGAACATGTGGTCAACACTACAAGTTTCAGGTAGTGAAAGGGGAACATAAACATGTATCTGTTGTCTTGAGAACATACCCATGTATCTGTTCTCAAAGTCTCTCTGTCTTTTTTCTCTAAAGCGTTCACTTCATATACAGTTGCACAACAAGTTAAACAACAACTAGTCAAGAAGGTATGTGCACTGGTGGGAGAGGACATCATGCAAAGCAGAAATCTAATGAGCGTCATCCTTATGCAAATATTATTTGTTTTGCTCCAGAGCATACTCATCAAAGTCTTGCTGCATTTACTTTGCATAAAACATTATGTTTTCGTGGCGTTGCATCATATATCAGAGGGAGTGCAAACAATGTATCAGCCTCACAGTACAAAACTTCAGAGCTCAGATCAGTAAATGCAACTTTCAGTCGCTCGGTGTAAAGCATGGAATATGGTCCTATTTAGCAAACAAAAGAGAAAGCTGTTTAACCGTTTGCTGATCGACTGATCTCTTGACTGAGGGCTCTTTGTCTGCAGGTGGACGAAAGTGTCAAACAGTCATCATCCGGCGTCGGCGTCTCAAACACCCCAGAGCACTCGAGGCCTTTGAGGTAAAACCAAACACCACAGCTCAACAGAGATAGAAAACAAACACTGCCGCCTCCAAAACCTGTTTAACCTCCTCGGTGGCTTTGCATATAAGTGTCGACCTGCCTGTCACCATCAGAGAATAATCTTCCTTCACATCAGCATGACCCAGTTCAGAATAAATATAAATCTTTTACACCTCTATTAGGTGAGGTTTTCTATAGACTCTACATGTACCTTCAGCCAATAAACAAATAGGTGTCTGGATTCAGTGTTCACATTCTGCAGAGTCGCTTAAGGTGGTGAAATACAAAGAATTCAAGCCATTATCTTCTGAGGCAAACACTCAACTTCCTCATTGTTGGCAGTTCAACAACTTGTCAGCCTGCCAGCTAATCTAGCTTGATGTGATATGTGTAATATTGCACCGGGTGCTGTGCACTCATTCTCTTTTTTCACTGATTGGCGTTAGACTAAACATCCACCAAACACTATTGTGTGAATCTATTAAATATTAAAAGAGGTTTTGAATGTGACTCATCAAAGCAGCCTTTGGTCGACACTAATCCTCACGCATATACAGTGGGAACAGTGGAAACAGGGTTTGGTGCTAACACTACACACACCCGTTTGGTTTGCCAGCAGGTCGATGGCATTGTTGGTTTCACATTGAGCAGCCTCCAACTAGGATGATTTAGATTGTACAGTGTCTTCACAGAAAAAAGAGGTGATAGTGACCTGATGTGACTAAACACAATAATTAAACATTAACATTTTAAAGTAACATTTTTGCTCTGTGTTTTTCTCTCAAATTCCAATGTCACCTTATGGTTATATCCACCCAGTTGTTCATTCAAAATACTGATGGCTGACATCCAAACCCTGCAGCAGACTGTCCCTAACTAGTTGTGTCTGTTATGTCATATAACACTTTGTCTGTCCCGCAGTGGGAAGGCACCTGAAAGAGGGACTCCGGTTCAACGGCACGATGCTGAAATGCGCCTGAGACAAGAGAGTCAAAAGACTTTTTCTTTGGGTAAATTGAACAGTAGGATGTACACCCTGAAGTCAAGAGGCACAGTCGTTTGTCAAAGAGAAAATGCAAACGTTGTGTTTTTGTTTTCCCTTCAGCAGGTGATTCCAGAGGAGCAGACATCGGATCAAAACGTTACAACGTGATGCTGGTTGGAGACAGCAGCGTAG
Source organism: Platichthys flesus (assembly GCF_949316205.1). Lineage (NCBI taxonomy): Eukaryota > Metazoa > Chordata > Actinopteri > Pleuronectiformes > Pleuronectidae > Platichthys > Platichthys flesus. The sequence continues at coordinate 17,707,991 of NC_084946.1, forward strand.
GCAAGACCTCCCTGATGCAAAGAGCTCAAAGTGGGAAGTTTTCTTTCGAAATACCTGCCTCTATCGGTAAGACCCGTATCTCTACTGAAGTATATTAGGTGATAAAGTTTAAGACAGGACAAGATAAGATAAGATCCTTTATTGAACCTCATGGGTTGAAATAATAAAAAACAATGACAAGAGAGCATGAGAGAGCGTTGATGAAACCCGAGCCACGCGGGACCGTACAAAACCGCAGAACGATGATCCACCCACAACAAATACCAGCACCAACAACAACAGACACATCAGAGCAGCATCAACAGAAGCAAAACAAGCAAAATAATAACATGACTGCATGTGTTAGAAATGAGGCCAGTTCTCGAGACAATGAGTGAAGGTGTGGTAGAAAGCACAGGCTCTTATTCTATTATCAAGGTGTTCCGTAATTGAGAGGCTTTCATGGTTCCAATAGATCTGCATTCTCATAAATGCATAAATGACGGTAAATATAACAGAATCGTTTACAAAATCATTTTTTAATAGGCCTTGACACCTCTTTGTGGACTGTGGTGGTGGATGGAAAGCCTGTGGTGCTCCAGTTATGGGACACAGCGGGTCAGGAAAGGTAAGTCTCCTGTTTGAGTTTACAGCTCATCACTAATTTTTAGGTTAACAATTATCAAAGATGTTAATTATAGGCCTCCCACCTCGACAGTACAGGTCATGTTTTAGATTTTAGGATCGATTCACATGATCCTTAAAAGTTCATCCTGTAAATATAATGTTTCACCCTTTCCTGTGGTGATTTTAAACATAGATGTCAGCGATGTCAGTTTAGCAGGGAGGAGATTTCTGGCACAATGATACCTAATTCCTGTTTGCAGGGAAGAGAAGTACTGCATGTAGTGAAAGAAAACTTGATTATGTTCGATGCCCATTATTCTGATGACCTGGAGGAAAGCTGGAAGGTGTATTTAAGGACATCTGAAAACCGATCAAGCTCTGAACATGTGTACAGGTGCTCTTTCAGGTCAAGCAGCTTTTCCTGGGTTTGGCCCTGATGTCTGCTGTGCATGAGCATGTGATCTGGTTGTTGGTTGGAGGGAAGGTGGTTTAGTGTGTCTGAGCAGGAGGCATCACCGTGAAGGGTACAGGGTGCTACTTTGTGCTTTCTAATGTCCTGAGTCCTCCACCATGACGTGTGAGGGGACCCAGGTCGGGTTGTCTCTGTCCCGATGGCTTTCTCGACACACAAAATGTGACGGGGGCATCCCGGGCTCTCAGCAGAGTGTGAGCCAAGACTTCTGATGAGCACATGTTAATACATCATGTACGTGTGTTATTGTAACAAGCGGCAGATACTCTTCACACAGGCCTGAACATGTGCCAGACGGTGTGCCCAAAACTACATCACTATGTTCAGGGGTCCATTTGAAGCCAAGTTGTAGAATGTTACAGAACCGGTTTGACACATCTCAGCAAAGTTTTGTATTCTAGAATGATTACAAATGTCGTGCCTTAGGCACAGAGCAGTGTGTGCACGGAGCAGGTGGGCGTCCACATGTTCACTCCACAAGCCACTCATTTGATAGGGAATCCCATTTAGCATGAATGCCCAAAGAACAGAAGTCAAAAAATGAAAGTGATGTCATTGAAAGATTTTCTCAACCAGAGAAACCAGAACAAACCTTTGGCAAATTATCAGGAAACTCAACGAACCAGTGTAATGGGCTTAGTGGAGACACCGCTTTCACCTCAGGCCTGTTCAGTTACGACACTAAATTGTTTCCCACGGTATTACTTTACTTTCACCAAAGAATGTTATGAAAATGATTCAAAGTGAAGTTGGTGGCCTCCGCCTGGATCAAACAGGATGTTGTATCTCTGCTCTGATCCCCTCAGAATGTAATGTTTCCTGTCCCCACAGGTTTCACAGCATCACCAGGCAGGTTTTTCATAAAGCGCAGGCGTTTCTCCTGATGTACGACATCACATGTTCTCAGAGCTTCACCGCCATCAGCTACTGGGCAGACTGCATCCAGGTACTGTGCATTCCAAGTGTCCATGTTGGAGTGTGAAACGCTGTCATCGATCGACAGGCTTTGCCCACATAGTGTTTTTAACTGTTGAGGTCGGACTTGGCTGTGATACATCTGCTGCCCATACAACTGCTTGCCAAAAGGCCAAACGCTGGTTCATTTCACAGTTAAAACAAGAATTGTTTCTATAATTATCCTGCTATTATAAATCATACCTTTGAAATACAGTTTTGCAAATGCAGCTGCAGCACAGATAAATAAACTGACAGCAGAAATGGACAATTGTGAATGAACGCAGGGATTTTACTGAGAGCAACACATTTCCTGCACCTGAATGGATATACCTCCTCAATGACTGTTATATAATGAACTAGATTTTTTCACAACATACCTACCAATTGCTTTACATGGTTTTTCCCACTCAGTGGAGGCCAAACGTCCGACAAGGCCCAGCAGTCCCTTTCAATTCAATCAAGCTGCACTAAATTTCACACACTCATAGATAGTTATTCCCTAGGAAATTGCTCAAATTGCTTTAAAACAATTATGGATCTGCTTCAACGTGTCATGGGTTCTTTCTTGGTCCGTGTCCCATCTTTTCACCAAGTTTCGTTGAAATTGAATCAGCAGTTTCTGCGTAATCCTGCTGACAATCACTAACCTCAGATGACATCTATAGCACACTCTGACGGTGTAAAATTGCATATACATGCTGTAGGATTTATAGAACATGGAAGCTAAATATCAGAATCAACCAACTGTCCCATATTTTGCAGGAAGCTGCACCAGAAGACGTGACCATTTTACTTCTTGGGAACAAGAGTGATAGTGGAAAACGGCAGGTTAACACTGAGGAGGGAGAAACCCTTGCTAAGGTTTGGATCTGTGGCGTTTACATCATCACACAATTTCGGATGACGACGCAGAATTTGTAAATGGTTGTTATGGTGAAAGTGTCTGTTCACCTCCACAGGAGTACAACTTTGAATTCATGGAGTGCAGCGCTGCCACAGGTGATAACGTGATTCACTCTTTGGAAACCGTCGCCAGGTAATAAACACATTTAACGATATTTCAATTTTCTTTGCGATTTGTCTATCTCACCCGAATGATTTTGGAACAGTCTCTGTGCTGTAATGTCACGAGTCGCCTCAACATCAGCTGCTCGTGTTGCTGTCGTTGTGTTGTTGCAGGATGTTGAGTGAAAAAGATGACACAAGTGAGGAATCCATGGTGTTACACAAAGAGCCCCCCCGGAGCAAAAGGTCAGGATGTTGCTGAATTTGTGACGATGGAGAAACTCGGATCCAAGTGGAGGTTCTGCATTCAGTGTTCATCACAACTATTGTTTTAATCCATGGTTACATTTCCTTTGTACGTCTGCCTTTGGACAGTTTAGTATTTCTATCAAGCCTGATCAGGTCAATGTTTGATTTAGATGATAATATAAGAGTATGAATTTATATGTGTGCTTACTGGACATCTCTATGTATATACTATACACCCAATGCAGGTACTGTATAATACCAGGATTCGAAGAACATCCAATTTTTTTCTGTAAAAATGCTCATTTGTATCATTGTTCGCTGTATGTTTCATCAATTTAGATTAATTTACCTTCCATGAAACACTCTGCAGTACTTTACAGGTCCAATTTCATATCGATGATCAGATTAAATTGATATATATAGAAGCACTTTAGGAATGTAAGAATTTATGAAAACATATCGTCTTGAGGTCGTATCGACCTCTTAAAGCGCTTCACAGTACAAGACACATCCACTCACACATTCATACAGACCTACTATTCACAGCGCTCTTTCAATCACACATTATTCACACACTGCCAGAGGAAACTTCAGAATGCAGACTGGAGGAGCCGGGGATCGAACCACCGACTTTCTAGATACTGGTTCTACCTCCTGATCAACAGCCACCCAAAACAAAAGGTTTTCACAAAGAAAATCATCTACATCATGCAGCTATTTAGTGTTTGTTCTACACTGTTTGTATTTTACAAAGTGTTATTTCAAAAAAGTATTAAACTCCTTGTGATCCTTGTGTTTACCATCTGCTCTGAAGGAATGGTGTCGGTCTCATAAATTAATTTCATTCCTCTATTATTAAAGACAGTGGTAATAAAATGATTGACTTGCTCTCAGTATGAATGTCTTAATGTTTTTATGATGTTGTGAAACTTGAGTCACTGAATTACTGTAATCAAATTGTTCTAAGGTCATGTGTCGTCCTCAATAAAGCTGCAGATCGACGACTCATGCTCACCAGTGTTGTGCATGAACGAACGCAAAAGAACGCGCTCATTGAACGCGTCCACTTTTATGAGAACGATGAACTGAACGCAACTCAATGACAAATAATGAATTTGAACGGTGAACACGTTCATATTGTAGCGTCCTCGCGTATAGACAACAGGAAACCTCTCTTTATGTGTAACCAGCGAACACGACACACTTCTTGTTCGTAACTCCAACACTCCAATCATCCACCACTGTATTCTTCACTCCCCTTCCTCATTCACCCTTGCTAGCCAACTCATCAGCCAATGAGAGCCTGGCATCCCACAAAACCCTACAGCCATTGGCCTAGAACTGTCACGTGCCCCACTCCTACCTGTTCACTGACCCTCGGGACATTTCAATACTTTCTCCTCAGGAGAGACGCTGTCTAAATCGAATGCTCAGTAAAATGTCCGCGATTTAGCCTAACCGAGACCAACTAACTAGACTTCGCACTACGTTACCCATCACTCATGGCACACATATGCAGACCAAACAAGCAACGTATTCCAAGTGTTTTCTTCTCTGGCAAGTGTCCCGGCTCTGAACCACACAACTTGATAGAAGGTAGCTTCATGGATCAGAGATCTGTTGAGCCGTATATTGAATGAATCTTCTCTCAAAAAATATCCCCCCCACTGGGCTATTCTCTAACAATAGGTTTCATCCAGTATCTAAAAGTCAAAAATATAAAAGTAACTTTTAAGTAAGGCTGTCAAATATATGTAGTAAAGTAGAACATATTTTAAGTATAAATTTATAAGTGTTTATCAAAAGCAGCATAAAATGACACCGACACACACACGATAATTTGTTCATCGACTTGTAGTGCTTAGTTAAATTCGAAAATCATCATCTGAGATGGCCTAGTTCGTAAAGCATTGCTATTCCTGCCCACTTTAGATTGGCATTATGTTCATTTGGTTAACATTAGCAGGACTTCTACTATTAATTGCAAAATATCCATCACTATGTTAATTTAAATTAATTAAATATAAAAAAATTAAAATTTAATTTAAAAAAAAAACAAAAAAAAACTGCGCGTGCAATACCTGCGCATTGGGCTTCTGCGCAGAATGTGCGCGCGCAGTTTTTTTTTTTTTTTTTTCCCATTTCTTTAATTTAAAAAAATATATATTTCATTTAATTACATTTTTTTATATTTTATTTTATATTTAAATTTTTTATATTACATTTCATCATCATTATTTCTCCGCGCTGGTTCAGGGGTAAATGATGCTGGTCTTCACAGGTGACTGACCTACGCAAGCCTTTAGCCGCCACCCCCACCCAGGAGATAATGTGCCTGTGTGTGTGGTCGCGGTGCTTCCTGGTTCTTCCCGGCACTACGCTGCCGGGAAGAACAGCCCAAGTATTTAACATGGCCGAGGAAAGGAGGCGGACCACTTTTCGCAGCGCTTCTACCTCCGGTGCGTCCCGGGGTTAGAGGATGATGGTGTGACGTTAATGTCTTGTTTTACATTGCATGTGTCACGTCTCCTATGTCGCCTGTACCAGGGGCCGCCCCTGTCAATGGTTTTCTTGGCTCGCTGTCTGGCCGGTAACCAGCCGTCCGGACCGCTCCGTGAAGAAGGAGGAGGAGATGTTTGTTTACTTGGAATGAGGCCACTTCTTTTCTCAGATATACAGCAGGTACAACACTCACAACCCCTCTAGGTGGTCCGTCACTTCTCCTTATAAACACACTTTTAGCGTATTTTCCCACAATACCCTGGTGCACTACGTCACACACTACAAACTTCCCTTAAAGGGGCAGGCCATAACTGCAGCGCATCAGCTCTCAGTCTCATATACAGATGGCAAGAGAAAGCAGAGAGGGATTTTTACACACTGTCTGATAAAGATTCCGACAGTAAAGGCAAGGAGTAATGATGAATAAGGTTTTCTTTAACAAGACTTTAATTCTCACTTTCCACCAAAAAACTATGAAATGAACTATGAACTAGTTCAGAATTTAAATGGTGAACTATCAACGTGAACTATTCATGTTTACTTGTATGAACTGAACTTTGAACTAGTTCATGAGAGGTGTGAACTTGCACAACACTGATGCCCACGTAGTCAATCTGTGTTCTCACAGAAGTTGTGTGTTTCCAGACAGACAAAGACACCAGTGTTCCCACTGGAACAACAAGTCCTTCAATGGTATGAAGAGTATGACAACAATGGCTGCGCTGGAATAACCTCATAACCTCATAACCTCCCCAAAGGAGCATTTGTGGGAAACATATGCTGAGACATCATCTCCTCAGAAGCCTGAGAACATTACACCCAATCTGATCTCAGTGATCCACTTCCATGGAGAATCGCTGCATTTCTCTACCCTTCAGTTGCTTGTGGATTTCAAACATAGGCTGGAACATTTGGAAGATGGCAGCAAAAACAAATGTTCAAAAGTTTAGTCAAATTCTTTTTCAGTTTATTTCAAGATAAAAAAATAAAATAAACCACTTAAATATGAAGATTTGGTAAACCGGTCCAGATGACCTGCACAGTGTTTAAAACACGATTAACAGCACAGGTCTCTGAAGATGGAGCGACGTTTGCATTTAAAATAAAATGCATGCATGTCAATTATTATCAAGTATCTTGTTTAGTAACCAGAATATCTGGTCTTTGAGATCTCTTTTTTTCCCGATTGAGATGAACTCATTGAGACGCAGCCTCCGGGCATGAGCGTCATCAACATCAAGTCTTGTCCTTCTTCCCGCTGCCGCTGCTTCTTCGTTGGTTTCATGTGGATGACTCCATCACAGTCTCCTCCACTGGTTGTAATCCCAGATGCTTGATCTGGGACTGGGAGCGTCTTTTGTTTCTCTTACTGGAGCGGTACTGTTGGATGGCCTGCATGACACCAGCGGGCGTCCAGCGGTGAGATGTCAGAGCGTCCTGCAGCGTGAACGGTCCGTCTCTGGTCCGTCTCACTCCCGTGCACGCTGCCGTGCTGCGCAGCTCCAGTCCTATCTCGTGCACGACTTTGCGCAAATATCTCTGCGTTTCGTTTAGGCACTGCACCTCTGTAGGCAGGAGACGAAAAACTAAATCGGCATGCGTTTTAAATCGTGAAATAAGATGTTCAATGTGTTCAATTTGAGATGATTTACCTAATGTGAAGTTGGGAGGCTGGAAGTGAATGCAGCGCAGGCCTGTCACAATGGGCACCGATTTGCCGTCCGGACCCAGCAGACCCTGCACAGCCATCTCATAGGCCTCCTGTGAACGCATGTCCACGTTGGAATACCTGTGTAGAGAAATATGAATCTACCTGCATCTCTGAAGCATTTATCATTGTACATATTGGGCCGTTCCCCAGGGCCAAGCACCTCAGTGGGTTTATATTACAGTCATGTTTGTTGTAACAGGAATTCAGATCTATAGGAAGCTTCAGAGCAAAAACTGTCGATGGAGAAATCAGTGAATATAAAATACAATGAACTAACATTAACAAGGCCTTTTGATTGGCTCCCTGCAGCATTGCCAGAACTCTGTTCAGCTTATCCAGTGTGATGTGATCTGTCGGACACAACAATATCATAATTATAGGTTCCGAAGCAATAGGATATTAATTACATAACATACATTACAATACAATAACAAGGTGTTAATATGCATAATATGATTTTTCCATCCTAAAGGTGAAAATGTAAAAATGCGGTGGAGAAAAGGACCTAAACAAAACTTGATATCAAATGGAGGGTGGATGGTGCCTTGAGATGATACAATAACTTAAACTTAATAATGAGCTGCTTTAATTATTCAGTGAAGGTATTAAGTTACTTCAGCTACAGTATCCTACTATCAAACATAATGATCTGAAACTCTGTGATGTTCAGAGAATGAACTGTTGAAACTGAAGAAATAAAATCTTAATTGATGGAAACAATGAGGGATCTCACCATAGGTGGTTCTTTCCACAACACGACCCGTGTCAGAGAAATCATCTGTCGCGCTCCCGAACGCCCCCTCCACCGTGTAATCCTGAAACACACCACGCGGAATCAAACCTGCGACTGTGCCTTCGTTTCATTTCCCATATGAAACCAGTGGAGAAGGAAACCAACCCTTGTGATTCGTGTGTTGTAGAGATCGTTCAGGACCTTGTTTCCATTCCCAACTGCAAGAACTGTACATGAAAACCAGGGTGTGAGCTCTCTGAGAGACGACAATAACACGCAACATTTTCTCACAGGATCGGATCTAAACTCGCACCTAAAACTCCAGAGGACGAGGCGTCCAGACGATGTCCGACTCCCACTCCAACATGCCTGAATTCAGGTCCAGTCACTGAGACACAGAAAAAAGAAACTGCAGCGTTTTAGTTTTCTTCAGAAATCAAACTTAAGAAGTCAATGATGAGACATCAGGTCTCATTTGCTCTGCAGGACAGAAAACCCTGAGTGAGCAGAGTTTTAGTGCTGACCGTGTGCTTCCTGCTGTGGCAGCTTTCTGGTGCAGAACTTCATGAGGAGATAATAACAAGAAAATCCATATTTGTGGCAAGTAAAAGTAAGGGAATCCTTAGTCTTCCATGTGGTCACATCTTCATTCAGGTTAAAGAATATGAACAATCACAATCTATTTGAACTAATAACACACAGATACCAACAATTATCCATACTGGTCACGTCATTCAAACACTGATATAAAATACAGTCGCACAAATAAATGAGCGTGACCTTTCTATAGAGGACTGTGTGAGATGGGACAGGGGGAGGAGCTGTACAGTCAGTGAACACACTTACCCAGAGGGTGGTTGGACAGAGCAGGGACAGAGGCTGCAGACAGGGTGAGTCCCCTGGCTGTTTCGGTGTCAACGCCCGGCTGAGCCAGGAAGCGAACCTCCTGAGGACAAGGCTTCTGGGGAACAGAGTTTAAACCTGGAGGAGACAGAGGACAGCATGATGGAGGGGTTTGACTTTCACTACAAGTGGGAATTAGCTGTGCTATACCTCAGAGTCACACAAGTCACTAACATTCATTTGGAATAACATATTTCGCATTTACACACGTGTTCTCCCATTTAGAAATGTCGTCAACCATTTAGGAACCTGTCTTCACATTTAAGAACGTGTCCTCACGTTAAGGACCATGTTCCCTCATTTGGGAACGTGTCTTCACATTTAAGGACATCTTCTCTCAATTGGGAACATGTCTTTACATTTAAGAACGTGTTCTCATATTTAGGAACATGTTCTCTCATTTAAAAACGTGTCCTCACATTAAGGAACCTGCTGTCACATTATGGAACGTGTTCTCGTCACCTTTAAGAAGACTTGTCTCGATGTTGTCCCGGACGAGTTTCCAGTGAACACCGGAAGGTTTGTAGACACAGAACAAGCCCTCCAACCTGCGGAACATGCGAATAGATGGAGTCGCCATCGTGTTGATAACATCAAGTCGTCACGATGTCAACACTCCCACATACGATGCGTTTTACCCTCTACAGTTGCGAGTGACCGGCAGTGTAAGTTTTGACGGCTGCCTGTCCTTACCGCCCCCTGCTGAACTGGAGGTATAACAATTTTAATAAAATACTTTAACATAAAAAACAAGTTAAAATACTAAACTTAGATTAAAACAATATTAATTTATTATGTGCGAATTATTGAGCTGATTGCCGATTATTATTTTGAATTCAGAGGACTTTAACGTCGATGGAGCAAAACACCCACAAGAGGGCACCAGCTCTCCTGAAGCTCCAGAAAGAAGAGGAGGTAGAAGAAGAAGAAGAGAGGGAAGCGGAAGTAGAAGAGGAGGAGAACTGTTTACAATCGTAGTCGGCCACAATTTATATGGTAACGTTTACACTGTTCGTAATAAGATGTGTAGCCAAGTGAACGAGTGTAACGTTAGCTTACGTTAGCTAGCAGTAATTCAAAAAGTATTAACAATAACAACATTATAGGATGGTGGATTTTAAAGTTCAGAATCAGAACCTGGTACCAATGTTGTTTTACTCTGTTGTTGTGTTTGTGTGTGGGGGGGGAGGGGGGTAATGAGGCCTGTGTGTATTACTATCACTACAGTAATACACTATCTACTATACTTTATCAGTAATATTATTAGTACACGGGGCAGCATGTATGAAATACTGGATAACCAACCAGACTAAGGGCCCGGGGGCCCCAGAGCTTGAGGGACCTCTAAACCTGCAGGTTCACTGCATATCATGAGTGTCTACATTCGTAAGAAGTTATCACCACTCAAGAACAACATCAGCTCATATGTCCTGTCATTTTCCATTCTGGTTTCATTCATTCATTCATTCTGTATATTTATTTATCTACTCTGGCACCTCCACAAACATTGATGAAAACATAGTGAATCGACTGATACATCTGTGAAGTCAGATTGGCCCAAAACAGCATTATTTGGTCTTTGCAAATAGAAGTGACGCACATGTTTACAGCAGGGAAGTGAGGTTTGGTCAGAAGTGATCACTGTTATTTAGTTATTTATTTGATTTAATACAACATCTCTCAACATACACAGCAGGAATAATATTACAAAAACCCTAGTGCAGTGAGCTGTGCAGTGAACGTTGAATGTTGAAGCACGGCGGCGATGGAACATTAACTGAACAGACATTCACAGGTTTAGTTTAAACGTGAATCTGTCTTATCTGTGTGGTCTCACCTGTGTAGGTGTGATGCGTGTCCCTCTGAGGTGGGTGCTGTGGGACGTGAAGGACACGCTGCTGAAGGTGCGCTCCTCTGTCGGAGAGCAGTACTGCAGGGAGGCTGAACGAATGGGCTTGAGCGTCAGTCCTGCGGAGGTGGAGACTGCTTTCCGTCAGGCATATCGCCGGTATTCCAGCAGATACCCAAACTATGGCATCACACAGGGCCTGGATGGACAGTCTTGGTGGATGGGGGTCGTGCGGGACACTTTCTCCCAGTGCAGAGTGCAAGACCCAGCTCTGCTCAACACATTGGCTCAAAACCTCTATCACAATTTCTGCAACGCAGAGAACTGGGAGGTAAATGACAGATGATATGATCCAGGAGTCGTTTATGTATGTATACATTTGTTTAATTAGAAATCATAGATGAAGAATACAATGATGAAATTATTGATGGTTATGGTTGATAACTGATTCTTAATGCAGCACTCTCAACTCATTTTCAGACATGAAAATATCTAGATCCAATTATGTATAGAACACCGAAATCTCTTGAATCTCTGTGTCTTTCCAATTTGGCATCTTCCTTGTGTATTGAACCTATTTTCTGAGATATTTGTATAGTGTTAGGAGAATATCCAGAGTTCATTGCACAACGGAAAGCAGCGTCAGAAACTTAGCTGCCGACAGATGAAGCAGAAAACATCAACTGATTTGCCTGATGTCCGTTTTTGTTTTAGGTATTCCCAGACTCGAAGAAGGCTCTGGAGAGTTGCTCTTCTCTCGGACTGAAGCTTGGTGTCGTGTCCAACTTTGACTGCCGCTTGGAAGCGATTCTACGTGTTTGTGGACTGCGCTCTTACTTCAGCTTCTTGATTACGTCGGAGGAAGCAGGTGTAGCAAAGCCCAATCCTGTCATCTTTGATCAGGCACTGCAGAGATGTGGCGCGGCAGCTGCGGGTGTAGCTCATGTTGGGGATCACTATGTGAATGATTACCTCTGCCCTCGCTCTGTGGGGATCCACGGGATCCTATTAGACAGACACAACAAGCAAAACCAACCCGATGTTCCCCCAGAGCATCGGCTCAGCTCCCTGGAGGAGCTGCTGTCACGTCTACAGCAGCACATGGATTAATGCCAAACAACCATGTGCTCAAGTGCAAAGCTACTCAGACTAACTGAGGTTCAGTGAGGGAACTCATTGCAGGGATGAATGCTTCTCTTTAACTGATGAAATGCTCCTGTTAGAAATGTACAGACAAATTCTGACTATTATATAAACTGTATGTACAGTGTGTAATTATCATACATATTTATTGTAAATAAATCGGGAGCAATAAATATCGTTTTTTATATTGTTTTGTCACACGAACACAACATTAAAAAAACATATTCATAAAACACTGCAGCAATAGCACAACAACATGGATCATAATGTAAAGAACATTCAAATCAATGTAAAAGAAAACTTTCATTATAATTAGAACCCAATTAATGATTTAGCACTGATGATATTAAGTAATCACAGATGTATTTTCATCATAGAGCACTCAGTTTATTAGGCGCATCCCTAATAACAACGATCATGTATATAGGACAATATATTGTGTGTGTATGTGGTTAACCTGTGTACATCTGGACTTCTGTGTTGTGCACTCAAGGGGGAGCTCCAATAACATTTGATATATAGTGACGGTGTCAGGGTTAAGTCGGGTACAGAGACTAAGAAAGTGTGTTGTACAAACAGGAAGCACTGAGTTTGAAAGACAAGCATTTACCAGTTGGACAGGCTCATTTGATTTTCTTGCTGATTCATTAGTTCAGCCTCAACGTGATTTATTTTGAACGTCCTGTTGTAATCTCTCTGTTGAGTGCTCCACCTTTATGGAAGTGTAATATAAAGAACTTCTCTGAAGGGGGAGTAACAATTAGAGAAATAAACCAATCAATTACCAAAAACCAATCAATTAGTTAAAATTAGAAAGTGCATCATCTACTATTTGATGATCACTTCACTGTCTGGATTCATTTTTAACAAGGACAAAACATTTATTTAGTTGTAGCTTCTCAAATGTGAGCATTTGTTCTAGGCCTCTAAACTAAATACGCAGTGTTTTGCACAGTCCTCAAACAAAACCAAATATCTCATCTTGGAATCTGTGAAACTGTGATGATATTTTTCCACTAATAAGTATTTATAGTCTGAATGATTTCATTTAGAAGTTCAGTCAACAGATTCATTGATAATGGAAATAATCATCAGTTCCTGCCCTGAACACGATGCATCAAAGGACAGACACTCTCATAGAACTATGTGATTTTGTGGCTTAGTTATATTAGTTAATTAGTGAAATAAATAAAAATACAAAAACGTTTTTTAAACTAAACAGACATTTATCACTGAGTGGGTTCCTTAATCTGTTCCTAATTATAAACTGAAGCATCATTACTTCACCTTCATGTGAATGATCCGAGGTGATTTGGGTAACGTGACCTTTGTAAGTGAAGCCTCGGATCTGTCATCATCCCTAATGATTTGTTTCTGTGCTCAGCAGTGAGAACGAGGCAGGGTTACTTAACCCTAATACCTTTGTAAATACTCTTATTTCAAACCATCTGCTCAGAGGCAGATACTGGAAATGTTGGGCTGAGGATCAAAAGCTGCAGTGGAGGATGGAAGCCGATCGAAACAGACGAGAGTGGCATTGCAATCCAGAGCCGAGCTCCAGCCTCTTATGGGGAGTCGGGATTGACATGTGTCCAAATCAGATTTGAAGAGAATCCGGGTTTGAGAGAATTTCCCAAAGTACATAAAACTGCCTTCCATTTACAAGAATCTTAGAAATTGAAGGTTTTTACTAATTAGTCCTGAATTTTTGTTTGTCTCTTTTTCTTTTGATTTCATGCGGTTGCACTGCTTTGTCTCTTAAAGGGTATTGTGTACCTTTAGGGAAGTGCTCACAAGAGCTGCTTAATTCAAAGCTGGTTTAGTAGCTCAGCCAGACGGCTCTAAAGGGCTCCACAGAAATCCAATTGCAGACATAATGGGATTGCAAAACAAAAAGACGGAGGTCCTCGTGCGGAGAGCGAAAGGCAGAGGAGACGCAGCACGTTACGAGGGACCATGTCGACATATAATGGAAACAAACAGCATGTATGTAGCTCAACCCTTTTAATGCCTTAACATGAATGGATGTCAATTCTGTTAAGTAAAAAAAAAAAAAAAGGTAAATCAAAAACGAATAGCGATACAGAAGAAGGCTGAAACGTTTCCTTCAGCGATTAAAGCACTCAGGAGTTTGGCTCTTTGTTCAATTGTGCCTCGGGTTCAGGTTTTCATAATCAGAGTATTTGCAGGAAGAGAATAAAAAAAAAAGGGGGGGGGGAAAGCGCTCAGGGAAGTAAATAGGTCACGCAGCGGATCAAATGAAATACAGCACATCATACAATAATTGATAAAGGAAAAAATACAAAGACTCCCATTTTTTTTTTTTTCTTCATTGGAAAACAAATGCATATAACTGAGGATTTCCAACTGTGACAACACATATCTGACAAAATAAAGGGTGATTCCCCTTCCAAATGATTTTATATAGACATTTTATAGACACACACACACATAGAATGTGTCTGTGGTTTTGATATTTAAATATCATCACATACTGTAAACAAAGCAAAGTATCATCCCCTCAGCCTCTTGGCTTGAAAATACCATCCCATTCAGTTTATAGTGGAGTTAATTTTGATCTCAAAACACAAAGCGTGAACACACTGTACTGTACATCCCTGTCAGTTTTTATTCCTTCGCCAATTGTTATGATCATTACTAATTATGATCCAGTGAAGTGTTTGGTTTCAAACTGACCCTCGGAGGCTTTTCTCACTTTAAAATGATTTCAATTCAAAGCAGATGCAATGCTATAACACACCGGAAATAAAAAAATGTTGTGTCATTTCTTAAAAAACACAAGTTGTGATTTAAGTGCATTCTTTGAATGGATGTGAAAAAACCGTGCAGCCTCCTCCCCTCAGTGCGCGCTCAGGGAAAATAATAAAAACAAGTGCGCTTTTTATAAGAAGACCCTTTAGAGACAGTGCTCTAAATGGTCAATTGAACGATGATCAAACTTATAGAAATGTGCAAATTTGACCAAAGTTCCTAAGAACAATGTGAACACCCAGGATGTGAAAATGTTAGTACAGTTATAGCTTGCATTTAAAAAAAGAAAATCTCCGGTGCACGGAACACGTTCAAGTGCAGCTCAGGAATGAAAAGATAGTTTCTCTCCAATGCATATTGAAACCACACCGGGACAGTTTGTAGGTGCAGCCTCTGTGTTGACTCATTGGTGGAAGTCTTCGTATATCCAGGGGATTTAATCCATTAGCAGTCAGTCCAGTTCCAATTCCTACTCCTGTCAGGTGACGTGAGTTCCTTCTTTTAAAACAGACACTAAAACAGTTTATTTTTTTAAAGCATCAGTTTCCCCCACCTCCATTTCTTAAAAATGTCCACTGTGCATGTAGAGTTCTTTTGTGCAATGAAGTTAAAAAGACAAAATTAGGAATTGGGATTTTCTGACTTGAGTCAATGAATTGTTGTCGTCCCGCAGCATTTCCTATTCGACATCCATCCACGGATGGTTCATTGCCTTGCAGACCTTTTCTGTTGTCCTTCAGGCCGGTCCTAAATAGCAATGGAGACACACTGGGAGCTCCTGCATGAGGAATGTGGCGTCAGCTTCATCCTCTCGGGCTCAGACAGACCGGTGTAATTCAACAGAATCAAAAGTTTGAAGAAAAACACGTTCCTGGGTTTGCTGCAGTCCAAAAGTCCCGAGTCACTGTGAGAAAAAGAAAGCCCCGGAACATGTAACCACCCACATCACGCCGTCCTACCTCACCTCAGCTGCTCTGAAGATGACGCTTGTTCTCCTCGGAGCCAGGGCTGCTGGAGCAGAACATGTGAATTCCACTTTGGATGAAATCCTGAGGGTCTGCAGGTCGAACTTAGGAGGTGGACGAAAAACACGCCATGATGCAAACAGCTCGTGTTCCGCTCGGGTGTCTCCTCAAACCACTGAAAGGGAACAGGTGAGTTATTAGTTTCCTTTGAGGATGCTAAGGCCACATACTCCTTTACCAGGATATATTACCTGATATTGTTATGATTCATTATGGCAGAGTCTAAAAACTATTAATAAAATACATCAATGAGACGCAACATTCATAAATCATGATACTGAAAGTACTGGATGTGTATTAATCAACTGCTGATGACGTTCACAACAAATAAATGTATGCAAGTACTTTTTTTGATATATGTATGATATGTTTGCACAGATTCACACTTACATTAGGAAGAAAGGGCTCAGCACCACACATTGAAGCACAGTTGGAAAATCCTTTCATTCTTTTGTTAAATTATAACTGATATAATAATAAATAATAGTTATTCATCAACTCAGACCAATGTGTGCAACACTGGACCATCTGTATGTCTTAAATTGTCTATTAACTGCTGTGTTTTCATGTCATTTATACTTTTTCCATCAGAAACAGCCTTAGAAATGCACTTTCTTCAGGTTTTTAAACACGAGAAATAAGTGACAGTACCACTCTCCGATGGATAGCAGGATGCTGCCTGCTTCTCTGAGACGTAGTGACGTGCGTGGCTCCGCCTCCGACACTCCTGTCTCCACCAGCAACTACACACAGAGAAATGACTTCACGTCTCAAAATCCTTCCGTCATCCCATATTGCTGTGTTTGCAAGAACGTGGTATAGTGTATGAAGTTGTGTGGGGGGGGATTGATTTTGTAATAAAATGAAAATAAAAGAAAGTTGTGTTGTTACTCACTGTAAAAGTGTACACAACACCATGACCAGAACACACCCAATGACACACAACACCAGCACTGTGGCGACGGTCTGTTGTCTGTGGTTTGTTGCCACGACAGCGAGCAGGTCGGCGTGTTCACACCTCATCCCGACAAAACCCTGATGGCACCTGGGACACGCACACAGATTAGTTTGGTAAGAGAAACAGTGGTTTATGAAATAGATGATTTTATACATGGTCGTCCTAGAGAAATGCTTTAACTGCTACAATTCAGAAGCACAGCAGATATTAAAAATCAAAGAGCCACAGCTATGTTCAGTCAAGAGGGAAAAGGTTTTGATCATATGAAAACATTTCATCGATGACTGAATATAGTGAAATTACTGAACACCTTTCATAACATATAAATAAAAGGGGCTCTGTGGCATAAAGATTGTTATAGCCCCGAGCTCATGTGTCCTGTGAATAAAGTGATTTTCAAAATAAAACGTGGCTGATTTGTGAAGGTGGTTTTCACACTTGGAGAGGGTTCAGTATTCTTCTTCTCATTTACATAAAAGCAACCCCCTCTCACCTCTGAAGCTCCTCAGGGAAGATCACAATCGGCCAAACTTCCGCTTCTTATACAAGTTATTGAACAGCCTCAGATCCTCCGATTTCTCTAATGTGTCTTTTGAAAAGAACGACAGAGTTTCTCTCCATCTAAATATTAATTCAAGACCTTTAAACTCTCTACCAGGCAGAGCAAACTACACAGAGAAGTCCAACATGAAGTCCAAACCAGTGTTTTTTAACTGCACATATGTTCCTCTGTGCATGAGAGAGATCATGATTACTATCACTGCAAAGCACAGTGTCAGATTTTGTTCTTCAATTCATTTCTTCTGAACAGATTGATAAATACGCTGAACACTGAGAAAACAAAGCACTGAAAAAACGTTTGCATTCACATTTCAATGAGGTCTGACTTACACACATGCTGGCGTCTCCTCCAGTATCAGGAAGCGACATGTACCATGGAAGCAGAAATGGCGGTGGGAGTCTGGACAGTCGTCGAAATGAGACCGAACAGCGGCCGCCACAAACTCTGCGTAGACAGATGACGAGACATAGTTCACATACTTGGCTACTTGGTGTTTTCTGAAAGTTTAGGACAGCTAGTCAGATTTTCCCGATGAGTATTTCCTCTTAAAACCAATAGAAAATAAACTAGAATGGTGCAAACCTCCGCCCAGGCCTAACATTACCCCACAGACATCCATGCATTATACCCTGAGAAAACAGTGAAAATGTCAAATTAACATCCCTAACAACAAAATTAAAACAATTCCTGCATTTGCCCCTTTGTCCACATCTGTGCCAAAATGAAATAAGTTCCGTCTTGACCTTTGTCACATCTTTGCATTGAGTTGAAAAAAATCTGTTCTGTAGTTTTTGCGATATCCAGCTGACAAACAAACTGTAGTTGGGTGTGAGACACTTTGACCTTCTACCTATAAAAGTTCCTCCCTGAATTCGACCCTGTGTTATAATATCAAATGTAATTCTAGTGCCTTTAGTCCACGACACAGGTGAATATCATAAATCTAAAAATAGCCTAAGTACGTACAGACCTGAAACAACAACATGTTCTAAATCCTAAAGCTGAGACCCACGCCACTGCGGGGAGACTAAAGTCTTTTGTTCCGTGTTGCGTGTGGATTTGTGATGGCTTACATCCCTCGCTGTACCTGGGAGGGACGGTTACAGTCAAGGAAAACTCCCAGAGGATCCTACAGACAAAGACCTCCGTGCCATCGGGCCTCAGGGGACATCACCACCCCTGCAGGAGTCCTCATTCTCCTGCAGGGATGAAAGCCTTATTGTGGCTCCCCTTTCTTTTTCCCAGCGACTATATCAGATTTCACCCCGGCCATCAAAGTATCAGACTATCAGCATAGACATATCTGGTTAAATGAAGCTCACAGATAAAATAGGACACTTTTTTTCTCTTTGTACACTCAAGCTGTACAGTCAGACTCAAACAAGCGTCAGTGTTCCACATGCGGCTGAAACCGATGCCACAGTGTGACGTTCAGGTCGAGGAGGAGGATGAGCATCCGGACAGATAGCTGCAGAACAGCCCTCCTCACACAATCCATCCCAAAGGGTAAATGGGCTTTTGGATTGCAGCCTGCGTGCATTGTCTCCTTCTTTCAGACCCTGTGAAAGCCCTCTGTTGTCCCTGAGGCATCTGCCGAGCGAGCCCTCTCTCGTTCCATGTGGTTTTGGCAGCGGAATGACGAGAAGGTTGAGATGGAAGCCAGCCTTCGGGGCGGGGGAGTTGCTTTACACATAATAACTTAATACTGTAGGTGCAGGTTCTTCTGTTTTGTTTTGCTGGAATGCAATTTTCAGTGGCAGCCATCTGAAATGTACCACCACTGCTGCCCTCGCTCATGCTAAGAGGATCAATTATCAGTGAGCGCCACACTGTCTGTATAATGCTCAGCAGGGAGCTTTGCAATGTGGAGAACTGAACGCTGCAGTGAGAGTGGATGAAAAGGCTGCAGCGAGGAAGTGAAATACTGGGACTTCTATTCACAACATGGTTTGACAGTGACCTTGAAACTGTTCCTACAGCGTATTACTTACTTTTAACAGGAGGGAAGCTAGTTGTGGTAGTCAGTGTGGCAGTTGTCGCGGAGGTACTTGTGTTGCCGGTTGTTGATGTGTTCGGAGCCAAAGAAAAATTTGTCTCAATGGGAATTCCAGCCTCGATGACTGTTTCTGTCGACTGATTGTTCTGCCCTGCTCCAAACATCAGGAGAGAATCTGGGCAGAGGAGAAGAAACAGCTGTCAACACATCATACAGGCGGAAGTGTGGGATTACAGGAATAACCACAAAACGCCCGCAGGATAGGATAATCAAAGGAGAATCTAGAAACTCTGATCCAAACCAGGATGTGATGGTTTCTTCCCTGACCCGTCCTCCCACAAGGTTTCATGATAATCTGTTCAGTAGTTTGTCCTACTAACAAACAGACAGACAAGCGCTGGTTGGAAGCACGACCTCCTCAGTGGCGGTTATTCAGACCTCCTGCTGTGCAAGCACCACAGACAGTGGACAGATTGACGGACATGGATCTCGAGCCTTCGCCTCCATCTTCACACAGTATGACTGCACTCACCGTTCACTGTGCCGATGTCGGTCGTGGTTGGGATCGTCGTGGTGCTGGTGCTGCTGGTTGCTGCAGAGCTGCTTGTGGAGCTGTTCGGAGCAGCGGTGGAGTTTGTGTCGATGGCAACGCGAGCCTCGATGGCCGTGTTGCTCGGCCCCGCTCCGAATGTAAAGAGAGAACCTGCGGCGGCAAAATAAAACATCTGTTGGAATGTGCTGCTGATAGGAATAGGGACAAATCCCTGCAGGAATATAATGAAAACACTACACGTTCACTGTAAACTCACCATCGAGTACCACAGACATACTAAAAGTACCTATGGGAATATAAAAGAATATACATATTACTCTCCCAGCAGGTGACACATGTCCCTCTGTGGTGCACAACCTGAGGGGGAGTCTAACATATCTGCCCCTGGGCTGTGATCATGTGACCCACTTTTCAATGTGATATTGATGCTTCATTGTGTAACTGCTGCCTAACAATAGCAACAGGGTCAAGCATCCACTAAAAGGATGAATCCCAAGCACTATAAATACTGCCGGTCCTGTGAAGACATTCGATCACAGCCAGAGACTGAAAAAACACACAAAAAGGTCAAAGGAGTTTTGGGAAAAAGGTTGAAACCAAAGAAATATGGAAATTTCACTTTTTTAATCCTCACCATGAACAAAAAGATCCCTTCCTCCAAACAACAACAAATATGAAGTGTAAAAAGTTTGCGTTGAGTTATTTACTAGGTGTCCAGATTAACCACAAAAAGATCAACATAACCTGCAAATTAATACCACAAATACTTAAATTGCGATACAATTGTCATTGTAAGTCATAATGTGATCCTGCGAATTAAAATCATTATTGTAACTCTGATCACTTTAATCGTCACAACCTGAAAAGTCAGGATCAAGACGTAGACTCAGGTGAAATCTTGTTTAAATCATCCACTCACCACTTATGAGAAAAATTGTATCCCAGAAAATCCTCGTCATCCTGAAGATTGGCAGCCTGCTACTAGAGAAAGTTGACGGCTGAGTCGCGGGAGTGTGAGAGGAGCCGGGTCATTAGTGTTGATGCAGACTCCAGCACACACAGCAGCATCAGGGGAAGAACACATGTGATCAATCACACAGCAAATCAGTGCACTGCTGTCACACATCAACATGTGATCAACTGAGTCAAGTGGAGAAAAGTGACAGAGCTCGTTTTCTCTGCACCAGAAGCAGCATGAGGAGGAGGAGGAGGAGGAGGATGAAGGAGCCTTTAACTTCACTGGGTTTCAATTGAGGAAACTCGTGTAATCCTGTCAGAGGCTGACCAATCAGAGGCGGGGGGGCGGGGCTTCGATTCATTGTGACCTCAGTGTGACAAAATTGTTTTAATCGTTGTTTAAATGGTCAGACTTTTTAAGTGATTTGATTTTAAAGGGTGGGTCCTGCTCTGTAATCTCTTTTACTTGACATCATGTGACTCACTTTTATTATTTGAAGTCATGTTTTATGATTTTTAAAATATCTATTTAAGTTAAAATGCCATCATAAATGTGATCTACAGCAAATTAGAGTCCCTGTAATGGAGATTGTATCCTCATTTTGCATTTATGTCATTGAGAATTTGAATTGTATGTTGCAGAGATCATAACAATTAAAAGAAATGAAAACAAATGATGGAAGGTGAAGATTTAGATTCTTTTATTTGATTGATTTTATCATGGAAATATGCAAATTACGGGCTTATAAAACACCATCATTTAGAAAAAATTCAAAAAGGAAGAAAGAAACCAGAGACAAACTAAACAAATAAACCATCTCGACCTTTTTTCTCATCAGATTTTCAGCTTTAAGCTATGAATAGAATCATTAAGTAAGTTAACAGATTTTTTTAGTCTGGGTTCTAAATTTAGAGAAAATAGCTCTTCTGCTCCATCTGTTCATTCATCTGTCAAACTGTTTAATCCACAATCAGGTCAAAAATGGCCAAATTCCCATGAAATGTTGTGTGAGTTTTTTTGTATGTCTATCAGATTCAGAGAAGCTGCCAAACCTAACAGGGAACAGCAGTGAAATCAAACTGGTCCCAAACTGACTGGTAGACTGTGTTTCGTCTAAAATAAAATAATCTCAGAGATTAAAAACTATTTTCATCCCCTTAATACATCATGTGTCTCCTCGCTTCAAAAGAGGAAAATATATTCTGACGAGAAAGATTGAGATTAAAAACAGGAATTTAATTATAAACACTGTTGACGATGGCGTGGTAATAAGTAACCGTGTTTCATTCTGTTAAGTAGAAAGTATGAGAGGAGATGTGACTGTAGTTATTTCACGGTTCTGAAAATGTAAATAAGCTGATTGATCCCTTAATGATTATTTCACCTAAGTACAAACCACTTCAATGCATTTGCCTTCTTTATTGACTGATTGTTTTCTTACCCACAGATGATTAGATTTGATCCGTCTCACACAAAGTTAATGAGAATCCTTTAATAGTTTCCCATGTTGTACAAAGCAGCCTGCAACATGTCAAACCAGCACCACCTGCTGGACAGGAGCAGTTAGAGGAGAGGGGATCAAACACAAATCTATATTATCACTTGATATTACCAATACTACTACTACTACTTCTACTACCACTTATAATAATAATGATAATAATATTTACCTTAGATGCATAGCTGGATTAATAATGTGAAAAATGCCACATGCTTTAGGTTTACTGCATCTTCTTAGCAAAATTTAAATGTAATTTGATAACATATGTAATATCAACAAAGGGGAAATTATGATCTAATTTTTGAGACCCCGTGGTCCTGTGTTCAAAGATCTAGACCTTCATCACTATTTTAAGCTTAGATGGTTCGATTTCCTAAATAACTATTTTCTATTTTATCTGTTTATATGGTAAATCAGTTATATTTAGTCATATTAACACAAACAAATGCACACAAACCTTGGGTTGATAGATATCCTCCAGCATGAGCATACATGCTTGGTTCATACATTATACACATGTATATATGCTTACCTGTATGTAATGCTTACAAGAGGTCAACAGGTTCATATGGCAGGGCTGTCTGTACTTCATCACTATCTATCTATCTATCTATCTATCTATCTATCTATCTATCTATCTATCTATCTATCTATCTATCTATCTATCTATCTATGTATCTATCTATCTATCTATCTATCTATCTATCTATCTATCTATCTATCTATCTATTCATTTATAAGGATATTTGATTTGTTACCTTTATACTTCTCATCACATTTGAATGTGTTTAAACTACACACTGTTATGTACAGTATGAGGAGATCCTCTGTTGGTCGATGACCTGCTCCGTGAATCCTAACGTGTGACTAAGTATTGCACATGATTTCTTGACGCATGACTTTGCCTTCATTCATTTATTTATTCATAAAGTAAAACCCCCCACGTGCCAGCACCACCTCATACCTAACCTGTCATACCTGCTGTGTGCGTCCCTGTGTGTCTGATGGAACAACCGCTCCAACCCGCCTGCGTAAAGACCCGCATGTTGATCTTAATGACTGACCGACAGCTTTACATGTGTGTGACATTACATCGTTTATATCCCTCTCACCTCTTTCACCCTCGGTGAATCATTGTGGTGGCTGCAGAAGACTCTTGGTTTCAACACCAGTCCGACGTTCGGCACTTTGTGCGTAATCGGGCCGATTGCGCAATCGCAGGAGAGCTAACGGTGCCGCACGATGCAGGCGCGTGCTGGAGCTTGAGCTGTTGAGGATATTGAGGAGGTGGGCTGAGCCGAGCGGAGCCGAGCCGAGGGTCTGCTGCTGTCGGAATTCATCAAGTTTCCCCTCGTTCACCAACCTTTGATTAACAATGTCACAGCCACAGCAGGTAAATGGGAGAATCCGACTTTTTGCAGTAAAGTGATGTGAATAATGTGTTGGATCACAATGACCTCGTTTGGTTTGTAGCGGGGGAGTCAGACCATCTGCATGTGGTGCAGTGTAGCTGCAATAACTTTCATTTAAATATATTTGTTGATGTAATACATGACCTTGCATTGGAATAATGAGTCAATTTATCATCAAAACTATCATAGATAACCGTTATAAACCTGCACAACACACATGACCAACAACTAAGTTTGCAGACTAAAGAGAAGGAGAAGAAACTATTTAACCTCTTTTCTCAGTTTTAAAAACTTTAGAAACATTAACCCTAATTTTAGTCAACAGTTGGGTTTTTTTCATCACTCAAGCAGAGTCACAAGTACCTGAAGAAATGTTATTTGATGTGTTGTAATAAAAAGTGAACTGCCTGTCTGTGTGCTTGTGTCTCCAGGGCAGCACTCTGACCCTGGTGCTCATGGTTGTTGCTGCAGGCACTGGAGGAACTCTTCTGTATGGCTACAACCTGGCCATAATGAACGCACCTACAACCGTGAGTCTTCTGAGTTTCTGATTCTGGGTCAAACTCTATATTCTGTATATTGAAACTCTACATATAACAAATTCACTTCTGCTGAAACATGTGTCAGATGTGTTTGATCAATTGTACATGTGTAGATGAAGGTGTGACAGATGAATGTGTATGATGTGTTTTTTAATACAGAAAACACAACGTCCAAATTTCCCACTGGGACATTAAAGTCTATGTTATATTATCTTATATATGATGTTTGTGTGTGTGGCAGCACATTTGTTATTGACTGTATTATTTGAAAGAAATAGTGAGGCTCAGAGTTGATAGTCAAGTGTTAGGATGTCTGGTTTGTAAACTCAAGTGACAGTTTACTCAGATACACCATCAGATACAGCAGTCCAGGAATAAATCCTCCCTTTATGAAGATTCTAATATTCAGTTTGTTTTGGATGTAACTCTATTATAAATGAGGAGGATGCAGTTTGTGATGCTGTTGAATTGTATTGTACATTATATTGTTTATACATAGCAAAAAACCTGATGTACCTAATAAACTGAGCATGCATTAGGGCTGGCACATTAAAAACACGAGAACCAATGATTACGGACTTACTGTGCAAGCTGTGTGGACCAGCTTCCGTCTTATTTCACATTTGGATCACAGTGAAATTTTGCACAAAGAAGAATTAAGCTTCTTGGGTCAATGATTAAGGTTTGGCATCGTGACACATTCAGTTTTATTGTCGCTGGAAACGGGAGCTTGCGTCAGTGTTTAACGGTAAGAACACTGATAAATCAAGAGCACGAAACTCCATTAGCTCCAGACGATAGTCACAAACATCTTATTCTGATGGGAACATTGGAATTGACTGGTTGATGCTGCCGATTGGCCCTGAAGGATTTAGAATCTTGCCACTGTCGGACAAAAGACATGGATCATTAAATAAAAATCATCAAATGGGCAGAAATCACAATGATCATTGAAATGAAAACAGACTGAAGCGCAGAGTCAGAGGTCTCGGGTAATAAGTGTCAGCTTTAAGTCTTCTCTGTTTGCCTGCATAATGTGTGTTTGTATGTGTGTGTGTGTGTGTGTGTGTGTGTGTGTGTGTGTGTGCATATGTGTGCACGTCATTGGTTAACTCAGTCTGAGTTTAATGGTAAACTTTTCACGTCTCTTCTCAAGTATATTCAAGCCTTTATCAATGAGACGGTGCTACAGCGCTGGGACGTGCAGCTGGAGGACTACCAGGTGACGCTGGTCTGGACAATCATTGTCTCCATCTTCTCACTGGGAGGCCTCGCAGGCGCTCTTATAGCCGGACCTATGACCATACGCTACGGAAGGTAAAACAAGACGCTGCGTCACGCGGCTGTATGTAAACATGTGAAAGCACATGTGCAGGGGGAATGATGTTTTCATTGGAATAATGAGAAAGAAGGGAATGATCAGCCTGCTGATGCACACAAGGAGATTATTCATTTACTTTCCTCTATGTTTATAATTTCCCAAAGAACTGGAGAATGTGTGTGTGTGTGTGTGAGAGAGACAAACTGAATCTAATAATAGAGCCCATTGTTATCATAATGAAGGAACATGACACCAAATGCAACTGTGTGGTTTGCATTGATAACAAAAATAACAGAAACAGATTGTACTTGTCGGTTGGTAACATTCATTACTTTATAATCTAATAAATATTCATATAGTTTTCCTTTAACATGGCCTCACAAGAGCTGCACGACTCTGTAGTTACATCCTATATCTTAAATATCTAATTTATTCTTCAAGTTATCTACAAATCTGTTAATTTCATATTCTTTTTTTAAAATCATTAGGAAGAAGTGTCTTCTGATGAACAACGTCTTCCTCATGACCGGCGCTCTCCTAGCTGTGACCAGCAGAGCGGCCGGGTCTTTTGAGATGATCATCATCTCGCGGGTCCTGGTTGGAATTAACTCTGGTACGTTCGTCGTGTCGTTAGATATTCTGTTTGATTTTGACTTCTGGTGCTGTAACAATTGAACTCACCTTTAATGACATATTCAGAGGTTCTATATTGTGAAATGTACGTTTGCTTTGTAGGAATCAGCATGAACGTGCAGCCTATGTATTTTGGAGAGAGTGCACCGAAGCACTTGCGTGGGGCCGCGTCACTGTCTTCGGCTGTATTTGCAGCATTTGGTGTGATGTTGGGTCAGGTGGTGGGACTCAGGTAAGGGCAGTGTGAAATTAAACATGTGTATAACAGTTTTTTTCAGGAGATCAACAGTAAAACTCTAACACTGGCTGATGTATTTATAGAGAGATTTTGGGCAGTGAGCCGTGTTGGCCCTACCTTCTTGCCAGCAACGCCGTTCCTGGCCTCATTCAGCTCCTGACCCTGCCGTGGTTCCCAGAAAGCCCCAGATACCTGCTGATCGACAGGGGCGACAAGGAGGCCTGCATCAACGGTGGGTTGTGAGGTTTTAACCGAATACTTTTACAACTAATTTCTAAGCCATAAAGTTGTTCTTATTTTACTTTTTGACATCTAGAGATGCATGAAAAGCCAGATGTTTTTTAACCTTTTTTGACAAGTGACCCTTTACAAAAAAGTTCTTAAAGTAACGATTCAGTTTGTACTAGTTCCATTGAAGAGTGATGTTCCCCCTAAACTTTGTTTGTAAAATCATTAATAATAATGCCACTTCTGCTACTACTACTACTAATATAACTACTACTACTTTACCACATATGATTCAATTTATCACTCTTTGGGTCTATTTTCTCAATAATATATTTTTATTTTGACACACTGACACATTTTGCTGAGAATGTTTCTGTTCACGTTGACTTCGACGAGATTTAAAATGTTACTCTTTATTTGAATTTTCACATCCCTGCAATGATACTTATCCGTATAATTGTGTTAAGGTACAAATTACAGATTATTTCATACGCATGAAACATATGTCGAATATTATGTAACAGCCAGCTCACACCAGAACAGTCTCAGGTAGTGAAGTTATGTTATTTTATTTTTTGTGTGTGGTTCAGCTCTGAGACGTCTCCGCGGCTGTGAAGTCAAGAGCAGCGAGCTCAATGAGATTCTGGAGGAACAGGCTGAAACCAAAGGCATGAGGCCCAAACGACCCTGGGAGCTGTTCACTGATCGCTCTGTTCGCTGGCAGCTCATCTCCGTCATGGTCATCAGCAGCGCCATGCAGCTGTGTGGCAACGACTCGGTAAGAATCCATCAATCAAGCAACAGAAAATGTATTCATAAAACATCTTTCAAACAAATCACCTGCATTTTAAAGTGCTTTAGAGGTGAATTACAAAACATAGGATTAAAATTAGACTATTTCATACCAACACAATCTACAATGAAAAAGACAACAAAAGTGTAAAATCATAAAACACAGCATAAATGTGTGGGATCTTAATTTACCCACGTAGATGTGCGTATTAATGTCAGGATCAGAGGGATTTATACAGTGTGGGTTGTGTCTCTCTGTGGAAAATGATGTTATGTAACCTAAGAGGACCCGTGTCACTGATACACATCTACAGCAAAAGTATCAGATGTTCCTCTGGCCGCAGTTTCCCCCTGATTGGAAATTTGAGCTGATCCATCAGCAGTGTGCGTTGTGTCCTGGGTTTCTTTGGGTTCCTGCAGGACACATATATAATGCAAATGACGGAGCATCATTCCTCGCAGTGAATGATGTGTTGATTTGAATTTGAAGTATGGACTAAATGACTGGAGGTTTCTATCCATATACCCATTTTCCCCTCTGAGCATTACAATGTTAACATTTTTCAGAGCGTCCCCAAGTTGCCCTCTCATCAGAAAACTTTGAATAAATGTCCTCGAGTTTTAAGGCTTCTAATCACATACTTGGCAGGTTTAGAGAGGGGGACTGGGTATTAACACAATTACCCCATGCTTCAATCGCCTTAAGAACAGTTCAAATACTTGTGAAGGTCCTTCTGCGCCGCTCTCACCTCGTCATATGTTCCTTTTTCCTTCAGATTTACTTCTACGCATCGTATGTGTTTAAAGAAGCTGGAATAGCCGAAGACCAAATCCAGTACATTACCATTGGCACTGGTACATGTGAGTTCAGCGCCTGTATAATGTGTGTAAGTATCAGTCATTACAGCACATGCCTTGTAACAGACTGCTGTTTGTGAAGATTCAATGCAGATTAAATGCTGTAGTTACTGTATTAGAGCAGCACAACATTCTGCAGTCACTTATAGTTACATGAGAACGTACAGGCACATGATGTTTGGGCACTCGGCTGATTGCACACTTTGTATTCATATGGCCCATTGAGATCAGATTTATGTATGTGTAGAGAAACTTTCTGCAAAGTGCTTCAATTAAATAAAAGCAAACTAGCGATTGTCATACAGGCCTATCTCACAATGTTAAGAAAGTGGTGAAAAACATTTACACAATATTGTGATGGGTTCTTCCCTGACCCATGCTTCATCCTTTCACCAAATTTCATCGTAATCTGCCAAGTGGTGTTAACTTTTTTCTGATAAACAAACAAACACACAAACTAATGATCAGGGGTGGTAATAACACTTTAATAACCGTGGCTTATTAAATAATCCAGTAGAAACAATGAGGCCTTGAATATCTTGATAATAGTTCGCTGAAGAAAATGATAAGTAACAGAAATAGTTTGAAATCTCCGAGAAATATGCTTATAGTCTGTCCTTCGAACTAAACTGTAATTATAAAGCTACAGGCGGGAGAAGGTTAGCTTAGCTTAGCATAAAGACAAAGCTACTGGGAGGAATCAGCCCTTATACAGATATAATATAGTTTTTTATTTTATTTGTTCCCCTTTGGTTTTTTCTCTTATATCTCTGAATATAGATCCTGAGAAAGTCCAATTCCTCACACAAACATGTTTCAATATTTTTAAGAACCTGCTGGTCGAGCTTAAAGGCCGGAGGTTCATGCTGATGGGCGGGTTCATCCTCATGACCGTGTGGGCGGTGGTCTTCACGATCGCTCTGTCATTTGAGGTATCATTATTCACTTCCTGCTTATGACAATAACAATCAATTAACAATCATATAAATGTATGATCAATGTTCAAGGTAACAGTAAAAATCATTAAATTTCTCTTGATAATATATGCGATTGAATCAATAATGCATCCAGTATGAGAATAGTTCAATCCAGTGGTGTCTGTGGTAATTTCAGTGAGTCAGTCAGCCCACTAGGGGGCGTCAATGGTCTAGCATTATTCCACAAATGGGGGAAGGGGAAAATACTTCATGGACTGAGAGGAGAGGTGAAAGAAAGATAATGTAAGAAGACTCACAGTTTGATTTCACCCTAGCATATTTTTTTGATAATTAAAGCATTTCCACAATAATGTTTGGGGTTTGAGGAACTTTAAATAATCATAGTGTTCAAGCTGTGATATGTACAACTTTAAGAATGTCTGATCATCTGAATTTCCTTCTTCTTTGTGAATAACTGTGTATTTATGTACCCCCCCCCCCCCCCCCCCCTCACGCAAACAGCACCTTGCATCCTGGATGCAGTACATGAGCATGGGCTGCATCTTCACCTACATCCTCAGCTTTGGCATGGGACCTGGTTAGTGTCACTTGTTTTGATTTACAGATGCAGATTTACAACATAACTCAAGATGCAGTCAAAGACACAGACATTTCCATAGTGAAGTGAAGGGACTGTGCTCTGTGATCTTTCAAAGTCTGTTGCACTACAATCAAATGTGTAAAATGTTATTGTGGCTTTTTTGTAATGTTCAGTGTTATTGTGGGAATCCACGATAAAGCCGTTCACCATTTATCGTGCAGGCTTTTCTTTCATTTTGGGCAACACAACTTTTTGAATAAGGATATGTTGATTGAGCAAATGCTGATCAGTATGTTTAACATGTTTTCTTCTCAGCTGGAGTGACCGGCGTTCTGCCCACAGAGATCTTCAATCAGGCCGCTCGTCCCGCGGCCTACATGATCGCTGGCTCCATGATGTGGCTCAACCTCTTCATCACTGGAATGGTCTTCCCTTTTCTAGTGGTCAGTCAGTCCACTCACACACCATCCAACTGTCAGCATCTGTCCACTCACACAGTCTACAGACACATTGTATTAACCACAGTGATTTTTGGTGACTTTCGGCAGGATACTCTGTTCCGGCTGGTGACCATTGCTGCCTGTCTCGATCTACTATAACTATATAGAACTATTATATCTAATGAATGTAAAAAATCATTACCTCATTTTCCAAATTAACCAGATTAATCAGATTCCAAACAAAAACCAATATAATGAACTGAAATCAAAATCTTAAATTCCTGCTCTAGGCACTATATATTAGACCCTCTACTTTGTTTCCTGAGTAAGCATCAAAATGTTAGATATAAAAGGTGTTTATCTGAACTGAGCAAAGAATTACAAATTTATTTCCTTTATTTTTTTTATTAAACTCGACATCTTTAAACCAGTTGGCATGGGAGATTTTATTTCCATTTACAAAGAATGAGACTTTGGTCTCACAGGCAGTTCAATGCAACATAAACACATTTGTGGAAACGATCTGGCGCATGAATATAGACACTATGGCGCCTCCTAGAGTTCAGAGTCTCAAGCTGAGGAAAGTAATCATGATGAGTGTCTGCCAAGATAGATGCTCATCACATGATTTGTTTTTTTATTTAAGTTCATGTTTTAGCTCATTCCTAATAATATAAATCCCTTGTAATTGTGACTATGTGCACAAATCAAGTACAGGAGCACACATTCACATAGACGGACACACAATTCAACATGTTTTTGTTAAAATCCTGACTGACATGAGTCTGACAGCTTTCCCTCTGCCTCTCCCTCACAGAGCGAGCTGAGCCAGTACTGTTTCGTGCCGTTCGCAGCCGTCTGCCTGTTATCTGCAATCTATGTCGGCCTATTTCTGCCCGAGACCAAGGGCAAGACTCTATCAGCCATCACCAGCGAATTCAACAAACTCAACTTTAAAGGCCTGGAGCAGGACTGTCCCTCACACACTGAAGCCCAGTATCAGCTGGGTGAAGTGTGTCATTCCACGTCCTTGTAGACAAACTAACGGTCACACTCGCTGTGTGCCTCACTTTTCCTGGACGGGAGAACGATACGTATAGTCCAACTTTCATATCACTGAAAGTGACCCTCTGCTATTACTCCTTTATCTGGAGTGTGTTTTCTATGCTCATTAGTAGGAAATATTCCTATGTTTTGATACTATTCAGCAAACTCTGAAAATCAATTGGATAAATAGGAAGAATTTCAATAGACTGAAAACATGATTTTAAAATAAAACTTCACATTTCAGTTTATTTCAGGAAATAAACGTCAATCAATTAAATCAATTTTATACATATATATTCATTTTATATTTGACAGATTTTCTTGTTTAATGGGACCAAGGTGGCTGATGGTTGCCTTTATCTATGAACTGTATTCATAGGTGAAGTAAGACCTTGAATCCAAAGTGTATATGTAGCATTGTGTTCACCTCATTTATGAAAATGGTACTATGATGCTGCGCATCAATACTTTTAATACAAAGTGAAATGAGTAACTCACTGTGTGTATGTGAATGGAAAATGTTTAATTGTATATGTTGAATATGAAGTCATTATTTTGTGTTCTCATAAATGAATTTGAATAAATAAAGTATCTTATGAGTTCATAGATTCTCATATTCAATTTGCACAGATCATCAAAATGTCCCTTTCAGACCAAATACAGCAGATAAATATTGTCATATTGTATAAAGGGAAACAAAACTGGTCCATTTAACAGCTGGCACAAAGCACTGTATTTTATAATTTAATTTCAACAGCTCATTGAGCACAGTTCTCTGCACTAATTAATGAAACTATAATTATTCAAACCAGAAAGTTCCTTCATGTATCTTAATTCATGCAACTGACATTGTAGTCTCTGGGTTTTCTGTTCATGTGCCCCATTCACAATATCTGAACATTATAATGGAAGTTCTTCCAATTTAGTAATTTGGACTCTAGGTTGACCTGGTAAGAAAATTTGGGTCAAGTCAAGATCACTGTGACCTCGCAAAAGTATTTTTTAACTAGTGAGCATGTTAACTGCATGGAGAAAACCACGAGAGAATCCTGACACTATCAAAGTTTTTTCATTCATAGATTTGTTTCTTCTTCACAGGAGAGTGTCACGCCGGGTTCACACCGGACGCGGGGGCTACGTATTCAACACATATGGAGAAAACGTAATTTACCCTCGACCCCCGACATTTAACTGAGCAAACAGCGGAGAAGTTCTTGAAGATGGATGACATTAAATTAATAATTGAAGTGGAGAAGTACAGTGAGTTGTATGATCCTCGGCACATGTTGTATGAAGACAACACAAAAAAGGACATTTGCTGGGACGCTGTTGCAGCGAATGTTGGAGCAACAAGTAGGTAAATGCTTTTATATGATGGGTCAACGGGTGATATTATTAGCGCGGCGCGGCGCTTCAGCGTGGCTTCAGCGTCCGGTGTGAACCCGGCGTAAGAGGAAACCTATCATTACGTCTGAGAGAAATGTGTGAATCTTGCACCTATTGTCTTTGTAATTATAGTCATTACATCCATCAATCAATCCATCCATCCATCCATGATGTGTGTACAAATATATATTTGACTTATTTTAAAGAGTAAAGGAGTGACCTGTTTGTCCAGGTTGAAGGTCTTTTGAAAACATTAAAAGGTCCAAAGGGATGGCAACGGAATTTTCCTTATAACTTCTTAGTTTATGCTTACGGGAGATATTTCAATCTAGGATACAACTCGACCTAAACTTTATGACGCACCCACTGTCCATCATGTGTGACCATTGTCTGTTCATGTCTTGCAGAAGTTGATCCTGAGATCACCTGAATTCTCGAGTGAACTTTTGCCCTACTCTGGTTGAACTGTGATTGAAGTTCCCAACTACACACACACACTTTAAGAGACACTTAAATATGAGTACAGACACTTCACTTTTCATCTCACTTGCAACCTCCACCTTGTCTGTGTGATCCTTTCTGCAGAAAGCTTCTACAAATAAACTTACAAGGATAACTTTTCTCAAACCCTCGTTTTTTAACCAATTTGCCACAACAGGATCTTCAAAATTCACGTATCAAGTTTGTCACATGGCGTTAACATTTCTCATGGCACAAGTAGAAATAACCCTGATAATGAATAACCCATCACCCGTTTATCATAGTCATATCAATCTTTAGAAAACTGCTGCAGACCCTCAGCAGAAATGAAACAGCTGCTTTATAGATATAGTATTATTTGCATTGATGAGTGAACTACTCATCATCATCTCATATGCGTCCATGTGCATGTGCATATAGCTTTATGAAGACATATTTACACAAGCTCATACTTGATCAGTATTTCATTGGTGTATTGGTTTGAGCCAGCCCTCTCGTCAATGGCAATGCTCGCGTTATATAGATTCCAGTCTATCTGGAAACGTTCGTACGTTGATCTGCCTCCAAATCCGCCATCCACACGCCCACTCTCCAACATAAACGTTCAATGCAAAGCACAGCACGAATATCAAATGATGCCACCGACCAATGGGTTTCCACCGTGAGTCCTGACGGAGTAACGGCAACAGGCGATGAGAAGAGGAAGTGGAACTTTCTGACAGTGACATCGAGGTGTCAGTAAGCGAGGTGGAGGTGAAGAGTGACTTTATGGGACAGCAGTGGTGTCACCAATAAAGACAATACACTGACACCCTCCCGCTGCTGCTGTGGAGAACACAATGTGTGAGAGTTAAGACGAGAGAAAGAACCGAGTCGGAAATAAGACAAAAGGATCGCAGAACCCCGCCCCACTGTCGCGGCAGTATTTATTTATCTGGAGCATCGGACCGATTCCCTCTCATCTGTGGATCCTCAGCTCCACTCTGGGATATTGTTTGGAAAGTTTCGTCATGTCTTGTAAGTGATCGCTCCAGTGCGCTCTGTGTTCACTGTTCGCTGCAGCGATTTGATGATACACGCACAGTGTTAGAAGATTTAATCTTAAAACCCATTAATGACTCGGTTGCGTAACTCGGCGGTTGAATGGAATCTAAACGTAATTTGCTGTAATTTGTTTTATACATTTTTTAAATTTAAAGGTTCTTGTGGAACAGCTGTGTCGCTCGAGCAAAACTAAGATACTGGTTTTAATGTAAATGATGAATTGGATCAATAACCTGGGTTCAGTTCGCCACCTCACGTCTGCGGCGCCGCGTTCACTTTCTCCAAAACATTCGTACGCATGGGTCAGAGTTTGCGTAGAAATACTTAAAGTTTCCCCCAAAGTTTGCGTGAGAAGTGGCGCACTCAAGTTTCAGGCCCCGGTTTGTGCGTACGCAAAGGTTATAAATGTGACCCCTGGTTTGAGCTAGTGCAGCGTGTGTTCATCCATGTCACATACGTCAAAACATGACAATCTCACTCTGTAACAACATTAATGGACAACTAAGATCTATGAATGTGTAACTTCATGTAGGCTCCTTCATAAATCCTGCTCCGCTGCTCCTCGTACATCCTGCATCGAGGGAGTCAATGCAAAAGATGGAAGGCGCGTCAAAGAAGGTGAGTGAGTGTTGTTAGGCAGCGCATTTTTGAATACTTGAATACAGAGTTTAAAGTACTTAATTATCCTATAAGTAGCAAGGGGGAAGTTTTATTGCTGTTCTCAGACAGTGCAAGTAAAATGATATTCATCAGTTTGACAACGTTGGGAAACAAACCAAACAATGAGAAAATTCTTAAAACAAATGATGCGTTTGCAGAATAATTATATTATACAGCTATAAGTAAATACAGAAGGTTTTCTCCGTTTTCTTTTTTTTTCCAGTGTCAGCCATGTAATAGTAACGATAAATTTCAACATGAGTAAAAAATGATTCTTGAGCATTTCAAAATATTTGTCACATTAAATCAGACCAGATGATACATTTTCCATCATCTTATGGAATTTATAAAATGCATTATGAGTCACATGTTATTGTGATCATGAGTATAGGGATAAATATCTACGAACACCAGAAAAATGTCGGTGATGGATATAGTTATCTTCACATCTATGTAATGAGCTGACAACAGAAGATTTAGATGTTAAAGATGAAAGACTTTGACAAAACACTATCTGCATGGCTTGAGTATCAATGGTGGAAGAAGAACTGAGATCATTTGCTTGTGTAAAAGTAAAATCACACATAAAAACACTCTGTAACAAGTTCTAGTTCTATTTGAAAAAAAGTTGATAATTATCACCTGAAAAATGTTAAAGAAAAAGAAAAAAAATTCTCAGTATAATAAATACAGTAAAAGTACTTTAAAACTGTACTTAAAGTTGCAGTATAATTTAGTAAGTTACAAGAGTTTAAAACTTTATAACAAGAAGGTGAAGGTGTAAAGGTTAAATAGGCATATGTCACAGAGCAGAACGGTCCAGTGCACAGTGACGTAGGACTGAGCATCATGAGCGTCATTTATAATCATTACAAAGCGGTT
Source organism: Platichthys flesus (assembly GCF_949316205.1). Classification (NCBI taxonomy): domain Eukaryota; kingdom Metazoa; phylum Chordata; class Actinopteri; order Pleuronectiformes; family Pleuronectidae; genus Platichthys; species Platichthys flesus. The sequence continues at coordinate 17,743,927 of NC_084946.1, forward strand.
TGGACCCTGTGTCAGTAAAGCATTAGATTAATCATTGCATACTCTCTGCCCTCTCCTATAATGTCTAGTTCACTAAACTGTGTCACTAAAAGGTATATATCGGATTTCCACTTTACGTCTCAGCTGCAGTATTGGAGGCTGTACGCGCTGTCGATGGTGTTGGGAATCGGTGGATCATTTCAGTACGGGATTCAGGTGTCTGTCATTGCCTCACCTGAGGAGGTGAGACATCATCGCACCATACTGGATGTTAATACAATAACAAAATGGCTAAAAGCAGGTTTTCTATTATACATTTTTTATCGGAAGTTTTCTGTCCTTGACTAGGGACATGAACATTATGACTTTGACCTTTTCACAGCACGTGCAGAGTTTCGTGAACTACACGTGGTTGTGGAGGTACGACGCTCCAGTGACCGACTCTTCGAACAAGCTCATCTGGTCCTTCATCGTGGCTGTGCTGAGCCTCGGAGCTTGGGCCGGGGCCATTCACAGCGGCAGCCTTCCTGTCACCTACGGCCGGTGAGGGACACTGATCTTTACTCAGTAATCTGTCCGCCAAAGACAGCCAATGGCAGACGGAGACACCTATTGTCATACTTCTATCTCTGTGAGGACAGTCAGTGGCATAATGCATTTCGTAGCCCCTTACCCCAATCTTAACCATTACAGCAAACTGACTAACCTTAACCCTTAACCCTTATCCAAACAGAAAAACCAAGTCTTACAATTTTAACAGCCCTTTGAAAATGAGGACCGGACAAAATGTCCTCACTTTCCCCAACGTCCAGAATCAGAATCAGAATCAGAAGGTATTTATTGCCAAGTAGGTTTACATCTACCTTGAATTTGCTCTGGTTGTTGGTGCATACAATGAACGTAAAAACATATAAAGGATATATCCTTGAGGTGTGGGGGCAGAATAAAAGTCCAAGTCAGATGGGGGTCCCAGGCCTTGTTGATAAGGCCAACTGCAGCCGGGAAGAAGCTGGTCCTGTGGAGTGAGGTTTTGGTACTGATGGACCGCAGCCTCCTGCCGGAGGGAAGAACCTCAAAGAGTTTGTGAACCGGGTGGGAAGGCTCTGAGGTTGGAAGGATAGGCCACAATCTTGCCTGCACGCCTCAGGGTCCTAGAGGCAAACAGGTCCTGTAGAGATGGCAGATTGCAGCCGATCACCTTCTCAGCAGCCGATCACCAGGCAGACTGCAGACGCTGCAGTCTGCCTTTCTCATTGGCAGTAGCGAACCAGATGGAGATGGAGAAGGTGAGGATGGACTCGATTCTACAGGTGTAGAAGTGCACCATAATTGTCTTTGGTTGTTTGAACATCTTTAGCTGCCGCAAGAAGTACATCCTCTGTTGAGCTTTTTTGGTGTGGGAGCTGATGTTCAGCTCCCACTTGAGGTCCTGGGGGATGATGGTGCCCAGGAAGTGGAAGGACTCCACAGTGATGACTGGGGAGTCTCTCAGGGTGATGGGGATTGGTGGGGCTGGGTTCCTTCTAAATGGGGGGGGGGGCTACCTGCTGACGGGCGTCGCCCCACTTTTCTAAAATTTGGCTGTGATTGGGCTGCTCTACATCCCTTCTGGAGCTGCATTTCCGGTTTCATGCCCCATAATACAGGCAGAAACAACGGAAGATTTTAAAAAGAAGAATGGACAACCGCGAAGAACTCCTGTCGGAAGAGGTCCGAAAATATGAGCACCTTTATAACCCGTCGATGTCCGAGTACATTTAATGGCCGTACAGACCACCTACGCCTCCGTCTCCTCTCCAGTCACTTTTCCTGATGACTAATTATAAGAAGTTGCTCTTCAATGTCCAGCAGCTCCATCTAAATCAATTGTTGTTTGGTTGGAATCGTGAATACACTCTCTGCCATGGTTCACCGTGTGTTTGTAATGGAGAACACGACTGGTAGAAGGTAAATAAACAACAACGAATGCCACACCCACAAAGAAGGCGTCTCTCAGGTCGTCTTCGACAAAAAGCATTACTCCGCCTAGTGTTCTGGCGCGGAATTGCTTTGTAAGACACGCAACGGTTGGGGAAGCATGAATGACAACGAGTCTTGCGCCACAGCGGCGTGAAAAGACGCAGACGCAGTCGCAGAAGCATGTTTCAGGCTTAAAGGACGGCGCATGCTTCTGCAACTGCGGCTGCGGCTTTTCACGCAGTTGTGTCGACAGACTCGCATTAATTTATGGTTCTCCAATGGATGCGCGTGTTGCCAAGCAATTCACCGGCAGAACACTAGGCGGAGTAAAGCCTGAAACATGCTTCTGCGTCTGCGTCTTTTCACGCCGCTGTGGCGCAAGACTCGTTTTCATTCATGCTTCCCCAACCGTGGCGCGTCTTACAAAGCAATTCCGTGCCAGAACACTAGGCGGAGTAATGCTTTTTGTCGAAGACGACCTGAGAGACGCCTTCTTTCTTCTTCGTCGATTGTTTATTTACATAGCCACTGCGGCTCCTCGTAGCCTTTTTCTGGCGGACAAATCCGCCAGTCAGTGACAGGTTATACAAGTGATCATACTATCGGATATCTTCTGCCGTCTTCTTCTATTTGGTCTATATTCGTTCTTCTAAATCTTCCGTGATTTCTGCCGGTATTATGGGGCATGAAACCGGAAATGCAGCTCCAGAAGGGATGTAGAGCAGACCAATCACAGCCTTGCGGGCTGAGTGAGCTTGCGGAGCTTTGCCGTAAATTTTGGAAAAGGGGGTCGACACCCGTCAGCACGTAAGGAGGGATACATAAGCACATAAGGGACCCGGAAGGGCTCTTGCGCTTACGGGCCCGTGAAAACGCAGAAGCATGTTTCAGGCTTAATGCTTTTTGTTGAAGACGACCTTCATGTGTGGCAGTCGTCGTCGACTGTTCATTTACATCGCCACTGCTGCTCCTCAGAGCCTTTTTCTGGCGGACAAATTTATCCCAGATCTTCTGTTATACAAGTGGTCATACTTTCTGATCTCTTCTGCCAAACGCTCTTCTATTTGGTCCATATTAGCTCTTCTAAATCTTCTGTGGTTTCTGCCGGTATTATGGGGCATGAAACCGGAAACGTGACTCCGTAAAGAATGTAGTTAGCAGACCAATCACAGCCTTGCGGGCTGCGTGAGGCTTGCATAGCTTTGTCATATAGTTAGAAAAACTCTGACACCCCTCCTGAACGCCCAACCTTAACTTTTTGAGTTTGGCTGTGAATCAGGGTTTGTTATTATTGTAACACAACCTGGTGCGTGATGTCCTCACTTGTCACTGTCCCCACAAAGATAGAAGTACAAGCACACACAAACACACACACACATAGCATCATGACTGTTGTTTTTGTGATGCTCGACAGGGCTGTTAATTAATAGGGAACACTAAACAATTACTTGCTGACGTCTTTGCTCTTCAAAACTCTCTGACGTGACAAATTTCTGATTTGGAGCCAAAGTCACCACTTCGGCTTATTAACCAGAAAATAAAACACTAACGTTCAGCCTTAGTGTTTAACTAATCTGGTGTGTTTTGAGACACGTGATGGAACTCGCCAAGGTCACGTCAAGGGACTTTATCAGCTGCAAAGATGGAAAATATGATTAATAATAAAAGATAAAAACAACTTGTTTCAAAGGCAACATTTTTTATTTATTTATTCGGGCTCTGACAGAAGGAACTAATCTACTCAGTTTTAGATTTTTGTGTCAGTGCTGCAGTTCACACACTCCGGGCTGCAGTGATTTGCAACCACTGGATTCAAACATTCTGGAAACACGTGCATTTACCATAATGTGGAAAAAAGATGTTCCAGGTTGACTTTAAGGTTGTGAAACATAAACTTCAAAGTACAAACTTGGGACATTACCAACAACAGCCGGAGATTAACAATTCAGGTTTCAACATCTTTATTGCACTCAGCAGTGGCAGTAAGTTTAGGTCAATCCTATTTAATAAAATACCTTATTTGTCTTTTGGTCTTTCAGGAAAAAAGCTCTCCTGTTCAACAATGTTGTGGCGATGGTTGCTGCGCTGCTCATGCTCTTCAGTCGCATATCCAAATCTTTTGAGATGATCTTGTTGGGCCGATTCCTGTATGGGTATAACGTCGGTATGTTCTGATGATGCCTGTGTGTTTGTTATGTTTCTCATCTTCTCCTTTATTTTGTCAGGCTCTTAAAGGTTGTTTTTGTTTTTCTCCACAGGTCTCGGCCTGAGCGTTCACCTCATGTACCTCGGGGAGAGTTCGCCAAAGAAATTCAGAGGTTTCCTGACTCTCACCAGCTCAATCTTCATTGGTTTTGGCAAAGTTACGGGTCAAATTATTGGCATCAAGTCAGTAGTGAATTCTTACAATAATAAAACATATAATTATACAAATTCTACCATTATAGCCCCCCTCTTCCTGCCTCTTTGGATTTAAGTGTCTTTCTAACCCAGCGCTGTTTGACTCAGGGAGATGATGGGAACAGAGGACATGTGGCCGTATCTCTTGGCTGTTAGTGGTATTCCTGCCATCCTGCAGTTTGCGATGCTGCTTTTCTTCCCTGAGGCGCCTCGATACCTTTACATCGACAAAGGAGACACTGAAGGCTGCAAAAAAGGTGAGTGGACAGTTTTGTAATCAGCATTTCACACTTAAAGGCCGGCGCATGCTTCTGCATTTTCAAGGACCAGCGTGCCACTTGCATGCGTCGCCCAATTTTTCTAACTATATGGCAAAGCTACGCAAGCCTCACGCAGCCCACAAGGCTGTGATTGGTCTGATAACTACATCCTTTCCGGAGTCATACTTCCGGTTTCGGAAGATTTAGAAGAACTAATATGGACCGAACAGAAGAGTGTTTGGCAGAAGAGATCAGAAAGTATGACCACTTGTAGTGGCGATGTAATTAAACAGTTGACATCGAATGCCACACAACTCTTGGGTTGTCTTCCACAAAAAACTTTACTCCACCTAGTGGTCTGGCGGTGAATTGCTTTGCAATGCGCGCAACCATTGGAGAACCATAAATTAAAACGACTCCGTCGAACACAGCTGCGCGAAAAGCCACAGTCACAGTTGCAGAAGCATGCGCCGGCCTTTACAAGAAGGGCTGGATTTGTAAACCTTCTTGATTGTGATGCTGCAACAACTTCAATGAGCAGTTGTCAGAGAGAGAGAAAGTTCAGATTGCGTCACAGATCAAGTCTATGGTTTTGAATGTGTTCACTGGCAAATATTTAATCTAACAGCGCTGCAGTGGCTGTGGCAGGAGGAGGACTTGAAGCAGGAGTTGGACGACATGGAGCAAGAGAGACTGAGCTCACAGGGAGAGAAGGCGAAGACCGTGAAGGACGTGTTGACCTCTCGCTGTGTCAGGTGGCAGCTGCTGACTCTGGCCATCCCCTGTGCTGGTATACAGTTCTGCGGCATCAACGCTGTATGTTCCCGTCAGCCGCCCTGAGACACATGTTCTAATCTCACCTCATGCGTCTCATCTAGTTGAATGGTTTCTCATCTTCTAAGCTCTACTTCTACGCCTTTGACATCTTCCGGGAGTCAGGAGTGCCGGAGGAACAGATGCATTACTTGGCCATTGGTATCGGAGCAACAGAGTTAATCGCCATAACCCTGTGTGTAAGTACATCTGTCATGAATCATGCAAATCACACTTAAAACAACACAACTCCAAAACCACTCAGAAAATTAGAAAAGTGCTCAATAGAGAGTGCACCGCCACCACCGAACACACAAGCCACCAAACCATTAAACGAATGAGTGAATAAACGAACGAACAAGCAAACAAATGAACAGGGTGAAAACATAATCTCCTGGGAACCACTGTTGGGTAAATTCAGGCCTGTTGTGTAATTCTATAACATCCCTGTTGTGTCTCAGTCTTTTCTGATAGATCGCGCTGGCAGGAAGAAGCTAATGGGCTATGGCTATTTACTAATGGGCATCACAATGTCTCTACTCACTGCCATGTTGTCCATCAAGGTAACTGTGCTCCATCATTCCACGCGTCCTCCTCCTCCTCCCCTCTGTCCTGAGGAGGAAAAATGATAAATCCTCGTCTTTTTTCACAAAGGATTTGAATTCATCGATCCCATATGTGAACATCGCCCTGATCTTCTGTGTCATCTGCATCTATGGACTTGGACCCTGTGAGTTTTCTGTTGCCTGTGCTCGTCCTCACAAGTGATTTATTATATTTATTTGTGAACGCATTTTTTAAATAAATGAAAATCTCCTTTTAGCCGGTGTTTCCATGGCTCTTCCCGCTGACCTTTTTCTTCAAGCCTGGCGTCCTTCTGCCTACGTGATCAGTGGGACGGTCAACTGGCTCTCCATGTTCCTCGTGGGGATGTTATTTGGCTATGTAGTGGTGAGATATATGCGCCACGTATCATTATTTCCAGTCATGAACATAGGCTACATCTATCTCCTAATATCTATAAACTGTGAATTGAACAGCCTGTTTTCATCTGTTTTTATGCAGGATGGACTCGGAGAGTACTGCTTCCTGATCTTTGTGGCTTACTGCATTGTCAGTGCAGGATTTATGATTTATTTTGTCCCAGAGACAAAAGGAAAAACAATGCTTGAGATTATGGAAGAGTTCAACAAAATAAATTACAAGAACGATGGAAACGACATTGAAAGGACAGACATCACACTTGCAACTAAATTATGAATATTATATACATATAAACATGATTTACTCTTTAACATTGTTTAGATAAGTCCTGTACAATCAAGTTATTATTATTCATATGTTTTATTATTCATATCTTTTCATATTTTTAAATCAAATATTAAACCACATGTTTTTAAGAGGGCAACCTTTTCATTAATAGTAACATCTAACTACAGAAATGTATTAAGCCAAATGTTTTCAAGGACTGAAACGGAGGACATCCCCTCAGCAAACTTTGGGAAAAGGCAGCCCCTCATTCCACTGAAGTTTCTTGCTTAGTTTTCTTAATGACTGGATGCCATATGCAAGCATGGTTATTTTATTTAAGACATAATTCAAAACTACACCAAATGCAGAAAAAGGTCAGTCTTAAGGTAGCTAGTTCATTCACTGAAGTATTGCCTGAGTGTTGTAAAAGCAGTATTAGCTGATGTGATCCGGGCACAGTACACTGCCAGATGATAGTTTTAAATTGTTCGTTGAAAAAAGACACACAAGCTGAATAAAGTTGAATAGGTTTCTGAACTCGTGTGACCTCCCAGTCTGTTCTGTTCTTCACAATAAATATCAAATTTAAGTTACGTAACAATTTTTTATTAAATGATTATGATCATGTCATTTTTTATATTTAAGAAATAGTACAACCAGCCCATTTCAACAATAATGGATCACCTGACAAATGTACGTGCAGATACATCGCAACCACTTTTTTGTGAAACTCAAAATATTAACTGAACGGGCGTTAGAAGCGTTAACTGCAAAATAATAAACCAAAGAATATATCATAGCTAATGTAACCCCCTGAATCTGAATATTCCACAATTTCAATCAAGGGGTCTTAAATGCTGCACGGTGAATCATAGAAGGTCAGAACCCCACAGACATGGATCAACAGTCCGGTGCTTACAACAATATCTTATGTATTGGAAACTTTAAATTGATGTGAATGTTAGTTTGAAAGTATAAACCACCGTCGAATGTATAAATAAGATGTTCCAATATCCATCAGAAAAAAATACAACCTAAATATAAGAAGCTTTTTCATTTGCAATTTATTTGACGCCCACATCTCTGTACCAACAAGAGAGATGAGACTCAATGACAGAGTACAAAAACAAATATCTATAGAAAAGTATGCTTAAATTGAAATATGTCCAAAGACACATGTAGGTCACATGTTTAAAGAGCAATCTTGTTGCGTACGATGATAAAATACCAAGGTAACATATTGTACATTTCATTTGTGTGAGTTCTTTATACAAAAGTGTCAATGCAAGTCACTCTGTACAATTTTAAACCTTTAGAAAAGAGGATCTTTTTTTTAATCCACTGCTGTGCACAATCAGTATTTTTGAAGGCACTTTGCAACAGACCAAAAGCAGAAAGCAAAAACCATTAAGGTCGAAATAATCAATGGAAAGATTGAAGTACCAACAGGAGTGAAACAAGTCATACATCCCTGTGAAGAAATTCCTTCCTGACGGCATCGTCCACATGATTTCAAACAAATAATCACAACACAACCCTTAATAACGTTTAAGTTGTAAATACCTTAGTGCAGAGTGGATCAAAACAAAAGAAGAACAAAAGACGTGAGTCGTGCGGCCGGCAGTGTGAGCACTACCAGAGCAGCGTGACAGCAGAGTGACCAGTGAAACCATTACTGCCACCAACCAGTGATCGACATTCAGTCCCCAGCTCAGCTCGCATGCCAGGCACATGCAGTTTACACTTTTCAGTCAAAATGGCCATAAGTTAACACCCCTCCATACAACAGACAAGAAAAAGAACTATATATATGTACAGGACCACCACTGACAAACATTGATCATATTGGTTGGTTGGTTCATATATTTATATATCTATAGACGGTGTATGTGAATGGTATATACACTTGTAACAATCACAATAAAAACATAAATAATATAGGAATGTACTGAATTCAACAGACAAATTTACTTACAAATAATAATTAAACAGAAGCAGGAAACAGACACATGCATAACACACACACACACACACACACACACACACACACACACACACACACACACACACACACACACACACACACACACACACACACACACACACACACACACACACACACACACACACACACACACACACACACACACACACACACACACACACACACACACACACACACACACACGAGGTGATCATGATACCCAATAATTACATCTCATATTGTTTACTTTGCAACTGTGTTATTTCAACCTTGTATAGATCTACGTTTCAGTGTGAAGAGATTATGAAAACGATTATTCTTATGAACTAATCCATTAACTCAATTGGTCGATCAATAGAAAAATGCATTAACAACTACAGTGTCTTGTTTAGAGGTTAATGGTTTCTTGAGCTTCTGCAGTGAGTTTGCAGCTGTGGCATTTATGACAGCATACTAAGTATCTTTGAGTTTTGAACTAAATGGACATATATGATTCAGAAAAAAATCTGCCGGATAATCGATAATGAAATAATAATCAGTTATAGACTTAAACCTCATTTAAGTCAGATTATACTATACAGATCTTTGCATTCAATCACAGATGTCATACTGGGTTATTTAAAAAGTACAAATGGCTCGTTTATGTTTGTTCTCATCACAGGAATGTCTTGGGTTCAACAGTTTGAATTAAAGACAGCGAGGTGGATCGCTTGTGCCTTAACCGAGCGGAAGTTAGTGCAAAACACAAGTCGTGTCATCTACACAACAGAGCAAGCGAAGGATAGATCACTGACAGAGGGGCTGATCAATACAAGACGTGCAGGCGAAGAACATGAATAAACACTGGACAAAGAACATGAGCTTAGTTACTTGTCTCTGAAAAAGTTGCATTACGTTTGGTCGGTGCAGGAGCTGGTGGATCAGGGCATGAAACCCTCCTGGAACCCATTAACTGCTGCACAACGCGCACACAAGAACACGCACGGAACTCCATTTAACATGATCTACAGTGAGAAAATTATCAAAATGAGCAAATCACAAGATTTTTGTTTGACAATCAAAAATAAAAAACTGTACACACAAAAAAAAAGAAAACGGGCATGAATAAGTTAATAAAATATAATTTACATTTCTCAAAAAATAGACTGAAAATATACCTGACCTTGGTCCCTGGTTAATGTACACCACTGATTTAATTACTAACAAACAATACTCGGAAACTTCGTCATTGTTGTGGGGGGGTGTGGGGGTCCCAACCAGCTCATGGCATGTTTCAAGACCGATTTTGAATCTGAATTTACCCGACGTGATAGAAAAAAAACTATTTCATTAAATGATAAAAAAACATTCCTGGACACAGTATAAATCACAATAATAAATGGCTTTCCTCTCCTTAGGTTTGCACTTTTTTATATTAATTCTTCTTCTTTTCTTTTTTTTCTTAGTAATGATCAGATAAAAAAAATGATAAAGGGCTATTCACAGCCAAATGAGCTGCCAGGGGCACATTCTGTAAGATGTCACATCAGTGTACCAACTCTGGTCAAGAATCACAAATACAACTATCCTCTGAGGCTTTTTGCTAAGTAATGACGAAAACAGGTCCTTCTCTGTACTGACTAAATAAGGAAGATTTAAAGCTGCTGGGGCTTCGAGGTCATTTTCACTTTTTACCTTTAATTCTAGAAATCCAATAAAGTAAACCAATAAAACTTGATTAAGCTATGATTAACACACATTAACAACAAAGCACTGTGGTGTTAATATCTTCTGAGGTAGCTTAATTACATTTTTTCTAATGGGTGAAATATTTTTTGCCAACTTCTAAGACCCCAAATGTGTTTTGTGTCGGTGCCATAACAAATAAAATGTAGATTTAATGATACTTGTTTTAAAAGTGCTTCTGAACTGTCCGTTGTCAGCTACAATCCTGTCAATAATGATTCCCAAAGGTCCTTGAAAACTATCAGTGTTACTCAGCCACCTTTAAACCCACACTTTTTGTACAAAGTTGTGTCTCGTAATAAATGCGTATTTGAAATATGCCGTGTGCCTGTTAGGAATATAATTAATTGTCTGAAATAAACCGATTTGCAACAAAACGTGTCTGAAAAATTTAGGCCCATTTAAATCCATCGTCTTAATAAAAACTAAATCCAACATAAGTACAGAGCTCAGTCCTCCTGTTGCTGAGGTCAAGACTCTGTTTATATGAAAGATTCAAATCTGTTGTAATGGCCAAGGGTTGATTTACCAAGTACATCAGAGCCGGCCGACATTTAAAAGAAAATCATAATTTTAAGAATGCCGTAAATAATTAATTTCATGTCAGGAACATATGTGCAGCTAAGATTAACACAGAAGCCAAAAACAACTGAGAGCCTACCAAACATAACTTCAACAGGTTCATATCAGACAAAGGAAATAAAACCTTCATGTCGTTTCTTCACAAAGGAAATGTACACAACGTTCACTTTTCATACTCTGAAAAAGTAGAAAAAGTAGGAATCGTATGGCAGTCTCTGACAAAAATATTGGATACACATTAAGCAACGCGACAAACAGAAAAAAGTCTTCTTGAGGCAAAGTTATTCCCAAAAAACGGAGCATCTTCTGTGGGCAACCCGGCTTTGTCCAACAAGTGACAAGCTTCATTATATCTCCAGCAAACTTGTCACTTCCCTCCAAAGTCGAGTCCACTTTGACCTTCCTCAGCGTCCACCAGTGACGAGGCGAAAGCGGACTGGACAATCTGAAAGCCAAAGGACTCGAGCAAGGACATGTTTTGTTGGGGGGAGAAGGGAGAGGACAGGGACGGGGTCTGCTCACTTACACCAGACCCTGAAACTCCCTGGGCCTTCTGGCCTTTGTGAACTCTGTGCTGGTGCTTGTTGAGGTAGGACTTTGTGCGGAAGGCCTGACCGCAGATCCCGCAGGTGAACTTCTTCTCAGGGTCCGTCTTGGCTTTGGATCCCTCGGGGGAACCCAACGCCCCTGCTGAAGCTCCGTTGCAGGATAAGGATGGCATCTCGAGCTCCGGCTCGTCGGGTTTGTGTGGAGATGTCAGTTCGTCACTGTTTGGCATCTCTCCAAATGAAGGATCTGATTCCTCGGATTCCAGATGAGGACATTTCTCAGCGTTCTCCTCTCCGTCTGAGGTAAATGCCACATGGGTAGGAAGAGGGGAGTGAAGAAGGAGGAAAGGGGAGGGAAGAGAAAGATAAATCAGGACATATTATTATTAAACAAGTTTTTGACAAATACAACTTTAATCCAGTAGTTGGCTGGCACCTGCGAAAGTCTCAAACTTAAACATCAGGTGCTCAGAGAGAAGACAAAAGCACAATTGGAACAAGATGAACAATTGATTTTAAACATTAATATTTGAATTCAGCAAAACAGAGAAGAAAGACATTGCCTTCAAAAACGTGTCTACAGGGTTGAACTGTACTATCATCTAGCTCAGTCCATCTGCATAGTGTCCACTGAGGATTGTGCTTTGATCATCCAACCATTGGGCCATGCTTGCACCATGCCCCCAACCCACCCTCCTGCCGGACCGTACTGACCTGTAACAGGCCCATGGACGGGGAAGCCAGGCACCCCGCCAGAGCGACACTCCCAGAAATATGGAGTCCCACCTGGCTTCCCCATGAGCAGCTCAGGCTGCAGGCCCAAGGCTGGAGGGCCAGGCTGTGGATGAACTGGGTGTCCAGAGAGCCCATGAAAGCGACCCTCCGCCTCAGACGAGGTGAGAAGCAGCTGGCGACTGGCGCACAGGTCTACACGACACCCGGCCAGGGAGAAAGGAAGGGGGAGGGACAGACATAACAGGCCGGCGGAAACCATATGGACAGAATTACCTTCATTTCATCACTAGTATTTGAAATGCAGTCGGTAAACACAGTGTGCAGGACAGGTTTACTCGTATGAATGAATCCATGCTGAGTGAACCCCACCATGGAAGCTGTCTGGGACGAATGAATGTTATCCCTCCATACCCGGTCAGCTTAATCCTTATAAGTAATTATTTGTATATTTAATGAAAACAGTTAATGTTCGTGAAAAATACACCGGATGTGAGTTCATCTATTTGAATAGCAATTGGAAGTACTTAGTAATCCCAAGTAATAATAAAAAAACACAACTATGAACAACACAGAAGGTTTGCTCACTGGTTAACGCACAAAGCCAGCATTAAGTGCAGTTCCCATCAAACTGGACAATTACTAAAGAAAATGTTGTTAACATAGTAACAGCAAGTGTAGTTTCTGAATGGACAAATTTCTAAATGTGAGTTTCTCAGTTTATTTTAAAGTTAATCAGACGAGTAGTCAACAGATTAAATTAAAGGCAGACGGTATTGTTACATTTCCTTGTTCATTCTGTTCAAACAGGCCAAATTAACAGTGGGAAAAAAAACCATTCTGTGAATTCTCAGTATTTTTCACAAACACAACTTAATTGTCTCACATGACATTAAATTCAGACTACAGTGAAAAAAAAAATCGGTAAATATAGTGACAGTACACATTTCTGGCAATTTCCAAGGGAAATTATACTTTCAGCTTTTTCTTCTGGGAGCTTAGCTGGAATCTGCCTGATGACAGAAAACCTTTTTATACTTTTGTTCAAGTTCATTTACTGACACATGATCATTTAAAACTGTTCAACTGTGAAACAGCTAATTTTGACCAGCTACTATTTTACAGCCTATCATTGCTATTTGGTAGACTAATATGAACTATTTTCTGCCATAAAAAGGTAATATTTTGTGGCTAAAAATAATGTTTAAATGGCAAAACTAAACACAAATCTAAACACAGTGCCTATCATGGCTCCTTTAGTTTTCATGCATACTGTGCAGTTGACCAAATAATACTGGAAGTCCATTAAAAAAAGGCTTTTAGAAGTTAGAAGTTATATACTTATTGACGGTATGTGCCAAAAACTCTGAAGCGAGAATATGTGATTTTGCTGCGGGTTAATGTCTTTATGGGACTTAATATGTATAAACATGGTGAGGAAATTGAATGTTGATGATAATAAAATCATGTCTATCTGGTACAGCTTTAAAATTGTTCTCATCACACCTATTAAACAACCTATGTGGTCTAATAACCACATACCATCGTTTCATTATGCTGCTGCCAACACAAAGCTATAGTTAAACTGATCCTGGCGTTATGAGTTCACTTCATGACTGATGCTAAAACTTGATGTCACAAAAGATACTGCAGCAAAACAGAGATTTGTAAATCAGCACATAGTGAAACAAATCTATAGTTCTCCACAGACTACAATCTTCTTTAGCCCTAAAAGAAACAGCCTATTTTACTCACCTTTATTTCCTAATTTCTCAACTATTGCATAAATCTCTTCACCTGCCTCAAACAGAAATCTACGTATCTGCTTCAGAATATAATTAAATCCATAATTATTGTTATAGCTACCATCTATTATGCTATGCAAATGGGTAAATTGTTATTTTGTCGAAAAGTAAGTTCCAAGTACAAATCAAAAGAGAAAATGATTGGTTATTTTTGCCAGTTGTGGCTCACTTTGATGTGTGCACTGTCTCTATGCTACTGGTTCTCCCACAAAATTGCACAACAAAAGTTTCAGTGAATCCAGGACATATGGAGGGCACATGAGGACGGACACATTGCTGGACAACTGCTGATGAACCAGCCAAGCAGGTTCAGACACTGTTTATATGCTGCCATGGCCATGCAAGACAGACACGCACATACAAAAGCAAAGTATGCTTCATATTCTTATGTTATTATAAGTAAGAACACAAGTCTAGAAATATAATTGTGCTCAATTGCTAATCTATGGCAAATACAGCATGTTGCTATACTCTTCTGCCCTTTGACTAGAGTCAGTGAAACTACTGTGAGCTTCTAATGTGTCCAGCACTTTTCCTGCAGCTTGTTGAACCATGAGGTTAAGCTTAGCTTAGTTCTAATGTGAAGTGGCCCCCAACTGTGAGTGTTAATTCAGAGGAGTTTTATATCACTAGATTGAAACAAAACAGTTGTTACTTAATATTTCAGTCACTGGCAGATATAACTGAAGCACCTGCCAAGGCAATTAGTTTGTTAATATATGACCCAAATTATTGAGGAGTAAGGGAAATACTATAAAGTAGATATTTAACACTATGCAAATTAAATCAAACTAAAAAGGTAAATAAAATCAGCAAGGTCAGCACTATCTGCCATTTCCCTTAATTCCAAACTATATGAATATTATGTATTCTAAAACAAGGGGCAGATTTTAGTAAACTTTACAATTTATATTTTAAAGCATATCTGTTGAACAGCAATAACTGGCATTTTTGGAGGATAACTTTTGCAGATAGCTTGTGGTGCTGCAGTCCCTTCAGGGTTTACACAGGGCTGTAGATTGTTTCCTAGAAATTGGCACTAGAATCAGTACCAGCGATGGCATTTCTTAAGTTTTGATGCAACCCAAACAAATTAAATCAGTGGTATGAATCTAAATAGTAATTACTTAAAATTTGAAAATACTTTATTTTGGATATACACCACAGTCCGGCTTACCTCCCTAGTCATTGCATAAAAATGGTGTAATAGCTAGATAATAATAACCGAAATGTCCTAATTGAGCCGTACAATGACAACAGGGAAAAATTTGTTTCCATCCACCTGATTACCACAGAGATGTTATGTATACACTGCCCCTTCTTAGCAAAAGACCCTGACAGCTCACTCACAGAAGGACAACCAGCAGACAAAATGATTGCACAGTAGTAAATGTTTGGCAGTGCGGTGAATGTATACTTGTGCTTTAAACATACACACAGATGCAGCAGCATGTTTCTCCACAAAGCAGCAGCGCATATGAAAGCCAGAAACATGACAATTTGGGATGGGGCGGTCGGCCGCTTGCCTTCCACTGAGCACTGGTGTCCCATGTGGTAAGGGGTGCCGTTGTGCATCTGCAGTCCCCCCCGTGGCTCGGGGAAGTTGTGCATTGTGGCTGAGGGGGGCAGTGGAGAGCCGTGGTGTGTCTTTATGTGGACCTTAAGGTAGGACGCAGTGGAGAAACCTGGGACCAGAAGAACAAAGAACACGGCAGTCGTTTGACACACACAAAGCCTTGGCTACAAGAGGGCCGTCATGTAAACAAGGACGGACGGACATCGACAACCCTCACCAGGAGATCAAAAGTGGGGCGAAAACCAGAATAACACATATGGTTAATCGAGGGAAAGCTCAATAATTTTTCCTTTCCTTAATTGTAAATCACAACAAAACAGCATCACTATATCAACAGCAAAAGCCTGCACCGGGCAAGCAACCAAATTATTTTAAAAACAGCCTTGGGTGCCACCTCATCCACCAGAAGAACATTAGCAGGTCCAAAGTACAGACACAGCAAGAGTCAAGTAAACTGTAAAGAGATGTTCTCATTGATCAAATCACAATATCTACATCACCCTCTGATCTGATATATGCACCTACAGGTACTCCTTTTTGTAGGTTGTTTTTGAAAAACCAACAGGGTGATGTAAAATAACGAAATTGACTTTGATTCAACGACATGCTTTTTAATTCCAATCCTGTCTGGGAGGTGATTTTCAGAAAATCGCATTACAACATTGTAGCACAAGGAAGGACACAAATTACTGACGAGGAAGAAGATGAAATAGGAACCAGGATTCAGTCCTAATACCACACACACAAAAAGGCACCACACAGGGTTATCATCCTTTGCGGTGTAACGTTACAGCTCTATGGTGGCAGCATTGTTCGCCGCCTCTTTCAAAAACTGTAAAACTTATTGAATCTGATACATATTTGGGAGGTGAGCACACTGCGTTGCCAGACGGAAGCCATACAATATTCAACATGAACGTCTTCACTTTTATAGAGACACAGTCACAACACTCTCTTGAGTCGACCTGCAGGACAGGATTACAGGACATCCTGCAATTGCCAATTATTGATAAAAATCAACAATTTTAGAAAAGCTCTAACAACTACAGCAGTCCAACCGTAACACCATCCCTCCTCATATTCCTATTAGCAGCTGCAGCGACATCTGAATACATGTCATCCGCCATTTGACATGGGGCAGAGTTGTCTCGGTGAACTTTGCAGACATGTGGTATGCTGCCGTTTTCCAGGATTACCTTTGTTGCAGATGCCGCAGTAGTTATGTGTTCCTTCACTGTGCTTCTTCAGGTGATCCGTCATGTAGGCAGCGCGCAAGAACTTGCCGCAAACTTTGCATGGGATTTTGTCCTCGTGACAGGCGAGATGTGACCTGAGGCGATCTCTCGTAGCAAAAGAGGCATTACAAATCTGTAATACAGTTATTGACACGTTAATGTCTCGCTTACATATGGGGGTTTTAAATACAGTCATTAGCTACAGGGTTTTATTATGTATAACAACTCCAATCTGTGGATTCCATGCGTTACCTGGCACTTGTGGGGTCTCTCTGTTGTGTGAACTTGTTTGATATGTCCGTTCAGGTGGTCGGGTCTGGAAGAAGAAAAAGGAAACAAGAGCCAGAGGTGACTGTGAATTTCTAATATGTTCATTACGACACAGCTGAAGATCGCTGGTAGGAGATGAACTAAACCATGCAAACTAACATGCCTGAACACAGGCCAAGTCAGTAATATTCGATTATTATATTCAATCTGTTTGGTGTCTTTTCAAAACCGAAAAATATTGTTTCCCCATGTCTATTAATTGATAGATGAAAACACTCCTGCACACCCTTCTACTGATAGTGAGCCTTGTTTGTGACATTTGAGTGCCAGACCTTCGTCAAAATTATGCAAAATAACTGTAAGTAAGAAATCGACCAGAACTGTTATTAATAACACTAACACTGATTGATCTATTAAAAAAGTAAATGACTGAGGGCAGACGTTTATTGAGGTGTCACTTTATATGGGATCATTAGACTAAATTACTGTAGCTTCTTCCTCCTTCTTCCTGTTCAGTATACCATGAAATGAATACAGTGGGCGTAATATCAGTTTGACATTGAAGACAACCAGTAACAATAGCTGGCACATACATGACCATGAATACAATAGTTGAAGTTTGGCACAAATTATTAGGGGAGTGCTCCCATTCACATATTGTATTATTATTTCTTTGACTGTTGCCTGTGCTGCAAACAGATTTTCCAAATAGGGACAGATTTGTCTATATAACTATATAAATAACCCTAACCTACATATGTTAAAAAAAAAGAGGTCCTCCATTCTAAAGCCGTATAAATAAACCGGGCTATTTCACAGCAGACATTTAACTTTAAATTTAAGCACAGACGTAACTGACCACATTACAGATGGCTTTTCCTCTGTGTTCAGATGCTCTATTAATGACAGTGTGACAGGGCCAGCGGTCCTTCTCCTCAGCAGACATTTTGACTTGTCACAGCAGGCCCAGATGTTACTGATAACATTAACAATGACTCTGTCTGTTTGCAGTGGTTAACTCCATTATATACACGCGTGTGTCCCCTGTTATAACAGGTCAAAATGTCTCCGGCAAAAAAAACTACTGAATAGAAAAGTAGTTTTTTTTTTCAAAAAGTTTGTGAAAGGGGCAAATTATGTGTTAGATAAGATAATCCTTTGTTGGTCCCGCAGAGGGAAGAATTTACAACGTTAAGGCATCAAGAAAGTAGTGATGTATAAACATCAGTATAAATCTTAATAAAATTCATGTAAGGAGATATATGAAAATATAAAAACTAATATATACAGTGTTGACAGAATATGTACAGTGTGAATATGTCTACACTGAAACAGATTGCACATTTCACAGATGGAGATTAATATGGCAGAGTTCAAAAGTGAACCTGGTTTAAAGTGCAGACGTATATTTTATGTGCACAGCGGATTTACTGCTGCAATAAGAAACCTGCATTCATGCTTCGGAGACATTCATGTGAAGTCATAAGGAATCGAGGATCATATATTTGGGAGTAACTCTTGATACTTGATAATGCAACCCACCTGTTGATGAGCCACCACCAGAGTGAACGTCTCCCCCACTAACACAGGTACGTCTCTCTCATCGACCTCCATTGTTTTCCCTTTCTCTACGTCTTTCAAACCTGTGTGACTGCTGCTTTTTTTTTTTAACGCATCATCCGTCCTGTACGTGGACCTCCAGTGCAGCAGGTGGTGACATCGAGTCAGTGGCTGGGCCTGACAACCACCGAGCCTGGGAAACAGAGCTGGGCACTTGGTGTGCATGTGTGTGGGAGTGCGGCTGAATTACATGATGCCTGATGTGTGTACTGCAGTTATAAAGCTGTGACAACACTGTATGTGTATCCTCTCCAATCACTGTCACACAGGGACTTGTGTTTTACATTATCATTACAGAGAGCATCTTTACCTCTGGGTTTGATGTGTTGTCAACTCACAACAACAACAACAACAAATCACATGTTCTCCCAAAAGTGGAGTATCCTTTAGACACAGATTTACAAAGCAGGAGGCTGAGGCTCGGTCCCGCCACTGCTTTCCCCACAACTCCAAACACAAAGACATGCTGTGTGAAAGCTCAGCTCACCTGGAGAAGCCTTTACCGCAGCTTTGGCACACGTACGGCTTCCCGACGGAGCCGTCGTGGGACCGCACATGGTAAGACATCCTGTCCTTGCGTTTGAACCGGAGCCCGCACACGTGGCACGCGTACGGCTTCTCCCCGGAGTGGGAGAGCTTGTGTCGGTTCAGGTGATACACGTCGCGGAACACTTTCCCGCAAATGTCACAGCCGACGTGCCGCCTGGTCCTCTCCCGCTTGCGTGGGTTGTCCATCGACAGGCCGCCGGGTAACTGCAAGCCGTTCTCCACCAGACCCGGGTGGGACATCAGCGACAAGCCGCCCGCCGGTGACAGGCTGTCACCGAGGCTGTGCGCGCCGCCGCTCGAGGCTCCGTGCTGGGCTTCGTGGTTCTTCAAGCGGGAGGCTTCGGTGAACGCTTTCCCGCAGGTGCCGCACGGAAACAGCCCGTTGTCTTTCTGGGGGGTGCTGTGGTTTAAGTGAAGCGCCTCCACGACACCACCCGCTTTCTTTGGTCGGCCCCTGCTCCTCTTTGACACCGGGGAGCCGTCGCCGTCGTGATGAAGCGTGTTCCCCGTTAGCTCCGCGGTCGGGGACACGGGCAGTCCGCCGACATGGTCCAGCATCGGCACCGACGACTCCGCGCCGTCTACCAGCAGCACGGCGGCGGCGGCGTCCTCGTTCGCTTCCATGGACATCTGCGCATTGCTAGCAAAGCTCTGGCCGTTCAGCAGCAGCCCTGTTCCGTTCACGAGCCCCTCCTGAGCCGCCGGAAAACCCAGCTCCGCGGCGGCCGTGGCCTGGAAGAGGCTGGCTTCTCCCCCCCGAGAGGTCGGGACCAGGATCTGGATGTTGGACTGTTTGATGACCTCCTGACAGATCTCGATCACCGACCTCATCAGCAGGAACTTGGCAGCTGTCATCAGCTCCGGGAAGCACTCGAGCCGCACCACGATCCTGGAGGTGTACGCGAAGTCCAGGATGTCTTTGAAAACTTTCGGGCTGATCGTGTGCATCTCCAGCTCCTTGGCGTCGCCGTCGCCCTCCGTCTGGCGGCCGAACACCGACTCGAAGTACTCGCTGCAGGCGGCCAGCACAGCCTTGTGGGCAGGGAAGCTGTCCTCGCCGACGCGCAGCACCACATCGCAGAACCTGCCTCCATCTTTCCTCTGAACGTTGAGGTTGTGTAGCATCTCCGCGCTGTGCTTGCTCACCTGGTAGGTGTACGAAGAAGTCCAAGACGGCTCCGCTACTTTCTCCATGCCGAATTCATCCAAGAGCGGCCGTCTGGACGCGACAACGGCCGGCGGAGAGGCGGATTGCGTGCGACGACCGGGATCGGTTGATTCCAGCGAGCTACAAAATCCAAAAAACCAACCGCACCACCGCGTCGGTTTAGCATCGAGCGTCAGACGTTAGCTGTAGCAAGCAGCGAAAAATGGCAGCCCCCCAGCTTCCTGTGAACTTTGACCCTGGGTTTTTGAGGGGTGGGGGTCGCTCTGGTTTTGTGAGAAACGTCTCGTATGGGGTTTCATGCTGTGGTGTGTGTGTGTGTGTGTTTGAATTCGGTTCTCTCGTCACAACCACGGTCGCTCGGGGGAGAAGAGCAGCAGAGCCGGGGTGTTCGGTGTTTATGGCAGATTGTGAACACGCAGGTCTCTTCCTGTCTGTGTGTAAAACCCCTCCCCCACCAACCACCATCCAGCCCCCTCCTCCCTGAGAGCTGACTGTAAACCATCACACATGTACTCCAGCATACATGTACTACACCACACTGTCTGTAAACCCACTGATCACACGTGGACTATATCACACTTGCACAATAGAGAGCTGCCCTTAAACCCACTAATCACATGTTCTCCATCATACATGTACCACATAACACTGTCTGTGTACTCACTGATCATACATGTCACTGAAGAAGTAAACTGTAATTTTACAGTGTTTTCAGTTTAGAAATAGGACCTACTTTTACATAATCCTTAATAAAACATAAAATGTAAAGCTACTTCCCTCTTATGTCCACTCATATCATATAAACATAGGTTATCTGGTTACACATTTGGTTAAGACACTATTTATAAAGGGTGAGTAAAGCTGTAATTAATGGAGAACTTTTTTTTAAATCATCAGTGTCTGGGATGCAAGGTTTTTGCATTATAATTTGTGTGTCTTCATTATGACTGCTGCATATGGGTTTTGTGTTTCCTAAATGATCCATTAGAAATAGTTGGTCACCTTTATATCATGTTGAAAATTGAAGTCACTGGATATTCAGTACATGTCAGCAGTTGTTTATGTTTCAGGTATGTTTGTCCACATCCTGCTGCACTGGTGACACTGCCCAATAGATGTGGCTCCCCACTGAATTAAGCAGCTTCTAAAAATGAGTAATGCTGGAGGATGTTCAACAACCTGGCCACCCCAACGCTGTTCTTGTAGGTGGCTTGTAACTGATAAATAATTCCCCACTAATACTTTATATAACATTTATAATGCAATTAAAGGTTTTAAGCCCTTTTAATTGTGCTCAATCCGAAACCTTAAGAATAATTATTCTACCCAAGTAGCTTAAATAGTTAAACACACTATTCTAACCATCAGCAAATACTGAACAGTTTGTTTCATTATATTCATGAAAAAAAATTGCTTTATGCTTTAAACATTTTTAAAGCATAAAAAACTAGGACCTTCTTTGAAAGTACAGGAACTACAAAATCCCATTAAATGGTCATTTAAGAATTGCAAACAAGACATTTGTGGATAGTGAACAATATTTCTAAACGACTAACATTAGTGCACCATCGTGTCTTGCTCACATACTCATCAATGCAATCTCTGCATATATAACTGCCCCGATTTTTTAACAATGACCATTTAACACTGCTTTACATACTTAGATACTGTACAGTATATACAAGAAATGTTGTACAAATGGTTATAATACCCAGAAGTTCAGTATGTTTGACGAGAACAGCCAACACTGTACAAAATAAAATTCAGACTTCAACTTGATGCCAATTTAAATGGGTAAAACAAGACAATATAACCTAATGCAGCTACAGGAGTAGCTCAACATTCAAATTCTACAAATTTACATGGAGCGTTCGTTATTGACCCTACCATTTTAAGCCATGTTGTTCATATTGCTATGGAACCTGACAGCATTATGTTAAAGCAGTATGTCCAATATTTTGCTCTCCTTTAGGCAAATCAGGCAGAACATTAGAAACACTTAATCTGATTCATTGCAGTAACGCAGAGCTCATGTGTTTCCTGTGATTGTTCTGGTGTGCCTAGTGGAGTGACCATTGGAGATAGTCAGCAGCACAAAAGTAATACAACACCCATTTAAAAACAATTGGAATGTTTTACTGAAGTTTTTATTTATTAATTCTATTTGTGCTTTTAGCACAAACTGCATCCCAAACACCTTCCAAAAACTGACAGTGTGAGCAATGCTGTCCACGATAGTGACATAATGGATGGGAGAGGATACATTTAAAGAGAAAGGGAGAAGAAAAAAAAGGCACAACCATCCCCCTCCACTTCTTGAAATGCTCCTGCCAGTCAGTCTTACAGAGAAGGGCCATAAGCCACACCACAAAGTAAAGTTAGAGTCCACTTAAGTTACTCCCAAATGATCTCACTAGCAGTGGCCCTCTCTCAGTGCAAGGAAAGGGGGGAGATAAGGTGGACAAGACAGGAATGCTACCAACTCTTGGTGACTGTTCTCACAGTTTTCAGTAGAACTGCTTGATAGATTTACCTTCCCAACACCCACATAAAGAAGCCACCATACCTATATACAGGGAGCATAACATTCTTTCCCATGGTCTGTACAATTAGGCCTATACATTATTTACTGTGCATAATCTAATACAAAACAAAATATCACTCAGCTGAAATACAACATCTCCATCAATCTCCTCTTCAATAGCAGTGACTTTAAAGTTGAAGCCAAAGCAGGGCATGGTTAGACTATCCAGTTCTGTGTCTTTCAAATAAAAAAATTCACATTTTTAAATGGTGACGTGGTTGAGGAGATCGGCCCCAAAACAAACAAAAAAAAAAATTTGCTATCCAGCTCAGTGTTCATTTTCTTATGGCCGGAACTCCAATTCATCTACACTTATGACCCTGGCCGGCATGGAGGGGAGTGGCTGTTCCAACACATCTGTCCCAAACCACTTGGCGAGGCCTAGAGGGGGGCTGCCTCCATGTCGCTGGGAGCCGTTTGTCCGGTGGGGGCCTTGGATCTGTGACATTGGGCCTTGGACACTAGGATGAACTGCAAAATGGGAAGAAAAGTAAATAAAGCTTAATCCAAAAGTTAATAAACTTAGAAAGGTTCTCACCCAATACAAGTTAAATATATACACAGGATTTTAAACACCAATGTAGCAGCAAACAACAGTTTTCCGAGTAAAGATAAGTGGAGTAATGGCATCCTGAGCAGAATGACACCTCACTGTGTGTCGTGATCCAAGCTTTGTTGTATTTGCAATGTGTGTGTGCGTGAGCGAATGTTAGTCCTGCCTGCAAAACCACAACCTAGTTTTATAAATGTGCAGAGTGGCAGGATTAGTGCAAAGTGCTCTAATCGTTCCGGAATTTCCTCCATGAAAAACTAAAAAACGTCCCCAACAAACAAAATGGCACCAAGTCAATATTGGTCTTACTTTGGAGAATTAGAGCTCGATGAGCAGAGAAAAAGGCTCCAAGTTACTACAGTATATAATTTAACAAATTTGTAATTTATGACTAGTTCAAGTGGGAATGATCATTAATTTGCCATTACTAATACGTACACAGTAATGTAGGCGAGTCTACGGATCATATACAAGCGGCAACTAAATTTACATGTGAGGTCTGTATGGGTTTATTCTGATTAGCTCTCTGCAGTTTCTAACATTACATATAGATACAGTCTAATATAGAGATTATCTTGTGAATATGCACTCATGGAAGATTTTTAAAGACTCCTTTATCACCTTAAGCCGTAAACATATAGACATACCAAAACCTCTGAGCAAACACATCACCTCCACACTGCCAGCAGTAATATTTGACATCATTTTAACTTACTTGGTCTTTGTTGCTGAAGTTGCTGCTGCATTGCTGCTAACTGCATCTGAGTACTGGCTCGAGGAGGTAGAAGTGGATGCCCTGCTGCATTTAGAGGGTACAGCGGTTGTCCCAGCAGGGCAGGAGGCAGGCCTTGAAGTTGTGATAGGTCAACATGTGGTGGAAATATACCTGTAGAAGCAAGACCATTAGTTCTAAGAATCAAATAAACTACACAGTCAATAAAAGCCTCACAGTCAAGAACAAGTTTTACTAAAGATGAGAACGCAGGCAACATTTTTTTTGTATACACTTACCTGCTTGCACAAGAGCAGGTCCGAGCTGTTGAGGCGGGATTCCCTGTGCCAGCATTCGCTGAACCACAGTAGGGTGCAGCTGGGGAGGAGGACGCACCATGGGTACATGGGATAGCATCGGCACTGGGTAGATGGGACGAGGGTAAGATGAGGATGGTCCTGGAGGTACCATGGTGGGTGTATGGCGTCCAGCGGAACCAGGCCTGAGGCGTTCCTGCTCCTTGCTTGGCTGCGAGCTGGCCTTTATCCCCGCAGACTGGGCTGCATTCCAATCCATCGCTTCCAGGTTAACATTTGGGAAGCTGCTTTCTGTAATCACACAACCCAAATCTCAATTTTAGGGTTATTGGACTTCATCTTGCACTCAAAATCAAGAAGTTTAGGATAAACAATGTGGTATACCATCTTGAGAGTGCCCTCTTCCATCGTCTTTCGTGTCTGAACGGCTCGATGGGTCATCTCTGCTTTTTTCTTTTGTCGCATACATTTTGCGGATTACAGATGTGGGTGTAAATGAAGGAGACAACTGAAATAGTGAAATAAAATCAGTTTCAGCAATACCAGTTTATATACAAAATAAAAAGGAATTTTTAAAGACTAGTTGGTTTTAAAAAAACTAGTCGGTGAGGGAACTCAGTGTATACTCACCATGCTAGTGACAGCATTGCCTGGAGAGTTTCTCCCTGCGGACTGAGGGCCTGGTCCAGGGGAGCAATTAACATGCTGCTGTCTGTTGATCACAAGCACATCAACCATTTCTAAATGCATTTTCAGCACTCCATTTTTATAAAATTAACTATTAAGAGGTGGCACAGTATACATTTAATCTCAGGATTAAATGGCCAATTTAAGCTTTAAAATATTGAGCAGTACCTAAATGTCTTGAAAACCAACCTATTTCGAAAAGACCTGTCCAGTGGCTTGTTGTAATTGGACTGGAAGGAGTGGTGGGCATGAAGAGCGAGATCCTGTTGGAATGCCAGTGCTTCCAGGTCGGCCTGATTCACTGGCATTGAGAGCGCCCTCATCTGGAGAAACAATACATACAGTTGAAAAGATCCCCAAATGATGAGGTCTTCAGAGTTTAAAGCTAAACAATATTTTGTGAGCCAGCATAATGCTCGTGGAGCCACCGAATTTTATACGGAGCACTGAAAAGGTATTCTGGTGATATAATCTCCACTTTATTAAAATCCTAGAAATTATACATTATGTCTAATGTAAACAAAACAGAATAAATTGTTTTAGCTTATGTGTGAAATTTTTCTGAAATTCTAAGAATAATGCTATTATTTCACATTTACTGAGTCCAGCTATAAAAAGCAACCTGTTGCTGTGTAGAAGCTCCCGGGCTGATGGACCTGTGCATATCACCAAACTGTTCTGGCAGCATTGGCTGATGACCAACAGGATAACCTTGTGATAGAAGAAGTAAAGTGAAAATGTCAGATGTTGTGGCAGCATATTAAAAGGCTTTCGATGTTTAGAGTTTGCAATTGTAGCCGCTTTCTTCTAATCTCTTAATCATTGACTAAGACAAACACTTCCCACAATTATCCAAATAACTTTTGGATGCATGGGCTCATTTCTGATTATTCTTAAACTTGTGGATGAAGTGTTAAAATTACAAGAGAGAAAGTCACTACAAATAAAATACTCTTATTCCATGGAGTGGTGAACAAGTGCTGCAACTTGTCACTGTTGAAAAGAACTTACCGGTTGGAGGCTGTAACCGACTGTTGAAGTAGTCAGGTGAGGGTGCCCTCTGTGGAAAGAGAGGGGGTGAAGGGCCCTTGTGTAGTAGCCGGGCAGAGGAGGTTGGGCCCTCAGAACTGCCCAAAAGATTAACAAGTAGGGTGGGGGAGCCACTACGAACAGGTCCGCCCAAAAGCTCCTACAATACAAAAACATTTCCCAAAGAAAGCCACATTCATTTTAATGTTATTGGTCCAAGTTAGATTTTCTCCAGTTCAGATTAAACTCAAACTGCTGCACAATAAACAGGTTAATCCTGCAATAATGATGTACTACTACACATGTCTGGCTTGTGATCAGGTGCAAGTGTAATATTCACATGGGATAGGAGCGCGACAGTAGGTATACACACCTGGAAAATGTTTTTCGGCTGCTGAGCAGGCACCTGAGATTGAGACATCGTCACCACAGCTGGGTCTGAATTTTGCTGCATTGCACGTGGAGAGAGAATGGGTTGTTCAGTACATGCAAGGTCAATTACGGTACAAATGCAAGTCAGTTGTGCTTTTGGCTGAATGTACATCTATACAAGGACGCTTGAAATGGTCTTCGCCCTTGCTACGAACCACATCGCCAAATCAGGAACTGATGTGACCCGAGCTTTCATTCAAACATATTCAAAACGGTACCAATTTGTGCCTATCGCTATTGCTCGAGTTAAAAAGTTGTTCAGTCTTCGCAATTGGAAAAATGTCTTTGTGAAGTCACCTGTGCTTCATTTCAACACACAAGTGTGCAAGCCTGAGGCTACATAAATAAAAAAAGTTTTACAGGAATACTTACATTGTTTGAGTTGGTTTTTGGGTGAGTTGGCAGAGTTCCACTTGCCTTCATACTGCTCACTAGTTTATTAAAGGCAGACATGTCTGGGTCACGCGTGTGTGGACGGGCACTTGGTGCTCCAGTCAAAGCCTCCTCTAAATGCTCAGCCATGAAGGGTGTGCCGTTTCCTCTCTGTGGAGGCTGCACCTTTCGCACCTGTGGTTCTGAGCCCAGCTTCATCCCCTTCATCCCCCCCTCCACCTCTTCCAGTGAGAGCACCGCTCCACAGTTGGCTAGGGACAGATAAATATCAAGCATTAGGTGGCTGTTCAAAGTGAACAAAATACTAAACAGATGTGTGGCAAAAACTGTCCCTTTTTATTTAATCTATAAATGTATTCACAATTAAAATAAGCCATGCTCAAATTTGTATCTACATTTCATGACCATACATGAGCAGTATATTCCCGGTAACGTGTGCTGCCATGAGACTACACTTCAAACTTTTCATGAACTGGAACTTACTGCTTTCCCGTAGCCTAGCTTTGTTGACTGACAGGGTGGACAGTAGAGGCTTCAGGTCTATTTTGGCTTTGTGCAGCAGCTCCAGGATGTCCACCTTCTCTCTGCACTCTGATGATTGAATAGGTGTGAAGTATGTGACGGGGCCCTGGCCCTGGGACGTGCAGCGTGGTTCAAGACCTTCAATAAAAAGAAGATTCATTAAATATTGAAGCCGTCAACTTAAAAATGTAAAGCCTGTTTTGGGATTTTTAAAATTTGTCATTGAACATCTGGATAGATTAAGCCAAGACATCTTACAATACTGTTCTCTTGACCAATTTATTGTAAATGTATTATTGTTGCTGTTGAAGTTATTGCTAATTTATTAATCCTGAATTAAAGAATTTTACTCTGGCCTACTTTTAAGCAATAGTAGCATTACAATTCTTCAGCCAAACACTGGGCAAGCCAAGGAAACCAAATCATTTACCTGCTAGTTTTTCCAGCTCCTCGTGAGGAGTGGACCTCAGACTACTTGACTGGCTGCCTGATGGGCTCAGGTTACTGGAGAACCACTGACTGAAGCGGCTGGCTGACACAGGGCCCTCCCCCAATACATCCTCAATCATCTGAAAGACAGAAACAGGCGCCTGTGAGTGCAAAACACAAAATCTGCCGAAAGGCAACAGAAGGGTGCGAGAACAAATACACAACACTTGCGTTTAGCGTGCTTTCCATCAATTTAGCACAAAATGTGCTGGACAATTGAGGGCAGTGTCAATACATGCACTGCTGCTTGGCATTAAGTTGATTTAACAACCTCATTTAATTAGCATAATGGTCTTATAAGGTCTCTGAATTAGTAACGAGGACTCACAGAAGCCAGTCCTGGCATGGTCTTCTCCAGATTGAAGAATTCATTGAAGTCAAAGTCTCCGGTCGACTGTTCCGGCAGAACGTCCGGGTGGGGAACCTCCTGGTCGGCTGACTGCAAAACCACCTCTTGCTCTTCTGCTTGTCCACCATTACATTCCACTACTGCACATAATATTAAGCTGGTTATTTAAATAATATCATATAAACTCATTAATATACTATTAGTGTTGGTTTAATGCAGAGGCAAGATTCCAGAGAAAGTTTGACATGCCTTCTTTCAGAGACTCTGTTCGCTTCCTTGAGCGCTTGGACCTGCGTCTATCATCTTCCAGGATTTTGTCATCGAATCCAATGAGCTCAATTGTCTCAGACTGGCTTGTCGGACCAGCAGAAAACCACTCTGGCTCCTCCTCTGCGTAAGAGTCATTCCTTCTCCTTTCACTAAAGACCCGTTTGTCACCAAAATCTCTCTGCAAATAATGACATAAGACAATGAAAATTTGAATAATTAACAGAACTTTTCTCAAGGTAGATGCTTTGTTTAAAATAACCACAAATGAAACTATAAAATAAAAAATGAAAGCTTATTAATTTTACTTAGGTCGAGTATAAACAGCTTGATGAAAATCTACCTAATGCGTAAAAGAGGTGCTCTTTTGCATATCTAATCCTTAGCCATCCAAATTAGCATTGTAAACAAATCACTGCAATGCATATCTGACAGCCGAGGGAAATTCATTATGGATGGACAGAAGGCAATCAACACCAACCCTGTATCTTTTATCTTTAAATTCTCTCTCCCGTTCCCTCTCCTTCTCCGCACGGGCCTCTCTCTCAAATGCGCGGGCAGCCATTATACGTCCACTACCAATTCTGCGTGCCCCTCCTAGACGGAGAGTTTCATTCTCCTTGTTTTCCAGGGGGCTAATTGGGCGACGGATGTGGGGTGCAGGCGCAGCGTTGCCTTGACATCCCCCTCCAAAGCTGCGTCGCTGTGGGCTCAGTATCACATCCAGATCATCCTCCTTTAACCGCTCGCGAGGATCTGAATACAATTATAGCAATTTTGTGTTGACACAATCTACAACAGGCACAGGTCAACAAGCGTCTAACTGTTGTGGAGTATAAAACTTTCTTATCCCTCCTGACAGCAAAGTTGTTTAATATTCCCTTAAGATTTCTTAGCAGTTATGAGCATTACAGTAAGAAATGAGGAACATTGGATGGTTAAAAAATTGTCATCTGTAGATTATTAAAAAATATATTTACCTGGGATTCTTCGTTTCAGAGGAACTCTGTCATCCAGATAGTCCTTCTTAAATCCTTCCACTGGAGAGCTGCGCTCTGAAGTGGGATAAAGGGAGGCATGCCACTTCTCAGGGTCCCAGACGCCATCACTATCAAAAGACCATTTGAAAAACCTCAATTTAAAAAGACCCTCATCTCTTTACTGTCAAGACAAACCTCAATGGAATCACGGAAAGGCCTCAAAAACATTTCATGTCTAATGTCAACTTTTTAAATAATGTATTAAACAGTTTGGAGCAATAGGAAAGAGGAAGCACAATACAACTATATTTGGTGAATATAAGCATTGCCACAACTACTACAAAACAAACTATACATTTTAAACTTTGACAGGTGCACCAAGAAGAGTAATGATAAGTTTCATCATGCCATCTCCTTTTCATCTTTCATCCCAGATCTTAAGAAAAAAATATCTGATCTAAATTGAAATTTTTTGTAGGGCTGGCAATTCAAGGAAAAAGGTACAAGCTAAACCATACACATGACATGTTTGTTCCCAACTTGACACGTTTAACACAACCACAGCATCTTATGGGGAAGGTAAAACAAAAGATAGAAATGATTATAGATTTGTTTGCCATGACTTTGGAAACCTCTTGTAAACTTAGCTACTGGGCGCCCGCCCCCCCCTTACTTTTTCAACAATTTAAATGGGTACTCTGTTATCATTAAAAGCTGTGTGCTTATAGTTGACACGCATGCATGTTTAGCCACAAATGTGAGTGAAATGCTCAAACTGCTGAGGCCCGATTAGGGTCAAGGTAAAAAAAAGATACAAAATTGCATCAAAAAGGAGACAAAACAAGTATCTTAGTCTATCCTTTTTTGAACCACATAATGATTATAAAAGTGTATAAAACCACTAAATAATTTGTTTATTTCCCAAGGAATAAAGACCTACCTGTCGTAATTCTCAGACAGACAGTCTGGCCTCTCATTGGAGATTGGCAGTTCTTTTATTTCAAGAAGCTCCTCCTAAACAGCAACATTAAAAAACAAAAGGTTAAGATCTCCACTTAGTATATTATCACAACGTGTGTTTTACCGTTCATCTTGTTACCTTGGTGTATCTGTGTGGAGCCGCGGCTACTGGTTGTTGCTCAACTTCATCCGCAGCAACATCGTCAGTCTTCGGCTCGACACAAGCATCGTTCTCCATGATTGATTTCAGATAGAGAACCAACAGCTTCTACACCAATAATGTCTGTGTTGGAAACAAAGTAAAGTTAAACGTTAATCCACCGTGTCTTCATGTTTACCCGACTGCCACGGCAGACGATGATCAATTGATTGATGAAAGCAGCAAACAATCTAAACTGGTTGGAAAAACAAAACCATAAAAACCAAAATTGTCATCAAACTATCAATACACTTTATCGGAGGACGAGCTAACTTACATGGGGACAGGTTCAGCTAACGCTGCTAGCCAATTAGCAAGTTAATTGAAAACAGCCAGTGACGCCGACGTTGGACGTGACATGTCAATGACAAAAAAATCCACTAGCGTTGGTTTTAATTAATGGATTCCCGTTGGTTTCTGGGCTGTGAACGAACACGTTTGAAATGAATACACCCTCAGCCAGAACAAAAACACCCTCGCCAAGCTTTGTCCAAATGCATCAACTCTCCACAGACTTTTAGGAGACTAAGCGACAACAATTAGCCCGATGGAGGGTTTGCTAGCTCGCGACCCACATCCAGTGAATTCGACACCTCATGAGTTGTACAAGATTTACAATAAATACCATCGAGCTGGTAGATTGATACAACTTACTGGATTTGAACGTTGTGTGGGGGGCTGGCCGAGCGGCGTCAGCTCACGATAGTTAGCTAGCTAGCTAACCTAGCACCTTTAGCTAGCTAGCTAACTAGCTGGGCAATGGGGATAATGCCCACCCAGCGAGCAACAAACCTAAAGCCGGCTGAGTAGTTTTCGAGATTTTAGTAAAACAATATGTACTAGGGTAACGTAAAACAATAACACGGGTCTAAATAACGAATTAATTCACACAGAGACTGTGTAATCTCAAATAATAGTCGGATCTTTCTCTGTTTTTCTAAGTCGAAGCACCAATTTTCCTCTGATCGCCGCTTTAAGAAGGTCCTAGGAAAGATCACACTGTGCCCACTGCGCCTTTGTAGAATTTTCAGCAGTCGAGTTTACGTCCGCCGTATCACATTTATAACCCGAACCATGATATATAAAGCAGCTGTTAGTAGCAAAGAAAATGTGTTCGGCTGTGCACACTGTGTAAAAAAAACCACGTCCTTTGTAGAAATATCTTTTAATAAAATTCAAGAACAAACATCAGGCATTATTGCGGACAGCTATTCTTTGTTTAGGGGTTTGCTTGATATTGTATACGTCACAGCCATCTGCTCGGGCTACGCTGCAAATGAGACACCCCGCCCTCTCGTGCTGTCAAGGTGTGATACTGCGCGTAGCCTTTAGTCTGTCAGGACCCCGGTGGCGTTCCTGACTTTTCTGTTTTACGGGACAGTAAACATGTCTCAGCTGGAGAACACGAGAGAAGGTTCTCTTCAACTCCTGCGTCAGTCACAGTCTGAACACATCTGTAAATAAAGTAAAAACACCGGAAAGAGAAGTTTGACGCAGTCTGCGGAGTGCGCAGGACGGCGGCGCAGCCTGTTGCCGTTGGCAACTGGATCTCTGGACCGCCCCCCAGTCCTCACGTGACGAGGAAAAACAAACGCGCGGCACTTGGAGACAAGTTCAGTCGCTTCAAGTCGGTGACACATGTCAGTGTTGTTGTGTGTACGGAGACAAAGTGTCCGTCACCGTTGATTTACCTCCAGAACCGACGCCGATGATTGAATATGATGCAGAGAAGAAGGACGGACGCGGGAACGAGCTGTGTCAGATCAGGAGGGGAAACCAAAACAGCCCGCAGAGCTCAATGCAACTGGAACAGAGGTGGAAGACTCAAGGAGCTGAGAAACCGGTGCGGAATCACTTCGTGGAGTCTGGTTTTTCATTTGCTGATCTTGATAAGACGAGATATTCCTCTGTTATTCCCACAATGGGGACATTATTACAGCAGCAGGAGTCATAATAGGCATCAGTTAGTAGTAAGTAAACATGCTTAAGTGTAATGGATACATATTAAGTATAATATGAATGTAATGAGACTAATATATACAGTTTAAAGACACATGAACTGTTGATATTGGATAGTTAATAGAGTTATAGTGCAGTCCGTCATGGTGGTGATCATGTATCATTTCTTCTGACCTTTCCAACCTCTGCAGGCACCTGGCCAGAAAGTTCCTGCACATGTGGATGGAGAAAACCTTTGGTCGAGTTCCCCCTCAAAAAGACAGGTGACGTGGCACATTTATTCTGTAAATAAATCTCATTGAGTTTCATGAGTCCTAACTCACTCACTGAAGGGATCATTGTGTGGTGCAGGTCTCACTACGACAGTGTGGTGCTGAGACAAGCCATGGAAAGATGGAGAGACGAGTGGTGGACGTCCAGGAGAGAGTGGAGTCTGACAACAAGGGCCCAGTGTCAATACAGGTCAGCTCTTTTTACTCCACGACATTTATCTTACAAGACCAGCGATCTAAATAATTGGTAAAATTGTTTTGCACAAAAAGGAACAGTTTGAGATATTAAATCTGTGGAGCTCAGCTTTGCTTTTTGATTCTCTCATGGATCATCTCATTATTTTCTCGTGAAACCTCTTGAGGGGCCAATGCTGACACAGAATTTAAACGGTAAAAAAATACAATTACGATATAATGGCTGATATAAACAGTGAGGTCCAAAAGTCTGAGACGCCCTTGACAAACCTCTAATATTTTTTTACATACAATAGACCTGGATTTCTTTTTAAATCACCAGAAGATATGTCATGTCAAATGAAGAGGAAATGTTGGAGTTCTGCACTTAAGCCCCAAAGTAAAGCAAATTAGAGGAATTGACTAACTTTGCACCCTTCTGGATTCTTTGAGTTTCATCCCTTCAGTTGACGCTTGAGTTCAAATGACACTCAGATGAATTTGATCCACCAATCAGAGCAAGTGTCCACCTATTATAAATAAGACTTTGCCTCAAATGATGGCTATATATGTTGACACTATAGTTTGGTAGATTGTTGTTCCATTTGTGGCTGTGGCTCAGAATCTGGATCCCCAGCTCAGGGAACACACAGATCCAGAAATTGACACTGCAAGCTGTTTTGCTAGCATATAAATAATGTGTATGAATAAGTGTAAATGGGTGAAGCTGGTCCCTGATGATTGTTGTGTTTGCTTATTAAATGCTTTTGTTTTAGGTATTATCTGTGTAACTTGGCGTTCCATCGCTGGAAAAAATATATCTCACTGCAGAGGGAAAAGAAGAGCAAACTGAAAAACGCTCAATCATACGGTATAAATAATAGAATTGGATAAGTAGATCCAACCTAATATAACCTCACGTCATTCAGATACACATGAAGCTGCTGTGACCCTAATCACTTTGTTTCATTGATCAGCTGACAGGCATAGGATACGTCTGGTCTGGGAGAGGTGGGAAGTTTTTGTAGAGATGAGACGGATGAAGAAGAGGATGATAAAATCAGCTGTTGAGCACAACAGACTCGCAGCTCTGCAGTAAGTGACCTCCTGTCCCAAGGCACAGTACTGTAGAGACGATCCTCTCTGATGGTGTCATCACACCCTTAGCTTCGATTGTGTAGTTCTACACTCATGATGTTTTACTGTGCAGTTCTGCATGGAGCTTATGGCGGACCAGGCTGCAGCAGCTTCAACACCTTAACACTTTGGAGGAGCAAACTGTCAAACAGCAGGCGCTGGCTTTAAAGAAGAAGGTAAACACTTCATCTGACTCATTCATAACTCGTGTCTTCTCATTATCCATTGCCGCGACATACATTCAGACCTCTGTAGTATTTCCTGTGTGGTTATCTAGTTTGTGAGATGTGTGCTCTGCTCTCTTTTTGTAAAGGCCTGGCTTCAGTGGACAGAAATGCACGTAGCTTTTCGTTGTCAGAAAGAGAAAGAATCCAGAGCTTCACTTCACTTCATCCTCAAACTGAAAAGAAACACACTGCATCAGTGGACGAGTTATGTGTCCTGCTGCCAGACCAAAAGAGCGTCACAAGGTCTTTTTAATTACCGGCCTGTGATACATACTTTTTGTGTTTATGTTCACCTTTTTTTAGATGTATTATTCAGTTATTTGTTAATACGCCTGTTTTGATTCTTGTAGCTGCAGCACAGCGTGCCTGTTACCTCCTCCTGGTGAGGACGTGTTGGAGTCGTTGGAGGAAGGCGTTGCATCGCAGGAGGAGTGAGGAGGTGCGATTACAGGCTGCAGGCCAGTTGGCCACACAGAGCACTCAACGAAGAGCACTGGAGCGATGGAGAACTTGTATCCTAATCAATACCCAATCTTTCATTTTCTACGGCAGCATCAAAAGTCTGTAGAATTGTGAGTTGCTGTAATGATCAGTTCAGGTGTTTGATTCTTGAGCTCATCAGTAGATGTGACGCTCTGCAGAGACGAGGCTGAAATGAACCAGATAGCGATTCAACACCACCAGCATCATCTGTTGGTAAGAACCAAACATTAAGCTACTGCATATAATGATGCCGTTCGTGATCAGTTCATGTGTGGAAGTGTGTTCTTGTTGCAGAGCTCTGGACTGCAGCGACTTTTTCTCAACGTCACCTGGAACAAAAAACATCGCTTGAACAACAACATGGCTCTCCAGCATTACCATCAAACCGTAAACAACGACAACTCAGTCCTCAACCAAGAAATACATGATTAGTGAAGCACTTCAATTAAAGTCTCCATTGATTGAATGGTTGGAGTTTTGTGTTTTGTGTAGATCATGAGGAGGTTTTGGAGGCTGTGGCAGGATCGACTGGAGGAGGCTAGAGACAAGAGTTTCCATCCTCAAATAGAAAAGGCAGCTACCAACTACAGGTGCTTTTATTCTTTAGCTTCAAATATATTAGCCCTGAAGAGAAATCCTATATTTACTGATACAAACCGTAACATCACAATGTTTATCACTTAATTTTACGTCATTCCTTTGTGATTCATTTGGATTTGAATCTATCTGTCCATCCGTTTTGCATTTTGACAGCATGTCCGTGCTCAGCAGCTCTTTTCACGGCTCGAGGGAGGGACTGTTCTCCGAGCGAATGGTACGTCAGCTGTAGATGGAAAAACTACATTGTTGATTTTGTGTGTGCATCAGACACAGACAGTTATCCCTCGTTATCACTCGTTATCAGGCAATTCTTCAGGAGGAGCAATACCACATGCAGAAGGCCTTTGCTTGCTGGAGGCAAAGGACAGAGCAGCGGATCAGTGAGGAGGAGAAAAAGGAAGCTTCAGAGCATCTGTACCTGCAGCGACTTCTCCACAAGACGGTGACGCAGTGGAAGGAAAACAGCTCGGAGATACGAGACAGGTGAGGAAAACTCTGTACTGCTGCAGGGATTTATCTGTTCTAGTTACAAGTATGTATGTACCACTACTAGTAAGTATATCAGTGCTGCGAGTTTACAGGTTTGTTTATTTCTGTGACAGGAGAAGCCGAGAACATCAGGCTTGTCATCAGGGGGACCTGTGTCGCTTCAAATGGGCTCTGGAGAAATGGAAAAAGGTGCTTTTGTGTTTGTCTGTCTGTCCACATTCTCCATTTTATTTTTCTAATATTTTTTCCCGATTAGTTGGTGATTATTTTCCGCTTTTTTTCCGGGTGTTTGATCAGTTTGTCCAGATCAAGAGAGAGAAAAAAAGCAAACTGGAGGAGATGCAGCGTTTCGATGAAACTAACATTCTCAAACACACCTTTATGGCCTGGAGGGTATATTAATCTTACTTACAGGCAATGTAATCACATGATATCATGCACTGGACTTGATAAGGCTAATGGGAAAGCTGTTAACACTGTGGCTGTATTCACAGAAACACAATCTGCAAATGTGTCACGTCTACGCTCAGGCAGAGGAACTTCACAGAAAGAAAACCCAGAATTTTCTCAGGTATTAAACACAAATGCAGGGATTTCATTATGTGAGCTGAAATCAAAGTTTGTGTTTCTCTAATCAGAAACGACAGGTTTATATCAGCATCATCAGTTTCAATCATGTCTCTGCAGAAGGGTTCTGTCAGTGTGGAGGGAGAACACAGGGCTGCAGGCAGAGAGTCGACACCTGGAGCAACGAGCACAGAATCACTCTCAGCACTTTCTTCTGTCTAAGGTGGAAATCAGTCTTGGGCCTTTATCTTCAAAACTAATTGTTTTATCTGAGCCTTTGTTTATTGCTTTCTTGCTCTAAATCTCCAAAGGTGTTTATTGCATGGAGAGAAGTGACAACACTCGCAGTGATAAAGCACCACCAGCAGGGGGAGGCAGTCAGCAGGGCTCAGAGAGGCATAAACCAAGGTAACAAGTTTGTTTGTTTGTTTAACGCATTTTGATTGGCTCTCACATCGTGTACATCTCATGAATGAAATTTCAAAGAATCATAAAACAAGCAAACCAAGAGTGGCTTTCTTTTTAAAAGTAAATACCCCTGCATTCTACAGTGATTTATTGTATAAACCACAAGATTCCTCCATAAAAATAGACCTGGCACTGTTCAGTATTTTCACCACAGATTATATTACAGCTTGCATCTGGAATGAACTGCACCTTATAGGCTGATGTTTTCTGTGTTTAGTGTTTCTGCTGCAGTCGTTCACTCAGTGGAGGAAACGAACCAGAGAGGCTCGCAAGGAAAGGATGTCTATGGAGAAAGCCCGATGGCATTATGAATCCAAACTCCTCTCTAAAGCACTGAAACATTGGAATAAGCATCAAGAACAAAACCGGAAAAATAAGGTTTATAAATAATTTTCTCTTTCTTTGTTTTGTAAATCCCCAAGCTGTGATATGAATTCTTAAGAATATTTCCTCTTCATAGGTGATGAAGCGACAAGGAATCTTGTTGCTGAAATTGAAGATGTACCAGACCTACTATGAACAATGGAAAACAAAGGTTTGTTGATGTTTCACATGCTCAACTTCTAAAGAGGCAAACTATTGATTTTAGGCATAAAG
Organism: Platichthys flesus; assembly: GCF_949316205.1. Classification (NCBI taxonomy): domain Eukaryota; kingdom Metazoa; phylum Chordata; class Actinopteri; order Pleuronectiformes; family Pleuronectidae; genus Platichthys; species Platichthys flesus. The sequence goes on from NC_084946.1 coordinate 17,781,829, forward strand.
ATCAGTTGACTTTTCATGAAGAGCATTATTAACAATTGTGTCTCTGTGGCTTTGAAGAAGGTTATTAAATTACAGAGTTTTCTCGATTTATCAGTTGGACGACAATATCAGCTAATTCGCAATGTATGTATGATATCGGCCCACAAAATAACTAATGCGTTTCTGCAGATTTGATTTTGTTTTTTAATTGTATCAAATAATTTCTTACATTCCCTCAATTTAATCATAAATAGGAAAACATGTATGGTTTTCTTTCTTTAGTTCTTTAGCAAACTTTCTAATAGTTCAGCTTGCCACATGGAAAGTGAATGTGAGTAGCTATTGAATATATGTGGTGTGATTTCCGACAGTTTAAGTGGCTGTGAGTTTATCTCCTGAGAACTCTTGCTCTCCTATCAGCTGTAACACCCCGACATGTCTAACTCTCACCTGCTGTGCACCCCTCTACCTCATCTCCCACACAGATTTAGCACCTCATACTTCTGTACTGTACCTTAGCTTGGGTGTTGTCCCTCAGTTGTATGTCACTTTGGACAAAAGTGTCTGCCCAATGATGCCATTTAAATCACTTGGGTTTATTTCCTGCGATCAGCTGCAGCACAGACGAAGAGAAGCTAAGCAGACGGAGAAAGCACTCTGGCACTGGTCTCTCACTCTTCAGTCCAAGGTAACACGTCTTTTTTTCTCAGGGCCCCCTCGATAGATTCAGGCGAGAAGATTGCTGAGCTGCTTCTCACTCTAACGTGTTTGATGTGTCTCGGTGCATGTGGTGCATGTGCTGCAGGTGCTGTATGGATGGAGGCTGATGGTCACTGAGCAGAGCCAGAAGCAGGAGCAGGCGGCCTCAGCTGCTCGGGTCTACAGAGACCAGCTGCTGAGGGAGGGCGTGACATGCATCCTCACATATGCTGCTCACATGAGCGACCTAACGCCAAGCCTAACGCAGCACAGACAAGAACAAGTGGGTATCCGAGTGGGAGAATCTTCTATAACTTGTCCGTGAGTGCTGTCTCCTCAAGTCTGTGCTGTGTCCTGCAGAGATCCCGGCATCTCCAGAGAGTGGTCAGACGTTGTGCTATGCGGTGGAAGCAGCGGGCGCTTTGCAAACCTCAAAGAGAAAAATCAGCTTTAGAGCAACTTCGGAAAAAGAAAGTGACCTTCTGTTTGACGACACGTGGACCAGAGAGGGTTCCCACGTCTCACTCAGTGGAGCAGGAAGCTGAAGACGTAGAGCTCAGCAAGCTGTGAGTCTGAGTCTCTGAAGCTGTGCTCAACACATGAACACATATCTAACAGTTTTGTTTTTTTAAACAGGCTTCCTACAAATATCACTCAACGACAACCCCGTCGCTGCAGAGAGCAGTTTGAGTCTCCGCTCTCAGTCTTGCTACATACAAGGTAAATCGTTTTTTTTAAGCACTTCATTATTTTGTGATCTTGAACATGTATCTCATATTTCGAATCCTAAATTGAAACCAAAAACCCTTCAGTTGTCAGAACAACCAGACCGGCCTCCATCCTGCCGACGCCCTGGTTAGCTCCACACATCCATGCTCCATCACGTCCACTGTGTCCCCCTCTGAAGCTCATGCATCTGCTGCTGACTCCTCTCAAGGAAGCGAAGACCTTCTTTTGCCTCCTTCTGCTTTCATGAACACTGGGTCTCAATCTATGGTAATAATCACATGGTTGAGTTGCACAGATATCAACACAAATTCAGTACCTAATTGAGAAAAGATAATTGATTTTTTTTTAATTTTTTCAAGTTGGGAAAAAGCAGATGGTCTGGAGACATTCCCGGTGTTTCTTTGCATCAGTTGGATACGTCCTTCAAACATTACTCCAGGTATCCAGGTAGGACGGCTGCACTATTTCTTTTCAGTGATTATGAAAAAACAAGATTTTGAAGTTGATATTATGTTTTGTCCAATGAAGAAACCGAGGGTCTTGATGCAGAAGAAGCAAGAACTGATCCAACGTCATTTCTGACGAGAGAACTGCTCAGCATTCAGCTCAACATGAAGAGTTTCCAACGGGACAGGAAACAGCTCAGGTAAAGAAAAGAGCCGTTTTCTTTCTTCTTGGGGTGTTTTTAATGTTGTCGCTATAGTAACTGATGCTTTCTCTCTGTGTGTGCATGTGTGGTTGTGTATGTGTGTTCAGGTCATGGCAGAAACTGAGAGAGGTGTTGCAGAGTTGGCTGCAGACCAGTGGAGAGGATGAGCAAATGGAAAAAGATTCAGTTAGTCAGGAGTTGAAGGAGGTAAGTAGATCAGATCATGTTACATGTTCAACAGGTAACAACACTTTCTTACTGTGAAATCCAGCGGCTGTACACGGACACAATTATCAGTGTTGGCTTGTGGACTTAAAAATAGTTTGATTTGTGATTAACAATTAGTTATTTTACTCCTTGATTTAGTCTCTAAATTTTTCTCACAGTTTCAAACATCAACAGTGAGCTTAGGTCAAGTGTATTCATGATTTGTAAAATCATTTTAAACCAAAGAATACTTGAATTAAAAATGTTTTGCTGAATGTCCCCACATTTCACGAATAACAAACTATAAATTACAAATAAAACCATGTATTGCTAATGAGAGAAAGATGAGCTGTATCCACAATGGGTCTGACGATGATTTTGTTAATCAACAATGGTCAGAGAAATCTCTAATAGCCTAAAGTCAATATCCATCTGCAACATAATAATAGTAAGTCAATCCATCCATCAATTATCTATACAGCTTATCCTTTGAGTAATTGGATGTTAGCGTGTCCAGTTAACCTAAGCTGGATGTGTCTGGATGTGGGAGAAAGCCTGAGAACTCGCCCAGAACCCACACAAACACAGGGAAGACATGTGTAGTAACTTAATATTACATTTAATTTGCCCCGCTGTTTCACATCTGCATGTCATGTGTTTCACATAAAATAATTTATGAAGTAATGCTCTCTCACAAGGTAATTCAATTTGGAAAGCTACACGAATAGCTTGAATTTAGTCTGTGGCCTCGTTTGAGCGATACATCTCGGTCACATAAATGGGAACTGTTTCAAGTCACTGACACTGGATCTGATTTTGCCTGAGTCACAGTGGACGTTCTTGTTGTTGACAGCTGGACGAGCGCATCGACAGGCTCTCCTCCGAGCTGACCAATCAGAAGCCAAAGATGCTGCTGCACGCAGAGAGGGTCCAGCGTTTACAGACTGCCCTCCACACGTCGGGGGTGATTGCTCTCAGTCGGAAAAGGAGAGAGATGGAAACTGTTTACAACGTGACAGGAAACAGAACCGGTCCTCACGCACTCCCAGAGTGACGACACCTGCTACACGTTCGGACTGTTCTTCTGCCACAATCACATTCATTAGAATGATGTGAGACTCCGACAAAGATTTGAGAATCTAATGAGTAAAATGTTTACACATATGTTGCTATAAACTTACTTTTTTGAACTTTTATACCTGTGCAGCACTCAGCTTGAGTAAAAACCTGCTCTATTTGTCATGGTTTTTTATTAAATATCTTGAAAATGGTCTTAAAACTGTCTCTGCATATAAATCCAAGCACCTAAAAGGCGTCTTCACCTCTACATCAACACTTCTACGAAAACGTTGGGTAGGGGTTGTCCTTGTGACAGCTGGTGTTAAATATTTTCCATATGTGTGAAAAAAGTGACTTTTCCAGAGGAGTGGCCTTACGCAATAGGTTTTCTATTTCCCCATTAGCACCAGCGTCTCTTGTACTTTCGGAGAATCTTGGCAGGGAAACGAACAGAAAGGGCATCTGGGTGTTGTGCTCTGCAGTAGACGGATCTTTGAGCTGCAGCAATGCGAGGACTTTTACTCTTTTACATGTTTGTCTGCTGTATCATGGGTGAGTTTTGTTCCTGAGCCAGTTCATTTATTTATACTGATAAGTTATTTTGCATTGATTATTGTTATTTGAGCTTTTGATTGTCACTGGGAAACCTGTCCCCCCGTTTATGGAGCTTTTTGCTTTTCACTATGTATATTAAAACTGATTTTAACTTGGAAATAAAAAGATTTCACAGTGAAAATGAAACGTTGCCTTCAGATCATTACACTGAGTTTACACACAAAGAAATTTGTAAAATAACTATTAAAACAACTCAAATAAGCACCAGTGCAGTGTTTTACTCCTCTTGACTGCCTTACGTTGATCATTTGAACGGTTCTTTAAATGGCAGCAAAGAAGATGCGGTGGTGCACGGTGTCGGATCCTGAGCAGAGGAAGTGTGCAGAGCTGGCCAAAGCTCTGGTGGCGGTGCTGCCTCCAGCTGTTGTGGCAGCTTTTGCAAGACTCTCATGCATCCGAGCGTCCAGCACATCTGACTGCATCGAGAGGATCAGGGTGAGACATTCCAAATCCGTATTAAACTAAACAAGTGTATATATACGTTGCACCAGTAGCATTATTCTTGAAATCTTGTTCAGAATAATAAACAAATTAATATTAAAATGAGGAGATCTGGGGGAGGGGGGGAGATGTGTATTTCGTTAAATTTCTAACTGTCCTGCTGAGAGGTTCCCTCAGATGAACATCCCAGCAGACACTCCAGGTTTCAAAGATTTTAAGTGTCAACAAAGCAATACATTTTAATTCCAAATGTTTTAAACTGAAGCTTCAACCTGGCAAAATCCTGGAAAGGTTTGATTCCTCTGACCCTTGGGAGGATTTTTGTAATAAATGGACTCTGAAGGTCTGTGAAACGTCATATCAACATCTGGTGGAGGCTGGAAGTTCAACTTTCATTGTTCAGATACTTTGTTTCAGGCAAACCGTGCTGATATAGTGACATTAGACGCAGGGGAGGTTTATTCTGCTGTGAAGCAGTTCGGCCTCGTTGCCATCGCCAAGGAAATATACAGTGACGGTAGGTTTGCCTCTCATCATTTAAAAACATCACTGTGTTCAGAGCCAGTTTACATTTGTGTGTTTGTGTGTGTGTGTCTGTTCTGCAGGAGGCTGCATTCTGTCCGTGGCTGTGGTGACAAACAGCAGCTTGGACATCCGGTCCCTGCAGGGCCTCAGGAGTTGTCACAGTGGCATACGATGGACAGCCGGCTGGAGTCTTCCTCTCGGCTTCCTGCTGTCCAGAAACTACCTGAGCTGGTCGAAGGAGCGGCCGCTCAGTCAAGGTGATGAAGAGATGAACCAGTGAATGGAGGACAGTGCTGAAGTTTTATTTCTCTTTCACATTTTGGGTTTTTCAGTCCCCTCACTTGTTTTTCTCCTCCCGTTCAGACGTCAGCACGTTCTTCAGTGCCAGCTGTGTCCCCGGAGCTGCTGCCATGGCTCCTCGTCTGTGTGCTCTGTGCCAGGGCCAGAAATCGTACATTCGCCAGAAGAATTACCGTTGTGAAACATCCCATAGTGAACCCTTCTACAACAGCCAGGGGGCCCTCAGGTCTGAGTCAACATGAGAAGTAACAGCAAAAACATGAATGAATGTCTCCACTTACCGCTCCTGCTCTGTCACAGATGTCTGAGGAGAGGTGCAGGGGATGTTGCGTTCGTGGACAATTTAGCCCTCGAAAGCATTGAAGGTAAATATTGGATTTGATATTTTATGATTCCTCACCTCCACCAGGGAGATTATGTTCTCACCTGTGGCTGTTTGTGTATTTGTAAGCAGGAATATGCCACAATTACTGAAGTTATTTGCATCACACTCGGTGGAGGGAAATTATAAAATCTTGGGGCAGATCCAGTCAGATGCAAATACTTTAAATCACATTTCTTAAAATTGCAAGATTTGGCTTTTTTCCTTATTTTCTCCAGAAATAATGGATGTTTTTTATTGTGTTGATATTCACATGTTTTGACAGTTTACCGCAGATCCATATATTAATCCAGATTTGGTGGAAGATATTGTCGAGTCTACATCATACACAGATTTACAAACACTTTTCTTAAAATTTGTTACAAACATTCACTTGACTTCAGGATGAACTGATCAAAGTTAAACGTCACATATTTCCTGCATCTTGACTCATTGATGGATGTTTACAGAGGGCAAGAAAATGCCTGAAAAATAATATCAGGGGGAACTTGAACCCTCAAGTTCCCCCTGATGTTATTTTAATTATTATTATTAAAAGGCTGCAGGCGAGCTCGGCTAAGTTTAAAAAGGAAATTAGAATTTACTAAATAAATGATTGAAAGAAAAGCTAAATAACACTTTCTTCCACCAGATGATCTTTGTAATTTTTTTCTAAACCATCTGGCCTTTCTCCGTTCTCCCTTCCCTTCTTTTCTCTCAGAGAGTGATGAGTTCAGGTTACTGTGTCCTGACGGCACACAGGCTCCTCTCAGCCACTACAGAACCTGTAACCTGGGACGAGGTCCGGGCGGAGGCATCGTCACCAGATCCAGCTTTCGCAAGGTTGCTCGCAAATTTCTTGTGACAGTGCAGGTAAAAAAATTAATATATATATATATATATATATATATCTTGTTTAGTGATTCGCTGGTTCCCTCAGTTATCCCACATCATTTCTGTGTGCTCCATTTCCAGAATTATAGTTTTATCCCAATAAAACAAACCCCTGTGTGGACTCTTTGTGATCTCCAGATGCTGTTTGGTCCTCGAGGGAGAGAGAGACAGCGCTTCCAACTCTTCAACTCTTCTGCTTTCGGGGAGAACGATCTCCTCTTCAAAGATCTCACAGATAAATTATCTGTCCTTCCAGACGACATGGACGTCAGTCAGGTGCTGGGCCTGGATTATGTGGCTCTGCTCAAGGGCCTCGGACATGAAGGTGCTTCACTGATGTGTTGTCGTCACTTTTCATTTTAAAGTCACTGACTCTGTGTGATTGTGTGTGACGTTGTTAAACTTGTGTGCAGGCAGCTCACTGGAGGACAGTGTGGTGCGATGGTGCTGCATCAGCCTCGCAGAGCAGAAGAAGTGTGAACAGTGGGCTCTCAGCATTAAATCAGACCCTCTGGTGTGTGTCAGAGCCGTTTCAATGCGGGACTGTATCGAGAAGATCAAGGTGAGTTTTATAAATTGCATTAAATCAGTATCGTATCAAACTCTGTAGAAAAGCTGCTGGTCCTTTTCCACAGAGGGACGAGGTGGACGCTGCCTCGCTGGACGCAACACACTCCTTCATCGCCGGGAAATGTGGTCTCATCCCTGTAGTGACAGAATATTATGGTGAGACTCCCCATATATCCTTCTTCTATGTATCCATATAACCAAAGTGCTTCAAATTATGTTCATTATTGACTGTTGGTCTTCATTAGTCCTGAATTTTGATATTTGATCCAAAATGCTAATATCTGCTACTTCTCAAAGGTTCTGACTATTTACTTGGACAAAACAGGCCATTTGAAATGATCAGTTCAGCTTGTGTACAAATACCGTGGTGATTATGGCTGCAATTAATCATGATTTCTTATTTTAGAATCATTTGAAGATGATTTTCTAACTTAATTGGTTTATAACTTCCAATGTCAGAAAATGTGCATCTCAGTTCCCCACTGTCCGAGGTGTTTTCGTCATATTGCAAATTACATCCAACCAACTGACTCTTACGCAAAACAGAGAACCTTTGCACATTTGAGAACCTTAAACCATCCATGTTTTATATTTTTTCTTTAATAATTACTCTTTTAATCATCCAAACAAAGTTTGTTGTGGAAAAAACTAACTTATTAGAACCAGAATCTGTTCAGTTTTATGATGACATTCAATTCACTACAACAACTCATTTCACATGAAACACTTGATGGTTGTACAGTTTATATTTTATACACTTCTCATGGAGAAAGTTATTATTATTAGCCAATTCTTATTTATTAAAGTTATTATTATTAGCCAAAAGTTATCATCCACAATTAGTTCCAGTTCTCATTTACATAACTTTAAACTATATTGACCTGCCTCTGCCATGTTCTCTTCTACTCCAGGAAGGAAATGTGGGCTGGCTGGGAGATTAACTCACCTAGAGACAGATGGTAAGATGACAAAGAAGAAAACAGCTACACACATAATTCACTGTGATCTTCAAAACCTAGAGTGCTCATTGTCTTGAAATGGAAAACGTCCTCAGAGCTGCCCTCGGTGGTGGGTGTAGCAGTTGCCAGGCGCTCCAGCAGGAGCGTGTTCATCGGGAACCTTGGAGGGCGTCGCTCCTGCCAGGGCCACATGTACAGCCCCGCCGGCTGGATGCTGCCCTACAGACACACGTTGAGTCTGGAGCACAACAGCAGCTCCTGTGATCCAAACCAAGGTGCTGCTTTATTTGACACATTCTCAGATATTCACCTGCTTGTATTGTTGGCATTACAAACGCTATCCTCTGTTTCAACGACCGTGACATGTGACCACTGTCCCTTTTTGTGTTGACTTAGTTTACAACACGGTGTTCTGGAAAGGCTGCCTTCCTGGCTCTCAGGGGAACCTGTGTAAAGTGTGTATGGGCGGCAGCGGGGAGGCCGCAACCAGACGCTGCGCTGACAACCACAACGAGCAGTACTATGGCAACATGGGGGCTCTGAGGTAGGAGCAGAGGCTTATACCTCAGGGAGAGGTGTCTCCACAAAGTATGAAAAAACATTCCTCTTTTCCCTGAAGCCGTACACAACCATTAACGACATTTTGGTTTTAAGATATTTGTGTTGTCGGTGTGAATAGAAATAACTTCATGTTTCTCACAGCAATGAAAGATTACGTTTAAAATTACGTTCACTTTTAACACAAGACTGAGACATTATCACCTATCACCACATTATTGGACAACTGGAAGTTCAACATTCACTAGATTTGTATCTATTTATTTTCTCCTGAAGGAACTGAGAGGGGGCTCAGAGAGTGCAGATCTCCTCCAAGGTTAATGCTCTGTCTGGCCGTGTTAAAGAAAGTGAAAAACAATCCTGGATCTGCCTGTTTATGCAAATCAACTCCAAAATGAAATGCGTTCTTCTTCCTTGTTTCATGTCCCACCCTCTCTGAAAATGTGTCACGGAAATCCGAGAGAGACAAGCAAACAAACAAACAGAGAGGAAAACATAAAATCCTTAGAGGACCTAAACATCTGTCTGACATACACAGAGACCAACCTGCCGATAGACTGAACGAAGAAGAAGAAGAAGAAGAAGAAGAAGAAGAAGAAGAAGAAGAAGAAGAAGAAGAAGAAGAAGAAGAAGAAGAAGAAGAAGAAGAAGAAGAAGAAGAAGAAGAAGAAGAAGAAGAAGAAGAAGAAGAAGATCTGTCTCATTAGCGACTTATTGCTCTCTATGTTCACCAGTTAGCTGCTCACTAGTGCTGCACAGGAAGTGAACATTGAGTACAGAGGCTGAAAAGCAGAAAGCAGATTTGATCAATTGTAGTTAGAAACTTAACATTTCTAGAATCAGATGTCTCACTGTGGCTGAAGTGAGAAAGTCTAGATATATTTGTATATAGTTTGGTTGCACTGATCCTCTTTGATCTTCACAGGTGCCTGCTCGGGGATCCCACTGGGAAAAGCTACGGCGATGTGGCCTTTTTAGAGCAGCACAACCTCCAAGCCAACATCCTCAGTGAGATGTTCTACATTAACTTCTGACAGGATCACTCACTGATGCTTGTTTTATCTTGTGTGTTTATCATGTCACCGTGTTTGTCTCCGTCACGTTGTGCTTCAGGTTTGAGCTCCAGCGGTTGGGCCGAGGGTTTGACGGCATCAGACATCGAGCTGCTGTGTGGTGACGGCCGTCGGGCCCCGCTGTCGGAGTGGGAGAGCTGCAACCTCGGGGTCATCCCACCGAACACGGTCATGACACGGCCGGTGCTCACGGCGCGAGTGTACGACTTCCTCATGAAGTCACAGGTCAGCTGATGGGGATTCGGGTTTTAAACTATATGGGAGGTTTTCAAATGTTTAAAACACTTCAGAAGAGTGTCTCTAGATTTCTCACTCACAGTTTGATGTTTTACTTTGAGACACTTTAAACACTTTTTGGCAAACACACAAGATCTAAAGCTAAAATAAAAGTCTAAAACCAGCAACGTTTTTCATTCAAATAATGAATTGGCTGATTAAAGAATGTGTTAAAAGGTTCAGTGAGTACGATTTAGGTAAAAGGGATCTATTGGCAGAAATTGAATATAAAATAATCCAAGTTATGTTTTTCTCTAGTGTGTTTCATCTAAACTGTACAAGTTGTGGGTTTCTGTACACTAGAATGAGCCCTTTATATTTAAATACTTTATATTTACACAGGGAGTGGGTCCTCTCTACGGAGGCCGCCGTGTTTACTGTAGCCCAAACCGGACAAACTAAACACCCGTTGAGTTTTTATGACAACTGAGGGCTACCACAGGTTCTCTTTGTTTGGAAGGGGAGGGTTAGGTGAAGGGATATTCAGTTGCAACATGCAAGTTCACCACTAGATGTCACTACATTCTGCACACTGAACCTTTAAGTCTGACCATAAGGTTGATATTTATTCTTTAAATCTTTACACACGTTGTTTTTTTCCATGAAGGAAACTTTGTCAGCCAAACCAAATGGAGAGTTCCAGCTCTTTGAGTCTCATCCGTACGGAGAGAGCGACCTGCTGTTCAAAGATTCAACGCAATGTTTCGTCCACACGAATCACATGGATTACCGTTCCATCCTCGGAGAGGAGTTTTACTCCCATGCAGAATCCGTCTTCAACTGCACACACTCGGGTACAACTGCAACCAAATACACTGCTGGATTTCCATGTCAAATTTATACAACCATCTCCTTTGTTAATGTATTCCTTACTTGTTCTTACAACAGATATCCTGGAGTTTTGCGATCAGGACGTGTGCAGCATATTCTAACGGACATAGAGAAGGAAGCAACTCTTCATGCTTTTCTCGAAGGCTAAAACCTTCACACGCATTATTTTCCTCCAGAACTGATGACTGCAAACTATCAATTATAACATCAGATTCAAAGAAAAACTGCTGGATGTGTGGTCGCGAACAACACGGGTTGGGATTGCCACGGAGGACCTTTCAACGACTCATCATAATGATTAGATTAGATTAGATTCGATTTCTTTATTTATCCACACAATGGGGAAATTCACTTGTTACAGCAATGATAGAAAAACAGAATTAGAGTAACAGTGCCGAAGCACAATAAAAAAAAAGAAAAGGTCACAATATGTACACTACTAAAACTACACATAATAAGTGTACAGAAACAAACAACCTGCAAAACAGACACTGTGCAAAAGAGGGTGCTGGGGACAAAGTGGAATTATGTTAAGTGTTATTGTAATGAAAACAAAAATATGCAACAGTAGTGACCATGATACAGAAAATAATTAAGAAGTAAGTGACCATAATATAAATAATACTACAAGATAGCATACTGGAAATATAAATATTGCAATGTAACCATTTTAAGTGACCATGATATAAATATAGATGGTAAGTGTTGTACACAAACATAAATAAGAAAAATAAAAATACAAATACAGCTATGGGGAGAGGGTTTAGTGGAGATAGAGATAATAGACAGGGACTACAACATTATCAGGTGGTGCTGGTGTTGTAGAGCCTGACTGCAGCCGGGATGAAGGACCTGTGGAACCTCTCCTTCCTACACCGTGCTTTCTCTTCTGCAACTTCAAGATGTCATTAATACATCGCATCAAGTCGGACTGATGTGTCATGTGTAATCTGTGTGTTTTATAAAGACAGGTCATGCTTTCCCGAGGCAAATGTTTTCAAGCTTGAAAACACAAACTTGAAATTGTGATAACCTGTGACTAGACCCAGCTCTGGTAACTGCAGTTTCAGCTCGATCCTTAAAGGGATAGTTCACCCAATCATTCACTCATTATCTATTCACCACAATGCTTATTTAGGGGTTTCAGTGGGAAACAGTGCTGCAGCCAAATACAATTGAAGTAACTTATGACCGATTCTTCAAACGCATGTAAACGACAGAAAGAAACTTGAAACATTTACATTCTTTTTTCCGCCTAAATGTCCTCTGATATCTCTGGAGCCATGTTCTCATGTGGATCAGATTTGGTTGCAAAACGCTGTTTACCCCTGAGACTCCAGAAGTGTTTTGTGGACTCAATCACTTCATCCACCCTTCAATCAGGCATAGTGGTGAGTAGATAATGAGTGAAATCTCTGCGTTTGTTATCAAAAGTCTGCACGCTAGAATAAGATGTGTAAGAGATACACAGATAGCGATGAAGACATGTGTCCTGAAAGATTGCAAATGCAGATAAAGGGCAGATCCAAGATTTTGTTTCCCACTTTCATTAACTATGTTTTTTGACAAATAAATTATTTCATTAATCAGACTACTTCCTTTCTCTTTTTTTTTTAATTTCTATTAAAGAACCAGTTGTGTGTTGTTTTTAAGTTGTCCATCCCAGTCGGGTTTCCCTCACGTGTTACTACAGAACACTCATGAAGCTTCTAGTCTTTAATTGAATGTCTTTAAACGTAGGCTGTAGTTATTATCTGTCTGTTTATCTTAATTATGAGTTATGTCTTTCTATTTATCTTTAATCTTTAGTTTCAGGTACATCAGTTGTCGTTGAAAGAGACATGATTACATTTTAAATAATGCACAGAGTCACACTTGGAAAATACAGTATGTCCACATTGAGATCCTGGGCTGAAGTCGTTTGACTACAACTCCCAGTGTGCTGCGCGAATATGTTTGGTGTTACGTGAAATCTGGTACTTCCTGTTTCCTCCCCGTCCCAGTGCAGCGAAGGTTCCTGTCTTATATCACCCAGTTGGTTTGTGATGTTAGTGAACTGATATTTGTCCGCTGGAGATTTGCTGCTGATCCAGAAGCGACCGAGACGGTACAGTAGCTTAATAACGTGTGTAATCAAAGTGAGCTCGCTGACATCTAGCTGGCTACCTTCGACAGGAACTCAAATCCAATTAATAGCGACTGTTTCAGTGTCTTATTGTTGTGTTATTATGTTCCAACATTGTTTACGTTAAAGCTCGTAGAGAAAAGGAAGGTGTTGTAACAGTATAGGCCTTTTATGATGGGTCTTTGTGCTTAAAGCTTCCTGCAGAGAAGCATTGATTGAGTCTCTTAACAAGAAAATTAATATTCAATATGTTTTCTTTGGTCTATGTCAAATAAAGCCAAGTTGTAAAAAGCATTTTGGCACTAAAATCGTTTCCAGACTTCTGACCTTTAATTGATAAGTTAGCTATTAAGTGGTTAATCAACCCATCCATTTCATTTATTCAGTTTATACATTTCCTGCTAATTATCCAGTCCAGGTTATGTTTATGGGTTAGGTTATTATATTATAAGGAATGTGTCAGTAAACAAATGATACTCAAATATGAAATAAATGGACATTTATTTACAATATGCTTGTTAAGACCTTTGAGATCATGTTATCTCTACTGGTTTTCTATCATACTTAAATTACTTGAACAGTAAGATTTCTAAATTCTCCATGTGGTCATAAAAAGGTTTAATCTTGAGACTCTTGCAGAAACCTGAATAGTTTGCATTCACTCCATGAGGTGAGTGTTGTATTGAAACATGGGATTTAAAAGGGAGCACTGTATTTGTCCTGCTTTAGATGAGACTGCCGTGGAGGACCCTCAGGTTGCACCGAGCGCCTGTAAGGAGAGCGTCCTCAGTGCCTGCAGGTTCGGTGAGCTTCGTCCCCGCCTGCAGCACCACTGACGCCCACTCCCGGGACCTGCTGCAGGACTTTGTGTCGCGAGCCGGTCGCCTGTTCGTCATCACCGGAGCAGGCCTCTCCACAGAGTCGGGCATCCCTGACTATCGCTCGGAGGGCGTTGGACTGTACGCCCGCACGAGCAGACGACCCATGGAGCATGCAGAGTTTGTCCGCAGCGCAAAGTCACGACAGCGCTACTGGGCCAGGAACTTTGTCGGGTGGCCGCAGTTCTCCTCCCATCTGCCCAACCCTGCTCACCGGGTTCTGCAGCGGTGGGAGGAGAGCGGGAAGCTGCACTGGCTGGTCACACAAAACGTGGACGCTCTTCACTCAAAGGTCGGCCAGAAAAGACTGACCGAGCTCCATGGCTGCACCCACAGGTGAGGACACGTCACCTAACATCTCAATCCCTCAGGGGTGAAGGTCGAGTTCAGATCCTTTGAATGAGCAATAGTTGCAATATTGAATTATATACACCACCAATATACTGTAGGTGAAAGTCCTGCATTCAGTACTCTCTGCATGATGAAGATTCAAGGTCATGATATATCGTTGTATGCAGGGTGATGTGCCTCGGCTGTGGTGCCATCTCAGCCAGGGAGGAGCTCCAGAGACGGTTCCTATCATTGAACCCAGACTGGGGAGCTCAGGCAGGCGCCTCGGCCCCGGACGGTGACGTCTTCCTGGAGGACGAGCAGGTCCTCAATTTCCGGGTTCCCTCCTGCGACGAGTGTGGAGGAATACTGAAGCCTGAGGTCACGTTTTTTGGAGACTCTGTGAAAAAGGGGACGGTGCAGTTTGTACACGACAGACTGGCCGAGTCGGACGCGGTGCTAGTGGCGGGGTCCTCGTTACAGGCAGGTTTTTGGCGCAGCTTTGTCATAATAACAGCAGGTTGAAAACAGTTATCCTGGAATTCTGAATTTCATCGTGCCCCCTCTGTGATTTTCCCCTACAGGTATACTCAGGATACAGGTTCTTACTGGCAGCAAGTGACAGGAAAATACCGGTGGCCATCCTGAACATCGGCCCCACGAGAGCCGACCACCTGGCTGAGCTGAAAGTGAGGGGCCGCTGTGGTGAAGTGCTGACGGTCATTCGGCCTCACTGACCCTCGAGGACATCTCGTTTGAATATTCTGTATTCAGGCTGCAAAAACTACAAACTACCTCAGTTAACCAGACGACAACAAAATCACCGTGAGCTTGATGCTCTCAGCTGTTTGAAACTTGTTTTGTGAAAAGGCAAAAGGAGCCGGAGTCGTATTCACGTCTCTGCTAGATGTTAAAACTGACGTGAACAACCATGTTCTTTGCTGTCTTGGGAATTCAACATCTCTGCACTCAATGGATCAATATTTGGTCTCTGGCTACTTAAAGTGATCTGATGGTGCTTTCATTCTGCGAAATCAATCCGAACTGACCTGTTATTAATAAATAAATAAAACACAAGCAATCTGTTGTGCAAGCTGCTGTTACATAAAGGCATTAATTCATGTAGCATATATGGTTTAACAGATGGTTAAATGGTTTTGTTTGTGTTATGGTATGGACTGGAATCTTGTTTTGATATGTGGTGCTGAGACTGATACATTTTGAATGTTAACATAAAGAGAATGTACCTTTTTCTGCTTGTAAAGTAAGTTTGAAGCATCAGGATGGAAACAGTCTGTTCAACAAATTTGTTTCAACCTAAAACTGATCCAAGTATTTAGAAAACATGACAGAAACTTGTCTGTTTATGTTCTTTTAAATAAATTATTTTAAGACAAATACACACACTCTGGTATTTTCATTTCCTGCTAGATCGTACTACTTCTTCTGCTAAAAATGCTTAACTGTTTACCCCACTTCAGTAATGGCTATCAGGACTTTTTAAAAAGGAAGATTTTAAATACACTTAGTAAGGTCAAAAGAGCCCACAGTCTGTATCGATATTTGCTTCACCCGCTCAGATGCTGACCTGGTCGGGCCCAGTAGACAAAATCCTGATCCTAGTGAGGCAAACCTGAAACAACAGGTCCTGGTTAAGGTGCATGAAACTCAATGGAAACTCCTCATAAGGATAGTTACACAAACCCATGTGTATGTGTTTGCCACCAGTACGACTGTAAACCCAGGATGTGAAAAGCACTGCACATTAAGAAACAAATGGCTGTTTGGACAAACTTTAATGAGGTGATAATGTACAAATGTTCTACAGTACTACAGGGTGTTTTAAAGAAACTGTTTTCATCACAGACAGACAGAGGGCAGAGTTACTGTGGTTTGACAAACACTGAGCTCCTTCAGGACATGTTGCTGCTGAAATCTTTCTTGTAAACGACGCCTCCAGTCGTCCAGGTTGGACTGCGTCTCTTTGAGAAGAACATCTGGGACGCTGAAAGAGTAGAGACAACAAGTGTGATGTGCGGAGCCCGTCTGCCACGTTGCCGCAGCTGTAGTCACCATCAGGGGCGTCATGGCCAGACAGTTCTCAAAGCTGTGGGTCTGATCGAACCAGTAGGTCACAGGGTAACCCAACAGAAGACCAAAGACGGTGCACAGGTTCCACTCTCCACATTTGTCTCCGACACAAAGAGGTTTCTGAGCCTCCTCGAGTCGTTCACACTCTCTCAGCTGAGGCAGTAAATCTTGTATCGTGCTCTTCAGCTCTTCTCTGAACTGGTAGGCGATGGCAGGCTTCTCAAGGGAGTGGCACACGTCTATCAAAGCCGGGCCACTACCACAGAGCACCAGTTCTAGATTTGATCTGACAGTAATTGGGTTAACAATTAGAGCGTGTCCATTTAAATCCAATGTAAGAAGTGATTTAGACACAAGCTGGGAAGACTGCAACGAGCTCAAATACTGCTGCACCTGCTCGGAGCCGGAGCCGTTACTGTCAAACAGCAGCGCGGGTTTCAAACCCAAGTCCACAGCCAGGACCTGAGTGGCCAGGTCCAGACTCTGAGGAGCAGAGAGAGACTTTCGGCCGACACGCAGATGTTTACGAGCGGCGGCGACAAACAACTCCTGAGTGGACATGGCTGCATCAATCACATGACACACAGTTTAGAATTGTCACATGGCACAGTAACGAGGCAAGTCTCTGATGTAGTCTCCCAAATGCAACTCAGCTATGTGAGGTCTTAAACATATCTAAATCAAAATACTATTTCAAAATCTAGAACCCAAACAAGAACAGAGACACAAGAATGGATGTTATTTGTTGTCAAGCCATTTACAAAGAAACAAAAGTTTTAAAAAACTACAATTAAATTAAAAAAAGTGAAACAAATTCAGGTGAACAAGACGATTTGTTTTCATCGTGTAACTCCTCATATAGGTTTAATGGTTGTTTATTCTCGTCCCTTGTTTATTCTTTGTTGGTCCAAGACACCTGAAGGAAAAGAGATGTCGCAAATATTACATCACAATAAACATTACACTTTTGTTTCATCTGCAATAGAGTGCAAACAGAAAACGTTCTTACCATCATCCTGGTTTTGGCGGTGCTATTATTTTTGTTGTTATGTCACCGGCTGCGAAGACATCAGGTCAAAATCGGAGAGGTTTCTTGCAACCCAGACACCGGCTGCAAACAGACCCACGTTGACCAGAAGATTCCTGAGAGAGAATCGACAAACAAGTCAGAAATTAGGATTCATTCTGGCTAATTTAAACAAACGGTACACAAAGAGAAATACTACACAGAGACGATGCGATGGCTAAATTAAACTCTTGTGTGCATACAGCTTGCTGAGTAAATGACCAACTGGAGTTTGTCAAAGCAGTTGACATGCACCCCCTCCCGAGAAACTGCGGAGTTCAGATCTACAGCTGAGCAGCTATACAGTCAGTCAGGATTTGACCGGGGCTCCTGGTCAACAGTCCCTTTTGCCCAGTAATCATAATTTGTCTTTAATAGTAACAATGAGGTTATTGAAACGTTTGCCCAGTTGCTTCCATCATGTTTTTAACCAATCGATTAATATCTTGGTTGATCTCTTATGTTCAGTCCTTAAAAACCCAGAGTCACCAGATCACAACGCGAGTCGCCCATGCAGCTGAATGTCTATCAAACTGCGTCCCTGACTTTCTGTCGGTGGACTGAGCTGATCGGTCAATCGACTGATCGCAGAAGCTCAGCGATTACAAGACGACAGACTCAAGGGCAACGCGTTAGCCGTGGGGCTAACGTTAGCACACAGGTCACATAACACGCTCTTCTCCGTGGACTCACCTCCTGAAGTCGGTTCTGTCTGTGGCGAACCGACAGGCTGAGCGGACCCAGTCCGCCGCACTAGAGATAGGGCCCTTTTTACCGTCCGAACCAGTCATCGTGCCAACGTGCGTTAAAGACTGTCGCGAGGAGAGCTCGGAACTAATAAACAACAGCAGGAAGTCGAGGGAAGAGTTTAGCTGAGCACCAGTACGGTGAGAGAAAAGGCTCAAACTTCACGCGTCCTCTGCAGACTCGATCGCTGTTCGTAAAAAAAATGTCTGCCACCCGATACCGTCGGTTCCTTAAACTGTGTGAAGAGTGGCCAAGGGATGAGACCAAGAAAGGCCGCGACCTGGGGACGTTTCTGCGGCAGAGGGTAGCCGCCGCCTTCCGGGAGGGTGAAAACACACAGGTAGCGAGGCGTCCTCCGCTCTCGTGCATGAACACACCGAGCTAAGCTGAGGGCTGTACCCGGACGAGGAGCACCGAGAGTCGGCGACCTTGTCTGCCCTGACCGGGTGTTGTTAACTAACACATTCTGTTCAGGATTCTGACCTCGTAGGTGCAGCTGCGGAGCCCAAGAACCACTAACTTTGTTTATATCTATATGCATAATATGTTTATAGACACACTGTCTTTATATCTACGTACAGTCTTTATATTTACATAATTTGTATATCCACTCAAGTTTATATCTACATACAGTGTTAATATTTAGATAATGTTTATATCCTCTAACAGTATATTTGTATCTACATACAGTGTTTATATTTACATTGTTTATATCCTCTCACAGTATATTTATATCTACATACAGTGTTTACATTAACATAATGTTTATATCCACTCACAGTATATTTATATCTACATACAGCGTTTATATTTACATAATGTTTATATCCACTCACAGTATATTTATATCTACTTAGTGTTTATATTTACATATTGTTTATATCCTCTCACAGTATATTTGTATCTATCAATCTTTTAAGGAGTAGTTATTATTTTCGCACTGATATTTTTGATTTTGTTCATATTTGTCCATTTTGCACAAATGAAACTAGACTCTGTGATTATATAAAGGGAGTAAACTCGAATAAATAGGAAATGGCCTCAATTAAAGCAGTGCACCACTATTTGTTAACTTAGCAGGGACATTGCACAATAGAGTTAATGCACCACATATAGCTACAATCTACTTTCCCAATGTGTAGTCACTGGGTGGAGGCTGCCACTGGTGATCAGGCTGCAGAAGTAGGAGATAACACCCCTATAGCTTTATGCTCTTCTACGGCAAACACCGTATTGGATTGCTGTCACTCTCTGTGTAACATGTAGGTGTTCGCATTCTATTGGATAGTTAAGCCACATTGTGTCATACGTCTGGCCACTGATAAAATATGCAAAAGAGTTCAAGTCGGTGAGAGTTGAAGTTGGTGCCTCCCTGTCTGGAGCATCTGAGTTAGATATGATAGACCCTCAACGCAGACACTACAGTGTACTGTTGGTTGGCCCTTCATCAATAACCTGGGGTACTGCTTAGAGAGAGAAGGGAGCTTCTGTGGAATTTATAAAGGCACTATTCTCCTGTACAGATATGTGTAATATACATAAAATATAGTGACATATACAGTACTGTGTGAGGACGTTCAAATCAGTAAATTAATGTAGTATCAAAAACAACAGTGTATAACATGCACACTGTAGCTTCTGATGTTACCGGATGCTTTTGAGATTATACATTTCAGTCACAACAAATATGTGAAACAAGTCTCATTATTCCACAGTTTTTTACCAAACAGTCACATTTGGTTTCTGACCTCTGTCCAGTTCTTTACATTATATTAACCTTGAACTTTTTCCCTCCAGATCTCAGATCCAGAGAAATGTGACCAGATGTATGACAGTTTGGCCTCAATTAACGGCAACGTGTACAGACAGCGAGTAAGTAGTTTGCATCTGCTACATTTATTTATTGTAATGGATGTTTCCCTCAATTTTTTTTTATAGAATTTGACTGAAGAGGGACCTGTGTCTTTTTTTGCATTTATTCTGTGATGAGTATAATAAAACAGTATTGTTAATAAAAATCTCTCGGAGTCTGTAAATGTAGCTGCATTTTTAAACCATACTGGTCTTTGTTTACTTTCTATACCTGTGGGAAATCCAGTGACCTGTATAAAAAGACTCAAATCTGTCTTTGTATCTTCACACAGTTTCCTCGTGTAAGAGACACAAGCTTTACCGGTGTGACCGTGGAAGAGTGTAAAGTTCTTTTGTCAGGTATGGATTCACAACATCAGCAGCGCTGTGTTCAATACAAATAAAATGGTTGTATTTAACCTATACAGTGAAAAAAACTGTTACTGTAATCTGAATTGTATAGGGAGTCTGCAGCAGACGGACGAAGAGAAAAAGGGTCTTTGGAAGACGTTAATGGAGAGATTCTCCTCCAAGGCACCGGAAGATGGACCAGAGAAATCTGCAGAAAAATAACTCTTTTCTTATTGTATGTACAGAAATACAACTTATTGTTCAATTATTGATCTAGTCATTCTTATGAAATGTTATTACAGACCTTTTTTTAAATTTGGTTGGTTGTATTGGCTGTCTCCATCCATCCATTATCTATTTATACAAATTATCCATTGAAGGTTGGAGGATGCCAACGCCAATCCTTGAGGTACAACCCAGAGGGAATGACGCGCTGAATGAAAAAGACCCAGCAAAAGGACATTGGGTTCAGGAATAGCATCAGAGCACATACATTTGACTAAGAACCCTGTAATGAGATACATTTTAAAATTGCAAATGATTCTTTAATCAAGGTTGAGAATTGAGTTTGTTATTTATAAATTCTGAAAATGTATTTGATGGAAATAAAGATCAGGGGCTGAGGACCAAGACCCCTTAACATTAAGAGATCAAATGTCGTTGAATGTTTTCATAGTGAAACTCCGGGATTTTACCGACTGGAAAAGAAACACTACAATCTATCATGATAGAGACGTATCTCTATCACGCTGTTCATTTTGATGCAGATCCATAAAAATAAAAATCGGTTAAAGGTTTGGGCCGAATCTGAGCTGCTGAGTGTGTATGGTTGAGATTCTGTGATTTACAGTTATAGTGCTAGATTGTTACATGGCCTGAAAAACATAAATGAAAATCCTATTTCTAACAATAAATTTTCTTGAGGCCAACACCTGCTCAGTCTAAATCTTTGACCATCTTTATCTACCATTCTTCTCGGACTGTGTTGGAAGTGATAAACATTCAAAAAGGTAATTTGGAGGTAAATCTTTTATTTGAGTAGATTTATAGCAGTAACTAAAACATATGTATTCATCAGTAAAGCACATGGGACAGTTTTCATTAAAAAAACCAATACATTCTTTTTTTTTTTTTAAATCACAACTTTTTAGACATAGCATGGTGAATATTGCCTTTTTGTGTTCAATATGAATGGACAAATTCTGATGACATACCTTGCATGGATACGTCATTTTGAATATTGGCCATCACATACACAGATATTGATCATTCTTTGACGAGGTGATTTAATACCATCGTTCCTCTAACATAGTCGGACTAGTTTGTGAATCTCAAATTAATTTAAAAACACTGAATTATGTCTTGATTCTGAATTGAAGTGCTCCGGGCAAAGTGCAATGAGACGTCCTCTACTCCTTCTTTTCCTCACGGTTGTCTCTCCATATGCAGTAGTTGAGAGTGGTGGCGATGCACAGCCAGGTCAGGTAGGGCGCCATGAGCAGAGTGGCGGTGCGGCTGATGGGATACCAAGACACCATGGTGGCTCCGACAGTCCCAGTGAGGAGCACAATCTCCATGAGGGCCTGAAATGGGCAGAGAAAGAGAGAGCGGGTGTAATAGCGACAACAATGCAGAATATTGACTTGAATCTTTTCCCAGATAAGCATAAATAACTATGGTCAAACCTACCAGTTTTAACTTGTGTGCACCAAAGAAAATAGGAGTCCAGGCCCAGTTCAGAGCTAGCTGTAGCCCATATAGTCCCAGTGGAACCAGTGCATCCTCAGTGAAACCTCCCAGTTCCTTCCACACCAGGTAGGAGCTGTATCTGCACCATAGAAAAAATAAATATATGTATTATTTTATAAAATGAGGGTGGTGCAGAGAGTGAAAGACTGTACAAATCAATATGATCTTCACCCCATGCTCGTGTACAGACAAGTCCAGACTACAGGGAATGCAGCGTTGGGCGGGCGCCATGATGGTTTCTGCAGGGTTGGGTACCAGGTCTTCACCTCTTTGCGTGTGATAAAGCCCCCGTAGAGCCCACCCAGGTGGGGCAGGCCGGTCAGTCCAATCAAAGGCAGCCACATTTTCTGAGATAAGAGCAGGAAACATTATAAAAATGGAACCTCTGCTCCGCATTTACAATTTGTAACTGATAATTAC
Source organism: Platichthys flesus (assembly GCF_949316205.1). Taxonomy (NCBI): domain Eukaryota; kingdom Metazoa; phylum Chordata; class Actinopteri; order Pleuronectiformes; family Pleuronectidae; genus Platichthys; species Platichthys flesus. The sequence continues at coordinate 17,804,162 of NC_084946.1, forward strand.
TTTTGATCAGATGATCAGATCAAGACATGTCAAACAATATCCAGCTCTACAATTGTTGCTCTGCAATCGAGGGACTCGGAACACACAACTGTTGGCCAAGGACGGGCTGCATCTTGATAACAAGGACTTAGAAGTAAGAGAAAACCTGATAAACTTGTCCTGAGGCTGTTTTGTATCAGATCAACATAGATCGGCAAAGATGAATGATATTCACCGGATCGGTCGGGCTCAACTCAGTGCAGCACAAGAAGCATATCTAACAAACTCCATTACATATAATGTAGACCACTTTTTTTGTTTTCAATGCAGCCATTGCTATAAATGAACTACCGCCTTAAATAAGGTTATATTTTTATCTGCCTTTGTCTGTTATTTAGCAGGATTAGACAAAAACTACTGGGTGGATTAGTTTAACACTTGGTGGAGGGGTGTGGTCGAGGTCAGGAAAGAACCAATCAAAGTTTGGAGTGGATTCGGCAATTGTCTTTTGTTTAGATGGGGCTTTTTTTGAATATTTTCATTGCTTTCTCTGAGAAGAATTCATGTATCTTGATGGAAAGGACGATCACACCATACGTAGAGCAGAAACGTCAACAATGTGATAGATGGAGAAAAATATCCGTCAGCTGTTTGTTTGTTGTTCGCTGTGTTGCGTCCAGCCTTTATGTTTCAAAGAGCTGATGTGGCCCAACTCAACCTTACTGGGAACGAACACAGTAAGCCAAAAGGCAAATAAAGGATTGTCTGACCTGCCTTGACCTCACCTCACAGTTGTGGGGAAGCCATTAGAAATATATGAGGGTGGAGCTGACAGGGAGTGGAGTCTGTAGACAAAACTTGTTTAAAGTAAAAAATGAACACATTAAATGAATCAGTATTTAACTCCAGCACTTCAGTATCAGTAACAGCTCCATAAATCCAATATGAATCCAATATACCAGCATTATTTTGAGGTATTTCGTGCTTTGTTGGTTTATCCAGTTGGAGTCAGCTGGTATAACTGCTGCACATTCAGATGAGTGTAACTTATGAAGACTGGACCATGAACCTTTGCATCCTGAAGTCCCTGCTCTCTTTAACCTGCCCAGTCCCAGTGGCTTTGGGATGCGGAAGTTCAGGACATGTGATCGAACCCCAGACTCGTGTGATGTTGATAAAAAACCAGGGTTAGGTTTGGTTATGAGGCTGTTAACGGATCTGATCTCCGTAGTTTGTGTGCACATTAAGAATCCACACAGTAAGACGCGATGGAATTTAGAAAAGCTGTCAAACGGGTCCAAGTTCAGTGTCGTAAAGTTACGGACTTTGGTTCCTTGTTTGGTTCCTCGATTGTGGGTCTGTCGTGAGATCAGCGCACTCACCCTTCTCCCTGGTGTCAGCTCCTTTGTTTTGTGTTGTATTTTGTCGTGTCCTCGAGCTGCGGCTACACACACACACCGTGCTGCTGTTGCATGCTGCTGTGTTGTGATATAAGGGTTGGGAGGGGCGGGGTTGCGTTATCTCTGCACACACTCCCAGAGCCACACGCGGGTAGTGACGTCGCCGCGCACCCACCAGCCATTGGCCCGCAGGATGACTTGCCAGTGACGTCACCGAAGTTGGTTTCTAATTCAACGAACAGTGGAATAGCTGAAGTTGTAATTACGTTTTTATTCAATTCGTTTTATTAATGGGAGAATTTCTAATTCACAAGAGAAGACAGAACTGTATGGTTCAACATTAAGACTTAAAGGCAGAGTTCACCCAAAAATGGAAATTCACTCATTATCTACTCACCACTACACCGATGGAGGGGTGGAGTGTTTGAGTCCACAAAACATGAACGCAGCTCCACGGGAGGGTATCAGAGGGCATTTAGGATAAAAACATGTTGTAAATGACGCTATTTAAGGTCAAATTTGAATATCGATGCTTAGAGAAACTTTGATGACATCACAGTAGTAGTAAGGAGACATTTTAGGTTTTTTTTAAAGTTGTTTATTCATGTTTGAAGAAGTGGTGGCCAAATTTGTCTACCCCTCGTTTTGTGGACTTGTAGAGATTGTAGTAGATAATGAGTTAATTTTCATTTTTGGGGGAAAAATCCCTTTTTGTAAATATGTATAAAGTTTACTAGATAGCTATGACAAAAAGAAACTTAAAATTCTGTAATTGTACATACCCTCTCTCTTAGATATAGAGAGTTTTTATTTTAACAATAAAGTTGACTGTAGCTACATTATTGTTGGTAGAAGTGGTAGACGTAGATGTAGTAGTTGGGGTAGTATCAGGGAGATAAGACAGATCTGCTATTTTATCTGCAACAGATTTCTTGCTTGATTAATTAACTTATTGATTGATTAATTGATTGATTGATTAATCCATTGACCTCCACTTGTTATAGGCCTATATCATAATTTCTCTGTTACCTTGTCTCCCAATCAGAAACCAGCTTCAGAGTCGTAGGTTGTGGGTTTTTAGGGCCTAAACAAACATGTATTATATCACCAGTGTGGTCTATAAATACAGAAATGAACGTTATCAGTGAGTTATTTTTATTTCCTGGATGCTTTACAAAGTGCAAACAGCTGGATACGAGACTGGAGACTTGACAACAAAGATGATGTAAACGTCAAGATAACTCCAACCTCCTGTTCCTCTGTGAGGGTTTTAAATAACCATCTTGTATTGTTACATGTTAAAGGATAGGCCTCTGGCAAGTCAAGCCTTAAAAACACGGTTAATCCAAAAGCACATGACATCTAAACACATTAGAGACTGTTAGAGGAAAAAAGTGGATGAAATTCTCAACAAATGTCACAAACTTAAAACCTAGCAAAGCGTGACAAAGAGTCATGTCTATGCAGAGACTTCAATTGTTATTCAAAAAGATGTAAAAACACATCGAGTCTAGAGACGGTGTATGAGATAAAAAGCTCCTGGACAATTGAACGCCACACAGACTTTGTGGTCACTTTGTGAGAACGTCAGCACTGTATCTAGAGCCAGACCACCCAGCAATGCTCGGACCCAACTGTATTTCTTAGGTTTATAATTAATCCCCCAGAGTCTAAACATGCTGGAAAACTCAAGGCTCAGCTGCAAAGTCAAATCGAGGCCAACTCCCCTTAACATTGTCCCGTTTGTGTGAAATGTGGGAGACGCATCTATTGAGACTCTGCTGAGACTAACAAACTCAAAATGATGTCAAAATGCGTTAATCTAATCTTAAAACTTTAACAAGTCCGTAGCGTGGCACGGCATTTTCAGTTTTTTGAAGCAAACAAAGCAACACTGTTATTAGCAACAAAGCGTTGTCATGGTTGTTAAGCTTTTCTGACCGAATTGGAAGTGAAGTGGTCAACCTGCTACGAATTTCAATCACTTGCTATGAAAGTCTTTAGTAGTAGTAGTAGAAATATTGTAACTAGACTCCACACTTTTGAATCTTTGCCAAATTTCACATCTTTGTTTAGAGTCCTGCCCCGAAGACATGTTCATGATCAGTTCATAGTAATCGCAGCAGACACTGGCAATGCAAAGTGATTGACTCTGTGCTTACACATATTACATTTAGCTGCTTATTAATATCTTGCTTAATTTTACTCAGATAACTCTGAAGACCTTCAGGATGGAATATTGCAAGTTCCTGACTTTTCGTCTGGGTGGTTCTGACATTGTTGGTAATTTACACACGTGCTATGTACAAAGAGAGAGTTGTGACTCGACCCCAAATCCTCAGATCTGCTCATATCGCCAACAACTAGGAACAGGACGTTTTTTCAAGAAACTTTGTTGTCATGGTGATGCATTATTTGCTCCTTGTCCATCATGAAATAATCCGACGTGTTCTTACAGTTTTCTGTGTGTTAATTACTGTAAACGCAGAAAAAATGACAATCCAAACAGCGACATGTCTACAAACTATACTCAGAAGTTGTACACATACTATGTGTACAACTTCTGAGTATAGAGTTAGTATGCAACTGGACGTGCTTGTGTTTCTTGAAGAGTTTTCATCTCTCATCCAAGAGGCTTCTTCAGTTCTGATGAAGAAGCATATGTACACTTGAACAACTTCTGAACTTCTGAACTTCATAACCTGGATGATGGATAATCTTCCCAGACATATATACAAACTTTACCAAAAAAGACAAAATAAATAATAGCAAAAATGAAAAGTCACTCATTGTCTACTCGAAACATCATCATTTACAACATGCTTTTAAATATCCGGAATCGTAAATGTCCTCTGATATCCTCCTATGTAGCCGTGTTCGCACATGGATTTCAGAGGAGATTTAGGCTTAAAACATTTAATTAATGCTCTAATGTTTCAAGCAAATTAGTATGCCAGGGCTTACAGACACTTGGATAACACCACAGGTGCTTTGTGGAGGCCGTTTATGTTTTTTTAATGTATCTTTTTTGTGGTCATCATTTACTTCAATTGTATTTGGAAGTCCAGAAGTGTTTTTTGGACTCAAACCCTTCACCCACCCCTCCATCGGCATTGTGGTGAGTAGATAATAAGTTTACATGTTTGGGTGCATTATCCCTTTAACGTTGTTTTGTTATCTTTTGGACATTTGGATCAATCTTCGGGATTCATGAATGGATTATATATACTAATAATAACGAACCACTCTGGTATGAGGATAACCTGACCCACCAGGGGCTGCTCCCATCTCCTTGAGCCTCATAGAGTTGGAGGATGAAAGGAAAGCATACAGAATACAAGTTGTAAACACACATATACATATTCATACCTATTGTCTAAAAGCAACGACACACATACAGCACTTTACTCTTGACTCTTCCATCGCAGTGCAGACAGCGATGCTCTCTCCTCCCGTGGCAGTGGGGTACCTCCCCCCTCGTCGCCCTCCTGTCAGGCGGGCAGCGGGCACACCTCTCCTCCTCCTCCTGGTCCTCCTCCTCTTCCTCCTCTTCCTCCCGTGGTCCTCCAGCGTCTCGTACCTTCTTGCCGCTCCTCTCAGCCTCGTTGTCTGCCGGTGAACTCTCACCCCAGCTGCTCGGGAAATGTCACACAGGCAGAGGCCCGTGTTGCAGTAGGGGGGCGTAATGGGAGAGGGCAAAAAACAACAACATCGTTTTCCACTGCGTCCTTTTACGCGCCCTGTGTCGGGGAGATGCCACATCCAGCTGCCGCCGGCACCTCCAGCTCCAGCAGCAGCCGCCGCCGCCGCCGCTGATCGCAGCCTCCTCGGTGCTTATCTCGCATTAGGGCTAATCTAGATATACAGAAAAAAAGACCCGTGCCAGACATGTGAGTAGCAACCCGTCGCCGTCCGCCTCCACTCGCACGTTCATGCTGTGGGTCCACGCTACTGTGGCGGGGACAGATGCTCGTTGGACCGTGTGCTTGTGCATGTAAGTGTCGTGGTGGTGCTACTGGTGCTGCTGCTGCTGCTGGTGGTGGTGGTGGTGGTGGTGGTGGTAGCACCGCTGCAGCACCGGGCTCTCTGCACATCGGCGGGCGGAAGGTGAAGCCCCGCCGTCGGCTTGTTTTGGGGGGCTGCGTGTCGGCTGAGCTTCATGGAGCCAGAGTGTGTGTGTTTCTCTGCTGGAGGGAAACGCACACATCCACTGTGATAAGATGCGTGTGTGCGTGTGCGTGTGTGTGTTTGCTGTAGCTTAGCTCCTTAGCCTACTCGGATTGATTCAAGGTAGCTGCGTGTGTGTGTGTGTGTGTGTTTGTGAGAGAAGCTGACTAAGTGTGTGTTGAGTGGCATCTCCAGTCAGATGTGGAGGCCCAGGTTTGAGCCCACATGGTGATGCAGAGGTGTGTTTGTGTGTAGGTGTGTGTAGGTTTGTGTAGGGGTGTGTGTAAGCTCCTTGTCAGCCACACACACCCACACACTGAGGACTCAGGAGTGATATTGTGTACTGAGCGTCACAGGTTTGACTTCTCAGATTGTTACGTGTATTTGATGGAAAAGTCAAATTTGTTGCTTCACATTGACTTTTTGCTTTCCTGGAACTCTGTGTAATTTCCTCACAAGTACAAGTACATTATTCTTATAGTACTGTGTACATTTACTCAAGTTCTAACTCTGGATACCATCAGTCTTACGGGTGCAATTATGTGTTTATTTTCCTCATCATTAAACATCATTAAGTCCCAGATTACATTGATCAACGTAGTTTTACTCAAAGATGTTCAGTTTACCTTTAACATTTACTACGGTTGAATATCAAGTTCACTCTTTACTACGGATACTGTAAATATTCAGTGTACAGCCACAAATTCTCATGTGAGAAACTGTAGAAGAAGAAAACAACTTACATTATCATTCAAGTTTCGAATTGGTTGCACTTAAAATGTTCTGTCTGATTTTCAACGTTAATATAACATTGTGCTTGATGTGTTATTACAATTGTTCATTCAAAGCCCCAAAGTGAATGAAATAATGTAAATGATTAGTGAAAAAAACTATTATAAAACTATTTTTATAATAATATAGATGAATAAAGCAGATTTGAGTGTGTATGGAGCCAAGCTTCTGTATGGTCAGTACCGCTGCTGATACGGATACAGGGTATGTCATGTCATTATTACCAACTCTCAGCCTTCTTAATAAGGTATTTACTGTGGTATTTATTATTAGTCATTTTTTTTGAACATATTTCTAACATAATACGGTTTCAGGGGGAAGAACGTCGTGCTTCTCTCGAAGATGTCAGTCCATCAAACTAAGTGGCTTGTGATGCAGATGTCCAGTAGAAGATCCTGGGATTGAGACGTGCATCCCTTCACACTGATGGCCTGGACTGAGTAAGAAGTTCAAATCATCATGAGTTTCATGGGTTCAAATTAGAGTCATTAAAATGAATGCACTTTTAAAGTGATGCTCACAAATAATTCTAAAGTTTGTAGTTGTCCGGAAAAGATCTGTATTTGTGATTATCATCATCCAATCAGAGTTGTGAGAAGAAACAGAGTCAAAATTCATTCCTGTGATTTCAGTGTCACAGACACTGTGGGAAATTTAAGCGCTAAGTTTCAGTCGCAGGTTTTTGTTTTGTCCCTGTTCACAGATGTTCACAAAAGTGCTTCTTTTCCAGTGTATTTGTGTAACATCGCCTCTCTACAAACTCCGATGTAACTTTGTTTTGCAGATTCACTAAGGCTAATTCAAGCTAAAAACTCGTGACTTTACAAGCTCTAAATCTTATTGACCTTAAATTGAACTCGTAATGTTTGGTTTCGATCTGTTTATGTTGCATAAATACATAGACGTTGTTAGGAGAAGTTGTTAGGAGAGTGTGTGATGATGTTTGCTTCCTCCCTGACAGGTTTCAGCTGGCCTGCTGAAGCTATGGGGAGCTGTTGGAGTTGTCTGTACAGAGACCCCATCCGAGACAACCATCTCACCAAATTCAAGGTCAATAATACTAAACCTTTCTTATACGGTCGGTATTATGAAGGCCCCATGTGTACTGCCATATTCCATATTGTTGGGCTGTAATATCCTAAAAACTCTGCACTTTTAGTTCCTTCTCTTCATGTTTTTCTGATTTGTAGGTCACCAATGTGGATGATGAGGGCAACGAGCTGGGCTCTGGCATCATGGAGCTCACACAGACCGAGCTCATTCTTCACACACGCAAGAGAGACGCCATCCGGTGGCCGTATCTCTGCCTGCGACGCTACGGCTACGACTCCAACCTGTTCTCCTTTGAGAGTGGTCGCCGCTGTCAGACTGGGCAGGGTCGGTACAAACGCTCTGCTTCTCTTGTTCTGCTACAGAGCCATAGAGTCATGATGCTGGCAGGTTCTCTTATTTATGTGTGTTTTATCATTTACTAATTTTGTGATGGCCCTGAAAATAAATAAGAAATCACAGCAACAAACAACAAAACACCCCGACAGTGCCTCCACCCAATCAGCAACGAGACTTGTCAATTGCTGGCCTGACGTTGTCCTACTCATAATTCTAGTCAGAATATGAGTCTGATACCGCTCCATTGGGCTGTGATTATGGGGTGTGTTTCAACCGAACCAGGAAAAAAAATGCCTCTTTGTTCAATTGGATAGACCTACAACCAATCAGAGCGACGTAGTATGTGACGTATGTTACAGCGACGCATAGTTGTTGTCACCAGAACTCAACTGCACTCACGCTGGAAGAAGTAGAAGAAGAAGATGAGAAAATACGATTTTTGCCAGTGTTGTAAAAATAATTTAAGGATACACAGAGACCTTACCAGCACGATCAGCATTTTTTAGAGAAACAGTAAAGGTGAATGCACATACGAACAAGTTCTCCGTTTAGGATTACAACTCCACAACACATCAAAAAAATCATATAGCATTTGTCGGTCCTGTAAGAACTTATTAACACGGTTGGAACGCGACATTCCCGTGTTTAAAAAATGGACAGACAATGAAGGACACCAGGCTGAAGAAGCATGTTCATCTGAGGCATCAGAGAAAAGAGACCGGGGGGCCCAAGCGCTCTTTGGTGACGTGGTTGATTACGTTACTCTTGATCATCTGTCCGTCATGGTATAAAGCCCGCCCTGACAATCTGATTGGTTCGAACAACTTCTGTTCGGGCGTAGTTTCTCCCCAACGGAGCAATGCCAGACCGAACTTCCCGACCTCAAATGTTGTGGGCGGGGCTAAGTTCGTCTGGAATCCAGGCTAGTCAATTGCAGATACCTACCTTAAATATTCAAACTTAGTGCACTGTAGTATAGAGTTTCTTACTAGGCTTATTTTCAGGAGAGCTATTTGCTGTTTGTTTTATCTTGTTTAGTTAAAGACAGCTAATGTATAATCTTGTTAAAGTAGCATACAAACAAAAAGACTAGCCTGTCAGTTTTTGTGTCTTGTGGCTTTGACTTGTAGCACCAACTTTCTCATGAACCTTTAGCATCCTAAAGCTAAAATAGCATCGTGCCGATTTAATCAGCCTCTGCACACATGTGTCACTGCAGACCTCACCCTCTTCTTAAGACTGATTGAACTATAACAATGTTTTTATTTGTCTTCCCTTAACATTAGGAATCTTTGCCTTCAAGTGTTCCCGGGCCGAGGAGATCTTCAACTTGCTCCAGGAGCTGATGCAATGTAACAGCATCAACGTTGTGGAAGAGTCGATGATGATGAGTCGCAGCGGTCACACGCCGGAGATGGAGATGGCCCGCACGCCACAGACTCCCAACAGTGAGTCACACGGCCACACAAACACAAATAGCACATCAGGCCGCAGCGGCCGACTCCCGCTTCATACAGCTGTTTAGTGTTGTGTGACAGCTGTTGTCATCAAATGTGTCTTTTTATATCACAACCGCGACAAAATGATCATATAAAAATATTGTCTGTCGTGGTCCTGGTGTCAAGATACATCCTGCTCGAATCTTACTAAAACATTAGATGTTTACGATCAATTTTTTTATATGTATTAAAGGATGATTGTGGAAAATCAGTGTGAAATAGGTCAGTCAAAGTCATTATTATTATTACCTGAATTCTTTTACGCAAAACGCTCTACTGCTGCAGCGAGAAGAGAACAACAGAACTTTGTGGAATTCAGTCAAATAATATAAAAAGTTTTTGGTGCAAAAGTTAGCTAATGACTGAATGATACCTGTTACTTGACATTTGACAACTCTGATGAAAGCAAGATGGCTGAACACGTTTAGGGAATAAAACATGGTCTTTAATTAAGCAAGACACAGGGACAGCTATTGAATCTATTGAGCCAAATCAAAACAATTTCGACTGTACTTGATACAATAAAGAAAAAAGTTCTAAACAGAATACTAAATAAGTAAATATGGCTGGAAGATAAGGTATAGAACATTTTTTTTCCTTACTCATTTTTTTGAAAACATAGAAACACAAATCTGTTGTTTGATGCTTTTCAATTCTCTTTGTTTGGCATGTTTGCATGTGTTGGTCTCACTGAATCAATACTCCACCTACCCACAAACACTATCCATTCACCCATAATTCTTTATCTGGAGTTTTACATGGTCACACTTATCTGTGTTTGCAGCTCCAGCATTCCCTGTGCAGGCTTTCCCCAATGGATACCCTGGTTATCCAATCAGAGGCGACTCCTCCCAACCCTCTCTTGCTGATGATCATGGACATAGTCTCATGGGTTTGGACGACCAGGTAAGATTCATGCTCCTCATGGCTCACAGCATCTGTGCTTTGTTCACATTTTCACCCAGTTTGTATTTCCCCCCCAACAGACCCACACCTATGTAAACACTGTAAGCATGGAGGGGGATCTCTCTATGCGTCACTGTGTGCACTCCCTACCTGAGGTGCGGCCCGGCCCTTTCACTGAAACAACACGGGGAGCCATGCCCATCGGGGGACAAGGAAACCCGCAGCCCAACCTGCGGTGCTGTCCCCTGGAGGAGCGCAAAGATCCTCAGGTGTTTTTACAGCCGTCCTCACAGGAGGTCAAATTCATGCTGGGCCCCACTCCAGCACAGCGCCATCTGCTTGAGAGAGAGAGGGAGAGAGAGCGGGACAGGCATGGGCACAATCCTCACAACCTTCAGCCAGTAGAGGGTGCAACAGGCTCAGAGACAGAGGGAGATGAGCCCACGATGCACCTGTGCAACTCTCACTCCTATCACCATTTCCATCACCATGCGCACCGCCACCCGGGGCACAAGCACCCCGACAGCTGCCAGGGCGGTGAGCTCACCTACGAGAACATCAACGGCCTGAGGAGCGGCCGGAAGCAGCGGCTGAGCCCCAGCAGCGTGTCGCAGTCTGTGGGTTCCAGCAGCAGCAGCAGTACCGGGGACAGTCACTCCCACTCCCTCCTGCACCCCCACCCTCACGGCCCGTCGTCTCTCCCCCCGCAAGGCTACGCCTGTGAGAGGGGCATGGGTGGGGGACACCGTCGGACAGCTTTGCTGAACTACGAGAACCTGCCCTCTCTGCCCCCGGTGTGGGAGTACAGCGCTCTGCAGCGTGATGACGAGCAGGAGGAGGATGATGACGAGCAGGATGATGAAGAGTACGAGGAGGAAGAAGAGGACTTTGATGAGTATGAGTTCTCCGAAGGCCCTGGGACACCCAATGGGTACCACCAGGATGGTCGCATCCACAGAGACGCCCTGCAGAACTATGTCAACACAGAGCAGGTCCAGCCACCCCGGCTCCAACATGCCTGTCCCCCGCATCCCCGGCCATGTCAGACGGACAGAGGGGGAGGAATATTTAGCTTTGATTTCGGCAGACGATCAAGGTCAGGGGTCGGAGGCTGTGAGCACGGCCACATGCCTCCATCACGGCAGCTGAATTACATCCAGGTGGACCTAGAGGGAGAACCTCCCTGCCAAGCCCTCGGCGGCGGGGGTGCCCAGCCCCAGCCACAGCACCAGCGCCTGCCACCCATAAAATGTGGCGCACAGGCACCCCGGCGCAGCGAATGCTACGCAGTCATTGACCTAAAGAAGACCGCTGCCATGTCCAACCTGCAGAAAGCTCTGCCCAGGGATGACGGGACTTCCAGAAAGACTCGCCACAACAGCACAGACCTGCCTCTGTGAACAGTGTTCGAACTGAAGAGGAGCGATGAAGACAGATGATGGCTTATCCTCATCTTAGCACACTGGACCCGTCACTGTCATCCATCCATTCAACTGTCGGGCTGACTAACACAAATACAGGTACCTAATTAGAAACCTACTGAAAACACTCTGTGCAAGAGGAAATAAGAAATCTTTGAGGAGAATTTGCCATTTTAATCCTTATTTATCAGACATGGGCAGTGAAGCTCTTTTGGGAAATCTGCAGTTGTTACTGCAAATACTTTTTGCTGGATATATGGAAGTGTATACATGAGCATAAAATCATACATACCGAGGAAAATCATACATTTATGATTTTATGCTTAGCTATGACTCGGAGCACTGACCTCCATTCTCAGTTGAAGTATTCATGCCATGCTGTATTACCAAACTTTGAGAAACCCATCTTCAATCACTAATATTGTTTTTATTATTAATTATCACCCCACCCAATGTTTAAATAGTTTTGAGTCAGAAACGTGACTCTTTACAGAAAGTTCTGATAAGTATTTTGGAAATTTTTAAAGTTCGGCCAAGATACTGGACAATGTTCATACCTCAACGCAAGCACCTAAGTGATGTTGTGGCTGATAGAAGTTCTTTGTTACGATATGCCTGTAGAGCATTTTGCACACAATCCTATGGAATTGTATTTTATCATATTTTAGGAATAGTTTTGTCCAAATCCAGTTGAAAAAGTGGAATAAAATAAACATAACCGCAGGAGAATTAGACTTAAAACTGAACAACGGTAAACGTAGCACACACACAGTTTAAACAAGCTTTCGCTCCCTCCTTATCCACATGCAGCAAAATGAAAAAAGTAGCATATCATCTTTTGATCACGTCTCCTGCATATCATCCCTGACCTGCGGAAGGTCCACAGCGGTTTTACGCTTGTCACGTTGCACTTTCGACCCCGGGAGCCACTGAAACTTGCTTTGTCACGATACACTCGCTCTCCACTGGAGCCACAGGTCCGACCTTCTCCCCCTTTTTTTTTTTTTACCAAAAGCAGGAGGCCAAATACTTCATGGACACTCTCAGTCAGCGATGTAGGCAGAGTTTATTCCAATGTTTCTTATGGCGACATCAGTAACCTCAAATAGTGGCATTAAGCTATGACCTCACCTAAAACGTGCTCAATCTGACATTGTCAGGTGTGAGTGGTCGATTTAACAGATTATTATTAAGTATGTTGAAACGTCATGCTGTGGAGATTTTTGTGAGAATATTAATCAACCTTCATAGTCAGATATTTATTTATTTATTTCATGCTTAATTTATTCTTTTTTTTTTTTTTTTACTAATTTAGTTTTCCATGTGATGACTAGCGTTTTCTAAACCAGTTGGTGATATGGAGACCAAAGTTTCACCTCATATTATCACTGGAAACTGGTATGTTACTTTTATGACTGTGCGTAATTATATTTTTTAAAAGAAACAGAGAGACTGTATTTATATTTTAAGTGCCAAAACTTAATTGCAAACTGTACAATGAATAAAATCTAACGTGCCATTAGGATTTATAGGACAGACGGGCAAAAAGTGAAAAAGCAGTACATAGCTGAATCCAAGTTTTTAAGGATGACAGAAATTAAAAATAATAAAAAACTGCACATTCCACCTCATCCGCATCGACAGCCATTTCAGAGCGAGTGACGAGGACGGTAATCTTGTAGTCTGATAATCACAGCTCGGTTGGTTTTATGCTGCTACATGTAAATACGAACAGTAGCCCATGTAGGTACTTGTACAGGTACTTGTCGAAATGACGCGATGTCAGATCTTTTACCATGTTGTTAATAGAAGTAGCATTGTTGTGTTCTTCTGAGAAATTTGTTTTCCCCCTGAGCGGTAGAAAATGTAATGTGCCATGATTTCAGAGAATGTTTCATTTCGGGTTGTTTTCCTGACACACTGGCTGTCTGTTCTCGGAGAGGTACCGGAAGCACAGGCCCACTGACGCTGTCATCTTTGTGTTGAGCGCTCACATCATGTTGACATGTTCAGCCGAAAGACGAAGGCCAAAATGTTCTAGATTTATAAACGTAAGCAGGCCTTCAAATGCAGATGTGTTGTGGCTCTTGGCTGAACCTGATCGTTTTATTTTTAACAGAGAGTTCAGATATGAAAAACAAATTCTTGACTTCTGATAAGGACACTCATTTTGGCTTCTGTGTGACTTGAGTTTAAGTAAGGATTAACTGCAAAGCGATGATTGGCTTTTAAATTCACTGTTGTCAGTCTGAGTCACATTAAGATTTTCCAGCCCTACCCAAATACCTGTCTGCTCTAACTTAGGTGTGTACTCATAATGCATACCTGTGACTCACTGTCGATCATTTCCCCCACTCAGCACCTATTAAAATACTGACGACAACGCCCAATAAATTTGGTTCATAAATTTTTTGATAGATTTCCAACACGGAAACCTTGAATGTCCTCAAATCAGAAGTTGACAGTTTGTATTTTTGCTCCACATCAGACGCTGATGAGCGATTATTACAAAAGGTCTCCTTGAAAAAGGCCATAAGTCTTCGCTCGTCCCAGGACTGACATTTTGACTGTACTTGTAGAGATATTGTCATGGACTAGGAGGGATGTTTACATTTTTGCAATAATAGTTGAATTATTGTTTTGTTGATTTTTAATCAGACCAATGTGTAAAGTGTGAACTCTAAATAGTCTATAGAGCTGTGGGCTTAATGTGTTTAATCGCCTGTTCTTCTGTGAATCCGCAGTCTAATTGTTATTATTATTATTATTTTTCAGGTTCAATGTTTTCTTTTCAAGTTTCATAGTGCGGTTTTAGCTATGAAAGTTTAAAAAAAAAAATGAAAAAGACGCCTGTTTTGATTGTCAGACTCTTTGTTTGCTTAGACTCACATTAACAGTGCCATCCAGCAGTAAAACCTTTGCCAGTACTTCAATTCAATTTTATTGTATTAAACTTTCAAACTAGTGTTGCTGTTTCACACAGGAATCAGCGAGTGGTGCATCTAATTTCTCAGATTATAGTGTCATGTGTTTTTATGGCATTTAAAAAGAAAAAAATGTGAAAAAAAAATCCATGTTGAAACGTGTCAACTTTATTATTATATATTTTTTTTTTTTCAATTCTTTTATAACGCAGTAACCTCACCACCACCCAAACAGTGAATACAGCATCATTACCGCTCATCCCTCCCGTGTTGACTGATTAATAATGAATAGATATGTTAAATAGTCTTTTATTTTCAGGCACCAATGCCAATCCTGTGCTCTCACCGCACTTTCAGTTAAAATAAAGTTGTAACTCAAAGTGGGGGCATTTCCAGTCTCATACCTAACAGTGACTGACTCCATTTCAATGACTTTCATTTTTCGTTCATACACGAGGTGCGATGATCGCAGGTGTTAACTTGTTTGCTTGGGCAAGGAGCCAAGTCACGATAACAACTCCTGAAATCAACATCCCCGAACTGGATTTATTTTATGGGTAGTTTAACAAAAGGGCTTGCTCTGTTTATTCTTCAAACCTGGGCACGTACCGTAAAAAAGTCCATTTGTGGAAAATGTTCACTGTGCCTTTCATAATCAAGCTGGAAAACATTTTCACTGCTGTTTATGAGGGCGGTCTGATGTTTCAAAAAAGAAAGAAAGAAAGAAAGAAGTCCCCTTCTGTTGTTGAAAGGGGATTCAATCAAAGTGGTTTCATATTTCAGGTTGGATTTTAAAAGAAATCTTCCAACTCTTGCTGATTCTGCACCAAACCGTGTTTTAAAAGTGTCTGTTTAAGGGATATTTTTTGGGAAATACACTTTTATGCTCTTAAACTTTGAGTTAGATGAGAATATTGATATGAATCATGTCTTTATGAAGATGCAACAAGATGCCTGTTATCGTAAACCCAGGAAACAGTAGAAACACTTCAGAAATTGGGCCTCTGTTAGCCTTATAGCTGAACGTTTAAAAATATATTCGGCTCCTTGAAAGCTAACTCGTTGAAACCTGTTGGACAACCTGTTGCCAGGCAACCAGCAGAAGACTCAGTCAGTAATTGCTCCAGCTTTGCTGGGGGGGAATTTGTATATTCAAATTGTGGGATTTGCTATTTTCCCTTTTTGTTTCCGGTTTTAAACTGACCTTGGATTGGCTGCAGCTTCACATTTAGCCTCAAGACAGGAGTTGTTATCTTTCCTTCTTGCTCTCTCAAGAATGCAATGAACACATTTCCCAAATTCTGGAACTAGTCCTTTTTAAATGAAGTTAATTCTAATTAAGATGAAAGGAAAGTGAATTTAACATTAGTAATCGGCTTGGTGGTTTAGGTTGGAGCCAAATTTTGACGTGATTTAAAAAGTTGTCGAATCAGGACTCGTATGTTGTGTAGCATAATGATGTTAATTCTGAGTAAAGACGACAGTGTGTTTGTCATTTTGATGCCATGATCTCTCATCAGCTGCCATTTCTCCTCATTGTGCTAAAGAATGTGGAAATAAACCCCTTTCAGAGATTTCTGTTTTTTTTTCTGTGTGCTTTTCCAATTTATCACTAAGTGGATAAGACGAGACAAGAACACACGCGTGTCAAATATAAACCAAGGGCAGAAAGAAAAGCTGCTTGCACCAGAGTGTTTCACATCATCTCCATCAGTGGTTTTCATCATCATCTCTTCTTTGATGGTTTTGGTACATCACCTCCCACCAGACAGTCATAATCTAAATGTCATATTGTAAAACTTCAGCTTCCTGTCCACACTATACGAGATAGATCTGTTAAAATAACGAAAGTATCAGAAAACTGTAATATCTCTTATTATTATTACAATTGTGTAACTTACTTTTATTTATTATTTCGAAATCTGCTTTGTTTTTGTCTGGTTCGAAAGTGCACCAGGGGGTGATGTATTTGTACGGGTCCCAGCTGTACATCTTTGTGACAGAGTTGTGTGTTTACATATTGGTTACAAACTTTGGGACTTTGATATCAACGTATGAAGCGAAAGAGTTTCAAATACGCTCGAGCACGACAAAACTCCCTGACTCATGAAGTGAGCCCCTGCCGGAGTCACTCCTGCTGTTGACTCTTACATGTGTCATGTGAATGCACAGCTGAAGGTTTAACCACACTGAATATTTTTGCTGAAAAAGGGAAGACTTCTTTATGTTTCCGTCTCGTTTTGAAAAACAAAAAAAGAAATTTGTTGTATGTTTTTGTGTCCATCTTTCAAAACGAGAGAGGGTCTCAACCTGCCGCCATTAAGAGGTGTGTTATCGGACCTCCTCTTCATCCCAAAAACGAAGTGAGCCAAGTGACATTTGGTGAATTTTACCCTGAATTTGATCAATTATAGAGTGTGGATTTGTGCAAAATGTAAAAGTAAATGTAATTCTAATATTAAAATGAAGCTATGAAAATATCTTACTGCGCACTAAACAGTGTCTATTTTTTCCCCGTTAACGTTTTTACTGTTTAAAAATAATCAATAAATGCATTCGAGCATAACGTTTTCTTTCCCTCCAGGATCATCTGTGCCTCCTCAGTTCAGAGCATGTGCCGTTTTATGACATGACAGCATTTACGAGATGTTTTTTTTTTTTAAGGTTGTTCCTGGAATATATTTATAAAACGTGCCAGAACAGGCTGCTCAACGATCTGAACAATAAAACATTTATTTGAAAAAAAAAATAGGTGAACGCCAAAGCTTATTTAGGCCGTTGATGATTCAACTTGATAACTCCTGGAGGTGAAATGTTTTTTTATCTTTTTGCTTATTTTCAAAAAGTGAAAGTTTGAAGACGGACGTGAAACTGGCCTGTTTTTAAATGTGTCTAAAACAACACTCCCCGCCTTCATCCATCCCCCAGCCCAACGGCAGAGAAAACCTGCTCTGCGAGGAATGTCTTTGCTCTGTTGACAGAAGTCAGTTTAACTGTGTGGACTCCATTCAAATTTAAACAGCCTTCTAGTTGAGGACGTGTACATCTGTCTGTAGCTCAGCCCCCTGCCCAGGATCAATAATCATTACCTATTATCCACGTGGACATGATTATTAATGCTATTACTTTTTATTCAGCACTTGTTTTTGCAGCTGAATATTTTACTTCTTTTGAGCATGTACCTGTGCCCGTGTGTGAACAATTTGAATAATTCAAATGTAAAGTGAGCATGGTCCTTGGTAGCTATGGACAAATTTACAGCAAACTGTAAATAGACGCTGACTTGTCTTGTTTTCCTGTCTGTCTTGTTTTATTTTCTGGACTCATTGTGTGAAAAGATACGCCTCACAAATAAAGAAGAGCTTTTATTGTTTGTACTGCACCTGGTGTCACTAATGTTAAGTCTGGGTAAGTAAGAAAGGGTTTCAACCAAAGCAAAAAAAATATAAAAACCTTCAATACTCCCTTCTGTTGTAACAGAACACAGGAACAGGAACAATGCCTGTACATGTCGTCATGAAACCTGCTCTCTAACTTTGTCATTTGAGTGTTGGATTTCGTTCCGCCCACCTGAAACATGAGCACCTCAAATTTCCAGTTTCCCAGAAGAGTTTTCCGGAAAACACTCCAGCTGCTTCACTGGGTGGCAAACAGCGGCTTATAGCTTTCTATGTGCACCTGCATGTGACAGGAAGTATAGTGGAGGGGCTGCAGATTTAAAAGAGAAGGGTCGAAAGCACAAAGATCCGTTTAGGTGACTTTTTTAATAATCCAGTGTGAATGTAAACTGGACTCATCGGTCAGATATCACCACGTTGATGCCTCCTCTGCATCCAGCAAGTTGGACAATCATCTGCCCTGTGGTGTGTGATGTAAAATATCTGCAGTGGATGAGTTCAATGTTATTGACCAAATTGACTGAGGATTCACCGTGTGTGCACCATCACGGTCTGGACAAAGCTTCAGGGTGAGATAAATCAGTCTCTAGTTTGGTTAAACTGGTCAAACATCAACGTCCACTTCTGCAGCCAGTCAATTCATACACTCAGCAGCTCTCTGTTTCCTGTGGCGAAGGCTCTGTGAGTAGTGAGGATATTTCCTTTCCTCCAGTTTGTGGTGACGTGGAGATGATCATGATGCTGGTGACGAACCTTCTCAAAGCCACGAGCTGCAAATGTGAAGCGGAAGCGTTGGATTCCTACAACTCCCAACTCTTGACCCCGGGCAGAGCTCACATTTAGTGGTGACGATGACTTGAAACAAAAAGCCCTGAGAGACCCTCTGTAGTGGGATGCATCTGGTAACACAACAACCACACACATGTCTTCACGTCAGAGGGTTGGCTGGTAGAAACCTGCCGTTCTGGCTGGGTTCCACTCACGGGTATTGGCCAAGCTGATCTTCTCATGACATTTCCACTGCAGCGCTATGAAAGGATTCTTTCATCACTGAAGGTGATGTTGTGCTGCTGGATGACAGACTCTTGTTCAGCCATGTTTTGGTGCTGGTTTCACCAAAAGAGAGAAATTCACTCAGTGTAGAAGCAGATCTATCATCGGACTGAGTGATTGTTTTTTCACACTTTTACATGCACCCACTTCATATGCAAGTTTGATGTCCATCAACTTGAAAGGACATGTTTAATTGTTAGACATAATATAGGACACATTAGTAAAAGAAATGTCAAAAGAAAAAAATTACATTCAAAAAATGTTTTTCAATCTCATTAAAAAATTAACGGAATATAGGCCTTCATTGGCATGTTTGATTATAAGGGGTTTTGTTTTAAACATTATTTGGTTGTAAATAAATTTATCACATTGAATATTTGTCCTACTTTAATAAAAATTATAATCAAGCTATTTAAGTTGTCACTAGTACAAACTGAAAACTATTTATGACACTGAGATAAGATCAACTTTATTGGTGCCACTGTGGCTAGCACGTACACATATAAACAACAATACACATAGACATAGGGGTTGTTATTTTGAATGTGTTGTAACTTCATTGTTGCAGAAGAAGTGACGCCGCGTGATGGTGGCACTGCAGAGTGTGTGTGTGTGTGCGTGCATGTGTGTGTGTGTGTGTGGGGGGGGGGGGCTCAAGGAAGGGCTGTAATTAGAGTTTGTCCTTTTACGCCTTAGGTGCAGGCTAGACTATAGTGAATGAATGTGAAATCAGTGTGGAAAGCATTGGCCACTGTCACAGACTTACTGTTGTTTGAATTGAAAACCTTAACTCTAAATTACAGCACACTTGTTATAACAGAAACAGTCCACTATACCTTTACAGCCCTAAATGAAACGGGAGATCATATTTGTCTGAATGATTTTATGAAGTGATATTAACTGATGATAAAGCAGCTATGTGCGACAATATAGGAAATTGTGGATGTGATACACTGAAATGCATTGAGATGCATTAGTGCTACATTACATTGCATTTCATTTAGCTGACGCTTTTATCCAAAGCGACTTACTCAACGGGTGCACTCAACCATGAGCATGTGTCTACAGGAACTAGTTGCTTCCGTAATGTTGGTAAAGGGAGAGATGACTATAACACCAAGGTTCCCAGCAGTCTGTGTGGGGGTAATCCCTGGTCATGGGTGCGAGAGCCTTTCCATAAATTGTGGTTTTATGTGTATATGTTGTTTTTATATTGCTGTTTTTATATTGTTGTTTTATGTTCAGTGCACCAATGAAACCTGATTCTGATGGAAGGAAAAGTACTTTGGTGTTGTCATGCGTGATTTTCACGAGATGTCAGTCAGACAGGCAGAGGTTCGTGCTGCTACCTATGTTTCAGATTGTGGAATGGATATGATGGGTTGTGTGTCATCCACATAGCTGTGGTAGGAAAAGCCATGTGAGTGAACGACAGAGCCGAGGAGTTGGTGTACCTTTGAATCGTTGACTGCTGAACCGAATGGAATCATGAGGCTAGTAAAGATGCACTGCTGAGCACACAGTCACCAAAGCCATGTCAGACAGGGGGTAAAACATATAAACATCTATATATTTTCTTCTTGCCATTCGAGTGAAAGACAGGGAAGCAAAATAGACCAAAATCTCAAAATTGACCAGTACATTTTCTGTAGTGTTCTGCCTCAAATTTTTTATTTTTATTCTAATATCTCTTCATTCTACTATTGTTGTTTGCCGTTACCCTTAATGTTACCCTCCCTAAAATGTTAGGGGAGGGATGTACACTGAAACTAAGTCCTTTTCACCAGTTATGTGTGTGTGTGTGTGTGTGTGTGTGTGTGTGTGTGTGTGTGTGTGTGTGTGTGTGTGCGTGCTTTATTCTAAATGTACATATAGTAGCATAAAAAAAACATGCACATTGTGGCATATTCCTTTGTTGTTGCCTGCTCTTGGGATAAACCTAGAGAATACTAAAGAAGACAATTATCTCTCTTTGAACTGTTTTAACCACTGTGTGAGTGTGAGGGTATTCAAATAATGTTAAATAATTAAGAGATGTGCTTCTAAATTTAACTTACTCTTTTAAAACATTTTTTTTTTATAAATAATTATGAGAAGTGCCCTTTTCTCACTTGACCCCCTGTCCCCCAAAATGTCTGTGCACGTCCATGCACCGTGGTAACTGTTAGTGTCACAGTGAAGAGGGAGGTATTCGGTTACGTGGTGATCTTGGACACAGAAGGAAGTCAAATGTCCAATCTATGAATAAATGATGAGTCATGTGCTGTTAAAGAATCTGATTAAATATGAAAATGAAAAGAAACGCAAATTGCATGCAAGTGCATGACGCACTGTAATGAAGCTGTGTTAGAATAATAACGTGCTGTGTAAATGAAGGGGAATAGAACAGGAATCCAGATCCCAATGTGCTGTTATCCACAGCAGATGACTGTCTGCACACTGCTATTATTGTTTATGTTGTTTCAACATGATCCATGATCCAAAGCTACAAATTCCCAATTGGCAGAAAACCCGAAGCTTGTTTCCACCCACCCGACGGAGCCCAGGCTGCTCAGCTGATTTGGTTTAGTTGTTAGCAACTGTGCTAATCTCAAGACCCACGCTATTCCTGTCTCAGTGGAAAAATACAAGAGGGAAGTGGCTGTGCAAATCTTAGACCTTTGTCAGAGCCAAATGTTTTTTTTTTGTAGTTGTTTTTTTTTGTATATCCCTGTGAGGCAGCATGGTGCTCAGAGCAGCCCTACGATAATCAGGACCAAAGAGGAGCCAAAGCTGCTTTTCTTCGTTTTGCCCCTGTGCTCTGGCTCTGCTCATGACATGTTTGTACTGTGAAACAAGCTGAGAGGAATACTGATCACTCCGCTGCTGACAGAACCAACCCTTGGGAGAGGGGGGGCTTTGTAATGGAGGGGTGAGTACCGGTTGTTTCTTTATTTTTCTTTGGGAGGGGGGGGTCTATGCGTTTGTTTTTGCCCTGAGCTGCAAAATGCATCACTTTAATTGAGGAATGCGCCTTAAAAGAACTCGGCACAGAGGAAACTTTCCACTTCCCGCAGCGCCTCGTGCCTGAAACGCGCAATGAAATGATTTGAATAGCTTTATCAACATAACCAGTCTTGTGTCGGTGGGTGACGGAGTGTGGAGGAGGCTGACGGGACCCTTCAGCTTTGCCTTCATCCTGTTGGGGTCTTATCTCTCTCTCTCTCTCTCTCCTATATGAATGAATGTGCCTCTGTGTCTGAATATGCCCAGGGATTTTCTCAAAGGAAATAGCCTGGAGGTGCCCGCTCCAGATAACAGGCTGGCTAAGAAGAATCAGCTGCTGGACCGCGGCCAATGGGCGAACAAGCTGGAGTTCATGCTGGCGGTGGCAGGGACCCTGGTCGGACTGGGAAACCTCTGGAGGTTCCCCTATCTGTGTTACAAGAACGGAGGAGGTGAGCCGGATGTCCACTGCACAAACAGTACACACACATATGCTTTTTATCGTGTGTGTGGGGGGGGGGGGGGGGAGAGAGGGAAGAGGGAAGAGGGAAGGGGGGTGTGTGCGTGCGTGCGCCAAGCCATGCAAACTCATTATGATTGTGATGTCGACAAATGTGGGAAAATAACCTTGAGGCATAAACAGAGCACGATTGTGACTTATTAAAGGCACAGTTACTTTGCTTGTCCAACAACTGGAGGCCAAAATGTTGTTTACACAAAAAAACCCACAGACTGTGGCTCCTTGAACTCTGCAGCATGACATCACAGTCACGATTTTCCAGGCCACAGTCTCTCTACTACAGGACAGGATCTTCTTTGGTTTTTAAACAAAAACCATCGCTGCTTCAATTAAGGACCCGGGGCTAAAAAGTATTTTTTTGAAATAAGATAACGACTCATTAAACTGTGACAATAAAATGCCACAAGTATAAAGAAACTATTAAATCAATACAGATGCAATGACAAAGGCTATTTCTGTGTTTCCACGTTTATTTATAGATGTATATATATTTTGAATTTTTTCTTAAAGTCTCCATTAATTTCATTTAAAAATGTATCGATTTATATATTAATTTCTACATATATTTATTATTCCTACATACATTGATTTATTCATTTAAAAAAAACATCAATTTACTTCTACATGTATCCATTCATTTTTTTCATTTCTATATTTATTAAAGCATTTCTACATTGTCGTTGTTCTCTTAGGTGCATTTCTTGTTCCATATGTCTTGTTTCTGCTCACCTGTGGTATCCCTATGTTCCTCCTGGAGACGGCCATGGGACAGTTCACGTCTCAGGGCTGCATCACCTGCTGGAGGCACTTCTGCCCCTTGTTTGAAGGTCAGTGTTTCGAACAGAAGTGTATGATGCAACCGAGGAGATCAGTGTATTTGTCGATCATATGCTTGTATCCCATATAACTCAATATAACATAATATATTATGACAAAAGTCTAGTGTATTGTAATCATTTATAGGAAACAAGTAATGTCAGTCAGTACATGAGTAAGTATGAGTAAGTATGAGTAAGCATGAAGAAGCATTTCTCAGAGACACATATTATTTCTGCTTTTTATCACGTAAACTCCAAAGCCAATGCACCAAACTGCACCGGACACATTCATTTCAGACAGTTCTAAGATTGTCAAGGGAGGATGGACTCAGTACAGAAGAGAAATGACATGTTAATGTAGATATTTATTTCTGTCACTAGATGGGCGTACTGCAATATTAACCTGACCTGATTAGACTTTGACTTTATTGGTTGTATTTTTTGATAATGCTCTTGCGTTAAGGCGTATATCTAACTTACGATGTATATTAATGAGACAGCAATGACCCTCCGCACCTGAACGTTAACAGATTTATTGGTTGGTTGACTCGAGAACAAAGAGGAAGCTGTACTTCACTTCTGATCAGTCCTGACAATCGTGTCTTCTGTTGTTTATCACCCACCTGTGGGGAAATCCACACCATCTATTGTTCATTTGTGAAATTATTAGGACACCATTTATTTTCCTACAAGGTTTTTTTTTTTAATTCTAAGATTTGAATTTAAATGATATACTAATCAAGTTGTGTGCTGAAATATTTTTTGGATTTGTGGTTCATGTCACAAATAAATTAGAGATGGTCAGGGCTTTGTTTTTGTTTAACTGTATTTATCGGGGTAAATTTACCACAGATAAAAGTGCAGAGGTGGAAATTAAACATATATCTAAACAGACATTGTAATGATGGAGAAGTTAAAGGGAGCAAGTATCAATGCTTCTGATGACAGCCAACATTCCCTGTTTTTATCCTGGAAACCCATGACACAAGGGGAGACTTTCACATATACATCAAACTTATTTTACCTGCTGTAAAACAGACTAAAGTAATTGTGTATTTTGCTGTCAGAACAGTTTATCAACTGTATGTGTGTGCAGTGATTGACACCTTGGGTTTTATCTTGTTGAGTATTTATTATTTTTACCTGGAATGAATTTGACAGCCATGTCTACCCCTGAGGAGCTGTAACACTGCTCAAACATAGATTTCTTCTGAGCCTGACCCTTTAAATTCTAAATTGTCAAGGTCATAAATAAGTGTCCAGCTGAGACGCAGCTTGAGAGGACAACGGTATCGTTGACAATACACTTTGTTGCAAAGTAAAAGAACAGATGGACCTCTTGGTTATTTTAAGTAGCCCAGCGCACATTTACTTAGTAAAATATGTTGTTTGCCTGTTTTTTCATTTTGGTAATTTTTCAAATTAAACCACTTAAAATTAATGAAGTGATGCAGACGTCCTCTCTCCGTCTTCCCTTAAGAGCTTAGCAGTATATATACCATGAAATAGTAGAATCCATATCCACAAGTTAAATTAGCAACAAGTACTTGGTAAGATCCTGATTTGTTATCCTTTCATTCCGTTAAATCCGATCTTGTTCACCACAGATAAGTATTGGTATGCTATTTACTGGGACAGCAGTGGGTAAGATTATGTAATTCCACTTAAAAAAATAGTAGAACATATAATTCACAATGAACCGACGTGTTTTTAATAGCACATGCACAACAGTAGACGTCTGTGGCACAGAGATATATGATTAATCAAGCAATCGGAGCCTACATTTTAAGGGAACTGCACAGGACCTAATCGTGTCACTCAGGAAACATCAACCTTGGACACGAAGAAGAAACTCATCAACTTCAGTTTTTGTTTAAACCTTAAAGCTTTGTGCCATACTGGGAGCATGCGTGTCTGTCCCGAGGCAGTTCCCATGCCTCAGAACAGCTGGCATCCCTTTGTCGCTAACCGCACATAAATCGTGGCTCTTGGCAATGCCCGCTGCTCTCATGATGTGAATTGAGCAGCGACACGGAACAACAAACTATGACGTAATTGAAATGCCAAAAGAACACTGATTTTTATGAATAGTACCCATCTTCATAACTAATTAATGTTGTGTCGTCCTGTTTCCTCAGGGATCGGGTACGCTACCCAGGTGGTGATTGCATACGCTGCCGTGTCTTACATCGTCATCCAGGCTTGGGCCTTTTTCTACCTCTTCTCATCTTTCAGTGCCGAAATTCCATGGGCCAGCTGCAGAAACACCTGGAACACAGGTAGACAAGGAGACAGACCAGGAAATGAACCATGTGCATGAAAGACATCCATGTATATGTGTTCCATATCACATATGTCTTTACTTCATGTCTTCATTATAATAGTAGGGTTAGGGTTAGAGTAGAATGGCAGGCAGGAGAACGTAAACCTCCGCCAAGGCCAATCAGTCCCTTATACTCAATAAAGCTGTGCCAAATTTCACACACTCATAGATATCAGTGAATTTCAAAAACAAAACTTCCACAACTCAAATTTGAAAAAATGATTTTATCTTTTAGGTTATAACTCATTTTTATTCTCTGAAAAATCAATGAAAGCGTCAAAAGGCTGTATTTCACAAAGTTAAAGAAAGGGGAAAAACAATTCCAGGATCCGCCCCCTTTTCCAGGGGCTAGACAAAGTTTAATGGGTTCATCCCTGACACTTAACGCATCCTTCCATTATTATTTTATTAATCATACAGAACCATAATTGTCTTTCTAATCAGGTATTTGTTTACTCTAAACTTTGTTTAAATAAAATATTGCATGTTTTTTTTTTTTCTCAGAGTCTTGTGTTGAATTTGATAAAACAAATGTTTCCTCCAACTGGACAGCAAATGCAACAACACCTGCAACAGAATTCTGGGAGTAAGTGCGGCTCACACCTTTCCTCTTCTGTAGCCGATCTCAGGTTTTCCACTGGCTCTGACACCGAAGGTGGACTGGCCTCCTGTTGTTTGTCTCTTTCTCTGTCTTTCTGCTTTCTGAAACGAGAGTGACTTAAAGCCCCTTTTTAATGAGAGAACGTAGAAAGGTCAGTCCAACCAAATCCAGAACTTACTTTGTTGGTCACTGGTGAGCTGCATGTCCATGTTGTTTAGCCCAACACAACTGAGTGTTTCTCAGTAGACTCCAATGTAGGCTACGTGCACATTAGAAGCAACGCAGTCGGTCAACTAGGGTTAGGGTCGTCCAAACTGAAGCACAATAACAGCTTTGAAATCGTTTACCAGGAAATTCTGTACAGACATTCGTGGTCCACAGAGGATGAATCCATCAAACTTTGATGATTTATAGTTTTTATGTCTGTGAAGTGAAATATCTAAACATCTGAATTTAGCACCAAAGTTTGTACAAATATTCATGGTGATCAGGCAATGAATCTCCCTGATTTTGGTCATCCTCTGACTTTTTCTCTGGCATGGTAAACATATTAGCGGTTTAATATCGGCATGTTTCACCATCACTGTTTCATTATCACCATTATCGGCCCAGGCATGTTGTCATTAGTGTCGACACGTCTCCACTTCATTCCGCTACCCAGAAACGAAGCTAACATATTATGGGTACAAAGGAAGGTAGTAGCATTCAGGGGATCGATATATGCGCTCAACCAATTGCGATACAGTCTCAGCTGTCGATCATGAAGTTTCACCTCAAACCAAACCTTCATCTCTGGTTGAAAAAGCAGCCACGACACTTACCAAGATGTCAAGAGAGTTGGTGGTGATAAGAGCTTTGGCCAGTGTCAATGAACTTTTGACGAAAACACATGATCTCTGCAGCAACATTTATATGTTATCTCCTGCGTGCGTCTGCTGCACCACCCGGTCAACGGGTTCTTCTCATAAAGTATTTTGCAGATAGATACAGAACAATTTGGCAGGTACTGCAACATGCAACACATTCAGTACACCATCAACCACTGGTCCACGTTTCATGAAGGTCACTTTAATGAAGTGATACTGGTTAAGAAACAGGCTCAAAATGACAGGAATATGCAATAGCCATCTATGATCAAATGAAACAGACGATGAAGTTAGAAATGAGGGCCGATGCAGAATATTTGCACAGCATCACTAATGTTAGTAAGCAGGGTGGTAGTTTTTAAATGATAGAAATGTCTCACCCATCCCCTGTCACGAAAGCTTTACTTCTGCGAGGAAGACATTTTTTTTTATCTCTAACACCATGTGCTCACACTAATCAATCATTTCTTCACTATCACAATATCCTTCTTAAACATTGGTAGCATTGAATGAACTTTCCAGGATTTATTTCCTCACTATCAGCAGTAATGTTGCAGGATAATACTTTTGGCCGTATGTGTTTGTTTTCAGGAGACGAGTACTGGGTATATCTCAAGGGATTGAGGAGGTTGGGAGCCTGAGGTGGGAGTTGGCCCTGTGTCTCCTGCTGGCGTGGATCCTGTGCTACTTCTGTGTTTGGAAAGGAGTGAGATCCACTGGAAAGGTAGAGTGACGAGTGATTCCTTCAGAAGATGACTCTTAAGTTTGTGGATTGAGTTTCTGATCTAACCCATGAAACTGCAGCAGCACCTCTTCCTATACAGGATGTGTGTGTTCTGTGTTCTCTTATACAAATTATAGCATGGATTTTCCTATGGAAATTATGTGGTAATCAGTTTCCAAATCTAAATATGTCCAGCCTCCATTCAAATGAGCAGTGAGCTCTTCTGCCCACCAATTAATTTCTCAAAGCGTAAAGGGACAGATTGACAGTTGTGAATGATAAACAGGTGTAAAATTAAAGATGCAACGTTTACAGTCAGAGAAAACTATGGATCTGAAAATATTCAACGTCAGTGATGTTATCTTGGGTCATTGTTTTTTTGGGGGTCTTTCAGCAATCAGACACCCTCACCCAGGCGACCAATCCGGGGTTTATCAAGCCCCGGCTTGTGCCCAGGTAACGCTTCCCTACCCAAGGTCTCTAAGGCCCTTCGCCTAGTGGCCCCTCTGATGGCCAGCATGTTGTAGGCCCTGCAGAGGGACTGGCCTGCAAACCCTCTGAATCCCACCTGAATGGGCTCGCGCTTCACTCGCCTAATGTTGCTTCGGCATTCTGCGACTAGCTCCACATACTTTGCCTTCTTCTTCTGGTTGGCCTCCTCAATATGGTCCCAGGGAACAGTGTGTTCTAGGAGAATGGCCTGCTTGGAGGCTTGGAGATCAGCACCATGTCTGGGCTTAACGCTATTGTGGCAACAGCTTCTGGGAACTTCAGTTGTTTGCCCAGTTCAACTTTCAGCTCCCATTCTTGTGGCATTGCTAGCAAGCCTGAGGAGGTGGCCCTGGCAGTGGATGTTGGCTTCTCCCCAGCCCTGATGAAAGCAATGGTCCTCTTCACTGGGCGGTGGCTCTTTCAGTGGCTAATCCCGCTGCAGATGGTGTCTGCCTCGGCCTTAAGGACTTGGTCATGGCGCCAGAAATTTGTCTTGGCAAGCTCAAACAAAAAAGACATCAAATTACATCATAGAGTATGTAACACATGAGTAAAAATATGAGCACTTAAAAGAATAGAATGATAAATACTACACTCGCCTCAATTTAAAGCAAATAAAACAAAACGTTAAAAATAAGTAACACAATATTTTGTTTATAGCAAATTGTCAGAAATGTTATCAACGAACGCCTTTTTAATAGGTTTAATAGGTTAGTTAGAGCAACTGACTCAAACTTGTTGTGCTCTCACATACAGCCCTACAGAAATTGTAAGACTGCATAGTGCATAGTAATAAAAGACAAGCTGCTTGACTGCCTTTTGTTAATAAACTACTATGGTATCTGTCTTAACATTTTTCAGTTTTATTGTGAGAGTGGAGGAAATTAAAAAGGCAGTTAGCTGGATGGGAGGTTCCTTTAAAACCAAAAAGCAATTATTTTATAGTCTGGCCTTGTAGATTTCCTCTAGTGGTGGGAGATTACACCCAGTGGAGCCAAAAAAAAAAAAACTCAAGGGAAAATAAATAAAGCATTGAGAAAAACAAACAAATGCAGATGCCTCAAAACAAGAATGAAAGGTAGGTCTAGGTTTTTTCATATTAAATATTCCTCTGAAGCAGCTGCAGTTTCTGGAAGTTCTCTCATCGATCTTTACTTTGTGTTTTGTGTGTAACTCCGCAAGCCGTTCTGCACTAAAAGCCTAAACCTGCCTTTGTCTCGTATTGACAGGTAGTTTACTTTACAGCCACTTTCCCATACGTGATGTTGGTGGTTCTGTTGGCTCGAGGACTCACTTTACCAGGAGCCATAGACGGCATAGCTTTCTACCTGTATCCTGACCCTACAAGGTTGGTGGACCCTCAAGTAAGTACAAAGTCAGCTCTTCAACATAAATACAGAGACGAGCTGCTTCCTCAGTCAGACGCCCAGATGTAAAGAAAACACATATGTTTATAAGGCTTCTACTAATTCCATGTTTTGGTATGTGTTCAGGTTTGGATGGATGCAGGTGCACAAGTTCTATTCTCTTTTGGCATATGTCAGGGGAGTTTGACCGCTCTGGGTAGTTACAACCAGTTTAACAATAACTGTTACAAGTAAGTGCTGTCTGTTCTTTTATATAGTGTTTGAGTTCATTCTTTAAAAAAAACACCTTGGCTTGGCTTGATAATCTAGCAATTTATAGAAAATTCGATTTTTTCTTTTTGTGTCCAACACAAACACATTATGACTTGATGAGAGCCACAACAAAAATTCTTGTTATTGTTGATTGATATGTTATTGGGTTTAATACATTTTTTCTTCATAATGTCCCAGTGTTACATGTGCTGATTAGACACTGATAAAAACCTCATACTGAATATCATATTTAGTTTCTGCCCTAAATCCTTCACACTGACACTTAGACATGAGTTAAAAGAGTCGATAAAGTTCAATCTACATCCTCAGAAAGATGAAATAAATGAAAGACACATGGTTTTTGTCTCTTTGTTTCCTCAGAGATACATTTGTTCTCTGTCTGGTGAACGGCCTGTCCAGTTTTGTGGCAGGGTTTGCAATCTTTTCCGTTTTGGGATTCATGTCGCATGAACAAGGAGTGCCCATATCTGAAGTCGCTGCCTCTGGTAAAAACACCATCACACACCTTGTGTTACAATGATACAATACACTAAGGGATCACTTCCTCAGATCCCCCTTCTGATTCCCAGTAAGACTGAAAAATGAATTATTCTTCATGGCTTTCGAACTGCCGTACGTTATTGATCCTGTTGGTAATTAGTACATATTTATAATTGAGCACATTTATGCTGCATATTGGGTGAATACTAACTCATTATTTCCATCTGCATTAACTTTGGAATTTCACTCATTCAGTGTGTTTTATGTTAGGTTGAATCAAACACTAGAGTGAATCATTTCCTGAAATAATGGATTTTCAGGCGACGTATAGGACAACTGAAAACAGGTTAAGAACCCAATGTTTACATGAAATCACCTGCTCACCTCCAGAAGATATTCACTCTCTTTTAACTATCTTTGTGATTGGTCTCTAGCTCTTAAAACGCTCCACAATGTTCACCAGTTACAGTAAAAATATGTTATACTTTTTGAAATGTTTGCTGTTGTCTGCCTTGATCCCAAAACACAGCTATTAAAAGTAGTGTACAAACCAAAACTGTGAAGCTGTTGCAGATACTTAAACACTTGAAGCTTTAGCTATAGGCTCAGTTTATCATTGTTTTGACCCACTTAGTATAAAAATATGGATTATTGTCGTATATATATTGTATAATAAATATTATTTGAATGTAAATGTACAAGTGTCATAAAGTATGAACAATATGTGTCAATACAGGACCTGGGTTGGCATTTATTGCTTATCCACGTGCAGTTGCCATGATGCCTTTTCCTCAGTTATGGTCTATATGCTTCTTTGTCATGGTCATCTTGCTGGGAGCAGATACACAGGTGAGATTTAAACATTTTTTTCCCGCAAACTTAAGTCAATTATGTTTTTTCTTTTTTAACTAAAGTTTTGTCATTGCTCTGTGTCTCTGGCAGTTTGTGAGTCTGGAGTGCCTGATGACATCAGTGACGGACATGTTTCCCACAGTGTTTCGAAGAGCTTATCGTCGGGAGTTGCTGCTCCTGTGTCTCTGCACTGTGTGCTTCTTTCTCGGCCTCCTCCTTGTGACAGAGGTGAAAGCTCTCATTGTTCTCTGCAAGGACGTTTAGTGTTATTTGGCCAGTTCACTGGGAATAAAAGCAGACTGGTAAACTTTCCAAGGAAAAATACAGAACTCTAAAAAGACATTTTACAAAGAAATATGTGTGTGTTTTTTTGTTTGTGTCAATGTACAGTAAACACCAACCCTTTCTCTGACTGCAGGGGGGCTTGTATTTCCTTCAACTCTTCGACCATTATGTTTGCAGTGGCAACAATCTTCTCCTCCTGTCAGTGTGTCAGTCGATAGCGATTGGATGGATATACGGTTAGTCACTAAGTTATCCTGTATAAATGTATTTATAAATTAACATTAAGGTTTTCCTATGTAAATGTATTTATACAACACATTTCCAGTTCAAAGTGCTTTACAGTACAGTTTTGCCATTCACATTCATACAGTGCATGTATGTGCATCACTCACACTTTGCCGGTACAGCAGTTTTGGGGGTTTTGGGGTTCAGTGCCTTACGTGGAATGATGGAGAATAGGATCGAACTGCCGGCCCTCTCATTAGTGGTCGACCCGCTCTATCTCCCAAGCCACAGTTGCCCCTTGCTTCCATCATGAAGCATGCAAAACACAAGGTTGTAAATGGTTCGTTTAGGGTTAAATTAGATAAGTATTTGCTGAAGCTTTTTCACTTAATAGCTGAAGTGGTACATATTCCTTGGGACAAATTATTTGAAAGCCTTTTATCAGTTTTTGGACTGAAGTAAATGTGATACCTTATTGAACAGCACGCTTTGTGAGCACAGATCCACAAGATGAAGCGTTCAATTGGTGTGTATCAGTTTGTTCCAGCAAATCTGAAACATCAGAACAATTTTCTTCTGTTGTGAGCTGACACAACATGTAAAGCATAAACTGGTCTTCTCTGGATAGCACCCTCTGCTGCATTCCCACTCGACCTGACTTTCCAAACTAATGACATAACAGGTCCCTGGGTACTGACAGATAAAAGCCCCCATCACAGGAGCAGGACACCAACTCAGAAAAAGACACACACAGACAAGTCATCTATGATTGTGTCTGACCACTCCATCGTCATTTCGTGTCTCCTTATGGTCGTTTTGCGTCTCTGTAGTAGTTTCTTTATGTGTCTTGCACACTTGCACATCCCGGCATGGTGCTCTGCCCCCTCAGATGCAGAGCCAGTATTCCCAGCAGGACTTCAAATTATCACAACATATCCAGAAAGTCGTAGAACCCGTCGTCGTGAAACTTCAGCCCCTCTATAAGGGCTCGGCCATATACTGTAAACTGGAATGCAGGGTCTGTGTTAACCAAAGTTGAACCCCACATTTAGCCATGGTGTGCATTCTCTTCACCACAGGAAGGGTAAGAAACAGCCCATGATTTATTTCCCCTCTCACCTACATAAAGATTGGAAGTGAAGAGGTGACAAAGGTTCACTTCATTTGTGAATATCAACAGGCCCAAAGGCAGTGGAGCTTTTTTCTCTTATTTTTAAACCAAGTTTTCTGTAAAGAATGAGCTGATGCAAATATTTTTGAACCTTTTGATTGAAAAAGCTACAGCAACACTTTGAACCAACACAAAAGTCTGGGTTTTCAACATGACATTTACTTCTTCCCACTCGTGTAGCACTTTGTCTTCGCTTAATTTCCAATGTTTTATTTTATATCCGGCTTTGTTTGTTCCATCACTCCTGTTTAAGCTTGTTTAGGCCTGATGGACATCAGATCCTCTTGAGAAAAGTGTGTTCTCTTTAGCTCTCGGTGTCTGAATGTGAATGAAAACAAAAGATCTACAGGAATTTCCACACTTTCCCTTTATAAAAACACATCATTCACGCTGCCCCCCTCTGGTCAGGAGGGAATAAAATAAGCCTGCTTCCTCCCTGGGGTGTGGCCTCAGGCTGATAACATTTATATAGTTGTATTAGTATTATCCTTAGTCAAGTAAGATTAAGTTAAACTTATGTAACACAAGCCCACACAACAGATCTAACTCTTCCTTAATGCCACTCAATTTTCCTTTAGCTTTTTTGGTGTGCATATGTCATAATTATGAATGAGTCGAATCTCCAAAATCATCATTGGTATTTGTTACACATTAATTAATGTACATATATTTATTTATATATTTATATATATACTATATTGAAGCATTAACAGTAGAATATCAGAAAGAAGGAACATGAAAAGATTGAGAAGTACAAAGGGTTGAAAGAATAGCTGGAAGAAATGTGGAAAGTCAAGACTAATAGGATCCCAGTGGTAATAGGAGCACTGGGGGCTCCGACCCAACAGTGGCTCCAACAGATTCCAGGATCAACGTACAAGTCGATACTACGAAGTACATATTGTAAAATGTAACAGTTTCTCAGCTTTTGATCATTGAAACCTTTTTAATTGGTGTTTTGAAATAGTTTCTGTATTCTGGGTGACTGCACAGAGCACCTTTTTTATTTCTAGAAATATGAAACTAAAACAGACTCCTCACTTTCCTCACAATAAACAGGCGCAGACCGTCTCTATGACAACATTGAAGACATGATTGGTTATCGTCCATGGCCACTGATGAAGTATTGCTGGCTCTACGTTACCCCTGGTGTTTGTCTGGTGAGTGAAATTTGGTCATAAGATGAAAAAGACAGTGTTTCTTGTGAGTCTAATAGTGTTGCTAGTGTCTTCCGTGCTCCTGTTCCCCTCGGCCTCATGTCTTCAGTTCCTCTGCTCATCTCTTCAGACCTGTTGTTCTCCATCCACCCAGCAGATGTTTTCCTTTTCCCTCCACTCCCCTGTCGGTCTCCAGTTTCCCTTCACACCCACACCTGCTCTTACTTATCCATCCTGCCTTGCAGTCAACTGTTCTTCTCCTCTCTGCTCCTCATTCCCAGCCCCAGATAGAGATACATGTTATCTACAGGGAGGAGATGTAGAGAGAAAACCATGTGGCTTCCCATGTCTTATATTATAATCCAGAAACCACATGGACCACAGAAACCACATGGACCACATTCTTCTTTTTGTTCTTCTTGCCAAATGAAACAAACTGATAAATCTAGTATTGTCAGCACCTTTGTTTATCAGCAGTGTCACCCTTGCCAACCCCCAAACCAGTGGGCTGCATCTTCGTGAGTTTAGAGGCGTGTAGCCCGAGAGGCTTTCACACCCCTCTTTCCTCGCGAGCACCAAGTTGTTGAAGGCGTAAGGCTCACTCACTGACATCAATGCATGCTCTGTTCTGAAGAATCCTCTCCTGGCTCAGGAACCTTCCTGCAATGGCTTGCATGTATCCAGGTTGTCCTGCGACCTTCACTGCCGTCTCTGTCGTGAGGAGCCCTCGGTAGGGCGCGTTCCATCGAAGTGCTCTCCAGTTTTTCCTCAAGTCTCTCACTGCCATCAGGTCGCCTGGTTTGAAATTGTGCAGCGTCCTGTCTATGGAGTTTGGTAGGGTGTCTTTCACCTGTTTGTGTATATATCAGAAAGCACAGAGGATTTGCACATAAGTCAACCTTTCATCTTCACATTGACTGTGCTGGGGGAAGATGCCCCTTTCAATAACCTCTAAGCCAAATTGGTAAAATGGCTGCTAAAAGGGGAATGAATGTGCAAGACCAAACAGACCTGGTTCTTACA
This sequence comes from Platichthys flesus, assembly GCF_949316205.1. Taxonomy (NCBI): domain Eukaryota; kingdom Metazoa; phylum Chordata; class Actinopteri; order Pleuronectiformes; family Pleuronectidae; genus Platichthys; species Platichthys flesus. Next base: position 17,839,252 of record NC_084946.1, read on the forward strand.
ATAATTTACAAGAGGAATGTGTCATGCCCCTCTTTTGGTTTGTTGTGTTTAGGTTTGTGTTCAGTGTTTTTATTCTCCTGAGTTCTCCGTTTCCTGTTTTATTTTGTAATGATCTTCAATGTGTAAAGAAGCTTTATTTCCTGCCCTTGTGATTGTCTGCCTCTGTTCCTCATGTGTTTCACCTGTGTTCGGGTTTTACTTTCAATCTGAACAATGGAATTATGAATCAGGTCTAACACTTTAAAATCTGTTCAGTAAAACTTTATGGAAAAAGCTTTTTTTGTGTTATGTGCTCTCAGGGCACCTTCATCTTTTCTTTGGTGAAGTACAAACCTCTCAAGTTCAACAAGACCTACACCTACCCGACCTGGGCCTACGCCCTTGGCTGGTGTCTTGGACTTTTCTGCGTTCTCCTGATTCCACTGTGGATCATCTTCAAACTTACTCAGATGAAAGGAACAATATCTCAGGTATGTGCTGAGAATTTCTTGCTACGAGATCAGTTATTAGTGTGACAGATATTTGTACGTGAATCTGTTGAGATTTCAGCTGAATTTTTTTTCTTAAACAAGCCTTGATTAAGCCCAATTTCGAAGCTGCAGATGGAGATCTAATTCTCATTTTCAAATTTACGTGTGTACTTTCAGTTTCACAGTTTTAATTTGTATTATTGTGACAATTTTGACTTGCCTGAGAGCAGATTATGGTGAGAAGGGTACACAGGAGGGATAAGTCTATGGGAGCCGACCTAGCTTGTTGCCTAAAGGACAGAGTCCTGGACGGCTGTAACAATGGAGCACACCCAAAATGCTGAGCTTTTCCCTAAGTGCCCAGGTTGGGATTTAACAGTACACTCGTCACGTGATTAATTAGTTACAGTAGAATGAAAAAGTTTGGGTGCCTCAGTTCAAAAATGTCCATCACCAAATATATAAGTGAGTAATCGGTGACTCAATCTCCAAAAGGCATAAAGTTAATGTAAGTGTAAAGTTGCTTTGATATTTTGAGCAACTTCATTAGCGTTTTTTCTTACATTTGACAATAATAAATTCAAAAGGGTCAGAAACAGGTTTGTAAACTCTGCGTGGTCAGCACTAACACCTCCTCTGGCAACTATGACAGCTATGAACACTTTTGTAGCAACTAAGAGTCTTTCACTTCATGTGGGGGGAAGTTTGGTCCGTTATACCTCAGTGAGAGTTTGTGTTCACAGCTCATAGACCAGGACTGAGGAGTCAGTTCATTTGTAAAGCTTGTAAAGGCCTGAAAAAGCTATTTAAGATCTGAGTCATTGGTAAAAGGAACTGAACATTTTTATGGGGCTACTTTTTTTAATATGTAAAATGTCTGTGCAAAAAAGTACAACAAAAGAAATAATGTACCAAATTTGCTCAGTGTTTAAAAAAATATATTTTTGGTTAGGGTTAAGGGGTTAGGTTTAGGGTTATATTACATTAAAAAATATATTTAACCCTATTTTAACCTCATTTAATGATTCACAGTAACATAGATTTTGACCAGATTTGTATACCGTCCTTCTGTAGTTTGGCAGAACAATAATTAAAACAAGTGCATGAAATACTTTTAATAGAAATACAAAATTTATACAATTAAATTCAAAACCAGAATGCAATTTAATCACTTTTTTATCAATGGACCAGATTAGTGGAAATCAATAGCAACAAGACCTAAAATTATTTATTCCAATATCAGTCAATAAATGTCACCTCTACCATTTTTGTAAAAAATGTATCTTGAGTCAATAAGCTTTCTATAGCTACTCTGGTTATAGCAGTAATATGATGATAAATAATAAACACATCACAATTAAACGTCGCCTCGCAGCCTGACACCATGTGCAAAAAACTTGCAGTCAAGAGATGATTCCAGGTTTTTATTGTTACATTAAAAGACTTCAAGACCTGCAGATCTCCTGCTGTATGTGGTGGTGAAGAAAATCATTGCACAGGAATTAAGAGTGATCAGCATTGTTTGTCTTAACAGGTCACTCCTTCACTGCATAAACACATTCACCTGTTACCACTCACTCAAACAGAAAACAAAAATACTCCCTAATCTAAACGTGACTCTAATTTAATTACTGCACAACCGTTACAAGTACTGTTGTGCAACAGGCTCAATTTAATCAACAGAATGTTCAAGAGGCCCTTCAGACATTCTGGCTGATGAAGGAGATATAGCTGCACATACCTCCGAGGTCGAAAAGGTTACTCAACTTGACGCTGATGCAAAGATGGTGTAAGAAGTGGTCCAGTCTTTCTTCTTACGGCACCATTTAACCTTGTGGCTGTGTTGCATACAGGCTCATTTCCCCAAACTTTAGTTTGACAGATAGTGGTCTAAATGTCAGAATGATTGTCAATTTTATTTTGATAAAGGTTATGCTGCAACCTACAGCAATTTCCCTTGATGATTAACCTGCACAATAATTTCAGAAAGTAATGAAATAAGAGCAGAATAATTTGCGGCCTCTCAGCCAAAGAGTCACCTCAGGCCTGCATTAAACCAGAGTGCATTCCTCTGTCAAGGCCCAACAGCCCCCTCAAGAAACCACATATTTCAATAGATCTGGATTCTGATAATGGATTTCAGATATTTTCCTCAGAAATATCAGTCCCCTGAACTTGACATTTTTTTAAATCAAGATCCATACATTTTTCTCTGAGAAATGAAGGACAATGTGAAAGAAAGTGGGAAAAAAAAATCTTGGGTCAACTCAAAATGTAATGGTTTCTTCCTTGTGTCATGCCTCACCTTTCTGAATGGATAGATTGGAGATGGATGGGTGGATGGGGATGAATGGATGCATGGATCTGTTGTGAATTGATTGTTGTACTACGCTGTGTCCGCAGAATCTCATGCAGCTTTGCCGTCCTGAAAACGAGACGCAAAACACAGAGAACCAGCCTGAGCAATGCCCTCTGAACCCAGACAACACGCCGACTCCTGCTGCCACCGAGTACAAGGGCAGTGGTGGATCTGAGATGGAGATGCAAGTGTGAAGCACTGAACCTTTGGATGTTTTATATGCGGCGTTTTATTATAAAGTCTAAGATTTACAAAGCTAAGCATTTCTAAGAAATAATAGAGAGCAATAAATTCTGTACAATCAGTAAGGATTCAAGTGTCACTGTCTTAGACGCACAAAGAGAAGTGAGAGTTTTATAAAGTGTTTAAATCTATTTTAATTTAAGGAAACCTTTGTGATTAAACTAAATCACCAGTTTTATATGTCAGCATTAGTTGCCTACATCCGTGGAGGATCAGGACGTCAGTCCACATATTCACTGTCCACTCTGTGTCACAGTTCATTCATGCATTCTTTCACTTCCTGTCGGCCTTTTACTAAATCTCCTGTCTTTCCAGAGCCTGCCTTGCTCCCCCAACCCCTCGCAGCAACCCTAACTTTTGCATGCCCCTCGATTCTTCTGTATAGTTCTCACTTCCACCTCCTCACCTGGTCTTGCTTGTCTCTGCCTGCATCTTTTGCCTGTTTACCTGGTTTACCTGCCTGCCTAGCTACTGACTTCTGACTTGGCCTAATGTTTGCCCCTTGTCCATTTTCTGCCTGCCGATCCTTAATAAAGATGAACTGTTTGAAACTTCTACCAGTGTCTCTGAGTCATGCTACTGAGTTCTCTTAAACGTGAGCCATGACTCTGAAGGCCTCGTTCGAACAACGTGAGTTTAGCTCAGATTCCTCACTTGCAGACAGTGTTTGGAGATTGTCCTCAAACACGCGATCTGAAAGCGTCGCTAATGCATCACACTGACAGGCGTGGCAACATGAAGTGCACTTTTTTAGCCTGGCTATTGCACTCAAATGGGTCACACGTTTGCTGCGTCTCCGATCAGATACTTCGGTCAGCACACTTGCATGTAAAACACAGTTTAACGCATGGCACCGTGCATGAATTCTGACAGGACAGAGTTGTCCCAAATGATTGCATGATCTTCGCCCACCAAAATGTCATCGCCTTGAAAGTACCAGACCATGCAGGCGACGTGTCCTTACTCCACCATTTTTTTTCTTGACTATTACCACTATGTGCTGGTGGTTTCACCAAGACGGCCGCCCTCGAGTGCAATTAGTGTATTGTTGCACACTTTACTTTTAACCCCTTTGAGGAAATGACTGCACTTCATGTCCTACTTCGCAGTGTAACTGCACTTATGCTCTGAAAACATCAAGTGTGAGTGTGGTGCTCATGTTTTTAACGTTTCTGAGACAAAAGATTAAGCATTGATATCAATTAATTTCTGTTTGTGAATATCTGAGAACTTTCAATTGCCCCAAAGAGTGTGATATATATGATTTATCCTCATCTGATAGTGAGGATACGTTTGAAGTTATAATAAAGGATGAGAAAGGGAAATTAAGTACAACCACGTAAAGAATTTATCCGCAGATGTATATTAATGCCACACAACTGTTCTTAGTCCTCATGGATGAGTTAACTCATTTTAAAGCTGCTCTGAAATGTAAAAAAAAATCAAACAAGCCTTCGTTATTTACAAAAACACACATATTGTACATTTCTGATTAGAACTCTGACTCTTCTTGTGTTCTCTTAATTTTAATTGATCTGTGTTCAGCCTCTGATTTGTACTGTTGGTTTTTTGTTGCCAATTTGATAATGTATCGGTCAGAGTTTGTTTATACAATAAAGATAAAATAGATTTTTTCACGTCTCTTTTTTGTGTTGTGTCTGGGAATCCTCCATCTCCCGATCCCATGTCGCTGATCGGCAATGGTGATTGGAAAAGAGCTGGCGATCGAGCTACCAACCTTGGTGGACAACCCTGAGCCACAGCCTCCCTTAGTCTATTGTGTACAAGGCCTTAGATGGCAAATAGATAAAAAAAATAGATTTTTAAACTAATCAGCTCCTACTATTTGAAGACTGGATAATTACTTGAAAACATATAGTATGTAATATAATGGAGCATACCATATAGAAAATATCAGTAATTAAAAATTAAAAACGATAAATAACGAGACTGTCATGGTTTTACGCAGGGCATATTTAAACCTGCACACTCATAATCTTTAAATGTTTTCTCATATGAATTATGTCACAAGTTCCTTTCTGTAATTATTTTTTATGACAAGAGCACGTGATTTTAAAGCTGACATTTTCACAGTTTTAAATAAGTGTTCCCTCAGGTACAGCAGGATATTGGCCTGTCATTCACCCTGAAGTGTGAAAACATTCACTCTGAGTTGTCATTACTCTGCCACACGCATATATTACATGAAAAGAGAAATATGTAACCTGTTACATCCCCATCCATCATCTCACTCTCTCCATGCTTAGTACCCTCCTTAATCAGTGGAGGAGACATCCTGCTGTCACGTCTTCTTGGATCACCTATAGAGCGAGACTCCAGATGTGAGATCAAAACCATCTGCCAAGAGATGTCATATGTCTCTGAGCAATAACCCTAAACCTAAAGTTGACCTTATAGATGAAAAAATGCGGTCAATCTTCCACATAGACGTCTGCTCATGCAATATCAAATCCAGAAATGACAAAATTCCCATTACAATAGCCTTGTTTATATGTCTTTAAATCTTAATGTATAAGTATGTCTCTGTAAAGCAGTTTGCATTCCTTTGTTTTCAGTGTCTTATGGATGTAAATTTACTGTAATTTTAATCTCTTCTTAATAGGGCTGGGCATCACCACTGATTCCGACATCGAATCGATACCGATTCCCGAGGTCTCAATTCGTTTCCATTTGATTTGATTCAATATTGATTCTGTCAGGGACATTTCAGGTACAATACCAGTGCTTCAGTGCTGACCAGTGTAGGGTCACCAAAGTGAACACACGCATAGATGGTCTCCTCTTTGTCAGACTACAAACATCCCTTTGCAAAAATATATTGAAGCATAATCTTGATTTTCTTACTATTATTTACAATAATTAACAACTCCATCAGTGTAGGGTCAACAAAATCACTTCACACATATATGGTCTTCGCATGGTCAGATTACAATCCTCACTATAGAATAATAGTGGTTTTCATAATTTTTTTAAATTTTTCATTATGAATAATAATTAAATAACTCCAAATGTTGAAGGTGTGATTTTCCCTCCAACCTTACTGCAGTTAACAGGAGATGAGAGAAGTGATACTACTAAAATGTTGGGGTCATTTTTATGTAAACACTAGGGTCTCTGACTTATGAAAAAGAGCCTTATGTTAAAAGTTCGATACCTCCATTTAATGAATAGGTGCCGGGTCATTTTTAAACCCCAGCCTCAAATTTAGACTTAAAACACGGTGTAAATTATCTTTTTTCGAGTCGAATATGAAAGTCAGGGCTTGCTGACACTTGTATGACACCACACGAGCAGTATGGAGGCATGTTGTGTTTTTTCTGTTTTGTTATTACGTCTGAAGTCAAGGTCACCATTAACTTCAATTGCATTGAATTCAAAACACTTTTTACCCCTGAGACTCCAGAAGTGTTTTGTGGACTCAAACACTTCACCCACCCCTCCACCCACAAGGGAGTACATAATGAGCGGATTATCATTTTTTTGAGAACTTTCCCTTTAAAGCCTTATTGTATAGCACATTTGAATGCCCTGGTCTGAATGGTTCTTTATATTTAAAGTTATCAATCATTCATTCCTTGGCTGAGGCAGAGAGCTGTGCATTCAGACTCCTCAATACCATGTCCAAACAGAAATTAGTCATACTTCCTGCTTGTCGTCCACGTTTTCTAAATACATTTAGAGGTCCCCCTGGTGGTACAAATAAGTCAGCATCCGTCAATTGTAGCGGTGCACAAACAAGGCTCTATGTTGAAATCACCATCAGTCGACTTGTGCCTCAGTTGTGTATCAGACTCTCAGAGTGCAGGCCGAGCTCTCTCCCTCTCCAGAGATGACCTCGGAAACAATACAGGAGCGTGGCAAGTGGGCCAGCAAGACAGAGTTCATCCTCTCTACGGTCGGTGCAATTATTGGACTGGGAAATGTGTGGAGATTTCCTTACTTGTGTTACAAGAATGGTGGTGGTGAGTACTTCTGTTTGTTATTCTCTCAAGTTTTAACTACCCACCAAGTGTCAGATCCGCTATGCAAACTGCAAATCATTCATTATTGACCTTGTAAACTAGAGAAACGTATGGGGACTTGTCAGGGTATTAGAAAAATACCCTGACAAGGAAAATTTGATCTGATTTGTTAGGTCTTGACATTTTTGCTACAGTTAAATTTAAAGACATGAAATCACTGTGCACTAAGGAAAACTCCTCTACTAACTTGAAAACAGTATTTTACATGTCAGACATTGTTGATTGCAAAACCATAGACACTTTTCAAAATCTCGGTATTATGACACAAACTCCCTCCCCTCCTTTCTGTCTGTGTCTCCCTCTGCTTCACATCTGACGATTAAGAATGTGACAGGTTTTGAAAGGCTATGAAAATAATGTATGGGTGTGTTTGCTTTAAAAGCTGAGTCGCATTCTTCTCTGAATCCCTTCATATTTTATTTTATTATAAAACACGGCTCTCCTGTGATGAGTCAGTCGATCAAAGGAGCAGTACTCCACTTTACTAATGTACTTTTAACCAAGGGGGTGAAGACGTTTAATGCATTACACTGAAGCAGACACAAACCTTTTTCAGTGTTATATCGATTTTCATTAAACTGTGGTTCTGGTTCATCACTTACATGTTAACTCTACAGACCATACAGTAAGAAGGTCAAGAGGTGACCATCACATAATAGCCCATGCCTTAATTTATCTTTAGATGCATACCAGCTATGTTATTTTTTTTCTATTTTACTTGATGTCAGATCACATTATTATAACAATTCTCAATATTGACCCTTTAATCTCTGTCAGACTTTTTTTTTGTGTAATCACAACATTTTTACACCTCTCCATTTATGTTGGACACATTTCTCATCTATGTTGTAAATATTGTTCTTTTGTGGAAGTGCTCCATGTGGCAGCTATTGCACTTCTGATCGTCCTAAGAGTGGGATCCTTCACATGTGGCTTTCTTCTGTTTTTCCCTGGTTTTTGGGGGGGAATTCTTCCTAACTGTGGCTTTGGGTTAAGGACCTTGTTGATCCCTACACTCTAAAACATAATGGGGTTAGTAAATCGCACTTAAAATAAAAACGTTTTTCAGCTTAAAAAATTGCGTTTGTTACATGAACATTTCGTGTCACACATTTGTGTGTTCACTCAACCGGGAGAAATATTAAGTTAAGTAACCCCAAGTAACCCCAAATTTGCCCGGGCATGCTCCACTGCAGTTGCCTCTATCTCAAGAGGAGAAAGAGTCACAGAAACGGGAGTCCTAATATCAGAATCTGAATCAGAATCAGAATCAGAATTCTTTTTATTGCCATGTATATTTGAACATACAGGAAATTGCCTTGGTCTGGTTGGTGCACTTTACAAACAACAATATAAAACAACAATATAAAAAACAACAACAGTATCGAACAACAATATATACAGTAAGTAGAGTTACGTGCGGTTCTAAGGTGCAGAGATTGGTGATAATGCCAATAATATAGAGTTATAAATTATGTGCGCGGGGGGGGGGGCAGCAGAGTCAGTGTGATGCAGAGGCCTTGTTTGTGAGCCCCACTGCCATGGGGAAGAAATTTGAATATCATTAGGGTAAGTAGCCATCTTTGTCTTGTCTTAATCACAAATTGGCCTTCTCAGCTAGCTAACATTAATGGTGTCTCTTTTTGTCGCTTTGTTTTATGGAAGCAGCCGAATTACTTTTAGTGGTGTAGCAAAGCGGTAAATGAAAGGTTGCCCACAACGCCACCTGAGGAATTTCACCTCAGGAATAAACTATTGATAATATGTGCAACAGCACAGGTTCGTTGGAATCACTTGGGGCATGAGACGTGTTTAAATCAATAATAAATCAACTTTAATAAACACAAATTCACATCGTCAAAACACAAAACAAACCTCACACTTGAGTTAAAAATAAGTAACTAACTGGACAGGGCTGTGACTTACCACGGCGACGAGAACCAAACAAAAAGGGGAAGGGACTAATAAAACAAACCACCCGTGACACAGCACACCAAACAAAACGGGTTGTGAAGAACTCCCTCCACCAGGAAGTGGGTCGCCGCCTCCGGGCCACAGCACCTGACCACAACAAAAATACTATTAAAACAAGTCAAGGGTTAAAACACTTTTGAACAAACAAACAACAAAATAACACATACAAACACAATAAAACAAAGTTAAATGCAACTATAAAATATGGAAGTCCCCCTGGACGTGTTCCCTCCACGTGCCGTGAAGGCGTAGCGTGGAGTATAGATCAAAGGTGTTGGTTCACAAGGAGACGGAGCTGGTCAATTCATGAAATAGTTTCTGTGATATTAAAATCAACAATAATAAACCAGAGTTTCAGTAGATGAACCCCAAATTCAAGGGGTGCCAGAACAGCAGGTTCCAGTTCTGTGTACACGGGGCTGCAGGGCGCCGATGAGGGGGCAGGACCTCAACCACCGTGTCAGGCCAAGGCGGTGTCTCCGTAACCCGGAGGGAGGGAAATTTGTTAGCCGCCGCTTAGTCCTGTAGCATTAGCTGTAAGGTGGAATCAGTGTCAGCTATGGCATGATAGAAGTAAGGGTTGCAGACAACGTAACTCACCCCGCTGGCGCGCGCTACCGCACTCGTCTTCCCTGGTGGAGCGACTCCACGCTGAATGCCAGTCCGGCAATGTGACAAGTCAAGTGTGCCGACCAAGGTCCCGGAACGAAACAACAGCGCCAGGGAGACGCGAGTACGAGTGGGCTGCTGCCTTAAATAGAGGACGACAGCGCCCCCCTTGACGGGGAGGGCGCATGCAGGCACAGCGCCCCCAGTGGCAGGGAGGGCACCCGCATCTGGCCACATTGGCAAAGAACTTGTGTAGCATTAGTTTTGCCACCGCAAAGGTAAGAGAGTACGTGATATACTGCATTTTAGGTTGAAAGGTAGAACCAGGAAGATGCTAACATCCACGAAGCTTACAAAATATTTGTTATCCACTCTTTGGATGAGCAGTTACAAAATGTTTTTTCTTGTTCATTTACATTTACATTCTTCATTTAGGTGAAGCTTTATCCAAAGCAACTTACAATGAATGCAATCAACCATGAGGGTACAAACACAGAACAACAAGAATCTAGAAAGTACAATTTCTTAAAAAACACCAAACTACAAGGTTGACGTAAGTGCCATTTAAGTGCTCCTAAATTATTAGTTTAAACTTGTTTTCAAGGTATACTCGGAAGAGGTGTGTGTTTTTAGTTTGCGGCGGAAGATGTTTAAACTTTCTAATGTCTGGATGTCGATGGGGAGCTTGTTCCACTATTTATGAGCCAGGACAGCAAACAGTCGTGATTTTGATGAGGGTTCAGCTCGCAGTGAGGTAGCAACGAGCCGATTGGCAGATGCAGAGCCGATTGAACGGGCTGGGGTGTAACGTTTGAACATGTCCTTGATGTAGACTGGACCTGATCCGTTCACAGCACGGTACGCAAGTACAAATGTTTTGAAACGGATGCGGGCAGCCACTGGTAACCAGAACTGCTGCATTCTGGATGAGCTGCAGTCGTCGGATGGCACTAGCAGGTTTGACCTGCCAGGAGGGAGTTACAATTGTCTAGGTGTGAGATGACCAGAGACTGGACCAGAACTTGCGCTGCCTTGTGAGTGATAAGGGGGCGTATTCTCCTGATGTGCAGCATGAATCTACAGGAACATGTTGTTGCACTAATGTTGGCAGTAAGGGAGAGTTGACTGTTCACTGGACGATTCACTGGAGGGAAGGAGAGAGGTCACTATCCGTTGTCTGGTGGTATATTTTAGAGAAAAGGAGGAGGACCTCTTCAAAGAGCACTTGGTAAGAAACACTGAAGTTCAAACTGTTCACTGTACTTTGTGTTGCTCTTGTTTTTGAATATGATGACTTAATACCCCATATATTTGCTGTCCTATTCATGACAGAATGGTGAACTGCAGACTACCGGTGAGGTGATGAAGATTGTCGTCACAAGAGGTGCCCTAATGTCTGACACAGCCAGTGCAAGGATAGTGATTTCGTGGGAACACAAGTCCTGGAAGACCTGAATGTACCAAGAGCCTGTGCCTTGCTAATGGGGATTGGATATACGCAATACACCTCAGCCATCCAAAATAACTGATCAAAACATTTGAAGTATTTCAAAAGATATTCCTTGGACTAGATGGTCTGAATGCAAGCACGAAGGAAATGTCTCTAAAAATGAACTACTGTCCTAAAAAACGTTTCAAGTATTGTAGGACATTTCTTGGCATGACCATTTTTGAACAGTGTTTACAATAAAGAGTCTGACCATATTACACTGGAATTGCTATTTGTTGTTTCAACTTAAGCTACGTGAGTAAATAATACTCAAATATGTAGGATTTAAATAAAATAATAAAGTAAGAGTAACTTAAATGCAATAATTTGACAGATTAATATCTTTAAACAACTTTTGAGTAAACATTAGGTTGGTTCAACTTAATTAAGCTTTTAGAGCCCAAAGTAAATCATGTTGGATGTACTTAAGTAATTGGGATAGTATGACTATAAAGGACTCGCAACATTAACTCAATAATTGAAGGAGTTGAAACTAATTAAAAAGATCCATGCAAATTTTTACCTCAATTTGTTTTAGTTTAAACAGTGATTTTTTTTTAGAGTGTATGAGACAGAATGTGATTTGTGAACAGGGGACTTTACTTATAAAATTGTTTCAGGTAAATATGTGAGCAGCATAAGCTAAAAGGCTAATTTATTCTTATTTTATGCTGCCTTTATGTCTAAAAGGTTTCATACTATGTAACGTCACTGCCCACATACTTCCATGCATCCGTTATGTTGGCAAGTCATGACCTGGTTGTGAGTGTCTGACATCATGGGGATGATGAAGCAGGTTGGCGAAATTAACCTCAGAGGCCACGTTGGAAATGGCAGTAGTGCAAATTTCCGACGAGTGAAGTCTCTCCACAAAAGTTTCTGCCATTATTGAAATTAAATTCATATTGAATTCAGTTATTATTATTATTATTTAGAATTGTTTTACTTAAATCAAACTGAAAACCTTTATCCTGAACAATTGGTGCTTCTTAGCCTTTGCTCTTTTTTCTTGCAAATAAAGGATGGTTGAATAAAACTTTTTTCTTTTCTTTTTTTAAATCAAACAAACCTGTACAAATTAAATGTGGCCCTCTCCTTTTAGCCAATTTTAACTTGTTCTGAAAGTGAAACTGACCGTCTCTTTTGCACAATACAGCAAGTTCACACTTAATTTTGGCTGTGATGAAATGATAAAAGTAAAATCCATCCATTTAAATCAGGATCACAAACCATTTTGTTTGTATAATAATAAAACACATGTGCTTTATTTACACTTGCAGGTGCATTCTTTATTCCTTACATCCTGTTCCTTGTGACGTGTGGCATTCCGCTGTTCGTCCTGGAGACAGCACTGGGTCAGTACACCAGTCAGGGGGGAATCATGTGCTGGAGGAAGCTCTGCCCCTTGTTTGAAGGTAAGGTGCTGTACACCTGCCAGGACTGCTAGCTACTAACCTTATCAAGTCAAGGTAGAAAAAATGAGGAAGCATGATGTTCTTTTTTTTTGTTTTATTTTTGCTTCCAGGCATTGGATATGCCAGCCAAATTATCCTTTTCTATGGGTGTATCAGCTACATGGTGATCTTGGCCTGGGCTTTCTTCTACCTTTTCTCCTCACTCTCTGGAGAGTTGCCTTGGGCCACTTGTAACAACACATGGAACACAGGTAAACTACTGTCATTATTTATCCTGACGTTAACCCTTTAATGTCTTACTAATAATCAAAAGTGCTACTTCAAGCCTCCTATTTAGCATTTGTAACATAGGCAGTATATAGAGATTTCTTTTAAACATTGATCTAATAATATAAAATGTTTTCATGGGAGAAGTTGTAATGCTTATAAATAATGCAAATTAATAAACACTTTATAATCCTTATATCTGCCTACAGCTACAATACAGTGTGTTATAAACCATTTATTATTTTTTGCATACTGGTTAAAGTTAAGTGCTATAGAAAAACTATATAATATCTGCCTTAAATCTTGACACATGGATTTATCCGGTAGTATAATCTACTGATTTGTCATTTGATCATTGGTTTTTGGTTTTAACTGTGTTTAAATGTTATATATTCCAGATGCTTGTGTGGTATTAAACGATTATAACACCACTGCTAACTGGACCTCATCACTGAACATGTCATCGTCTGTTCTAGAGTTTTGGCAGTAAGTGATCATTTATATGAAATTATATGGAAAACAAAAGCTGTGCTTTTGGAAAGGATGGATGTTTGCGAATGCATAATGAAGACCTAACAGAGTCTGAATCTTAAAACTGCAGCTTTGAACTATAAGGGAAACACAGCTTCTCTGTAATTATGCGTCATACTTGGTCAGACACATTTAGACATTATATGACACCATCTTCTTTGATCAGATCCTCATTAGCTTCCACTACAGTGGTTTCTAATCGTCCTGCAGTCTGCACAGAGATACAAACATGGACTCACACCCTGTCAGATGAAAGGTCAAGTAAACAACGCACTGGATAACTTAAACAATGCATGTGCAGAGGCTGTCAACAGAACAGAACAAATCTGGATGATGTTCCAAATACACATCATAAATATCACATACACAAATCTTTATTCCCCTTATCCCTTCTTGATTTTGTTTGTGACAGCCAAGTTGTGAGCGTTTCAAGCTATGATTTGTCACGATCTGCCCTCGTAGTGACTCACTGGACTCTCCTCACGTGTCAACCATTGTATTTTAGTATATGAATTGTGCAATCCCCTCACCCTTAAAAAGATAGATAGATTATTGATGGATGGATGGACATCAATGAATAATACTGAAAAATTCCCATTCCTGGGATTCTCCTACATTCACCACAAACATTTAATTGAACAGAATTTTCACTTCAAATAACGATCTGTTCTCGAAATGACTCCGACGGTTTTTCAAACACATCCAGAGTCCAGTCTCAGAGTTTGATGTATTGGTAATCCAGAATCCGGTGAACCTGTTGCACAGAGCGGCTCTGAGACAACAGACTGGCCCAGAGTGAAAGACAGTGGGACACTTACACAGTGGGGAGAGAGGGTGATTATGCAAATGGTACCCTTTATCAAAATGTATAGACATTGGGATTAATGTTCACGGAGCTTTACAACCAAAAGGCAGGAAGGGGTTTCAGGATAAGGGCCACTGTGATGAGGTCGTTAGCAAGAAGGGGCGAAGAATAGGGGCACTGTATTCATGAAAACAGGAGGGGGTACATTCTCCCACATCCAGCCTGTGTATTTTATTCCTCTGAACTATTTTCATTATTTCTCTGGGGACCATTTAACTACTTGTCTTAGGCTGGATTTCTCTGCGATTGTCTCCCCCGCTCTGGTGTGTTTAACGGTGGTCCCATAATCCCTCCTCCCTCGTGGATTTATAGCCTCTGTGCTCCCAGGGCTCTTTGTCAATTCGCATGCTCAGCTCCCAGTGTTACCTCACGTTGCTGTTCTGTTCCATGTGTTTTTGTCCTCACATGCACACCCAGTGCCTTTTGAACTTGGCTTCTCTGTTCGCGTTTGTCTGTCCGCCAGCATCCGTAAACTTTTAAGCTTCTTTATTTCCCAATAAATTATCTTCACTAACCCTAACCCTGTACCTGAATGCCTTTATCTTGTGTCTGCGTTTGCGTCCTGATAAATCTAAAAAATACAGCTTGTGAGCATGATAAAACATTCCAAAGGTGACAGCTAATTATTATTCTTATTAATATTCACCCAAATAGCCTGCACCACCATCGTTTTGCTCGCTAGCTGGTGTATGGAGAGTGCAACATCATTAAATATACTTTAAACCTATACCAAAGGAAGTACCACTGTGTATATTTGCTTCAGCAAATACGTGTAGGACTGGAATAGTTTTCATTCCTTTTTAATTTCTCAGGCTTCATATCCTCGAATGAGCCATGGCCCCAGGTTAATGGATTTACGAGTAAAAAAAAGACGAAGCTTAAACAACTGAAGACCTTTGGGTCACTCAAGTCTTTTGTTATACATTTTAAATTTCGTTATTCTCTGTATTTTTTTTATTGTGTTTTGAGCACATTCTTTTATCTCAGCTACTACATCAACCACCTCAAAATGTCCCTACATTAAAGACTTGCGAGCATTCACGTAAGCTAGATGACTTTTTGGTTATCTGGTTGTGATTAAAATGTGTATTGGAAGTCTAAACCCATATCCATTCAATCTTGCCTTAATGCCACTTTCACACACTTTGTCATTAAACAAATATTTTATTGGCTGCATTGATACAATACTGTATATTATCAGCATATTATTGTTTTGTATAGTTAAAAATACATCTATAGGTGGGCGGGTTTGTTTGCATCATTTTGTCCACTTCGCTTCATATTATACATTTGATGCTGTTTTTCTATTGTCTAAACACGAGACTGAAGGACGTGTTGAGTATGTTATGTACATGCACAGTAACTGGTTCATGTTTATTTACAATGCACTGATCCTTTCAGACGACGGGTGTTAAATATGTCCACCGGCATCGAGACCCTGGGAAATATACGCTGGGACCTTGCTTTGTGCCTTCTACTGGCCTGGATCATCTGCTACTTCTGTGTCTGGAAAGGAGTGAGGTCCACAGGAAAGGTAACAACAACGACATCCATCTCTCAGAAATGAGGCCTATTGTGTCAAAGACCTTCATAACCTTCATAGTTCTCTTCCATTTTCCTTATATTTACTTTGGTGAGTTATGGAGGAGTATTCTCAGAAGGCTGAATTGGAAAATAGAGTATGTAAAGGTCATAAAGGGCATTTGTAGATAATAAGAAACAGTCCCCTCCATTACTTGTTCTGTCACATCTGTTTCCCTTCTGGTCTCTACAGTAGCAGATTTTTACACATTGAATTATGTAGTATTACAATTATGTTTGGGCAATCAACCAAAGTCTTCAATTTGCAGGGCAACCCGTTAATGTCACCAAGTTAGACAACATGTGTCAAGTGGAATTGTTGGACAGGTGAAACCAGCTGTAAACACAGACGTGGAGGCATTTATTGCCAGGGTGCTGTCTAGGAAGAGATGGAGCTGTGAGTGGGGAGCCAGGAGCTCTAGGCTGAGGCAGGAGTGATGGGGTAAAGGTAACAGGTTCAGAAGGTTATCCAGAGTGCAGGGACCGGAGACAGAACAGGACGAGTGGTAACAGATGCTAGGATCTGTCAGCATGGAGGCTTGATGACATATGAGTGAGGCTCTGCTCTGCACCTGCGGACATCCACACACACAGGGAGAACAACTTAGGGAGTGGTAGCCGGTTAGCAGAACCCAGAACAAGAGCTAGAGGGCATGGTAGAATAAGTCCATGGGGCAGATGTAACAACATGGAAGGTATCTAACACTGACACTGTAATTCACAGAACAATCTCAGCTACAGACCGACTTTTGTCCGGACTGTGTCCACAAATAAATTGTCCCAAATGCTGAAACATTATTTTGTGAAATTCTTCAAATTCCTTCTGAAGTAACAAACCCCCTTTACTTTCATGGAGTTTCACAGTGGAGTTTCTGCAACAAGAGGGTTGCTGGTTCGAATCCCACTCTTTCCCATCTGCATGCCTAAGTGTCTTTGGCAAGATACTGAACCCCTAAATGGCCCCTCATAAAATGTTGAGTGTTTTAAAAATGTAAGTCGCTTTGGACAAAAGCGTGGTAGAATAAGTCCATAGGGCAGATGTAACAACATGGAAGGTATCTAACACTGACACTGTAATTCACAGAACAATCTCAGCTACAGACCGACATTTGTCCGGACTGTGTCCACAAATAAATTGTCCCAAATGCTGAAACATTATTTTGTGAAATTCTTCAAATTCCTTCTGAAGTCACAAACCCCCTTTACTTTCATGGAGTTTCACAGTTTCATCTTAAGGTTCAAGCAAAGGCGCAATGTGGCTGAATGCAATTGTCAAATCTGCACTGCTTCAGTCGCTCAGGAGATAATGTACAACATTCCATTATAAATGAAGCATTGTGCCACATCAGAGAAGCCTCCAGCCTACAAATCCTAATCCTCATATATGAGGGAACAGACTTGTAAGGTATCCCAGTAAACCCCAGCAAAAATCACATCAAGATTTTTGTAATTTTTAGTAAAATATAATTTCTTTCAATTGGTGACAACCTCAATATCTGTCAAAATAATCAAGATATGGTTTGAGTCCAAGTCTAAACTACTACTCCTTTGGCTCCAGGGAATCCACCATCATGTTTCAACAGGACGGGCAAAGCAGGCAAATGCCTGGAGCCCAATTTGAGAAAAAAGCGTATGTCGGTCCACAAGAATGACACTTAAGTGAGATCTAATATATTGTAGAGGAATATATGCCAACTTTGCCAAGAGCTTTTTTTTATTTTTTTTTTACAGTTTGGGATATTTTTGTTTGCTTGAAGACAAGAATGTCAAGGGCAGGTCCATTTTGCCTGGGGCCCCAAAAGTCCCTCGTAACTTTCAGAAAATCCATTACAGTTTAACTGTAACCTACTATAAATGTATGTTGGGTCAGATAGATATTTACCAGGATTCATAAAAAAATAAACAAAAGATTTTTTTTAAAACACCACAGGACTAGAAATGATTGGTTAGGGAAATATCTTGGTGGACTCATTCGTAACAACGTTTTTTTCTGTTCAAATGCAGGCTACCTACTTCACAGCCACGTTTCCCTTCGTCATGTTAGTGTTGCTGCTCCTCAGAGGAGTTACGCTTCCCGGAGCCCTCCACGGTATCAAGTACTACCTGTACCCCAATCTCGCACGGCTCACCGACCCTCAGGTATCCTCATCGTCACCGACTGCGCTCTAACTTTCACTGGGTTATTGTGACAGTAAAAGATCATTTGTTCTGCAGGTTTGGATGGATGCTGGAACACAAATATTTTATTCCTATGCTATATGTTTGGGATGTCTGACTACGTTTGGGAGCTACAACAAGTACAACAACAACTGCTACAGGTGAGTACTTCATAAGATCATTAGCATCCAAATGGTTTGCAGCTAAATATTGCAATATTGCAAATACAGGGCTTCACTATAAACTGCTAAACACAGGTAATGTGATTCTTTACATAAGACAGCTCATGTCAAATTCTGATTTCAATGTCAACCTCAGTAATCTGTTTTATCTGTAAATTGGCATTGATTCATTTTCATTTTGTCTGGATTTAAAGGTGTAAGTCAGCTTGCCTTTTGTGTGCTTTGGATTATTTTACATATATGCACGATAATGACATCAGAGAAACTGATGCTGCGGTGTTTGTGATTTGCAGAGATTCCTTCTATCTGTGCTTGTTGAACAGTGGCACCAGCTTTATTTCTGGCTTTGCCATCTTCTCAATTCTGGGCTACATGTCACAAAAACAGGGCATGGATATATCGACAGTTGCTGAGTCAGGTACGAATGTGAATCCACAGGAAAGCGTTTAAAATCTCACAAAATAGGATGTTGTGTCAACATTTTGACTCACTATTTCCTTATCGATTTTAATAATACAAATTTTAGGACAACTGGATTGTTCTCATTACTGGTAAATATTAAAAGATTCTACCGGAGTACACATTTAATTGTTTTGTTTTATCTATACATCCTGTCACATATTGGCTCTGACACTCTTTATGGATCAAAGCATTCCTGGCATTGTCCTTCTTAGGTTAAAGGACCAAGTCAACACTCGATCAGACAACACTGATATTCTCAGTAATGGTTTCTCTCCACAGGCCCCGGCCTTGTCTTCATAGTGTACCCACAGGCTGTGACCCTCCTGCCGTGGCCTCAGGTCTGGTCTGTGTGCTTCTTCACCATGATCATCTTGTTAGGAATAGACGGTCAGGTCAGCAGTCTTCCTTATATCTTACTTATAAAATGTAAGTGTGTGGGTGGGGGTGGGGTGGAGGAAACGTCTCTACACTTAACTTTCTGTCACTTTCCAGTTTGCTGGGCTCGAGAGCATCATGACCTCTTTGGCAGACATCTTCCCTTCCCAGATCCGGAGAGGATACCGCAGAGAGCTTCTCCTGATGCTCATCAGTGTTGTGTGTTATGTGTTAGGTCTCTTATTGGTAACAGAGGTGAGTCCATTCATCAGTGGTCAGGTTGAGTTCATCGTGTGAGAGTGCTTCTTTATGTGCAGTCTGATAAATGAAAGGGATAGTTCAGCCAAAAATTAAAATTCACTCATTATTTACCCACCACTATGCCGGTGGAGGGTGTGGGTGAAGAGTTTGAGTCCACAAAACACTGACAATACCAAATATACAGCATGTAAAAGTCAAAGTGAAGTCAATGAGTGCTAACCTCTGTTTAAGCTCTTTTACTTATCACAAAATAAAAGTTCATTGTTATTTTGACCAATCCCTGGCCTGTTTGAATTGTAGGCTGGAACGTACATCCTGCAGATCTTTGATCACTACGTGTGTAGTGGTCCCACTCTGCTGCTGATGGCAATATTCCAGTCAGTCATCATTGGGTGGATTTATGGTGAGAAACAGCTTTCAACCATGCAGTAGTCTATGGGTTTTGGTTTAGTGATAAACACTAAGCTCATAAAGATCACACACTCAACAACAAATATCACAGAAGAATATTTTGTAAAAATATTTTGTTTTGTCATGATAAAATATTTTCAAGCTATAATTTGCATTGTATTTCTATGAGAAAATATTTAATTTATTTGGACAGTACAAGCATGACGCTTGTTATTATTGGTTTAGGCCAGTAGTGGTCACTGTGGTAATATCATTTTTAATGAAGGCAGCATTTGCTGATGGAATGATGTGTCTTACAATACAAATCCATTATACAGTCATTTATGCATGATTATAACTGGTCATTAATTGCCTTTTCAAGTTAACCAATTTACCAGTTCATGAAACACCAGTTTATTTTCGGCAGAATAAAATATTACCAGTAGAAGAACTAAGCACTGTTTCCAGTACCAAAGTATGAGGTAAAAACACCATATTTATAATAATACTTAAGTAAAAGTACAAAAGCAGGAGATTCAAAATATACTTTAAGAATTACAAATAGTTAGCCATGTACAGTAATTTGATGTGCTTGTCTCGTAGGTGCTGAACGCTTCAGTAAAAACATTGAGGACATGATCGGGTACAAACCTCTGTCCCTGTTCAACTTCAGCTGGATGTACGTGACCCCTCTCGTTTGCAGTGTAAGTGTCATTAGCAGTCCAGAGTACATTACATGTAGTTTGCTATTTTCATCCCTCAATGTAAAATATTATTTTTTACACTTCACAGGGCACACTTGCATTTCTCGTCCTGAGATACACCCCGCTGAGGTTCAACAACTCGTATGTGTATCCATGGTGGGCTTACTGGATCGGCTGGTTCCTGTCCTTATCGTCTCTTGTAATGATTCCAGTCGTCATGATCTGCAAACTGGCCAGAGGAAAAGGGACTCTGTGGGAGGTCAGTGGTGTTGAAATGGTTTTTTTTGAAGGATTTGAATCTATAAACTTAAGTGGAACCTGTGTTTCCTGTGCTTTCTGTGCTGCTGCCTCTGCTCTTCTTTAACAGTATGAATACATTTCTGCAGCGCATCAGGACGAGCTGCCGGGCTGCAGACGACCTTCCAGTGATGACAAAGGAAATGACAAACATCACTTCTACGCTATTTGATTGCAATGGTGGAAGAAAGAGTGATAAATAGTGGAATGTCACTTTGACAGCAACTTCTTCTCTTTCTTTACTTTTTTTCTTTTGAGGAATTTGTACGGCACATTGTTTACTACATTAGAATGATTAGAATTTGTTAGAGCTTTTTATATATAGATGTTTGGCTTCTTCTGATTTGGGGTTTTTGGATCATTTGTCTTATTTAGACTAGTTTTGTTGGTACATTCCTTCTTCAATCTTTTGTTTTGTTCTGTTACAACCATGTTGTTGGACGTGGTGAACTGGTATTTTATTTATTCCTTTTTGGTTTACATTGGAAAACGGGAACTTGAGGTCATGTATAGGACTATCATGCCACTGGTTGGACCTGTGGAAGCAGGACGCATCATATCTTTGTTCTTCTCTAAGCTCGCTTGTTTTCAACACACTGATCAAAGGAAAACTTGGAAGGTGCCTTACTTTGCCTGTAAACCACATCCTCCTCAGTGGCTTTTAGGTTTTATGTTGGATTAAGTTTGTCGCCACACCGGTATTAATACATGATTTACGATGAAGTGATATATTGGAATATAGTACAGTTTATGAAATGTTTACATAAATATGTTGTTAGATGACATTGTGACAGATACAGAATATGCAAAATATTAGTTGCAAACTTTTTCCTGCAACGCAAATCGTAAGTACCTCAGTGTTCACTTGCAAACAAGGACATTTTTATACCAGTGCTTCCAATGGGTGGAGCGTTATTAAATGTTTTAAGAGGCAATGTGATTGTTACTGTGAAAGGCTCCTGACACTATCGACCCCATCATCAACATTGTCATTAATCATTAATTGTTTTTCGAAGTCGACTTTTTTATTTTAATGATTTGAGCTCAATGTAAAATGAGCCACAACAAACTTGACAGCACGGAAGTCTTTTAAAAATATATTGTTAGTATTCAAAGAACTCTATTTTATTAGAGATATTTCCTTTGTGAAATCTTACTATTTTACATATTTAGCTAAATATGCAAGGACCAAGTTAAGCCAAATACATTTACCTCCTTGGGCCTTCAAATGAGTATCAAGCCATTTGCTGCTAGAACGTGTCACAAACCTTATTGTGCCATAAACATAGTTATTTATGACTTGAAACTTGTTAAATAAAACTTTCTGGGGCAAAATTTGTGTTTCAATTTGTATGTGTATGAATGTTAGTGAAGGAGTGAACAATAAATGCTAATCAAGCATCAATACTGAGATGCTGAGCTCATAGAGCCGGTCTGGCGGATCACCTACAAGACTTCAGACAGATTTTTTTTTTAAAGGTTTTGAGAAAAATACTAGATCCTTCCTTTTTTTATGTGATTGATACGGTGAGTAACCAGTCATTGTTCTGAACAAATTGGATTCTTCATGACTTATTATACAGGTATTTATTTATTTATTCAAACAAGGCAGTAAAAAAAATAAATCAACATTTTCTCAATTGGGCAAATTAGTTCTAAGTATTTTGATATCCTCCATTGGACGATCTTGACTGTTTGTCTCCACCATGCCGATGCGGTTCAGCAACCCCATCCCCTGATATACTCGTCCAAATATAGTGTGCTTTCCATCCAACCACTGGGTGGGTCCCAGAGTGAGGAAGAACTGGCTTCCATTGGTGTCCGGTCCGGCATTGGCCATCGCCAGA
Source organism: Platichthys flesus (assembly GCF_949316205.1). Lineage (NCBI taxonomy): Eukaryota > Metazoa > Chordata > Actinopteri > Pleuronectiformes > Pleuronectidae > Platichthys > Platichthys flesus. The sequence goes on from NC_084946.1 coordinate 17,861,773, forward strand.
ATCCCTGCACCTAAACAGACACATAAATGAAATGAGACACGTGACATTCTTTGACTCTTTATCACTATTAAGCATCACATACAGTTAAATTGTAAGACAGTAGCAATGTGTGTCAAGCATAGTTTGGGCCAAGACAACAACAAACCCCATCAAATTCTTCATATCTGCCACCTTCTGTTTAGTTGCGATTTTACAACTGTGCTCACCTGTGAACTTCAGTTCCCTGTTCAGCTCATCTTCAAACTGTTTACCATATATAGAGGCACCACCTCGACCTGTTAAGAAAACAAAGATCACAAAAGAAAAGTGAGCAAGAGACATTATGGCTGCTACTGACTATTATTTTCATTATCAATTAATCTTTGGATTTATTGACTCCATTCAACCACTTTTTGATTTGTCAATAAAATGGAATGGAAAAATGAATGATGCATAGAGATGAGATTTCTTGTTTCATTCAATCAACAAACGCTAAAATGTTCCGTATAAAACCAGATGCGACACATTTGAGGAGCTTGAGCCAGCCAATGCCTGTTACAGCAAAAGTACAGCATGTGTTAGACCAGGAAGTTCACATTGACGTCTGTTTAAAGTAATGTTAGTACAGAAAACATGGCCCAAAACCACAGACATGAATCTGCTGCTGTAACAGCCTCCAATCTCCAGGGTGAGGTTTTTACATGATTATGGAGTCTGGCCGTCGGCATCTGAGCTCAGCTGGTGTCCCTTCCCTCCCGATCACATGTAGATAAACCATCTGCTTCATCCACTGTTATTTCTGTCATTATAAGTCATTAACATCAGATAATGCGGAGGTCTGGGTCGATCAATTTGCAAAGGCTCCTTATTTAATTAATACCGGTAAACAAAGAGAATTTTCACCACAAACACTTAAACCATTTATTTACAGACTAAGCTGTGTGTTTTGGGTTATTATCATCTTTCACTAAAGTATCAACCCAAGATTGGAATCACACCGTCCCTGAAATGTCACTGTAGGTTGTAACATGAATATTTCCCAGTGAATAACTTGATTTATAAATCTGTAAAAATTTCTTAAAACAATTAAGCATTTTATATAATTTTATTATGTACTGTATAAACCTTTGGCCAGTTTTAGAGTCTCAAATTAACCTAGCCCCCAATCTACATGTGTTTGCACTGTGGGAGAAAGGTCCTGTAAAAACACACACAGAAGGAACCCGGCCGAATCAGGACTTGAAACAAGATCCTTCTAGATGAGATGCGACAGTGCTTCTCCACCACACCACCCATTGTATATGATTTTATATAAAGCATGAATGATAGACAAACTTCCAGTTAAATGGGTTTAAGCAGATTCCATTCATCATATAATTGTCTACATGAAAAATAATTTATTCTCCAGATTGTTGATTTGCATGCTACCTCTGGAAAAATGTCACATTCTAACATGTGACACGTTGTACTGGAGATCAACTACAAGTAATTGTATTATAACTACTGAATTATAGGGGAATAAAAGCCGAGACTCAAAGCCCAGCGTGTCTCTATAGTGAGTCCATACATCGGTGTCGGTGATGTGAACCCACCTGTGCCTGTGGGGTCTCCCCCCTGCACCATGAAGTTTTTGATGATCCTGTGGAACTTGGTGTTGTTGAAGTAGCCTCTTCGGGCCAGCTCTGCGAAGTTCTTGCAGGTCTTTGGCGCATGTTTCCAGTACAGCTCCAACACCACGGTCCCCATCCTGCAACGCACAGCCAGCGTGATAATCTACGAGTTGTTTTGTTTCACACATTCCAGACGAGGCGATCGGAGGCATTTGTCTCCTGTAACAGCTGAACTGAGGAACTCTCTGACTGGCTGCAAATGATTCAAAGTCCTGAGAGAAATACCGGTGTAAACAAATCTGTGAAGCTAACACCACCAGCCAGCTAATGTTAGCATTCAGAACCTCTCATTTCACACTCACGTTGTCTCAAAAGCCACTGTGGGCGGCTGCCATGAATCCGGAGGTATCCCCGACATGTTCACGTCCAACTGAGACTTTCACTTCGTCTCTAAACGAACCAGTTTTGTTTAAAAGGGATAAAAACGACGTGTCGGTCTCCCACGTTCATTAAGCAGGATCCAGGGAGTTTCTTCTTCTGCAGTTGCCGCTTATTTCCTTTGCAAATAGTAGGAAGTCAGGGATATCTGGCTGCCCCCTGCTGGACAATACCACATGTGAGCGTCACTTTGTGTTTGGAAGTGATAGATAGATGGATGGATCGAGAGAGAGAGAGAGAGAGAGAGAGATATGGATGGATGGATGGATGGATGGATGGATGGATGGATGGATATATAGATAGAAAGATAGATAGATTATCTATCTATCTTTCATTATACCTCAGCCGCTGCAAAACACACATACCTATAATAAGTTAACATGACACAATGCTAACAGTTACCATTAATTCAAGGCTGGGACGTGATATACACTTATTATTATTGTTATTTCTGTAGCGCTTCAATGCAATGGAGAAAAAAAAAGACCACGAATGAAGAATTCTGAAGATTTGTTAGGGAAGAGAAAGTTCATCATATGCCATTCGAATAAACACATTAGTGTATTAAGATATTTCAAATCAATTATCTGAGTTAATTTAATTGGGTTAATAATTTAATAATTTCAGATTTGTAATTTTCAGTATATGTGAATATATACCTTTTTAGATTGTGCTGGCATTTAGCGTGTTATTCATAATTTGCAGTTACGTGATTGTCAATTAGGTCTTAAATGAGGGGGAGGAAAGCTTTATGGACTGGTGATTGACATGTTTAATATGGATCATTATTTTATCCTGTATTTTCTTTGTGTGTATAAAAAAGAGAGGTTGAGGTGTGCAAATTATTATTTTTGTCCTTTTCTTTTTATGACCTTCAGTTAATAGTGTTGCTTCACAGAGCAGGCTATGTTTTGTGATTTTGCCAGAATAGCAAACTGATAGCTGATAGATAGATATATGGTGTAGTAGTTAAAAGCAGAGCTCACTCTTCTTTTCACTTCTTTTTCCTGCCTTAAGGTTGAAGCATAGCAGGAGAGAAAAGTGAAGAGATGAAAGGACTCTGTCAATGGTAAATCGAAGTCTCGTTTGAATGATGCAATTATGACATTTATTAGTTATATGGATGGCGGATTGACACTGAGTGTTCTGTCTAATGAATATATGGACATATATGGGGCGGCTGTGGCTGAGGGGTAGAGTGGTCGTCCTCCAACCTGAAGGTTGGCAGTTCAAACCCCAGTCTGACCCATCTGCATGCCGAAGTGTCCTTGGGCAAGATGTTGAACCCTGAATGGCACCCCATAGAACAACAAAGTGCTGTGAATAGATGCACTGTATGAATGGGTGAATGTAAAACTGTACTGAAAATGGCTTTGAGTGGTCATCAAGACTACAAAGCGCTATATAAATACAAAACCATTTAGCATCAAGGAAAAAGCTGCCGGGTGCATTATGCGTTCGTGTGGTATTTCAGAATCACTGGCTACATCATACTGCTTTATGCCATGAAAGATCTTTAAATACACAGCCTGCTATTAAGACAGGTCAGGTGACCAGTCTTTAGTTTATTGGCCAATTATTCTTGGTTCTGCACCATTAAAACAACACAAAGCTGAAACTTTGCAAGGCCTATGAGGAAACTGCCGCAAATTACAATTTGTTGCAAAAAACAGGTAGGTTGCTGCATTAATTTACAAATATAGAATCAGAATCGGAATCAGAATTATTTTTATTGCCATGTATATTTGCACATACAGGAAACTGCCTTGGTGTGGTTGGTGCACTGTACAAACAACAATATAAAAACAATAATATTGAACAACAGGAGAATTATAAAGGATCTTAGGATACTTTGCCTTTGATGGCTTCAAAGACAATAGGCTGTTCCTTTGTGATCTCCTGACATTAAAGGAATGATTAAATGCACCTGTTTCATTAAATACTCTTGAACAGTGGATGAAGTCGTGGTGGATTTAAAAACAAAAGTAAACTCTGACCTCAATCATGAGCAGCCAGTCTCGAGCCCCAGCACATCGCTCCAGGGATGCTGATGGCATGGATGAGGATACCCCAGCCAAACTTTCATTTCTTGCAATGTTAGGACTTCAACCCGTATCCTTTTCACCCAATGCCGAGCTGCCTGGCGAACTTGAGGATCAAGGTCAGTGTACATCTTTGAAATGTTTCACTGTCACCTGTACAATAGGTAAAACCAGCTGAATCTGACATTTTCACATTTGTCGGTTGTTTTGTTTACTTTTTTTCATGAGGACTATCTGGCCACCTGCACATATATGTGAGATCACTTTAAAATGTTCCCAGCTCAGCTACGATAGAGTTTACTTCAAAAAACATTTTTTCAAACAATATCACTGGTGGACTTTTTGGTGTCAGCACCACAAAATCAAGTTGAAGAACAAGAACATATGGAGTATTTGACCCAGCTCTATACCAACTGCGAAGATGGTGTGTCCACAACTCATCTGCTCACTTAAATTATCTTTAATACAAAACATACTGTTATTTGATATTTTCACGTCACCTGCTCCCAAATTAATATGTATAAATATGTTGCTTTTCATAGACAGTCATTTGCTGTATTGTTTGTATGTATCTATGGGGGCAGCGTTGGATGTGGCGAAGCCGGAGAAACAGGAAGTGAGGGAGAAAACCGTGGCGAGTTGGTGTGTGGAGGAGCAGGCGATGGAGGTGGACATCCGCCCACTGCAGCAGGTGGAGGCTCTGGAGATGAGAGTCGACCCTGCTGGTCTGCAGATCAAGGTAAAAGAATCCTGAGTGTTTGTCTCCTTACAGCTCATACAAATATAAAATATCCCAGATTAATTTCAAGACTTATCTCCAGTATGTGCTCAGATAGGAGTCCTTACTTTATCAACAAACACCATATTTCAACTTTGTGTCCCTCAGGGCCGGATGCACCCTGAGCCCCAGTCAGAGAGGGAGGATCTGGTCTATCAAGAGGACAAGCTCCTCTCTTCTCCAGCTACCGAGAACAAGTGGCAAGCAGGAACCAATCGGCCTAACAATCCTCTAGATACAGCTGTCATGAGGCCAGCAGAGCTGGAGGGGAACATTGATCGAAGGTACCTACAGAGAAATGAACCCTCAGATCAAACAGATTAACACCACTGTGCCTGTATGATAAGTAGCTTTTACCTCTGCATGATGCATCCCAGTCGAAGAAGTACCGACATCCTCAATGTGCAATGTACAGTTTATCTTTACTCACTGATTTCCCTGAAGTCACTGCTTGTGTATGTAATGCTGTCCAGTAACACTGCCATCTCACTCTCTGTATCCTCAAAGCATGGAGGAGGAGGTGACTCCAGGGATGACCTTTTGGCACCAAGCCCTCGGAAAAATCCACAGCTGGGATCAGCTGTCGCTCTTTATTCAGCGGCTGCAGAAATCGGTTCAGAAAGTGGTTAGTGATGCCTCTTTTCTCTCACTAGCAAATAGTTGTTTTTATTATGTCCATGCCAGCAACCGCCAAGAACTGCAGGCGTTATCCTTGCGCATTATCCGTCCGACAGTCTGTCCCATACTCTTCTGCAATATATCAGGAAGTTATGTGTTGTTTGTGACCGATTTTGAAAGTTTTATCCAAAGGGTAAAAAAGGTCAATTTCACTGCAACTAATGTTCTTCTGGCCATATTCAGCACCGTAGTTCAGGAAAAGAAGCTGAAGCTGTGAGCTTATTTCAGTTAAATTAACTGGTTAACATTGGAAACAACAATATCAGATAAAAACACAATCTGCATCTTCCTTTAACATTGCACGTGGTCTCTGATTGAATTTGTAGCCACTGATGTTTTCTTTTTGTTTTCAGCACTGCCACCTTTGTCAAAAGGGGGATAATGAAGAACTGCTCTTACTTTGTCACGGCTGTGATAAAGGCTGCCACACCTACTGCCACCGGCCTAGGATCCCCAAAGTTCATGACGATAAATGGTTCTGTCGCTTTTGTGTTGCAAGGGTAAACCTGAGACTCTTTTCTCTTGTCTTTCACTTAATATAATCTCCTAGTCCGAAAGCAGTGCAGATTAACAAGCCTCAATCTGTTCAACTGTCCAATGATATCTTCATTGTTCCACATATCCACATCCATTTAATAAATCTGCACGGTATATATGTTGCGCGTGGCTCCTCACCAGTCGTTGTCATGTCCCGTCTTTCACTAGAACGCTCAGTTACTCCTCAGCAAGAAGGAACAGAACCGAGCAGCTGGGGGAGGGAAGCGAGGCAGAGCCCAGCCTGACAGCAGTGGGTCCTGTGCCAAGAAAGCCAAACTGGCCAAATACGACAGAGATTGGCTGGAAATGTGCCGGTAGGTATGAACTCATTCTCACTGCATGGATTTATGTGCGTGTGCATATCCAAATAAAAATCTAGATGTAAAGAATCAAACTGTGGTTTTGAGCTATGATGACATCCTTGTTCTCTTGAAAATCTCTGTCAAACTTTTTCACAAATATATGAAACTAAATTAAAAGCTCAGGATCATCAGGACGCGCTGCCCTTTCTCACCCCAGTCAACCTCAAAGCCTCACCCTCGTACAGGAGGATCATTAAGAAGCCCATGGACTTCCCCACGATCCGAAAAAGACTCACCAACAACCAGTACGTTTGTGTCGGACATAAATTCATTCATCCTCCATTTCAGTTACTTTTCTGAATTGAATGCTGCCTCTGAATTACAATTAAAACATTTCCAATCTTTGCAGGTACCTCAATTTCGAGGAATTCATCATGGACGTCAACCTGGTGTTTGACAACTGTGAGAAATACAATGAGGACGATTCAACAATCGGCCGAGCAGGACGGACCATGAAAGAATTCTCTGCCAAGCGATGGGCTGAGCTTCTGAGGCAAAACTAAAGCTCAAATATAGAAAATCACTTGTGCTACTTTCTTCTTATTAAAATCTTGTCCTCTTTGGTGTTGGAAGCCTTCTCTTATCCTGTGACAGTGGATCTATATGAGCTGCAAAAAAGCTGATTGTGCAATGTGAAACACTCAATGGATCCGTGTCTTCAAGTGCAATACTGTTTAGTTCATGAAAATCACTCAACACCTGCACCTCCTGCGCAGAAGCGGGCTGTGCACTTCATGCGCAGAGGTGGACTGAGCAGGATCATTTAATTGAACTCTTTTTTTCATTTTTTTTCTTCAATTTAATAAAAAAAATGATTGAAATTGTATTTTCTACTTTACTACTTACAATAGGGCCTCCCACCAGAGGTGCTCGGGCCCTAATAATCCTTACAATTTCAAACGGGCCTCCCATTGTCTCCTACTGTTCGTTGCTCGGGCCCTAATAAATAATATTTTAAACATAAAACGTAAACAGCTACAAAAGTACTTTATTTCATGCAGTGAGTGGGTTTGTATCTTTAAGAATGTTAAAAAAATCCTGGATTCACACAAAAAAATGAATGGGTACCACAAAATTTCATGGAAATGGTTTGAGCTTCTTTTGCAAATGTGCAAAGCCAACGTGTAAAAGAAGAACATGTTAGTTTTATTTTATTCTTTGATAAACAGAGCAAAAATATATTTCTACATACCAGTACATTAGAGCAATGACAAGCTGTTTTAAAAATGTACATGTCAGGTGTGTTTATGTGTTATAACAAAAAAGTGTACACACATTTATAACTATAAAATGAAATCCCATGTGGCGATCCATGGCCACATTTTGTTTGAAGTATTTAAATAAAGTAAAATGATCACTTATTCCTTAATTTGAACTAAAGAGAAAGACATGTTACAGGTTTTTCCCTTTCTTATCTGGAAATTTACGCCGATGATGGTGTCCACCTCCTCGACCCCCTCGGTTCCCTTTCGCGCTTCGCTCTCCCCACACTGGCATAGGCACATCAATTTCCCCCGGTCGTCCTCCTCTCTCGGGTACACTGCCCATCCGTATCTAGTAAAACCAAAAAAATATTAGAAACCATCTGCAATCAGAGCCGAGCACACCTTCAATCATACTCTCGGACTTGGTGGTCAGGTGTTTACAGTTGTACTTGTACAAGGCAGTGCTTTTTCCAGCCTTGATGGGCTCAATGAAGGACTGATCCTCTCTGGCAGCAAGCAGACGAGACAGAGACCCTCGGGAGGAGTGGGCGAGGAACTCAAGAGGAGGCACAGAGGCAAGCGCGTCTATGCGCTCCTGTAAATAAAGAACTGATTGAACTGGGCTGTGTGATTTTATAATGACACACAGTGATGCATCGTGTCGTCAGATTTTGACCAGAGCTGAAGCAAGAATCTGAGGCAGCAGACATTTTTGTGAGTGTTAAATCACAATGGACCACTACTTTGTTCCTGAGTGAAATTCTGGGACAAAAATAACTTTACTAGAAGGTCACTCCAACAAGCATTCCTCCACCGAGCCTAGCACCATATCTCACATTGTTAAAGAAAGGGAAAATCTATTCTTGGATTTGGCCCTTAATCTGGATTCGCTTTGGGTTCTTCCCTGAACCATATCACAAACTTCTACCAAGTAGTTTTAGGATAATCCTGCTAACTATCAAAAACAAATGCAGATGAAAAACTCACCTCCTTGGTGGAGGTTATTATATACAATTAGTAATCACACTTTATTCTCTAGGACCATAAGATTCTATAAAAAAAACAATTTTAGCAAAAATATATTAAGTTATAATTTTATCAATATTTCAGTTTGGATGGACATTGTGGCTAAAAGGGACAAGAGGGAAGTGTAACAGGTGAAGGGACTTAACATTCCTACCTTTTGGTTGTCTCCCCATCCAAAGGACTCAAGTGTGACCTGAAAGCATTTGGTCATCATCTGCCAGCGACACTGATAATCCTTTGACAGGACTTGACCGATCTTTTTAACTTCGAACCTTAAAACAGATAAGAAATAAGGTTGAGATGCGGCTGTGATTATTGAATATGAGAACAGCTCTGAAGACGTACCCACTGCTATGAGCGGAGGTTGACGTTAAGCAGAGGATCCATTGGGGCTCCACACGGAAGACGAGCGAGCCTGGACTTCACCTGCATTCCAACGCCATCAAATCAAGCTTTTACAATGATCACCACTTACACAAAACTCTTTCTCTCTGTAACTACAGATATAAAGTGTGTCTTTTTCAGAAAAAGATCAAATAAATATATGCAATACAAACCAAAATCAATAATGAATGCATAAATAAAACACCTCTGGCGATTTGGCACTATACAAATACAATTGAATTGAATAGAATTGAAAAAATAAATAATAAAAAAAAAAAACACCAGTTGAAAGCACCGTTTTACATCCACCACAGGTTTCATCTCTGTGCAGTGGTCTTGCTCATATGATGTAGTTCACATTAAAATCTGTAGAGGGCAGCAGGACAGAAACAAAGCTTCGAGCTGCCGGATAACTGTGAGCAGAAGAAGAAACAGCCCGTCAACCACTGACATTTGAACCTTCAACTTGTCTCCGGTTAACATCAAGGTAGAGTTTCTCTTTTCATTCTTTGTCCAGGGTTGTTCTGATGAGAACACGTGAAGGATGACTTCTTCTCGTGTTTTCCACTCAGTCGACAGGCTCTTGTACTGGTTCAGTCAAGTTTAAGTTGGGTTCATGTGAGTTCGGTTCCGTGTAGCTAGCTGAGCCACGACCCGCTTCCTGCTAACGCTGAACACGATGTGTTTGGAGTCTGTATTAAAGCTGGGAAAGTTCAAACTCTGCTTTACGCCTTTATAAATTACGTGTTTATTATTTGGTTCGAGGTTAACTTTGCAAACATATATTTTTTTATAACAATATTTAACTATTTCCTTTTGGATTGGCTTTCATCAAAAGATAACAACGTTTATACACAGCCTGTATTTGTTCCAATTGAGACTCACATGGTTTCTAATGATTAAATACAAAAAATGTGGTTGTGTGTTTTGCTTGAGCATGTTGGAATTTGTCTGCATCCTGCTGGCACAGGAAATAATGTTGAGTCATTGGGTCCTTTTATTACACCAAATTCTTTATACTGTAACAAATCAGCACCCAGCTTTGAAAGGGAATCGGAGATGGCACTTAGATTCGTTTAGTATGCCTCTTAAAATATGTGCCTTTAATACTTTAAGTCAGCAGAAGTGAATTTGGGACATTGAATTTGAAATTCCCAATGTGGCATGTTTTAGAGCAGGATTTTTATACAGCTCTGAGTCTGTGGTCCTACGCTCACACACAACCTGAAAGAAGGCAACACTCATCTTAGTTTACTCTGGATGCCTAAGGCGTCATGGTGATCCCACAGACACTCAACAATTGAGCTAAAAAAAGGCTCTAACTTTAGCTGTTTTATATGACTTCATACTTCTCCAAATTCATTAAGGCCGAAGGCATTTATTAGTTTTTTGATTCTTGGATATTGGGTCAAAAGTATAAAATCTCAGATATTTAGGCTAATACATGTTGTTGTGTATCTGACAAACAAAGGGAAGGAGTTCTTGGAGGTCACATATCCTGTGGTTAACAGCAGGGATTTTGTCATGGTAGAAATTCAGTAGTGACTTCGTGCTAATAGATAAATTGTACTGTAGCACCGGAAACTTGTAGTAACCGTAATCTCAACCTTCCTTTGTCAAATCCATTTCTGCACTTACACTGTCATGTGATTAATCAGATGAAGAGTCTAATCCAATTAGGGCAGTAGCATTCCTGGTAGGACTCTAAGCTCGCAGCTCGGTCAGGATATCTTTGTGAGTAAGCTCCAAGGACAAGAGAGCGGAGAATCGGTACAGCAGACGTTTTTCAGTAATGGCAACATTTTCTTTTACATATAAGATTGCATTATTCTTTTATCTGAAACCCGAGTTGACATTCATGACCATGCACGTTTTACCAGGGAGCCTCTGAATAAGTTCAACTTGTCTGTCTCATCTCAAGGTCCTGCAAGATGTCTATTGTCAAGATCCACGCTCGAGAGATCTTTGATTCTCGTGGAAACCCAACTGTGGAGGTCGACCTTTATACTGACAAAGGTAGGTCCAAATGTTATATACAACTCAAACATTTGTGATGAATCAAGGCAGTTAAAATGGTGGAGTGGACTTCAAAAAGCCATTGTGATAATATGTGAACTTATTTTCCATGTACTTGAATAATAGATAGTTTATTACCAGCTATTCTCCTAAAGGTCATTATCTCTGCAGAGGAGTCTGCTGTGTCTGTGTGTTTGTTTATTTGTCTCGAGATTAAACTCAAGTGCTGAACAGATTTGTACCAAACCGTGTGAAGGGATTGGGTGTGGGCCAGGAAAGAACATATTAAATGTTTTTGTGCTTCATGGAATTTTCTCTTTTCTTAAAGATATTTAAAATATTTTAAATGAAATTAATATTTTTGTTGATCAGGTTTTTGTGGAGAAATGCTTTTAAACAGAGAGAAAAGTCAAACCTTCTATGTGTGGTGTGATCTGATGTTCTTTGTTCAAATAAGTGTGTGCAAGTTAGTGCATGTGAGTCCCTCCCTATTAATCGTTGGCCCTCCAGCTTTAAAAATGTGAGATCGTAAGATGATATAAAAATGAAACTCGTGTGGACACCTACATTTTCATCCATTTGCTGCTACTTGTTTGAAAGCAGAAAAAAGCACCGGTTACCTGCCCACCATCATGCTGTCGAACTAGAAATGAACTTAAATTTGATTCTTTCTACGTGTCTATGGGCAACTCACTGCTAAACTAATGATACTAGCCACACAGCCCATCTGAGTCTACTGAGCTTGAGACTGCGAGAATGAGAGTTGACCCAAAATAAAGTTTACGAACAGAGTCTCGAAAACTTGACAGGAGCACCCACCCACAGATTAAATGGGATAGATCCACTTAACCATTCTGCACGGCAGCTAGCTGGATTAGGTTTGTTTTTTTGGCTCTCCTGTGCACTGGGCAACTTTATTCAGTTGTGTTTGTGGTGTTTTCACTATGACACAAAGGTAGGGGGAGTTGTGGCAAATTAAGGCTGTGATTTTGTCTGAAATGCTGGTAATGTTGAGACATTATTGTGGCTATGAAGATTGTGTGTATGATTAAAATCGAGAGATGCTTGGGGGTCTTTTTGATCAAGTTTCTCAGATATTCCTGCAAAAAATCTGGCATATGTACAGTGCAGTTCTACTTTCAGTTTCATATCGTTTGATTGCTTTTTTAACAACGTTTCCTTGATGATTTTAATATCTAATGTGCATCTCTCAGGCTTGTTTAGGGCGGCTGTACCAAGTGGAGCATCAACTGGAATCTACGAAGCCTTGGAGCTCCGGGACAATGACAAGTCTCGCTACCTTGGGAAAGGTTTGTACATAATCTTTCTTCTATCTTCTTAAGAGGAAATAATTATTTGAAGGTCAGCTATAGGTTTTCATGTTGACTGAGTTGACCAATAGATTGAATTACTACCTAGAGTTTAATTTATAGGAAAAAAATTATATTTTGCATTTTTTCCGTCTATATCTGTCATCTTTACTTTCTCTCTTTCCCTCTTTGGCAGATATGAAGGGGTTAGTGAGTTTCTGTTGCCTATCTTTATTTAGAAAAACTCAAATTTGTGCATTTGACAGGAAAATTATCAATTACTGTCATTTAATTAAACAACTGATTATTGAATGCTTTTGGGAATTGATCAGATATGACACGCATGTTGGATTGTTTAAGCATGCCCTCACCCCCAGTATGTATGTTAAGCCTGTGGCTGATTTTCTTTTAAATAAAACATGTTGAATTACATTCATGAAAAAGCAATTACAAAAAAGCATCTATCGTGTTGCATGGTTCACAATGTGCCAACCAATGCATTACAGAGCTGCATGTGTTGCTTAATACATTGCTTCATATTGGCTGTCATGATTTACACGTGTTCTGAAAGAATTATTATATTCTGTCTGTTACAGGCGTCTCAAAGGCTGTAGAAAACATAAACTCAGCCCTTGCACCTGCACTTGTCGGTCAAGTAAGAAAATAATTCTCCTTCTCTTTACTTTATAAATGTAGTTTTATATATTTTTTTAAAAACTACTTCTTAACTTGTTCTCTCCCCTCTCCTCAGAAGGTATCTGTGGTTGAGCAGGAGAAGATTGACCAGATGATGATTGACATGGACGGAACCGATAACAAATGTAAGTGACAATCATCACACAGCCTTGTCCTTTTATTCTATAACTGTTTCAACAACTGTTTTTCATTTCTTGAGAAGAACAACAGCAGGGACCAAATATCCTGTAGCAAAATGGCTGCAAAGCCAATATTACTGGAAGTTTCACAAAGATAAAGCTCATTAACACTAAAAGAACAGATTCAGGTAATTAATTAATGAACTCTAAATACAGCATGTTACAAAAAACTAGCTAATTCATGCTGTTTAATGATGTGAGTAAAAGACTAACAGTTGTAACTAGGGATGGGGGAACAATATATTCAGTTACAAATCACGATTCTTGTGAATGGCGATTTTATATATATTTATTGGTTTTATATAGATAGATAGATAGATGGATACTTTATTAATCCCGAGGGGGGGAATATATGGGGGGGAGGAGTTACCTCACCCCAGAGCATGTTGACCAGCTCTTGTTTTTGCACAAGAATCTAAACATACCCAAGCAATAGCTTTGGATAGCCTACATGCAAACAACAGTGAAGCATAGCCAACTTTTTGTTTATTTCAAAGTCTATATTTTAAGTAAACTTTTATTCATTCTATTTAATTTACTTTTTATTTATTGTTTAAAAGTAGCCTAAGTGGTATACATTTCTTAATCTGTCAGTTTGTGTGCAGTTGACAGGGACTATACAATAATAGGGCACATTTTTTTATTTATATTCTCTTTTGGCTGCCCAGCAGTCATTAAGTTAATATTAATATTTTAAATAAAACTTGCAAAGGTCTAAGTGAATTTGACTGTGTTGTATTTGAATTGTTTTCCATGGTCCAAGAAAAATTACCAAAAGAAATCATAATATCGAATCGCAATACTTACAGTATCGAAATACCCACAGAATCACAATACATATCGTATCGCCACCTAAGTATCGTGGCAGTATCGTATCGGGAGGTCCATGCCGACTCCCGTCCCTAGTTGTAACCATGTTTGAATGTTGCTCAAGTCAGTACAACGGGAGGTTTTTCTTGTTAAACGGAGTATATGCAGTATTGGTTTGGCTATTTTGCTGCATTATGAGATTGTTTTTCCCAACGAGGTGTACTGTGCTGGGATCTAAGAAGTGTCTGAATCAATTTAAATACTATGCACGGGCTAAAAGTAAATTATATTCTTTCTTTACAGCCAAGTTTGGAGCAAATGCGATCCTGGGTGTGTCTCTGGCTGTTTGCAAAGCTGGTGCAGCAGAGAAAGGGGTCCCCCTGTATCGTCACATTGCTGACCTCGCAGGAAACCCTGAGGTTATCCTGCCTGTGCCGGTGAGGATCTGTGCAACGTCACAAAATTGCTGCTTTTCTGTTATTCGTCATTAACCTGCCATTTTAATGTGAAGAATCTCATCTTCCCCTCTCCACCTCCACCAGGCCTTCAATGTGATCAACGGCGGCTCCCATGCAGGAAACAAGCTGGCCATGCAGGAATTCATGATCCTGCCCGTTGGCGCGAGCACCTTCAAAGAAGCCATGCGCATTGGAGCCGAGGTCTACCACAATCTCAAAAATGTCATCAAGAAGAAATATGGACAGGATGCCACCAATGTGGGCGATGAAGGTGGTTTTGCCCCAAACATCTTGGAAAACAAGGAAGGTAAATAATGTTGCTACTTGTCTATTTAATTACACTCTAGGATTTCCCTTGTTATAATCATAACATAAATGTTGAAAAACACAACAAAGTTCCCGGATCTGGCCCTTAGTCTGGATCGACAACAAAATTTAATGGCGTCTTCCCTCACCCATACAACATCCTGCCACCCAGTTTAATGGTAATTCATTAAAAACGATTGTTAAATTTGACTGCGTTTCAGTTTTTTCCGTTGTTGCTATTTTTCTGGTCTAGCCAGAGATTGTATAGACAGTCTTATCCGTGTATCTGTAGTGGACTGTATTCTGAGGTGCTTCATGCAAATCTTGAGGCTATAAATAATACTCTACAACTCATCTGTTGTTTAAACCTGTAGCACTGGAGTTGGTGAAGGAGGCCATAGCCAAAGCAGGATACACAGATAAGGTTGTGATTGGTATGGATGTGGCAGCATCTGAATTCTACCGGGATGGAAAATACGACCTGGACTTCAAGTCTCCCGATGACCCAAGCCGTTACATCACTCCTGACGAGCTGGCTGATCTCTACAAGAGCTTTGTGAAGGATTATCCAGGTAACCTTCTGACGCTTTCTTTTTTTACACATTATTCAACACCCGGAGAGCATAAACACAAAGTAATAATAATGTACACACCAGCATTGTCGCATGAAGGTTGATGATCTGGCTGTGCTGTGAATATATGGGATACCTTTGCCATCTCTCATCTGCTAACTCCCTAAGGGGCCAGTTGATTGTGTGATATTGTCGATGCTTGTTTGCACCAACAAATATCTGTTTCATCCTTATAAAGCTGTCAAGAACATCACAGTCCTTCTTTTCTGTTTTTTAATACTATTTTGACTTTCAAGCAAATAATAATAATCACATCTTCAGCTGTCGAGCAGGTTTTGAATGGGACAGAAAAAGATCAAGGAAAAATATTCGAAGGAGAAAAAAACGCTTAGGTGTCTAATTTATGAAGTAAGGAAAATACAAAGCACTTTTAACAAATTTGTTCACTGAATCCCAATGATTGATCCATCACAAACTATTGTGGATTTTAACAGGATCTTAAAGTCAAATGACTGTTTATTCTCCATTTATACTCTGTGTTTAACAACAAACACAGAGGTAGCTCTGCCTGGTTGTCAACAATGTTGAACAACGAACAAATGGTGAGGTCCATGATCCCTCTTAGAATTTAAGTGAATTACTGATTTATTATTCATGTTCTGTCACTCATTCCTATCACTAATAATAATGTACGCTCTCACTTCAGACAGTCACACAGACAGGTAACACATGTAGTCTTATGATTATACGTCAGGTTAGTCAAACTCCATGGCCAGGCATCATGTCTTGGACAATGCATTTAGTTTGCACCCTAGACATCAGGCCACTGAGGCCCTAGTGTTTTCATAACTGATTGAAATGATGAATTTAATACAAGTCAAGGTGCGGTAAACAACCCTTTTTTCTTTTACTCTCTGATTAAAACCTTATATTCATTAAGAAGTGTCCTTTTGGGGTTTTGACTGATCCTTTTAATCGAACAGCGGGATGAGTTTCAGTTTAAGCTTTACCGATCATCACTTGTCCATGAAATGAGGAAAGTCTGCATATTTTCCTCCCTTACAGTGGTTTCCATTGAGGATCCCTTTGACCAGGACGACTGGGCTGCCTGGTCCAACTTCACTGGGAGCACAGACATCCAGGTCGTTGGAGACGATCTGACTGTTACTAACCCCAGTCGCATCAGCAAGGCTGTGGAGGAGAAATCCTGCAACTGCCTGCTGCTGAAAGTCAATCAGATCGGCACAGTCACAGAGTCAATGAAAGCGTAAGTCAAGAAGTTGTACTTGTATGTATGCCAGAAGAATCCAAAGATCTAGGCCACCCTGCATCGGCCTACCTTGTGTTTCAGACCCCTGAATTCACCAATTCATTAAGTGGTCTATCTGAGTCAGGTGTTTCTGGATGTTTCTTCCAGGTTTGAGAAATCAGCTAAAATTTGACTTTAGTAGGCAGTACAAGAAAACGAGACGAAGTGGCTGTTAAATCAGATTATTAGGATTATAAAATAATTTATAAATTGAAGTGACTCAGTAATTTCTTTGGTCCCCACAGCTGTAAGATGGCGCAGGAGAGCGGCTGGGGTGTGATGGTCAGCCATCGCTCTGGCGAAACTGAGGACACCTTCATTGCAGATTTGGTGGTCGGCCTTTGCACTGGACAGGTGTGTTAATATTTGTTGTAAGAGTTTATCTTTTAGGATCATTGCAGATTTTATGCCTCATATCGAAATTAATTCTGCCATCATGAAGGTTCATTTTTTGTTAAAATTATTGTAGATAACGGTAGAGTCGGTTGTCTGGTCATTTTTGGGGCTGTACCTCATTGATAATAGTTGAATTTGAATCTTATAAAACAGCAAGAATACTTTTACATCTTCATAAATTAAAGACCACTAGAAGAAATGGCTTAAATGCAACATACATTTGTGACATAATAATATGGACATATTGAATAACTTTAAATAATTTGATATAATCTTCACAGATCAAGACTGGGGCACCTTGTCGCTCTGAGCGTTTGGCCAAATACAACCAGATTCTTAGGTAAGTCATTCTTTCACAAACTGAGGAGTTTTATTACAATTGTTTAATTTGTTTTTATTAAAATTAAACTTGCCTCTAGCATTGGGTAGTGTGTGTGAAATAAAAATCTCAGTTCTTCTAAATTGCAACTACTTGTGCTGTATGATTAAATATTCAAATATATCTATTATATAGCATATTTATTGTTTCTTATGTTTTAGTTGGAGCATTAATCTTTATTATTTTCATGTGATTTTATGTACTTAGCTCTCAGCTTTGGTGAACTTCAGTAAAGACAGAATTGCGACTTAAGTTTATTTAAAAGATTATTAAATCAACATTAATAATTGCCCTAGGAAAATGCATTCTTTTTAAAAAGAAAAAAAACTTATCGGGTAAATATGTGAGAGGAAACTAACTTTGGATTGTTTCTTTTCTTTAGAATTGAAGAGGAGTTGGGAGACAAGGCTAAATTTGCTGGAAAAAACTTCAGAAACCCATTGTAAATGGATGAAGCATTTATTTCACACACAAATGGATTCACACACAAACACACAAAACACATTGAATCTTGATTAATATAGTAAAATATTGACTAATGTAGACCCATTCAGGTGCTGACTGGTTTATAGACAGAACAAACTTCAGTAACTTGTGACACTTTACATTCTTTCACTGTATTTTTTTCTTTTTTTAAAGTGGAATAAAAACAATTATCTGATTGTAACTTGATAAATATCAAATAACAGCACTTACAGTACTTATTGTGATGACAAAAGCTGCACTTGGAGAAACGGTTAATAAAAATGTTTTCTTCCGGAAATAATCTGTTGTGATGTTTTTATATTTGTTGTTTTGCTGTAGTGGTAGTAAATGCATTTTATATTGATGTGATTTAAACCTAATTATCAGGCAGATTGATTGAGAACATTTTTGTCTAGGTGCAATACTCTAACTCTAAAACCAAACTTAGAGTTTAACGACATATACTTGTTTATTTGTTATTTGTCTTTTTTTGTGACTGCAATTGCAAGATAAACTTTGCAGAATGTAAATTAATCAATATATATTATATACAATATACAGAAAATGTTTTATCCAGGATAATTTACATGTTTTGTTCATGTGGAGATGATAATACGGATTTTTTTTTAATCTAATTAATTATATTATGGTTAAGCTTGTTGTTCCTGCTTTATCATCTGATATTCTGTATTATCATAATTACTACCATAATTATTAATGTAAGCTTTTAGTTGCACCCCTATTTGAGATATTGTCAACATTTAATTTATCATGTTGAGCTATTATTGTTATACGCCTTTATTTAAGATCTGTTAATAAAGACTTTTTGCTTTTGATATAACGTAAACATTATTATTAATATTATTATTAGAAGTGATAATGTAAGCATTTAGTTGCACCACCATGTTTATCTAACTTGAGATCTGTTAATTCAGACTTTTTGCTTTGAGATATTGTCAACATAATTCTGTATCGTTCTTATTATGTTAAGCTCCTTGTTGTGCCTGATAAATCACAGCATCAAATATTATATTAGTATTGTAATAAGGCTTCAGTTGCATGTATTGTTCATTCTGAATTATTATTAGTATTGCCTCGTTGAGCTCCTCGTTGTTTCTGATAAATCACAGCATCTGGCTGCAAATCCAATGTGATCTTGTAGTTTCTTCCCTGGATGTGTTATTTCCTGCACCGCCCTGGCCACAGACACGGGGGTGGGGTTGGTGTCGGTGGTGGTGTCATGTCTTACATAATGACGCTGTTGATGAAGCACAGACCCACAAACAGTGATGTCGGCTTCATGGAGGCTGAGCACCAGCAGCAGCGGCGGTGAGCGCAGCCTCCTCCACCTCTGAGCCCGGAGCCGGGGCCCGTCAGCGGGGAGTCAGCGGCGGCCTCAGCGGCAGATCCCGGAGCCTCTGATCCGCGGCACATGCTCAGTGGCACCCAGACAACTTTGAAGGCTCGAGCTGTGGCTGCTGAGGTCATCGCACTGGAAGAGGAGGAAAAAAAAAAAAAAAAAAAACTACACCGACTCCCTCCACTACGCCGCCTCCATTTTGAATAGCCATGTAATCGGGGATTCGCACAGTTTGTGTGTGTATCGCCCGCTGCGCCGCGTAGTGTCAACAAGCCACAGTCCGACCGCCATCGACATGGACGACCTGTTCAGCCCGCGGAGGTAAAGTCGCCTACTCGCCGCCTGCTTTTACACACACCCGTCGGCTGCTTGCGAATGTGAAATGTGCGTGTTGCTGTTTTCGCAGCGTTACTCTGAGGAATGTGTGCGTGAGGAGCCGAGTGTCAGCGGTCACGAAGTTCGAGTCCGGCTAACGAGCTAGCCAAATAACGGCGTAATGTGTGGTGAGCAGCTAGCCGCTCCCCTCGGAAACACGGGTTTACGATGCATTTGACGAAGCCAACGCACATTTCTGCGTAAAACTGCAGCTTTGACCCGCGCCCGTGCAGCAGATGGTCCGCCCGCATCGTGAAATACCATGTACTCGTCTGTGATTGTTTCTCGTGCGAGTGTGTGTGTGTGTGTGTGTCAGCGACATGTTGTGTGCATGCTAGCATCGTTGCGTGTTATTGATTGCACGTCTTTGGCTCCGGGTTGTGTCACACACCCGCTGTCAACATGCCAGGTCCCCGGAGGAGCTCACGCCGCTCGCGTAATGGAGACCATGAACATTTGCAGATCATGTATGATTGATTGACGGTGTGCGAGCGTCGGATTTCCTTCGTGTAATATAAGGAAACGTCGCGGGTCCGAGCGGGGATTGGCCCAGGGGCGTGCAGGGGGCGGGATGTGGTTGTGCGGTGGCTGCTCCCACAACACGTATCGATTATCCACAGACCGGACAGCGATAATTACCCTGTTATTGACAGGCAGTGTGCAGCAGACAGACCGGAGCAGTGGGAACACCCCTGGCTCTACTCTGTCTGGACTGTGAACACCGTGCAGATGCATGACGTTTAATGATTCCTATTTATTTGTATTGCAGGAGCCTGAACAGCACACAGGGCGAGATAAGAGTGGGTTCCAGTCATCAGGTAAACTCAGTAACCAGCAGGGATCAATACTCTGATATTTTGAATGTCTTTGGAATACTTTACACAAGTCCGATTCATTATTGATTCATGGAAAAGGTGTCGGGTAATAAAACATTATCATTGTTATTATAGCAATGTCACAGAAGTCTTGTATATGTCGAAAAACAAACCATCACAATGAAAATCAGTCTTTAAACCTAGACTAAATAAAATTGGGACATTTATCATGATAATTATCAACCATGGATGACATGAAAGTTTCTATTTTGATAAAACTTTGATCATATCGCTCAGTCCTATTCATACTTCTAAACTTGAAGTTAAATTCCATGAAGAGATATGTTAACCCACTATTGACCTGTCTGTTCAATGTAGTTCTGCAAATATCTGTTATTTTCATTATCGGTTCATCTGCAGATCATTTTCTAAAATAAACAATTATTTGTTTCGTGCACAAAATGTGAGAAGATTGTGGCAAAATGCTAACTATGGTTTCGTAGACTCTGAGGTGGATGCAGCTGGGTTTTGTGAGATAAGCACTGGGACTTCTGCAGCGTAATTGCACCTTGTTAAACTCGCAGTAAATGTAAACGGCGAGCACAGTTGCGTTCCACTGAGGGAGTGTAAATGTTTACGAGCTCCCGTGTCCTCCTCCTCTCAGGCCAAGCTTCCAGAGCTGCAGCCGCGGCCCGCTCCGGGTCTGCCGACGCCGACTGACGGCGAGGAGCTCATGTGGACGCCAGGGGTCAACGACTGTGACCTCCTCATGTACCTCAGAGCGGCGAGGTCAGTGTGTAGGCTTTGAAGTGACTGGCACTAAATTATTGCCCTTGTTATGATGTTATGTAACAGCTGTTTTTACTGCACGGCTCCTAATGTAAAGACATATCTTGATGCTATTGACAAAGACTGCATGCTACACCAGTAATTTTGTTATGACAAGACTGAACAGCCCCAACAAACAGGATTATAGAGTCGCCTTTTGACACGCTTGTCAGAAACAATGTTCCAAATGGGGAAGTACATGCAAAACATTACCAGCTTTGGTCTGACCACGTGAATGTCTGTGTGGTTCAGCTCCGGTCTCAGCCACAGTACTTTTAAGTCACATAGACACAATGTCATATAACATGTGTTTCTATGTTGACCTGATTTCGTAACCGCCACTTTAGGGACAAACCTGTTTCTAACTGGGTCAAGACATTAATATAAACATGGCTCTGACAGGTAGTTCTCTGCAGGAGAAACCAAGACGTTTCACAATCTCTGCCTGGTAGTACACTCAGGAAAATGTCAAATCCAGAAGTGTGTTTTTGTTTATTTCTCTAGGAGCATGGCAGCGTTTGCAGGGATGTGTGATGGTGGATCCACAGAGGACGGATGTTTGGCAGCCTCCCGCGATGATACCACACTCAACGCTCTCAACATGGTGAGAATTGAATTGGGTTGAATTATATTCCTAATTTTCCTTTCAGTTTCTACAACAACAATATGATGGTGCAAATTAATTAAAAAAACGACATTTGTTTCTCTCAATTCTAGCTCCATGCAAGTCACTACGATGCTGCAAAGGCTCTCCAGCGTCTGGTGAAGAAGCCTCTGCCAAGGCTCATAGAGAAGTGCTGGTCGGAGGGAGATGTGGTGAGACGCCTTTTGCTTGTAACACAGCCCTGAAGGTCAATGCTGATAGTTTGTTTGTCCTAAACAAAGTTTGTGCAGGAAGATCAAATAGGTGGGAATCTGTGTATTTTAAACCTACCTTTTATTGGATGTTATCTGTACCGGAGGTTTTCTTTTGATTTGAAGTGTTCTATCATTTATTCATACGCACACCTCTCCCTCCTGTCACTCTCTACAGAAACATTTCATTAAGGGCCTGAGACAGTATGGAAAGAATTTCTTCCGCATCAGGAAAGACTACCTACCCAGCAAAAAGACTGTAAGTAAAACACTTAGCTTGTGCAAACAGTTCGGTTTTCAATACATGCGGGGATTCACGGTCACCTTACTCTTGGTCAGAAGCATAAATCCTATTATTCCTAAATGTCTGTGGTTGTTATTCATCAGGGAGAGCTGATCACTTTCTATTACCACTGGAAGAAAACTCCTGAGGCTGCAGGAACAAGAGCTTATCGACAGCAACGCCGGCAGCCGTCCTCCCGCAAGGCAAAGACTCGCTCTGCCGCAGCTTCGGTCAACACCCAACCTCGAAATTATTCAGGTGAGCACTTCTTAAAGTTTGAAGGAACTATGTTGCTGCTTATTGAAGACATATTTGTGTGATCAGGAGATGCATTGGAAACCAAGTTGATCTCTTCTTCTGCAGTGGATGTGAGTTCCGCCAGCGAGGACGATCTTGATAGTGAAGACAGTGAACAGGACATTAAGACCTGCAGCCACTGTGGTGCAACAAGTGAGTACAAGTCTGTATTTGTGATTCACCAGATTGTGGTGTGTGCGATATATATGATGTAATACGAGTGTTTGACAGTGAAATTCCCTTCGACAGTTTGTGAAACTTGCAACTAAATCCACTTATCTCCAACAGGTTCTAAAGATTGGCACCAAGTGGGAAAAGATAATAATAACCCTCTGCTGTGCACGACCTGTCGATCATATGAAAACAAGCACGGATGTCTGCCGCCAGCAGCGAAATCTGCCAGCGAGTCATTCATGTTTAAACCTGTCAAGGAGGAAGAGGAGCACAGCAAGCATGGCATGAGGACTCGGCGGAGCAGAGCACCTGTAAGCCCGAGGCTGGCAGATCAGTCATGCTATTATTTGTATTGCTAGTAATTGATTTACAAGTACATTTTGTACTCGACAAATGGTTATCATCACATCATTATATATAGGTTGTAAATTATGGGAGGTATATTTTCTTGACAACAGTATTTCAGAATATCAATTCTCTTTTTTTTATAGCAACTGTCGTCTTTAAGAAGTGGCCACAGGAGGCTCACAGGCTCCCCCACCAGTGAGGATCAGCAGTCCAGTAACCAGCCGTCCCCCAGTGGAGTGACTTCCATCGCTCTGAGATCATCTTCCACTGACAATAAGAATGAATCCACTAGGAGGACAAACAAGGTAAACAACAGACCTACACATTAACACACATGTACCTGGGTTTCATTATCTTTTGTTGTTGTGTTCATATGAATCAAGAACAAATTTTCCTTTTATATATTGTGTATTGGGCAATGGCTGCAAAGGAATTCTTAATGAATTCCCTAGTAGCTGATGACATTTTTTTGTCCCAGTCTTCACATGTTTATATAGGTTATCAGACATAGATACACCTTTACAATCACTCGCTGACATTTTTGTGTCAGTCATCATCATGGTATTCCGTCACTAAATTCATTCTGCTGTATAAATATCATGCTGTATCCCCAGAAAATAAAAGAGGAGGTAACGTCACCAAAGACAACAAAACGTGTACGAGAGTCCACTGCTCAGGAGCCTGAAAAAGTGACTCCTAAAAGGCAGAAGACACAGGTGAGAGGAGGGAAAACTTCTTAGAAACTTATTGTGTCAAATATTGTTTGAATAAAAATGTCTGTTTGTAAGCCTGAAGTAGGCGCGACATGATCTTAATTTGTCGGTTGGTTCCTCCAGGATCCACAGGGCTCCCGGTCAGAAGGAGAGGCCGAGGTAGAGGAGGAGAGCTCGTCAGAAAGCCGCAGCGCTCAGGACGATGGCAGTAGTGACACCAAAGATATAGATCAGGATAACCGCAGCTCCTCTCCAAGCATCCCCAGCCCTCAGCAGGGCAACGAGAGCGACTCGGACTCGTCTGCCCAGCCGAACGGTGTCCCATCAGAGCCTGGCGCCACTGCTGCTGTGTTAGCTGACACACCAGTCCCACAGGCCCACCCCTCTCAGGGTCCCATCATCACTGCTCAGCCGCCGCCAAGCACCTCCTCTTCGGATCCCGCTCAGAGCCCCCCTCCTCCATCTCCAGATGCTCCTCAGCCAGCAGCAGGACAGTCACCTGCCTCAGGGGCTCCAAACAGCCGACCAGTCCCCGTCCCTCAGCCTCTCCCTGGTCCGCTTCCTCTCCCGTTGGCTTTGGGTCAGGACTCTCCTCTTTATCCAGGATTTCAGGTCCCACCTGCTCTCAACTCTGTGCAGCCTCTGCAGTCACATGGCCTGTCGCCTCACCCCCCCCAGCGACCCCCACCCTTCTTTAGGGAGTCGCAGCTCTCTCAGCCTCCTCTGTCCGGGACACAGATCAAGCCTCCTCCCACCACCCCCATTCCACCGTCACACAAACAGCAACCAAACCAGTCTTCTACACCTTTCCACCAGATGCCCTCTAATCTTCCCCCTCCGCCTGCTCTAAAACCGCTCAATTCTCTACCCAACCAGCATCCTCCAGGTGCTCCACCTCCCCCTCTTCAGCTCATGCCGCAGCCTATGCTTTTACAGTCACTTCCTGCCCATCTTCCAGTAATCTCTCAGGTGCCGACCCACCCTGGAAAAAGCACGACTCCCTCTCACCCACCTGCTGCGGCCTCGCACCCTCTCAACGCCGTAACAACTTCAGCTATCGGGCCCGTGCCAGGCCTCCAGCCATCCTTCATGCCTCTTCCTCAGAGACCCTCGCCGAGCAGCACAGCTGTGGCGCCAATCGTTCACATTAAGGAAGAGCCACTGGATGAGATTGAGGAGGCAGAGAGTCCACCGTCTCCACCTCGGAGCCCCTCGCCCGAGCCCACCGTCACCAACGTGGCAAGCCACGCCAGCCAGTCTGCACGGTACAACTGACCACAGATCTGCCCTTAAAACGATAGGTCTTGACATTATTAAGTATGCAATGAAAACATGCAATGCCTCATAGCATTGTTTGCCTTTTATTTGAAAAAAAAAAATTCTTAAAATTTGTTTAGCTTAAATGAAAATAAGACCACTCATATTAGTTATGAAAACATCTTATTCATGATACAGTACCACAAGTGGCCTGACTTATTAGTAAAAATTGACTACAACTTAACAACTAATCAGCTGAATAACTGAATGAAGACTGAGGTGTCAATTGAGCTCAAAATGCTCTGTGACTATTTTCAGCAGCAGCTAAGGGAAAATCATTTTAGCATTGCCTTTATTTATTGCCCAATTATCATTTAAGACAACTCTGTCAAACTGTGGACTTGTTAAAAACCTGATTGGTTGCTCTTGCCAAATGGATTTTGTTTAACTCAGAGAAAATTATTTGAGGGTTTAAGTGGCTTCATATTTCTAAAAATGTAAAGTAACGGAAAGTAAACATGGAATAACATCTTCTAACAAACATCAGCTTCATATGTTTCACATTTATTGTGAAGGCTCCTCCACCTTCGTGTTACTATTGTGTCTGAAGTTTGTGAGTTATGCTCATAACTACTTATTTCTTGCAGGTTCATCAAACACTTGGACCGTGGTTACAACTCCTGTTCTCGAACCGACTTGTTCTTCACCCCACTTTCGTCTTCCAAATTGGCCAAGAAACGGGAGGAGGCCGTGGAGAAGTCGAGGAGAGAGGCGGAACACGGTGCTCGGCAAGAGCGTGAAAGAGAGAAGGAGCGAGAGCGAGAAAGAGAACGAGAGGCCGACCGAAACGCTGTGAGTGCAACATTCATTTTATTGACTTTATTGAAGTATCGTCTTTGTCATACAAATCACACGGAGTCCTCTCACACACTGTCTTCTGTCTACAGAGAGCCAGCAGCTCCTCCCATGACAGTCGCATGAGTGAGTCCCAGATGACGGTTCAGGGCCACGGACGCTCCTCCTATGAGCAGCCACCCACCTCCGTCGCTGCTGTGCCGCCATATATTGGCCCTGACACGCCTGCTCTGCGCACCCTGAGTGAATATGCCCGACCACACGTCATGTCCCCCTCCAACCGCAACCACCCATTCTATGTGTCACTGAGCCCCGGTGACCCCATGCTGGCCTACCACATGCCCGGCCTGTACAGCGCTGAACCCAGCATGAGAGAGCGTGAGCTGAGGAACCTCCGAGAGAGAGAGCTCCGCGAGAGGATGAAACCCGGCTATGAGGTCAAGCCCCAAGACATGGAAACCATGCATCCCTCTGCTAACCCCATGGAGCATTTTGCCAGACATGGAGCACTGGGTCTTCCCCACATGCCCGGGCCTCCCCACCACTTTGCAGCCTTCCATCCCGGCATGAACCATCTAGAGCGGGAGAGGATGGCACTAGTAGGACCTCAGCTGCGCCAAGAGCTGTCTTACGCGGAGCGACTCACTGCAGAGCGGCTTCATGCGGAGAGGATGGCGTCTGTGGCACAAGACCCCGCTACCAGGCTGCAGATGCTCAATGCGACGCCGCATCATCACCAGCACTCTCACATTCACTCTCACCTGCACCTGCACCAACAGGACCCTCTCGGTCAAGGTGAAGGTGGATGAAAGATTTTATTGATCGTCAGATATGAATTAACAAGAAGTAATTCATATGGTGGTGGGAATTTGACCTGTACTTACTATATGTCTTCGTTCTTCACACAGGTTCAAGTCCTCATCCTCTGGACCCTATAGCAACAGGACCCCGTTTTGCCCGATTCCCCTTCCCTGGTGGCCACATGCCCAACCCTCTACTCAGCGACCTTCCTCATGATCACGAGATGCTGCGCCACCCGTTGTTTGGTTCGTAATCTCATACTCACAGCCGGCAGTTTGAGGCTCAACCGAGTCCAGCTTTTTCTAATTTGTGGATTTTCTTCCTCTGGAGCAGCATATCCTCGAGAGCTGCAGGGCCAGATTCCTCAGATGTCTGCTGCTCACCAGCTCCAAGCCATGCATGCTCAGTCTGCAGAGCTGCAGCGGATGGCTATGGAGCAGCAGTGGCTGCATGGGCATCACCTACATGGAGGCCCTCTACCAAGTCAGGAGGATTACTACAGGTGAGGTATTTGAGTATTGGGCTTTCTTTATCAGTAAAGTTTCTTATAGTTTCTTATTGATAGTAACCATCTTTAAACGTATAAAGATAACAAGTTTTACATTGTTATTGTAGTTTGGTTATTCTTTGGTCGGAGTCAAGTTAACTGACATTATCGTTGACATTACTTGATTGTACTCTTGTAAACAATGCGACAACCAACTACACAACACGTCTAATCACCATTTTATTTCTCTTTAACCCGAAGCCGCCTGAAGAAAGAAGGTGACAAGCCATCGTGAGTGTCAGGTGGTGCATGACCTGAACCCTACACGTATAACCCAGTAGAATACTGTGTACCTTTGAGGCTGTAAGAGAATATTTGTGTGTCAATTTATTCTGTTTTAATATATTTTAGAGAAATACGTTGTGGACCTTTTTTGTGCATTCCTCCTTCAGCACTTAATGGGACTGTCAAAGTCCGTCTGAGATTTTCATATCACTTAAGAATTTATACTAGTTTTATTACTGAACAGTCTCACTCAGTGCTGGGAGATTTAGTCACAGGTTTTCTCTAACAAACTGTAAAACTGTTTGATATGCAGTTATTTGAATTTGCTAAACACAACTCTTATAAAGGCTATGAAAACAGGCTGACTTTGGTGTTAAAGTTTAAATATACTCTACCTTTGACGATGATTTCTATGTGATTTCCTTGTACAGAATGACATTTAAATCCGTGTTTGAATGACCTAGCATGACTCAGTCTTCAGTTTTCACCAAACTAGAGTAGCAAGTTGCATTGTGGTGTGTAGACTCTGAAAGTATAGTAGAGGTTGGTTTTACTCTTAAATCTGCTAAATATTTGTCTAAATCCTAAAGTTTTATATATCGAGATATCTTTTCACAGTATAACCGAAGCTTTTATCCGCTCATTTTTGAGATTGTAAATATCACACGTCCACAATATTCTATATGAACGAGTACTATTAATATAGCAGTAGACGCGAACACTCGACCCCCTGATTCAGCACGGTAGCAGTAAATTATAAGCTAAAAACAGTATATAGTGTTATAAGGTGAGATAATTATTAATTGGATGATCTGTCACTACAGACCAAACGTTCTATTAGAACAGTGTATTTACTTCGTCTTGAGCAAAATTGTAGAAACTCAATCTTTGAAATTATAATATTTTAAAAAGAACTGCCTCCAAATCCAATATTTATGTCATATAATATGAAAGTGTATCCATTGCATATTTATTTCAATAAATATTTCTGCAGTGACACCTTATTCTTTTTGTATGTGGAGTTCTTGTGTGTTGGTGACCAAACAGCCTGATAAAAAAGCTTTGTACCTCCTGCTTTTCTTTCTCCTGCTTTTCTTTCAGCCTTTAACTTGGACAGAGAGGACAAGAGAGTTTTATATTCATAGTTTTATTGCATTAAATCGTATTACATCAAAAACCTGTCCAGCTGTGTTTGATAAGATATTCATTATTCAAACAAGATCTGTTTTCTTTGTAATCCTTCACACAAAATCCATTTTCAGGCCGTTAATGAGATAATTAGACAAAGCTACCACTGAGAAAATAGTTCAGCTTGAAATGTGTTTCCGACATCAGTCCTGAGATTAATCTAAGCAACAAAAGAATATAATCTGCAGGGAATTACCTTTTAATTTACTTAATATAGTACAGTGCTACTTTCCATCATTCAAATGTCCTAAACATGATAAATCTCCTCGAACTGTTCACATCTCACACACACGGGTTTGAATTAAAGGGGATCTAAACCACTTTCAGACAAAGCCTTCAATTCCTACACAGCTCCAATAGTCACATTCTTCATCTTTTCCTACAACCAGTTCGACATCTGCATCAGAACTTTCCTTCAGGATTTTATCCCCATTTTCATTTTCTACAAAGACAGCACATACACACTCTGGCAGCAGTTTATCACAAACCTACTCGCTGCTGTTAGATCTGAGCTTGACGGCAGCTGTTCAACATACAGATCCATGATTGAGGCACAATGTTACATGTTAAAAACAAATGAGCTCCTTTGCTGACATTATGGTCCGTAAATCGACGTCAGTTTGTCCAGAGCTGTTAAACTTTAGTTCCAAATGCAGCTGAAGTGTTTTTAACTCTTAAAGGACAGTTTATAACAAATCCCACACAAACACAGGAAGCAACTATGTGCTCCTAAACCCAGCCTTTGGCACTTCATCCCCATACTCATTCTTTCCAATTGAAAATAAAAATCTTCAGTCTGCCATGAAATTTGACATTTGACCTTTTTATACTTCAATTACATATATCTTATTTTTATATTTTAACCTTTATATTTCATGTTTCTAATCGTTATGTTGATTTTAATAATATTGCACATCAGTGTATCATCTGTCCAACTGGTTTGAGTCTGAAACATTTAAAATCGGCTAACTAACAAGAACATGCTGTATTTGTCCTCCAATGCAACCAATGCATACACTATAACAGTAGATATTTAGCAGATACGTAGATATACAGTGCAGTAAGGTTTATATAGATGGACCCAGGTGAAAAGTGCTTGGAAATGACTTATCGACTTGTTGTGTATATTATGTATCAGGGACGGTCTCAGTGAGGTCTCTTCTTCTTCACATAGTGCCGCAGATACTGGATGGCTGAGAGCGCGCTCACGTTTGCCAGCAGAGCTGAACAGGATTTAAGACAGAGTATCAATCATCAAGTTATACAGGACTGTGATCATTTATATTTCAAGGGCCTTTATTATTTAATTATGCCTCTTGCCGGATGATAGACGGTGACCCGAGGCGTTATGTTTTCGGGTTGTCCATCAACCCTATTCTTTCGAAAACTTAACACTTAAGGATTTACTGATTCGATTTAGGAAGACAAAGGTCAAGGTCATTGTGACCTCACTTAACATGTTTGTGGCTTATTGAACATCATATTTCAAATCTGCGTTTAGGGAAGTTCTTCATTCAATTTGAAACAGCTTGCAAGATCAAAGGTCACAGAAACTTCATATAAATCTGGGGGAAAACTGAGGCATTCAACCGCAGGGTGGTAATCCTAGTTTCAGCCATATTTGCTGAATAATGACTGTCACAGCAGAATATCAGTGCAAGAGGTTTCATACCTGCTTTCCAGGCATCAGCAGCCTCTGGATCCGAAGATGTCAGCACCCAGGAGGCAAAGGCAATGCAGACCAAACACATATCAGACTGCTTCAGTGTGGAGAAGATGCCCTCTCGTCCTGTAAGAGAGGAAATACAGTAGATTTCCTTTAATGCTAGTTTAGGTGTGAATGTATGTTTCCTTTTTTCCTTATTTTCTTTACATGCAGGACAGAGTATAACAGCTCTGGCTTACTGGTTGTCTGCAGACTTCCCAGAATGCTCTGCAGCTCTGTTTGCTCTCTGAACAGCTGAGATGGAGTCAGGGAGACTGTCCCCTGAGTCAACACAGTGACTGGTGGATCGTTGCCCTCCATCTTCTCAGCCTCCACTGGAAACACCCAGGCGCCCGAACCCCCGCACCACATGCTTCCTTTGTCATGGAAGCGAATGTTCCTCATGGACAGCAAACTCCTCCAGCTGTGAGACCGGGCTGCGGCCGCTGCAGACGCCCCACACTGATTGGCCCGGAGGTAAGAGTGAGACATGACTCTGATTGGAGAGAAGTTGCCCACCTCCTCCTCTGCCTCGCTGTCTGCACTCAAGAAAACATGGTCCGATTTTGGGAATGTGAGTTCTCTGACGGTCGGAGAACAACAGGAGAAGATAGGGATGGGTTTGTCCTCGCTGCGCCGGAGGGAAGCGAGAGACACATCGTCCCTCAATGAACAAAGTCTGTAGTCAAACAGAGGAGACACTGAGATGCCCTCACGATTGTAGACAGTGACGGACCAGGAGTCATTCTTTACTTTATACTCTGTGAAAAGGTATTCAAACATTTCTGAGAAGGATATTTGAGGATCTGTGTCGGGAAACGAGGTCGGCAGCAGTGTTCCCAGGTCACCACTGATCTCCAGAGACTGACACCCGCTGAGAAACAGACTGCTCTCATCATCTCCAAAGGGAACCGTCAAATCCTCTCTGTTGAGAGCTTGTACGTTGTGCACGCTTTTACTTTTTGTCATTTGTCTCGGCCACAACAGTTTGCTCAAAGTGCGTGACTCCTGATCCTCAGAGAACTGTCCTGCAAAGTCCTCTAAAGGGACGGGCGTCTCCTTTCCCTCAGAGCAACTGGACTCCTCCTCCTCCTCAGGTGATAACAGAGGAGAGTCACTCGTCCTCTCGTGGGTTTTGCTCTGAGGATCAGGACTGGGGTTCCTACTGGCGCCAATAAACTGCAAGTACTCCTCTTCAAAGTCTGAGGTGGAGAACTCGCAGCTGGAGCGATCTGGCTTGGACTCGTCAGGCTGTGTGCAATAGTCTGAATCAGCCGCGTCCGACAGCTCCATGAGACCACAGTCACCCAGAGAGCTGTGACTTGTCAGAGACTCGTCAGCATTTGCTGTCAGTGTTTCCCGTGTGTCAGTGGGAGGCGAGCTTCTGCCCATCCTGAGCTGCAAAATGTCATTTATCGTCAGTTTCTCCATTTCGTCCCAGAAGGCACACATGGCGTACACGGGCTTGGTGTGGCCTGCAGCCACAGCGTAGGATTCAGGGCTGTCGGCCACAGGGCACGGTGTTACAGTCAGATCAGGGATAGGGAGGGGACCAAGCTGATCTCCTAAAGAGCCACCAGATGCTGAAAGATTAATTGTGTCATCGAAGACTCCTGTTGTGTCCGAGAGCGTGTGGAGCGGCGTGCTGTGTGTACTAACATCGCATGTGGAGTCGTCATCTGGCATTTTGTCTGCTCTCTGGCCGGCAGATGGAAAAGTCAGTGCAGCCTCATCATTGCACTCATAATTGTCACAGTTAGCGGCTGCTACCTTGCAGGAGAGAGTTGCCTGCATCTGTCCCTCCTGTGCACTGTCATCATTTGCTCTGTCAGTCTGCAGCGTCAGGGACACCGAGCTCTGCAGCCGCATTAACGCCACAGGTTGAAGCTGCTGAGATTCCTCCAGTGATTCAGCAGCAGATAAATAGCTTTCAGAGTCATAACTGTGGATGGAGAAGGACTCAACACCATCTTCGAACTCGTCTGATTCTTCACTCTCCACTGGGTATGGGTATCTGGGTGTGAATGTGTCATGTGACGTGGATGCTGAGGTGCCTTCTTCCTCGTTGTTTTTGTCAGATTCTTCGGTGGAATGAGAGATAACTAGTTTTTCGGACACATTCTTTTCTGTATAAGTCATTTGCAACACATCTGAAAGGCTGTTCGCATTTGTATCATCGCTCTGATGCCAGGTTTGGTCAGATTTAGTAAAGCCCTCCATGTCGGTGCCTCCTGCAGAATCATTTTTATCCTGGTTTGAGTCAAACTCTGGTCCATTTTCAAGAGTTTTCTCCTGCGTGTTGCTGCCCGGGCGATTATTTCTACAAGCTTTTCTTTGTCGTCGTTTTTTTTTCACAGAGGTGACACGCCCCAGTCGTCTTTCAGGACTGTAATTCATGGTCACAAACCAGCGCTCCTTCTCTGCTCTGGAGGCGACACTGCTCATGTCACTCACAGCTGTACTTTGTGGATCATTCCCGTTTAAATCCACTTGCTTGAGAAACTGTGGATCAGGTTCATGTCTGGAATTCTTTAAATCTGTTTGAAGATCCCCGTCCTCTTTTTTCAGCTCATTGCAATCTCCTGAACCCTGGAAATATGAAGTTTCAGTGTGCAGAGTAATGCTGTCATTTGTCTCCTCTGTGTTGTCCCCTGCAGTCTTTGCATTCACCTCCTTTGTGCTGAGGACTTCCAGGCATCTCTCAGAGTCCACCCGTGTCCCACTCGCCACTTCTTCACTCTCATTCAGTGCCTCCCCTCCTGCAGCCTCCCCCTCGGCTCTGGTCACATCAGGGCTCTGCTGTGTCTCCTGCTGAACTGCCCTGAGGACTGAACCAGAGTTTTCCGAATCCTCTTCATCACTGAGGCTGGAGTTGTCGAGGCAGGCGAGCGAGGGCTGCAGCAGGCCGCACTCTTCACTCTCGTCGTAGAAGCTGGTCCAGTCGAACTGGGCAATGTGCATGCTGTGGTCCAAATCATCCATCGTGATCCCTCACGTGCTCTTCAGTCTGGGGAGAAAATAGGAAGAAGATAATTGATTACAGACGTAGATGTTTGAAAATGATAAGTGGGAGTGTAACAGAAAAGAGCTGCTGAGCACATCAGAGTTACGTAAACACATTGGAGTCACATTAAGGGCTCAGGCGTCTGTCTGCAGCTTAACGTCGCTGTGATCAGCCGCCAGGAGTCGGTTGAAAGCTTAGGAAGTGACGACCTCAGAGAGCGGCAGAGCAAGAGCACCTTGGTCACAAGTTCCACAACAGATACCAAAATACTCCAGGGGCCTGCTCTTCAAAAACATGTCATACGACCTGATATGAAAGATTCGGCCAATGCGTTCCACTGACTGTATCATTTCCACAAACACACTTGGTAAACAGTGGAATTAAAAATGTCATTCAAAATAAAAACTACACAAACATTAAAATATCATATTGAAAAGAATGAACACTCACATTATTTCTTAAAGTATATATTATATTTTGTATTTAGAACATACAATTTATGAAGTTACTTTTTAGGTTTTCGGGTGTTTTTAAGTTGTTCACTTAATAATGTATCTCTTTCTTTTTTAGGACGAAGGTGCTGTTATCAAATCAGTTCAGCCGCTTTCTACCAATGTCATCAAAGGTCTTGTGTTTCTACTTTGTCACAACAACCAACATGTAGCATATTCAGTTACTCACTGTTAATGTGTTTCTGTAGTAAATAGGCACCTACCTGTTGAACAGGGTCGAGACATATTTTTTGGAGGAGGCAGTACTTTCTCCTTGCAGGAACATTTCAGCTCTCATGTGCATCTGTCCTTGTGTATGTCGGACTGGGGCCTTGCACTCAGCTGTTATAAATAGAGGAGTATGTCCAGTCACATGTAGCTGCCGGTGCAGACGTCCTCCCCTGCATTGCCAGAGGTGTGACATTTCACCGACCAAAAATACAAGCCCTCTTTCTTTTATCAGAGGTTCAGAGATCAAGTATTGATCCCCTAATGAGGCTGGAATGTGAAGGACGTACAAGGGCATTGACTTAATTAGCAATCATGAGGGACGTTATTTTAAATATATGTCATAAGTCAAATGGAATTCAAAATATTCAAGCTCAAATTTTAAATTGGATTATTTTTAGCCTTGAATAAAAATAAACACAATACCCTAGTCAAACTTTGAAACAAAACAATTTATTCAAAATGTACATGTCTTACTAAAATATTGTAAGTTTGAGCTCTGTCGACATCGCTTTGACTACTCAAACTGTGCCAGTCTAGATAGAATAGAATTACGATATTTGGATTTGGATTTGGTTTAAATAGAAATAAGCCTGAAAATCCACTGTGAAGAACAAACATTCTCAATTATTTTGGAATCAGTTTCTGCACAAACGTCTGCCTGCATTGAAAATTTGACCATTTAGACTTATATTTTAATGTTTTCTTTTGTTTGGATGAAGGGAACTGAAGTTAAAATAAAGACATCTATTACCTTTACACGTAATAACTTAATAATCAAGATAAATGAAGTGTTTTCCTTCCTGATTAGTTTATTTGCCAATCTTGTAGTAATCAATCTACTCAGTAATCGATGGAGAGATTTAAAAAAGAATCAACACTATAACTCAGGAACCTGAAAAATAATTTATCAAACTTGTCTTTGAACAATATTTTGTTATAATTAGTTCCGCTTAAAATAAATAGGACTCTGTCAGTTTATAAACCTGAACTGAGGCAAACAGTTAAAAGTGCTTTATTTCTGCAGAACATTCTTTATGGCATTGAAACAAGAATATATACATTATTACAAAAACAATGCATCATTTGTATGAAACAATATATACATGTCTTCAGCTTATGGTTGCCTGTACAACATCAAACAACACAAAATGCGAAGCAAAAAGGGGAATAATCAGGAAATGCCTTTTCACTGGCATACTTCAGATTGCTCAAGAATGTACTGAAAATGGAAATTAATTTTTTATGGCCTCAGTGTTGGCAATATATAAAAATATATTAAATAAAATACCACGTAGCAAATAAAACTTGGATAACTAGCATTGGTTTCTGAATTGTGCACAGTAAAGGCCACTGGATATTATTCAAATAACCATTTGTTCAACACGTCGTGACTGAATGTTTCCCGGCTGCGTATAAAGCTTAGAATGGCACAGTATCACAGTAATGGCACACAGTACAAGCCAGCTTCTTCAGAGAATGTTTGGCAAAGGTAATAGTAGTCAAGTAGATTTCACAATGCAACAGGAATGCTGCCAGTCACACAACAATACAATCTCATCACACCCGGTGACAAATTATTTTAGATTTTATTATTTTAAAGGAGACATATTATGCTCATATTCAGGTTCATCATTTTAATTTGATTTATTACCTGAAAAGGTTTACGTGCTCAGATCCACAGTTCCTCTTTTCAGCCTCTGTCTGAAACACTTGGTTTGAGCTCCTGTCTCTTTAAGGGGGTGTCGATAAAGCCCAGTCTGCTCTGATTGGCCAGCTGGCACACTCTGTAGTGATTGGTTAACCGCCTCCAGCACAATGTTGGATTTGTTAAGGGGCGTGCCAGACTAACCAATGGCATTACGCAAATGTGGGGCATCATGATGCTACATGGCATCACAATGTCACATGACCTGAAATCACGACTCCCTGAAAGTATCGGCCAGACTGACAAACTGTTTCAGGAGCTTCAGGAGTAGGGGGGAGCTCCCTTTACCTTTGCAGAACCTTTTCATACACAAAAAATATATATATAATAAACCAACCAGTGGATATTAACAAAACATAATGTGTCTCCATTAAAACACAAGGTCTTACTTTAGCTGATGACCTCAGGCGAATAAAGTGCAGATTGATTTAAAAATTTAAGTTATGAGAGACTTTACTTTATGGAATAATAATTTATATTTAAAAGGTTTTTTGCAGGATGCTAGAACTTCCTATGGTGTGTGTAGTAAATGGAACGTAGGAAATAATCCATGTAATTGTGATGCAGGATTTGTTATCCGTGTAAAATACATTCAACTTGCTTGAGATCACAGAAATAGCAAATTCATAAACCACAATAATAATACAAAGTCAATTGAGCAATTATCAAAACAGCGGCCACAGTAACTCTCCCTACAATGTCCCGGTCCACCAGAAGTATTCTTACATCAGACACAATTCATTATCTTGGTCTAATCAGTAAAATTCAGTGCACTGTTACAAAATGCAAATAAATATGACACAAAAAACTAAGAAATAACAAGCTTCCAATAAATGTCACTGGGCTGTTAGTTTCTCTAAAAGATTAGCGTTACTGTTACTTAACTTGGTTGCTTGTTTGATTCCTCTAAAGCAAACTGATCAGTGTATTTATGAACCCTGTCACTTAAAACAATAACCAAGGTGACCAGCACGATACCAGTCTCAAGTCTGTCAGTGCAAAGTCAGGCTGCAGCCAGGAGATGTAGCTTAGATTCAGACAAAGACTGGAAGCAGAGAGTGTGGCTCTGTCCAAAGAAAACACAATCCATCTTCATCACCTTTAAAGTTCACTTATTAAGCACAGTCAATCTTCTTTGTTTGATCCACACACAACAGAAAGTGCCCTTGGAAACCAATCACAGAGAAGAAATAGTCTGGAGCATGACTCCCCCTAAGTGTTGTTTTTCCACTTCTGCAGTTTTAATCGTGTTTCTTAGTGAGCTTTGGAGGTGCTGGTCATCAGGGATGGACAGATCCTGGCAAGCTGTTTCCAGTCTTTATGCTGAGCCCAATAGCTACAAACTTTACCCTCATATTTACCCATACAGGTCTCAGACTGGTATCAATCCTATTATCTAAAGCGTGACTAGGGAACACATGCTCCCCTTAATGTCGCATCAATGCTTTAACAGACGGGTCCACAGATACTGCTTCATCTAAGTGTTTAGACTGAAAAACCAGGGAGTGATCCTGAGTGATGATGAGTCTGTTCATCACAACAGGGCTGCATGAGGGGGAAAATACAAACTGAACTGCGATGCTTCACATTAACGGAGAAATACAGAAATTATTTATACTGGGATGTTTTAGTTAATATCAATATAATATGATCCAGTCAACGAGATGCTGTGTCAGCAAGACGCACCGCCTGCAGTTACAGTTAAATTTGGCCACCTTGTATTTCTACACCCTTGAGAAGAAAATCTTTCCTGAGGTTTCTCTCCTACCTGAACCAACACTGCCACCCCCCTCCTACACATTATAGACTTGAGTTGTGGACGTGGTGGGTATGGTGGTACTTTTCAATGTTGATGTCCCAGAGGGACGCTCCCTTCTGACGTATCTTGGTTTTCTCACTTCAAAAGAAAAGAAACAAAAACATATAAAGTGTGAGAAAATGAGAAGAGGCAACATTTGAGTTAACTCCATTATACTTTGTGCTTTTACAATAAAAACAATCCTTATCCTGAGGCCCTGTTCTTGCTCTATGTAACTTTGGTGAGTTGGCCACGATCTCTTGTGAGAGGTGTGTGACTGACTGAAGGTCGCAGCCTAAATTACCTGAATCAGCCCCAGCCAGTTCAAGAATAATGCTGAACTGTGAGTCCATTAAAAACACTTAGAAGTCAATAAAAACCAGAGTTTGTATCTAATATTCAGTGAGGAAACTTTTAAATATGAAGAATTCTGAACAGAGTTTGGTGTTTTGTTTGGTATCTCTTCTGGTTCAGAAAGCTGGGGATCATGAGGATTATCCACAGTTTCAGTTTAGTGAGTGGAATTACACAGGCAGAGATAGTCTTCTCCACATGTAGCTGCAGGGGGGCGCCGTTGCTCAGTAAAAGTTAGATAGTGCTGCTTTGAGAACAACTTTTATACCCAAAATCAAGTCTCTAATTATAATCCTGTTAATACAATCCTCAAAAATGCAACACTTCTTACCAACACTGCCAAATAGTCCTTGGTTTAGACTTTAGACTTGTATGCATTACTCACTAACCTGAAACATTACTATAACCTGTTTAGCAGGATCAAAGAGGTAGTTTAAAAAGTAAGACTACTTATCTCACCTGAAGAGGACGGAATCATGACAGCCTGGAAGAAAGACAAAAATACCGATTACCTTGTGGCAATTGATTTCTTTGTATTACTAATGACAATTCTCTACACAAATCTCTGATTGTAATCTTGTGTCATTAGCTATGCACAAACAGTAAAATTGACTTACTGTCTCACTTGGTTGGAAAATGAAGGCTGTAAACGTGACAAAATAATGTTACGCATGACTGAGGCAAAGCAATAACATTGTTTCCATGTTTACAGGCACATCCATGCTGTATTGTATAGTATAACATAGCCCACTACGTAATGCGCATGCTTGCTCAGCAGTATCTGTGGAGCGTGTACTTCAGGTTTGTGCACTTACCTTTGTTGCGACGGTAAAAGATGCCTGGAAGTCGGTTGGAGCGTTTGAGGTAGAAGAAGGAGGCAACGGACAAGATAAGGAACAGGCTGATCAACAGTGTTCCCAGGAGAAGAGACGCTGCCACGCCTGGCCCTCCTGCTCAAAGACACAAAAGAAAACAGGAAACAGAAGATGATTAGTTATTAGCTCCTGAAGACATTATTATATCATCATAAACATTTTGTTTTTTGAGCTTTATATTAGCTTCTAAAATACACTGATCCGTTAACCTAAATCCACAGGTTTTTTTCGAATAAAAGACACAGTACCAGTTAAGTAATATTATTAATATAATGAACAATTTTAAATCAGTCTGCAATGACTGTGGACGTGATATCTTACCAATTTTAGGAATGACAGTGGTTACAGTTGTGTGATTCTTCCGCTCCATTGTGTAGTCTAGAGTGGAAAGGAAAGGTGTAAATTAAAAACAGTACGATTTTCTATTCGGTGAGTGGATAGTCTGCCGTCCTTACTGTAGCTGCACACTGTTATGTTTTCAAGGTCCACGGATGTGGAGTCACATATGATACAAACAGTGTTGCTGTTCTCAAGGACACGCAGGAAGCAGCCTGAAGAATTCAAAAGAAGAAAATATTCATTATTTACTGGTGTTAAATGAAAAAACATGTCATTGCTAATAATGGTTATGGATTACAATCCCTCCCATCACTGAATAGTCTGATGAGTATGATGATGACATGAATTATGTACCTTGAATCATGGTCTTTAAAATCACAAGATCTAAACCCAATTGAACACATGGAGAACCAATGTGTTAGACTGTGCTCTTCATCATCATCAAAACAACAAATAAGGGAATGTGCTCCTCTATGATCAGAGGTTTTTCAATGACCAGTGTATTAATATATTATAGACTCTAAAATGACTAGGGGGACCTTTGTTTACCCACTAATCTCAAATTGTTAATATAATTGATGGTTAAAGGTCCAGGCTCTTCTGCATAGAGCTGACAACCTCCCTCAGAGCTGTTTGATAGTGGTATAAAACGTCCACATTACCGGGTTCACAATGAGTGTCGTTCGAACACGAGTTGTTCCCTCTCAGTTTCTCATTGCAGCACTCAAGTGAGTTCTGATGTAAGGCCTGTAAACACAGCAGCACTCACACATTATCAAATGAGTGCAACTTGAATAGGAACACACACCGACCTTTTGGCTGAGTAACATCAATCTTCTTACCTTAGTTAAAGGCGTCTCAGGTCTGATAAGGATCACAGTCGCAGCCAAGACCAAAAGAAATGACAGAGCCATTTTTGAAGCCTTGGGGACCGAACAGACTAGAAGAAATAAATAAATCACTTTGATTAGTCACATAATAGAACAGATATTATATCTCATTAATCCAACATGAACCGCCATTTTAGCATTTGGAGCCGATATCTGCACAGTAACTATCATGGGATGTAGCCACGCTATCGATTTCCAGTCAAGACTTTGGCTCAACCAATGGCGAGTTAGTCTCAGCTGTCAATCATGGTGTTTCACCCTGTTTTTAATTGCGTAAAATAATAAATCAAAACCTAAATTACTTAAAAAAACAAACAAACTTGAACATAAATCAGTAGGATAACATTAAAACATGTACTTTTCAGTTTGGTCCATCTCCCATCCACTAATATGGGAGAGGCTGGGGTTTATGACGTTTATCGCAGGTAGCCAGCAGGTGATCACTTTTGGGGAGTTGTCATTTCCTCCATCTTAATATACAGTCTATAGTTCAGACATCTTTAAGACATTTGAGACATCTCCAATTATAAATACAAAGAGTGGAAAACGTGTTTACATTTTTCAAAGCGAGGAATTCAAAAACGATATTAGTAAACAGAACTATTTATTTGTATGTATAATAAATCTACTTGAATGTGGATTCACTAGTTTCTTTCTCATCACAAACATCAGCAGCTGGAGGTGACAGTCTTCAACTAAAGTGGTTTTACAAGCACTGGTCAGTGAACTAACTTTCAGACATTCGTCCTTTAAGGCTCCATCCTTATTTGAATGCGTCAGGCAGCAGCACAGCTAATGTGTCAGGGAAAGCTTCGAGTTGTGCTAACGTCAGCCAGGTGATAGCACCCCCACACAGTTAGCTAGCTAGCACCTGTCACCAGGAAGTTACAGCGT
Source organism: Platichthys flesus (assembly GCF_949316205.1). Lineage (NCBI taxonomy): Eukaryota > Metazoa > Chordata > Actinopteri > Pleuronectiformes > Pleuronectidae > Platichthys > Platichthys flesus. The sequence continues at coordinate 17,902,915 of NC_084946.1, forward strand.
GACCATGTCAGCGTTCCAAAGACAAGTGGGCAAATCTGTGTCTCCCTCTCTACACACGATCGACCGTGTGCACAGACATACACAGAGCACCTGCACGTCGTGGTGGATGTAGACACACACAAAAAGTTAACTCACCGCACAAAACACCAGACTGTGGCCCGAGCGAAGTGCTCCTGGCTCCGGGGTTCTTCTCCGTCAGCTCTGCTCCGTCGCGGTTGTGTGGACGGACAGTCACTGGTGTTGATTGGCAGGTTGCTCATGAACACTTCGGTGCAGGACGCGCACAGAAAATCCTGCAGCTCGCTGCCACTCGCATTTAGCCCGTAAACTTCCGGGTACGGTTTTCAAAATAAAACCCCAACTGCTGTTGTCATGCGTCATTGACAGGGGCGGATGTATGAGGGGGGGTATCCATATTGATGAAAATAACCATGATGACCACTGTGCAGTGTTGTGCAAGTCCACACCTCTCATGAACTAGTTCAAAGTTCAGTTCACACAAGTAAACATGAATAGTTCACGTTCATAGTTCACCATTTAAATTCTGAACTGTTTCATAGTTCAGTTCATGTCATAGTTTTAAGGTGGAAAGTGAGAATGAAAGTCTTAACTTGTTAAAGAAAACCTTATCCATCACTAACCCTTGCCTTTACTGTCGGAATCTGTATCAGACAGTGTGTAAAAATCCCTCTCTGCTTTCTCTTAGCATCTGTGTATGAGACCGAGAGCGGTTGTGTCGCAGGTATGGCCTGCCCCTTTAAGGAAAGTTTGTACTGTGTGACGTAGTGCACCAGGGTATTGTGGGAAAAGACGCTAACAGTGTGTTTATGTGTGTATAACGAGAAGTGACGGACCAACTGGAGGTGATGCGAGTGTTGCTCCTGCTGTATATCCGAGAAAAAAAGTGGCCTCATTCCAAGTAAAGAAACATCTCTTCCTCCTTATTTACGGAGCAGTCCGGACGGCTGGTTACCGGCAAGACAGCGAGCCAAGATAACCAGCGACCGGTTTTATTACCTCTGCTAAGGTGGTTATGTTTTCATCTCTGATTTGTCAGTCAACAGGTTTATGTAATAAACTGCTGGACCAATAACCACACAACTTGTTGCTGCATGGATCAGAGATGAACCTATACGGCTCTGTTGAGCTCTACTGAGTGCCAGTCTAGTGAATGAATCTGGAATCTTAGATTAATTTTAAATCTTGCCAACATTGCAGTGAGCTGAGCTCCCAACTACGCTTCGGAGCCGATACACTGGCCAGAGAAGAAAACACTTGGAAAAGTGTTTTCCAAGTGTTTTCTTGATTGGTCTGCACATGTGTGCCATGAGTGATGGGTAACGTAGTGCGAAGTCGAGTTAGTTGGTTTCAGTTAGGCTACATCGAGGACATTTTACGGGCACTGAGCAACGACATGGTGAAAGCATTTGATTTAGACAGCGTCTCTCCTGATGAGAAAGTTTTGAAATGTCCAAACCCTAACCCTTAGTGAACAGGTAGGGGCGGGGCACGTGACAATTCTAGGCCAATGGCTGTAGGGTTTTGTGGGATGGCAGGCTCTCATTTGCTGATGAGTTGGCGTATCAAGGGTGAATGAGGAAGGGGAGTGAAGAATACAGTGGTGGATGATAGGAGTGTTGGAGTTACGAACAAGAAGTGTGTCGTGTTCGCTGGACTTTAACAAAGTTACACATAAAGAGAGGTTTCCTGTTGTCTATACGCGAGGACGCTACAATATGAACGTGTTCACTGTTCAAATTCAGTATTTGTCATTGAGTTGTGTTCAGTTCATCGTTCTCATAAAAGTGAATGTGTTCAATGAACGCGTTCTTTTGCGTGACCATAATCGTGCAGCCCTATCTTCTATTCACACATATATCATATCCAAAGCATAACCTATTAGACAGATTTGAATATCTCTTCATTTTATTTTTGATAATTTGCTAAAAGAAACCATTTATACAACCTCCATGACCGACGCACACTGGGAAACACTGACATACATGATAAAAATGCAGCATTGATTATTAAAAAAGTTCATTTTGTAAATAAAAGCATTTATGCAGCGCACATGTTGTCAAATTGATAAAGATATTTTCTTGCTTTGCAACATGTTTGTCCTATGTGCATGATTTTTTTTATTTACAGTGCATTGATCTCTTCGACCACCGTTCACTTGGGCCCACTCGGTCAATGTAGTCCACCCAGTAGAAATGTGACTCAATACATTAAATACTTTTATACTTTTACACTATAGTATTTACAGTGTCTGTGGCCATACTGACGCACCACTCACCTGTGTTCATTACTTCTCTGTTGTCTCACACTGGAATAATCCTGGCATTTAATCTCTAATGATCAAATACAACTTTATCATCGTTCCAATAAAGTGATGAAATTCAATTTCCCTTTTTCTCTTCAACACAGAGCTACTTCACAGGTGTGTCATGCGTTCAAGAGCACAATGATAAACCGAACTATTCCTACCTGGGTAGAAATATAGTAATAAAGCTCATAAATTGAGTCTAAATTAATACATGTTGATATGGGCATGGAGCACGTGACAGATATAAACATAACACTCGAGAACAAAAACCGAAGGCAGTGTTTGTTCGTCTTTTAATGTAGTTCTAAGAAATCGCAGTTTGGACTCTTCCTACGGTACTTGAACGCAGCCTGGACGGATGAATGGCGGGAGATTTGAACTCTCGCTGCGTCTTTCCTGCTGTGAGTCACATTTATACCTGATTTCACCCAAGATAACCACTTTATATCACTAAAGTTATTATGACAAGATGTTGGTAAAGCTGTGAAAATATTGTTAACTCTAACCTAACTTTAAAATTGATAATAAATGCTAATCAGCCTCAGCTAGCCAAAAACGCTGTTTCTACACTAGGCTAATGCTAACTAAGCTAGCCCACTTGACAGCTGCTTTGTTAAAGACACACCTTTTTAAAAACTGCTGCTAACATGTTCTCTTTACAAACAGGTGACCGACATTTATGAATCATATCATGAACATAAAAGAAATGCTGAGTATTCCTGCTGGAACCAGGTGGTTAGCTCACTTAAAAACTTTAACCTGTTAACAATCATCTATTGTGGATAAACACTGGATGAGGATTTTTTACCTGGACTAAAATCGGATCAAAGTGTCATGTTATACATAAAGACTCCTTTAGTAGATAAGCTGATCAAAAGTTAATTTATCTGCAGCTATTTTGATAATTGATTTATTGTTTCAGTAATTTTTCCTTGCAAATATAACCTGGTTCTTGCTTCTCAAATGTAATTTAAATCTTCGTTTTCTCAGATGTGACAATATTGGGGTTATATTTGAGTTATATTTGAGTTTTGGACATAATCAAAACTGAACTAGTTGTTTAAATAGCTGTCATTCGTTAAACCAGGCTTTTTTCATGTTTAAAAAACTATTGACAGGCGAAATAGTGAACTGATGACCAAGAAAATAACTGGCACATTAATAGATAAGAATAAAACAACAATGTTTTCCTCACTGACCATATTTCTACATGTGATTTTGTTTTGCTGCACAAATCATTGATGTCTTTGTGTTTTCTTCACGTGTCAAACCTTGCGGGGAGAAAACGATGAACAGGAACGTGTCGACCAGTGGCTACTCCAGCTTTACAGAATCGCAGCTGTTCTTCGGGTCTCAACTGTGGCCCGACAATTCTCAGAGCATGTCTCAGGAAATAAATTTGTCGTCCAGTTCACAAGAGGTGAGATTTATCGGCTTCATCTTGTAGGTTTTTCAAGGTGAAGCATGAGGAACACAGACCCACTGGTGAAATACTGTAATCACTTGTATATTTGTTGAAAGACCATATTTTGTAAATCCCTAAAGAGTAAAAACTGCGACCAGCATTTCAACAGCAACACAAAACATGCTGTTAGCTAGGCAACAACAGTGCATCTAATGAGAGATTTTTCTGTTTATTATACTGAGGTATCTTTCACTGTCATTATCCCTGGTTGTATCAGGCCTTTGTGCGTAATTGTGCAGATCGAAGAGCCACGTAATGGCAGAACTTGATTATTGTTGCCATGTAGTATTGATAATTCCACTTTACAATCCTTGTAAAGCTTGTTTGTCAGTGTGAATCTAATAGGTCTTTTTATATGAAGAAAATGTAAATCTAATTATGAGACCGCTAGTGTTACAGTTTTGTTAATAATCTCTCAGATAACAACAAATTTGTTCCGTCTGTTTAATGCCTTGTTACATCTTTTTTTTTTATCTGTATAGGCGAGTGACCCAAAGTTTGCGAGCACTTATCACACAAAACCTCTTCTGTTTGGAGATGCGAAGGGTAAAACCAGAGCTTTAGGAATACTGGATAAATTTGAAGAAGAAAGAAAAAAGGCCAAAGAAAATAATGTCAGGTACTTTTGGGATTCATTAAGTTGTAATAAGTTGTAGTGTTCAAATTCAGTTCATTTGGATGAAATTATATAAAAGCAGGTAAGAGTTGACAGACACAATGGCCCTAATCACCTGTTAATCTTTTCAACAGCGAACTTTTAGTCAAAGAAAGTCAACTTACAAGAGAAACTCACAACAATGTAAGTGATGATAGTAATCTGATTTTCTCCTCTGTGATGGTATATGATAAAATAAAGCTGCGATATTTTTTCAGATCCAACAACTAGTCGCTGGCACAGAGAGAAATATGGCTGTGGTCCAAACAGTTCTTGAAAATTTTGACAACTTTGCATCAATTTGTAAGTTTCACAAAGAACTGATATGTATTAATATAAAGTTACACTCTGCATTGGTGCATCTCCAAGTAATTTAGTAAAAAGTCTGTAAGCAAGGCAATAAGCTTTCCACCAGTAGGTGGTGGCCTTTGCCCAAAAATCTTTTTTTTATACTATCTGGTTCCATAAATGTTTTAATTTATTGTCTCATTTTTCTTGTTTTTATCATTTCATCCCAGTGCACAATAATATGATTGTTCTTCAGAACGACATTTCCCAGTATTCTGAGATTCTGGTAACTAAATTGAACTCTCACAACGAGGTGATGACAAAGTTGGAGGAAAGTGTGAAAGAGGTGAATAGCATGTTTTGGTGTTAGGAGACTTACAATTTCAAATAAAATGTGGTTGTTGATGAATGTTTCTGATCAGTGATCATGACACCTGTTTATTTTTTCCTTTAGAGTGCAGACACCACAGCAGAACTTGGTTCAAATCTGCAAATCTTGAAGAGTAGTCTTGAGAGTTTGAGAGAGGAGCAGGAGAGAGAGCAGAACTTGCTTGCAGAGGCCCTGAAGCTGCTCAGCACCCTTGCCTCTGAGCATTCAGCCAAACCCGGCCCTCAGAGAGTGATGGACAGGAGCATCCAGACCTTACCGGAACTGGAACAGTCGGCCTCCAGCATCCTTCAGAACAAAGAGCTCGAAGGCACAGCACTCACGTGCACACCGGAAAACAACCTGGAACACAAACAGGCTGAAGCTCCCCCTCAGGATCGCAGCTGCAGCATTGGAAAGAGGAAATCCAGAAGCCAAAGGAAGCGCACAAAGAAAGCACAGACACTCTCACAGAGGAGTAAACGCAAAGTCTCTGAGGAAAACAGTCCATCTTTGATAAACTGCAAGAAAGTGCAGAATCTTTTAGCCCCCCGCAGTAAGCGCTGTGATCTGAAGAGGAAAACCAGCCAGGACAACACAGAATGTCTATCAGTGCTCTGCCGGGAGACAAGGTCCAGTAAAGCTGCAGGGTGTCTCCTCACCCCCCTCAGCTGCTGGTCTCAGGACAGCAACAGCTCTGCGTGCCTGGCAGGAATCAAACCCATCTTAGAGAAGTCAGATGAGACCAAGACAGCGATCCCAGGGAAAGGCTTCTGGCAGTTGTTTGACATAGACTGTAGTTCTGATTTTGGCTTTTAGAGGATGAGTTAAAGATTCATGGCATTGTAGCGTTTGTGTTCCCATTTCTGGAGACAAAAAAGTGATTTATTTGTATACTATTATATTTATTATTATTGTGGCTGTGTTCAGTTATTTATGGATTCTGAGTTTGAAGAATGAATTCAGTGATACATAAATTTGTCTACTTACAAACACAAATGTTGCAGGTAACAGTTAAGTTTCTTTGCCTACTTAAAAAACATATATAACTTATGCATTACTCATACTGTTGACTTTAAAATATAAAGGACCTGAAACGTTTGGCAAAGAAATACTTATTCTTTTGGAATTTCATCTACAATGTAACTGATGTTTGAACTTGGCACAGGTAAAGATACGGTGTGTTGTAGAAGTGGAAGTACAATAACTTGCTTCATGTTCGGCTGTTCTTCTAACATCTAGTTATTTCACTTTGTTGTGTAAAAGATTGCATAAGTTCAAAACTTTTATAACAAATAAAAAGTGTACAGAATAGTCTGTTCATACCTCAACAACAATGCTTCATTTATTCGCAGTTTTTAACAGTTTTTTTGCCATGGCAAGCTTACCTAAAACACAAAAAAAACGGAAGAAATTGTTAAACAGTATATATATATATCGGGGAAAACTATATAAAATATATTTGTATACACGTACTTAGTCTGTCAAAATCAATTAAGTTATTAAAGCTCTTCTATTCACTCTTTAAAACTGTTGACAGTGTTTTGGTTTAATTTGTTGGAAACAAGTTCATAAGTCTAATCATAATGCGAGCCTGTTTAATAGTGAAGGAAACCACCTACTGGTGTTGCTAATAATGTTTCAGCTATGAAATACGAGGCTGCAGGTTATAGGTTTTCAATCTTCTCTACAGACCCAACACAACAGACCTTTTTCACAACAGACGTGTCTGATAGCATTAAAAATGGCTCTGCTCAGTTTATATGTCCCAGGTAAACATTTACTCCTGTGACTAAACATCTACTGGGAAAAGGGCCTCAATATAAAAAACAATGAAAACAGTATTTATAAAACTAAATTGCTATTCTCATTCAGCAAACGTGCAAATCATCAACTTCCTCTTTCATGCAGACTTTTTCTACTTCTCTGCCTTTGGCCCAGCGATAAGTGCATTAATGATTAATAATTAATATCCTTCACTAATTCTAACAAACAGACTTTGATCGGATGTGACAGGGATGTCACAGTTTCACCAAGTCTGCAGAAGGGGCCATGAGTCCCCTTGGGTTGAGATTTGCCACAAGGCAGACGTCATAGTTGTCGTGCATCAGCACTTGCCGAGCCACCACACTCCACCGTTTTTCACATGGGTCCAGCTCCAAAATTTCCTTTGTTATATCATCATGACGATCTGAGGGTGGTGAAGACACAGTTGGAGAATTACACTGACTTCAAAAATCAGTTTAAAAAATGTCAATAGATATTGATTTTTTTTCATTTCATTCACCTGCTCCTTTGTAATAGCCACACACATAAATCTTGCCTCCCACCACTCCAGCATTACAGGCATTGGTGCGCAGGGCGAGTTGTGCACATGGGAGAGGGGGTCCATCTCTCCAATAATCTCCATCTGCGTTGTAGATCTCCACAGCATCAAGGCAGTGGCGTGATTGGCCACGGTCCACACCTTCGCAGCCAATGCCTCCTATACAGGTGCATGGTCATACCATGTTTGTGCATGTACTACAACATGATTAAATGAAAAAAATTGAATATGTCTGAACTAATAAATGTGAGTTACTACAAAGAAGAATCTTACCCATCACAAAAATGTCACCATTGAGTTCCACAGCACTGCAGCGGTACTTAGAGTATCTCATGGGAGCCAGTTCTGTCCACTTGTTTGTGTTTGGGTCATACTCCAGAAGGCAGTTACTAAGACGGTCCGGCTCATCATCCGTCCGGTATGACTGGATGGTTGAAGGGGAGGGAGGGGACGACAAAGAAGAGCAGCTGCAGTCAGAGAAGAGTCACTTGCTAACAGTGTACTAACTCTGTATATTGTTACACACAGCTGAATGCAGGTTTTTGAATAATTCACACATATGTAAAGGTGTTTTTACATCACGTCACCTGTGGGCTCCGACCACCGATCACGTAGAGGCGATCTTTCATCCTGACCAGGCTGTGAAAGGCCAGAGGTAGAGGCAGTGGCGCTGCGCTCCGCCAGGGTCCGCCCTGCAGAGACCATCGCTCCACACAGTTGGTGATGAGGAACTGGTTCTTCAGCCTCATCTGCCCACCCACCAGGTACAGCGTGTCATCCAGTGACCCCAGGGCATAAGAATCCCGGTACTCTGCAGATGTCAGGCGCTCCCAGCTTCCTTGGGCTTCGACTTTGTACCTTCAACCCAACACAACGGATAGTAACGTCTGTGTGAGGCCAGCAAACGCAGAACTGTCATATTGATTAATTCATATTCATCTTACCTGTAGATTTCAACATTCATGACCTTCTGCCGGGCCATCCTGCGAACACCTACCTCCCCCGCCACGATAATGTCATTTCCTTTAGTTACAACCCCAGCGCACACGTACCCCAGAGCCTCTCCATAGCGAGGTGAGGTGATGTAATAGGTTCGGCCCGTGGATGGGGCATAGCAAAAGCTGCGCTCGGCATAGTTGCCATATCTTGACCGAATCCCACCACCGTCATTACCGACACAGAGCAGCAGGTCTGTAGTCTCCATGCCGTACCGCAGCTTCAGTTTACGCGGTGCAGCTGAGGGATGCATCGCCGTGGCCTCTAAGGCCTCGTTCACAATCTGTAGACATTCAGCATCAGCCAGCAGGGCTGTGTTTCTCTTCAACGCCTCCCTTAGATAGTCGGGGCTTATCAGGGGTAAGCGAACCTTCCTCAGAAGCTCTGGAAGGTGCCAACTACGAACCTCTCTATCTGTCAGTGTGCTGTGTTTGACCCAGTGAAGGACCACGTCCAGGATGGTCTCTTCTCCAGAAACGTTGAGGTCATCAGAACTCAGGAGCTTCCCCAGCTGATGAGCCTCCAGCTCCAGGACCTCCTCATTCTGGCAGACTTGGACAAAGTTCTGCCTCAGGAAGCGCTGAGCCTGGTCGGCCAGTTCCTCTGCACCGAGGTCCCGGGCAAAATAAAAGACACCAAGGCAGTTGGAGGCATCCATGTTCTCGGTCATGTGCTGCTGGCAGCGTGTGAAGACGTCGTCCATCTGCAGGAGAAAAGCTGCAATGGAGATGCCTTGAACATTGGAGTTAGTAAGAGGAAGGTCGGAGCAGTACATGTAGTTCAAGAGAAGAGCCAGGCTGTCTGCGGGGGTGTCACGAAGGAATATTTCTCTGTTGTTGCACTCACGAAGGCCGCACGTGAACATAACACGGAAGTAAGGGCTGAAGGCGGACAGCACCACTCTGTGACAGGGGAAGCTGATGCCCTCAGCGACCAGCACCACATCCGTCAGATGCTCAGACTCCCTCATCCTCCTCAACTGCTCCAGCAGGACCACTCCATGTTTGGTTGTAAGATCCATTTTGCTCCAACTTTCTTGCAATAATAATAATATTTAAAAGTTATGCACTAATTGACAAGTAGTCAAGAGTTTGTGTCTGAAAAACAAAGCAAACAAAATCAAGTAGAGCCTGAGTGATATATCGACAGAATATATTTTACAGAATAAACTATGCAGAAAGGATGGGCATTTATGTAAAGCATGTCTATTTTCCTAATCCGAGCTCTATATGGTTGTATTTGTGTTTTCTTTTTTATAGTAATAATTAAGTTTACGGTTAAACCATGATAAGGGTTTTCGATTATGTCATCATGGGAATCTGTGTCAATTATTGTTTAAATATATTTATATATATATATATTGCTATCTTACATTTTTTGGTTTGTAAAATCAGCATCGGCCCCCAAAAAATCCATATTGTTCGGGCTCTTATATTGAGCCATATGTCAATAATTGTTAAGTAATGCGAAATTGGTTTGCGATACCAAAACTGTTGAGAAATATTTACGGTTGGCTTTCAATTAGCCTCCTAATCTTATGATAATTGAAAACAAAACATATGTAGAAGATAAGCAATAACTATTTGAGATCTATTAGCAGTTCATCCAACTTCAAATATTCTGACCATCAAGAGTAAATAAATAAAGAATCTTGTTGATGCCTGCAGCAACAACAAACATTTTGTCATTTTCATGAGCATATGTAACAGCTGGCATTCTGATGAACATTCCTGGTTAGTACTATATAAAGCAAGATGACACAATCGTCTATGAACAAGTTAGTGATCATGCAGTACAGCGGCTCCTTGTTGCTCCTCTTACCAAAGTTGCCAGCGCCTCTTATCTCCTGTTATCTTTAGTCTAAAAACACCAGTAGAGATCCATGTTTTTCATCGTGCAACGTGTGTCGGTGTTGTTGCCGAATTTGTTTGTCGAGGGGTCAGTGAGTGGCTGAGACAAAGATAGGTAGCCCCTCCACCGCTGCAGCCCTCTGAGCCGCTAACCCCAAAATAGGCAGTGTCGTGGAGTAAGTGGGTCAGCAGGGTTTGAGTGATCTGGATTGAGTAGGTTTTTCTGCAGTGATGTTGTAATACTGTGAATTACTATGACTTTTTATAATTTCAGTCCTATGGGTTAATTGTGTACTTAGTTTTGGATAATTTTCCACCATAGTTTGTTTGCGTCACTCCTGGTTTGCAGCCCTGGAATGAAGCAACCAGCTGGGATTCATATTTCACCCCGTTAAAGGCCCAGTGTACACTGCGAGCGCACATGGTCTAAAGGACATCACTTTTCTAATGTTTAATCTTTAACATACCTGTTCCTGAGACTGCTGAATCCAAAGCAATAAAGTTTGCAAATGTTTATATTCAACTTTCTGAACTGTACTCTTGTATGCGGCGAAACCTTGAGAAAGAAAAACTTCTGACTCAGTTGACCGGTGTAATTTGATCTTGAGGTGAAATATCATGGTTCGTTAACTTTAGTTCTGCCAGTAAATGGAAAAAGCAGAGAGGATGGAAACTCTGATGTCAAACATACAACTGACATTCAGCACAGTTAATCTTTCTCCTCTTTAAGATGATAATTGCCTCCTGTGCTTCCTCCGGTCGTTGTCGTGCCACTGTCCACGACATCCTGACCGCATAGTTAACCATTAGGCCACATGATGTACGGTTGTTCTTGTGACAAGAGATAAGAAAATATTATTCTCTGTTAGTCCTGACACGGGGGAATTGGCAATGTTACAGCAGCAAAGAGCAGAGTCCAAAAAAAAGGTGTCAGTAGAATAATAGTAATTAAAGTTGCAAAACTTAAAGGAAATATAAAAACATATAAAAATACAAATGGCATAGAAATAACACACAGTGTGAGAATATGCACAGTGAAATGGATTGCACATTAGCCATGAATTACACAGGCAGAAATTAATATTGCCCATGTGACAGACAAAAACATCTCTGGTTACGGGAGTCTCTTAATAAGTCTCATAATAAGTCCCATACCCAAACTGAACAATTTGGTTTATGCAGGGTAATGCAACAAGATTACTCCAGACCTATACATCGGGGAAACAAGCACAGCCCAGGAGAGCTAGGACTCGTTCACTTTTGAGAATGGTACTTGAAGCCAGAGAAGATAGTTGGTTTGCAATAAGAGTGAAAAAGCCGTCTTGGCAACCTGGTAAAAGCATCACTTAACAGAGGAGGTGGTTTAAGAAACAAACTTTCAGCCACACAGCTTAACACCCAACCACACCCCAACTCCAGTGACCCTCAAATGAATAAAATATGTAAGTAGTTAAGCATATCAGAAAATAAAAGAGACACAATGTGGCTAGTTTCTGTTGGTGGACTTGCAGTGCGGGCAGTTGTCGAATGGAGCTGCTTTGTCCCCACCAAAACTGTCCCATCTGCCCTGAAGCTGAAACAATGGAACACTTGCTTTACAAAGAAAAACTGCCCAGTTCATAGCAGGATGTTCCGGCGACACAGTAAAGTCAAGTTAATCTGCACCAAACCACCGTCATTGACATAGTCTATAAACAAATAATAAACAAGATAATGTGATATACAACAGAAGATCTTAAGCCCTACAGGGTTTGATCAGTTTATAAATTGTAATAATGTGGACAATTTTACAAAATGTATTCGTCAATGTTTTGTTTGTCATATCTCTGTTCCAACATTTTTAAAGTAAGGGGGTTGGAAAAAGGGGTGGGGCAGTATCCAGGGTCCGAAGACAGGGTTGGTGGGAGGGAGGGTCAGGTGAAATTACGGTTTAAGTAATTTGCTCACCTCTGGACCCCTGCAGACCTGGAGTCAGCTGTCTTGTGGCCAGACAAGATTCTCAGGCCCCGCTGACATTGTTCTGCTGCTGCTGGCCCTGAGTTGAGCTGAAGCATATGCATGTGGTGGACAGGTTGATGAGCCATTTGCAGTAAATTTAGCCCAGAGTTAGACAGAGACAGCTCAATGGATTCTGAACGTAGGTATGGGAAATACAGAGTGGAGAGGGAAGTGTTGGACCAGCAGAGACTGGAGGAGATAACACAAAGAAAAACTCTCTCTGAAACACGCCCTCCTCTAACCGAACGACTTAAAGACTCCTTAAGGTAAAGAACACCTCTTGGCTTTGTCTGCTCGGAGCTACTTGATCACCTCAGTAAGTGTTTTCAAATCCTTTCCAGATGTTCAGTACCCAAACTGAAAAGAAGCGTGCTGAGCATCTTGCCTGTGTTGTCCTGGCTGCCCAAATACTCAGTCTGGGACTCCGGCATGCCAGACCTCATCTCTGGCATCAGTGTGGGCATAATGCACCTGCCTCAAGGTATGACATCACGTTTTAGAAGATATCAACAAAATTACTGGAAAACTTCAGTTCTGTCTCATATATAACAAGAACCTAATGTGTAATTTGGACTTTATTCCAATGCCTCTTTGTACAAGCATTCACAATCTGTGTGGAGAGAGTCAAAGTCTGAATTTTCCAGTAAAACTAGTACTGTATATCTTGAAAAATAACTGTTTACTGAGAAAGACTTGTTTTCCACAGGTATGGCATATTCGTTGTTGGCTTCCTTACCTCCTGTATTTGGCCTCTACTCGTCCCTCTATCCAACATTAATCTACTTCTTCTTTGGAACATCACGTCATATTTCCATTGGTAAGTAGAGAATGAGACTAATATGCAATGGCGATTACAACATCTGTTATAACATGTGTTGCTGTTGTGACAAGGTACATTCACCATGATCAGCATCATGGTGGGTAGCGTGACAGAAAGACTTGCTCCAGATGAGAATTTCTTCATGAAGAATGGAACAAACTCCACTGCAGACGTGGACATCACTGCCCGGGACTCATACAGGGTGCAGGTGGCGGCTGCCACCACTGTCATAGCAGGACTGATTCAGGTATTAACACAGCATCCTACAGAAGTAACAATGTTCTGCTTTGTTGGTACATCCAAACTCACATGTGCATTAATGGCTGTGTGTGTTTAGGTGTTACTGGGTTTGGTAAAGTTTGGATTTGTGGCGACATACTTGTCGGAGCCTCTGGTGCGAGCGTACACAACAGCAGCTGCAGGCCATGCCGTGGTGGCACAACTGAAGTACGTCTTTGGCGTTTCACCGAAACGGTTTCATGGTCCGCTGTCACTGGTGTATGTGAGTATACTGATCCCATTGCATTGTCTGTTCAAAGAGTTTGGCTGGTTGTGATCAGAATACTTCAGGGATCTGTGGAGAACTATTTATTGTGTGAGAAACTGTTTATTTTTGGAATTTAATTATTTGCACTGATTCAAAAATACACAGAAAATGACCAGACAAATAACATTCAGGGCAGGATGAGGCAGAAAACCCAGTTTATTTCAAAGCCTATACCTAAATAATGTTTTGTTTAAACCCAGTATCCATCTAGGAGTAAGAGCTTCTATGTTATCTGCTACAGTAGCCTTTTATTGTGGTAGTGCAAAATAAGATCCACATATGCAATACTAACCAGCATTGAACAAGGTGAGGAACAATGGGTCAAGTTTTGGTATTGTAGACAAACGATTACAAAGCTGTGTGCAGCTTAGCCTGTGTGTTTTTATGAGTGCATCGGCAAGTCTTAACTCGCTTGCTCCTTCATCTTTCTCTATTTTCAGACTCTGAAAGATGTTTGCAGCTTGCTGCCGAAGAGTCATCTTCCCACCCTGGTGGTCAGTGTCGTGTCCATGGTGTGTCTAATCGCAGCCAAGGAACTCAACTCCTTCCTCAGCGGAAAACTGCCAGTGCCTGTCCCAATGGAGCTTATAACAGTGAGTCAACACGCGGACACTCTTTTCTGGCTTCACGTTATGTTTTCACCTCAGTGCCGATGCTGATGCTGCAGTGCTGAAAAGCAGCTGAATCAGCGGTAGCAACGGGGCCTCTGCATTTGTGCACTTCACAGCAAAAATGGCTAATTATTAGGTCCAGATCTCTAGTATGATTGACCAGTTTCTTAATGATTGCAGATTTGAAATGGAGCATATGGCTTTTTATGTATGTTTGTGTTCTCTGTGTTTTCTGTGTTTGCTTTAGATTGCAGCAGCAACACTGATATCACACTATTCCCACTTGAGAATGAACTACACAGTTTCAGTTGTTGGAGAAATTCCTAGTGGGTAAGTGTAGCGAAGGACGATAACACCAGGGTCTCACTTTTCAACATGATTTTGTTCTTTAACAAATGAGAAAATATAAATTAAGCTAAATATAAATTGGCCAGCAGCTCAGATCTGTTCTGTACATGTGTCTCTCTTGTTTCTTCTTCCTCATGTGTCTCTTTGTGGCGGCTCTCCTGCTGCCTTTTCTGTCCAGGGAGAGCTAATTGGCCCAACTAACTTCAACTGTGCCAATCAACTCTCCCTTGTTTACCAGAGCAAGCATTTGGCTTTTTATAGCTTCATATTGATCTATTATTTATATTTTTTACACTGTTCATTAATTATGATCATATTTGTGCTCATATTCTCATCTTGGTTGGTACTATCTGATCTGATTTACTGGTCCTCTTCTTGTTTGGCAGTTTAAGTCCCCCCAGTGTTCCAGATTTCAGTATCTTCCGTGACGTCATGGGTGATGCTTTAGCACTGGCCATTGTTGGGTATGCCATATCTATTTCACTTGGAAAAACATTTGCACTGAAACACGGATACAAGGTGGATAGTAACCAGGTGAGTCAGAATTCAGACCTTTTATCTCAGGAATTATACTCATACCATGAACGTGCTATCATTTTAATATTTTGTATTTCCCTGTTCATTTCCCTGTCCCCCGCTCTGCCTCAGGAGCTGGTGGCGCTGGGCCTCAGTAACACAGTGGGAGGCTTCTTTCAGTGCTACTCAGTCTGCGCCTCTATGTCTCGTAGTCTCATCCAAGAGACCACAGGAGGAAAAACACAGGTGAGGGAGCATCAGTAAAGGTCAACTGAGGTGGTGTAAAGAGGAAATTATTACGCATGAATAATATAACAATGGCTTATTGAATGTGTGATTTTACAATTTTATAATATAAATTATTTGCTTTTATTTGCTTTTTGTTTTTTGAACCTATGTACAATTTCTTTTAGCATTGTTTAAAATGCTCTATTAATAATATGGATTCTCCTTCTATATATTATAATTGTCATTATACAGAGAGAATATATACTAAAATGTTTAGCTTCAATAATCGATTAGGCAGCAATTCACCAAATCTATTTATTATCTAAACAATACACCAAATCAATTTCAGTCAATCAGATACACAAAAGGATGGAAATGTATACATAGTCAAGTTGTTCCCAAACAATGTGTGGAATCCATCTCTGCTCAACAATAATAGTATGTGAACCTGCCTGTTGAACACAAATAAATAAACTCACAAACAACCCTGTGTGTTCTCGCAGATGGCTGGCATAGCCTCATCTCTGATTGTGTTGGTGACCATACTGAAACTTGGATCGCTGTTCCAGGAGCTGCCAAAGGTTCGACTGCAGTACTGCATGTCATTACTGTTCAAATTTGAACATATGTTTGATTGACTTACTTGATTTTGATTGGCTGTGCTCGTTTCAGGCTGTCCTCGCTGTGATTGTCTTTGTTAATCTGAAGGGCATGTTCAAGCAGCACTCTGACATCGTCACACTGTGGAGGCGCAGCAAGATTGATCTGGTGAGAGGAGAAATTATATATTACGTAGTTTAATGAAGTAAAAAATGTGACAGACTCTGCTGTTGTGTCTGCAGAAGTGTAACTACTCTTGTCTACTTTTCATTGTTGTGTTAAATGAGACGTGTCGTGTTGCTGCTTCACTCAGATGGTGTGGTTGGTCACTTGGGTGGCAACACTGCTCCTCAACATGGACGTGGGTCTGGCAGTGTCCCTCATCTTTACCATGCTGACGGTCATCTTCAGGACGCAGTTGTAAGACTCATCTGTATACTTCTCTCTGCAGTATCTGGGTCATATTGTGATAACCAGATTAAACTATATGCTGTACAGACATCCAGAGATTATGACTATTTTCTTTTTCTCTTCAATTCTCAGGCCAACATACTCTGTTCTGGGAAATGTTGCCGGCACAGAACTGTACTTGGATATAGAGACGCACGGAGAGGTACAACACAAAGATGGAAAAGTCAAACAATGAAACTTTTTTTGTACACACTGACTGCAACAAAGGCTAAAGATGTTTGTCTATTTGACAGGCGAGAGAGATTCCAGGTGTCACTATATTCCGCTCCTCTGCCACAGTATATTTTGCGAATGCTGCGCTCTACCTCGAGGCTCTGAAAGAAAAGGTTTGTTCTCCTGACTTCTCTTAAATGCTCAGATCTGGAACGATAGGGTGGGGGGGGGACTTCATTATTTTCTTTGTTGAGTAATCTGAGAATTATCTTTTTATTATCTATCATAAAACGAAATATTACAAAGTGGTGAATTTGATTTTTCTTGTTTCATCTATGCGACAATTCAAACCCCAAAGATTTTCAGTGAATTATTATTAGAGGCTGAAACCAAAATAAAATGTTTTGTATTTTGAATTATTACATTTTTGTTTTAGTTTCTTTTACTCTTTACTATATTTTAGCCTCACTAATAACGGATATTAAATGTTCCCACAGTAAGAGTGTCTTGGTTTATTTTTATACATTTTGTGTTAAAATGTGTTGTTTGAATTTATCTCTTCTCATTTTAAATTCAAAAAATTATTCTTTATACAAGTTCTTCTCTTTTTTGCAATATATTTATATACGATGGTGATGTTTTGCTTTTCTTTCTTATACGTATTCAGAGTGGAATCAACATTAGCGACATGCTTATCTATAAGAAGAGGCAGGAGGCCAAACAGAGACGTAGAGAAAGAAGAGCTGAGAGACGGGCCAAGAGGCAGGCCGAGAGAGAGGTGATGTACAGGAAGTGTATAACGTCACTACAGGAACATGGATTACTGGAATTACTGAGAAATTCAAAGGCCTTTTATAACTTGTTTGGGCCCATGGGTCACTTAACCCAGTTGTTATGAGAAAATTACTTCAGAAATCTTGTTATATTCAGTACAACAAAATATTGGTAATCAATGGCCAAAATCACAAAAAGTCTACAAAGTGTTTAAAGATCACTTCTTTTGCTATTTTCCCCTCAGAGACGAGCACAGAAGGAAGATAAACAGGTGCCTGCTATTGAGGTGTTCTCTGTGGAGGACGAGTGGTTGGAAACAGGAGACAAAGACGATACCTGGACGAAGAAAGAGAACGGGACCGTGTTTGTCGTCCCAGCCTCTCCCCGGTTGCCAGACAGCCCCAATAGATGGGAGTACCTGAAGGGAGGAGTTCCCGACAGCACAAGTCTGAGTTGGATGTCTGAGCTGCAGGACGGCGACACCACCACTCTGGGCTCCAGCAGCGAGGACACACTGAGCCGGGACCTGGAGCGGGTCTCTCTCGGTTCTCTGGGCAAGTGGACCTGGGACATTCACTCCATCATTCTCGACCTCTCCACAGCCAACTTCATTGACACGGTGGCTATCAAGGCTATCACAAATGTGAGTGTGAACATGAAAAAATATCCTTTGACCAAAATGTCCCCATATTACAACTTGTTTGAGATATTAAATGAAAGCCCTCGTACTTTCATTTGATTCAGGTGTCAAACCCCATTAATAAATAGTGTGAGTTTGATTTGAGACTCATGGACAACATACACAGGTTGTCTTTGGAGTTTTAAGGGGAGAGGCCTCAGGAAGTAATGTTCTCACGGGTGTGTTTCATCTAAATTCTTTAACCTATAATGGGCCCTCCATATATAAATACTTTATATTTACATCGGGGGCGGGTCCTCTCTACAGACCTTTAACACAAAGTCTGCAGGCTGAGGTCTTTCTGTGTGCACTTTGCATGTTCTCCCTGTGTCTGTGTGGGTTTTCTCCAGTTACACGTGCTTCCTCCCACAGTCCAAAGACATGCAGATTGGGGTCAGGGTAACTGGAGACTCTAAATTGACTGTAGGTCTGAATGTGAGAGTGAATGGTTAGTTGTGTCTGTATCTTGGCTCTGCATTACGCTGGCGACCTGTCCAGGGTGGATCCCACCTCTCACCCAGTGTCAGCTAGGATTGGCTGCAGCCCCCCCACCTTGTGATTGACCCTCAAAGGATAAATGGTATAGATAATGGATGGCAGGTTGGAGGGATGGACAATGCCTGCAGGCACCAGCTTTTGACATACAATTAAATTATTGATAATACAAAACTAACATCTAATTATTGTATTATATTAACAGATTTTCCAGGACTTCAGTGAGATTGATGTGGATATCTACGTGGCTGGTTGTCAGGGTAACTGAACACCTCCTCACTTCTTTCAGGCTGCACTTTATGAGGATTTATCATCTTTGTAGGTTGCTAAGTGTAAAACCTTTATTCCTCAGCCTGTGTGGTGGAGCAGTTAGAGCTCGGTGACTTCTTCTCCGACACGATAACAAAGAGACATCTTTTCACCTCGGTTCATGATGCTGTGCTCTTCTGCCTGGAGCAGCGTGGGACATCATCGTTTCCCAAACACGAGTCGTCAATGGTGAGTACGATCAGGTCACACTGTATTTGGACAGTGTTGATTTTCAACTGTAAAATACTAACTAAAGGCAGATAAAGGTGTAAATTGCCCTTTTAGTACAGGTTGTAACATATTAGTTAGTAAAATCTGCTCATCAGCATTGACCAATCCAAACAAAATGTCACTTACGCCCATATTGAAGAACCTGATCAATATGATCATGTTCATTTTAACTAAATTACTTGATTTCTGATTTCAGGACATGCACAGCAGCACAAAACTCTAAGGACTCAATTTCAAATGGATATCCAGCCAGGAGGATGGAAAACATCCAAGAGGAAATATCAAAAGCTGTACTTTTAAATTGAATTAAATTAAATTAGCCAATCGTATTGATATTTATACTTTTTGTTTTTAAGGTATGTAAAAGAGTAGACAGAGTTGTCACACATTTTCTTACTTTTCTTTTATTCAGTGTGAGAGAGTGTTACAGTGCATCAGCAAATAAAAAAATAATAAATGAACAGGGTGAAACATCCAAACAAGTGTCTAGTTTAATTTTGAGGAATCTGACAGAAAATAACATTTGAAATCCAAGGAACAGAGACAAGGCAACATGCATCTCTCTGAGAGTGTTGGAGCCTTTTTTGGTAATGACAGCATAACAAGGTAGGACATTGAAATGTTAACAGAAGCCATTTCAATTTTCAAGTGCAATTTTTGCTCAGAGCAACAGCAAAACCTCAATAAACTAACACATGCAAAATAATGGGGCTTTTTTCCGTCTCAACACCTTTTATGAGTTTCTAGTGCAACATTCCTACACTGGGAAATATCAGTTGATTAAAAAATAACACGATTAACAATATGGGACCAACATTTTAGCAAAAGCATCTCTTTACAGTTGCATAAACCAGCTGTGACTTCGTTCCCTGAATAAATCTTGTCCCTACATACTGGCCACAGAGGATGTTACCAAAAACATTGTGCACAGGACTCAGGAAGGCTAAGTAGATTTTTTTAAATATATATATATATAAATTTGGTCTATGAGCTAATTATAAGTCTTGATGGATGTTGGCGCTCTGTATGTCCGACTTCAGAGTCAGACCTTCATCATCCTCCTCTTCCTCTGGCTGCCGTGATACCAGATGCTGAAAGCGAGCCTGCCGCTGGTAATCCGGGTCAATGTTGATCCATTTGTTGGCGACCCACTTGGTGCCATGGGTGACCACACAGCCGCCATGCAGGGCGTATTCATCCTGCTCGCCCACCCAACCTATCGATGAAAAAAACACTCTGGTTAGCAACATCCATTGTACAATTTCTGTTTATTAAAATGGCTGACACAGATGTCTTGTTTTTGATGTTCTGTTTACGACAGAATGTATTTGGACTGCTGTTAGTTTAATGGGGACGTATTAGGAAAATTCCACTTTTGTAGTGCTTCTACACGTTAATTTGTGTATCTGGCATGTCTACCGACCCAAGAACTCTGGAAAAAACAACTCCCGCGATTTGTTATGGGTCCTCCAGGTCAGAAATGTCATGCTTGAGTGACTGAGAATGCGGTTCCATATCATATCTCTCTTTTACATCTCTCTTACTCCTACACTCATTATAGATACGATATTTGCCAAAGCACTTCACTTCGTTTTTGCAAACCTCGGATACACCTGGAATAGCTAGCTAGCAGCATGAAGCGAATGCAGCACTCAAGATGCGCTGTGGTCGGCTGCACAGATCTGCACATACCGTCCTAGCCTCCAAGACACAAGAGCGAAATGGAATTAATTCATATTTGAAGGCAATGTCCCGGAAAGAATTGGCAAAAGTCTGTTGGTGCGCCCTGGTAGGCCCCGAGCTGTCTCATTAGCTTTTAAAAGAACAGACCCTAAAAACAGGTCACTCTGAGGAGGGCTGTTTTAGACAGGGTGAAAAGGGTGATGTTTAAAATGATCCTTGTGGTATTTTGACCTTAATATGTTACAGACATTTCATTAAGACCCCAAGGAACCATATCAACTCGTGGAAAAATGAGCATAATATGTCCCCTTTATGCTATTTTATTGATTATACTATATATTTGATCATCCTTAACAAAAACAATATGGGCTTGAACCATAAGTTCTTGACATAATTTCATATGTTGGCTTCTGATCTCGTGTCAGCACGACCTATAAATGCCATGTTAAAGGTTATATAAATGATGTTCAATGGCACTAGATGTCACACTATCTCAGCATCTTGGACTAAATTAATTAATTCTTAACCATCGACACTCAGGCCACAACGTCCTGCTCCCTGTGTGTTCTCAGCAGAGTGCTGCCTGCACAGTCTTTGGGTGCTGCAAGGCCCATTGAAAGCCGCCTCTACACCCACAACCAGAAGCATGACTTAATAAAGCTACAATGTGAAGACTAGATCCAACAGAGGTAGTAACAAGAAGCAAGTGGATCCATGGTGTCTCATCCATAGGCTGGGACACTGAGTGAAATTGGAATGGGAAGTTGTTGAAATGCAGTGTTGTTGGAGTTGTGATTGATCTGTAAAGTTCTCATGGGAATCCTACCTTTGCCATCGGAAAGGTAGTTGTACCAGAACACAGCCGTCCCTTTGGTGGGCTTCACCCTCAGGTTACTCTTGTCACAATTCCTCCTGGTGTCCAAAAGATCCACGTCGTTCTGTATGAGAGACTAAAAGACATGGTCAGACTCAGCGACACGGTGTGTGTGTAACATAGGGGCCCATGCACGCACTGACAAACTAAAGGGAGCTAACACAGACATGAAAGGCATGCACAGTTTGTACACAATACTTTTGCAAGGCTCTCTGAACACACACAGTTACGCACCACTTCATCATAGGTCCTGTTGTCTGCCACAGGGAATGCGGTCTCCCCGCCCCCCTCAACAGAGTTCAGGTAGAAGAGAACTGTGATGTACCTAAGTGTGCAACACAGATTTAAATTGACACAAACATGTACGGTGCAAAACAAACACACACACACACCAACACATTGCAAACAAGTGACGAGCACACACATTTCTCCGAACTGACAATGTAGTGTAACACAAACTAACATGCCAGCTGTAACAAGGGAGTGTCGCTACGCAGCTCAGTAATCACAGTGGACAGATGAATTCATATCTGAACATTCAATGATTTGTTTTTGATTTAAAAACGCAGTGCAGCTCAGTGACCTCACCTGCAAGACGTCTCAAAAGGGGTGGAGGTGTTGGCCGCAAGTCGTGTGTGCGTGCACGCGGTTTCGGGATAGACGGGACCGCTGTCATGGTGGGCGTGGTAGTGCCCGCCCTCTTCATAGCGAACCACCTGGAGCGGCTCGCTGAGGTCCACTAATGTGGATGGGAGCCGGGTGAGGCGGGTCACCCTGTGTGAGGGAAAGGTGAAGGAAAAGATATAATACACCCAAAAATAGTTCATAGTTCACCCAAAAACAAAAATTAACTCATTATCTACTCACAATACTGTAGATAGAGGGGTGGGGGAAGAGTTTGAGTCCACAAAACACTTTTGGAGCTTAAGGGATAAACAGCATTGCAGCCAAATGCAATGCAATTTAATGTTACAAGTAAGTGACAGTTTCTTAAAAAACATATAATAAATAACCAGGTTTTTAGCACAAAGGTCCTCTGATGTCCTCCTCTGGAGCTGGATCACAGCGGACATTTAGGCCAAAAATGAAACTCCCATAGTGCTTTGTGGACTCAAAAACTTCACCCACCCCTCCATCGGCATAGTCGGGAGAAGGCAATGAGTGCATTTTCATTGTTGGGTGAACTATCCCTTTAAGGGTCATACCAAGTCAAGAACATGCAGAGCCACAGAAAGAAATGATGTGTCCTCCCAACCTCGTCTTGATGTCTTGGAGGACCTGGTGTGCTCCTTTGCCCTGGTACAGCCACGTGTGTCTGCTGTTTCTCACCAGCTGACTCCGCTTCACGCCTCGCTGCAGCAGGAAGCGCTGGAAGGCATCGTTGCTCAGAAGCCTGAACTCTTCCAGACTAAGCAATCCTGCCCCAAATATGAGAATGTAAGGAAATCTGATGCCTCGCTAAAGCTTTGGATGATGAAAAAAATCTACATTAATGGCAGGAATAAAAAGGTTTTAATTAATAGATGCCACGTTTATTGGGCCAAGTTTTTTATCAATGAACTCTGATAATATACTGCATCTATATATTGAGCATCACTTATTGATGAAAATGCAATCTAAATGGAGGATTAACATTGATTTCTCACCGTTACCGTCCTTGTCAGCTTTGAGCCCGGCATAGATTTCCCGCAGGTTCTCCGGCGTGAGCCAAATCCCGTCTCTCACTCGAGAATGAGTGAGTATCTGTTGGAGGCACATGACAGAGAGGACAGGATGAGTTAACCAACTCTGAGCTGAGAAACTTCTGCACATCACACACTTCAGTTTTGTCCTCAACGAGCCATTAACTGACATACACCTCACGCAGCTGCAACTGTCCATCCTGGTTGATATCAAGAAGGTTGAAGATCTCTTCTGGGCTGAGGTTGAGCTCCTTGGCCAGGTCCTCCTGACCATCCTGCACCATCAGCTGACTTTCCATCAGACCCTTCAGCTGAGCCAGCTGCATCACGACACGGCACTCATCGTCTGACAGGAACCCAGGGATCTCTGGAGAAATATACAGACAAGCTGAGATAAAGCCACAGAGGAAACGCTCATGGGGCAACAGGATTGTTTGATTCCAACATTTTTATCCCACCTGTTTACTCTTTTGCGAACCTGCTATTTTGTATTGGACCAATGTTATATTTTGTTAGTTAAATTAGTCTAGTTTTGTGCAGCCTTAAACTGATAAGAGCAAACTAATAAGAACCAATTTCAGATCAAATTACTCATCTTATCATATTTAAGGCAGAAATATATTTTCCTGATTTAAACTTTTCCACCTGGGAACATGCTGCTTCACTTTGTCTAACATGATAGCATAGTGAAGCTCTTGTCAATAGAGGTCATACATGGGTTATATCAAGATGGTTGACACGTCTTCACCTCCTCCCACTATCCAGAAGTTAAACCAAAATATCCACGATATGAATGTTGCTACATTGTACTGATGACATCATTCGGAGCCTGGGAAATAGCAATGGGATGGACAAGGGGGTGCCGATACATGTGCTGGACGAATAGCAAGTCAGTCTCAGCTGTCTATCCTGAAGTTCCTCCCTGATTTTTAAAGAATCAAATAATGCAAGATGGCAGCGTTCGTATCTGGGATATTTTGGCTTCATTTTTGGATAGTGGGAGTGAGTGGGGACGTTGCGCCCATCTTTATTTACATTTTACAATTGCTGCATGTGAGAGATTGTGATGAACACTTTCCATTGTTCCTGATGTTTTGTAGATAATATCATCACCAGATTAATCACTAACCAATACAAGCAACGAGCTGCTGCCCTAAGGAGGATAGTCAGTCACGGCTCTTGCAGAAACCTTATACATTATAAAGTGTCCGCTTCATTTTTGCACATGATCATTACTCTTGTGCACATAAGGACTGCATGCAGGAGGATGATACATGGCTAAGTGTGTTTTTCAGGCATAGATGTATCTCTGCTCTCTCAGCCATAAGCACGTAACTGGGTCACATGTGCTGAGCAGAGGCAGGAGATGCCTCGGGACTTACGGGTCTGTTTCCTATAGCTTTAATTGATTTTAACCAACACACACGTGTCTATAGGCTTTGTGTCTGGGGTTATAGATAGGTAGTGATGAAGATGAAAATAACGAAGAGGTAAATTGAGTGATGGGTCTGCTCTCACCAGATGAAGGGACTTGTTTGGCCACTAGAGGCTGACGTGGTTGAGCAGCACATTTGTTATTGACACATGGGTATCATGGCCCTTACCAAACAGCAGAGGTTTCAAACTCAGGGTCCGCATTTCGTGCACTTTGCCTGGCACCAGTGACACAGGCTGGACATGTCCCACCTGAGAGAGAAACCACAAAAGTGACTTTGTGTGTGTGGGGGTGTCAGATGAAATTTTGGTAATGATGCATCCTCCCATCACTCACCCTAATCCCCTCGATCCTAGTGAGGGACACATCACGCAGGAACTCAGATTTTGATGGCGGACGTTGGGACTCGGTGCGTGGCTGCTCCTGCGGCTGCTGCTGGTGCGGCTGCTGCTGCTGCTGGTGGCGATGGTCGCTGCTGGGGGCGTCGCGACTCGGGCTCGCGTCGTCCTGCCCGCTGATGTAGTGCACGTAAAACAGCAGTGCGATGACGTTAATGATGTAAACGTGGAAAAACACCATCACCACCACGAAGTAGGAGCGGGAGCACACGCTGCTCTTGCTGCATTGGAGGCGCTCGCTCGGCGGCCGGAGATGCGGCGGCAAGGTCGCGCTCCCGGACGCAGTGGTGTCCTCCGAGTCTGAGGTTTCCTGGTCGTCGGTCATTGGAAGAAAGGAGTCGGTGCTTCCTCAAAGTCCATGTAATCAATCCCAAAACGACTGAATGAAACGCTGGATGCTCCAAAGCGACAGATCAAGTTTGATTTAAAAACAAAAAGATAATCCTCGAGGAGCGCTCAGGCCAGTGCCAGTCTTTGAGACGTCGTTACGCACAGAGAAAAAGAGCGCAGGTTGCTCATAATTCAAAAAATCTGCTCGTTGAAACTAAGAAGTCGTCCCTGACCCGGACTCGTCTGGATGGGATGAATCTCTTCTCGCATCGGCGCGGCAGACACTGGCCGGTGTCAGTGTTGTTTACACTGCAGCACCAGCAGCCAGCAGCAAAGCGCACTGCGCATCCGCGAGCGCAGCGCAGCGGCTCCTCTCACAAAACCGCTCCGTAAAGCCGAGGGGAAGTCATCATCCTTCAAAATGAGCGATGCATGTGTGACCGTGACCAAACAAAACCGATCGTGACCCTATATTCTCTAGTTTGAACGCCACCGAAGGAGCTGGATCTCCCCCCACCTTCGACAGCAACAGTCTGCCCAGCGTGCAATGCTGACCCCTGGTGACCCAAAGCAAAAACACAGTCCTGGTGTAACACTGAGCAGTGCAGTCCTCTTCTATCTGTTGGTATTGAATGCACTGATCTGTCTGATAAATCTAATACCTCAATTTAAGTCTAATCTTTATGTGGCCTCACATGTTTCATTTTGATGGCAATAGGTGGACACTTTTTAGGGCTATTGCTCTTTTTGAACATCTTCTACATCAATTACCATTTTTTTCCCAATATATATTATCAAACATGAAACAGCTTTTCATTCATTCAATGCACATCACACTGATATCCCAGCTTTCATGAAACAATGAATGAGTTTTTCCCTGTATCGAATTTTTTAGACTAAATTTGTATTCTGTAAAAAGTACAAAATAAATAAAAAATACAAACATTAGAACATTTAATGCTCTGTTATAATCTCTCTACTTTGTTTTGGAAGGATATTTACAATTTGATATTAAATAATAACTGGTTTGGCCAGCTTTAACCTTTAGTAACATTACATTTGGTTTCAAATGGAGAGCATGAGTGTCATTCATTTAAAAAAAATGTAAGTGACAAATCCCTTTAAGTTGTCTCACTTATGAATTTTTTAAAGAATTGTCATTTTATGTAGAGCTTTTGAAACTGATAACACCGTGAAATTCCTACTGTTATACTTCAGCATCATCACTTAGTTTCCAGACGGAAGATACATTAGATTTAATTCACATTTTAATTGTATTTACTTACTTTTTTTATGAATTCGACTCTTTAAATTTTTGTGGTTTTGCATTTTTAGGTTATTTTTCATTAAATTGACGCAGTCTTACATTGTTATACATTTGTAATTGTAAATGTTTTGAATTGAAAAAAACAAAAACGTGATGCACCGCCCTCTGAAGAAGCTGAAGGCTGGACTAGTCGACTTTGGACCGCCTGCTTAAAAAAAGGTGGATTAACTGAAGTCTCCTCCGTTTAATTCACCCGGAAACCAGAAGAAAGTCTCAGAAGAATGGCTGGAAATGTGAGGAGGTTTTATGAGCTGACCGCCAAGCTGCTGTCTGGAGAAGCCTTCAGTTTCGCGGCCCTGAAGGGGAAAGTTGTTCTCGTTGAAAATGTGGCGTCTCTCTGAGGAACAACAGCCAGGGACTTCACTCAGATGAACGAGCTGCACTCTCGGTACTCCTCCGAGGGACTCGTTGTTCTGGGTGTTCCCTGCAATCAGTTTGGACATCAGGCAAGTCATGTGGCCCCTTGTGAGGGTATTATTCAGATGTATATAATCCTATTTACTTACAATGTTTATGACTCCAAGGCCTTTGTGCTTCTCAGCATCAGACTATCGAGCGAAAGCTAATACTGTTCATGAATGTTGAAGTACAAGCTTGGTTTTGAAAGAAGTATTTACATCCATCCTCAAGTAAAAAGAAAAAATATCACAAAATACACCATTGCAATGAAATGTCTGATTTGTCACTACATGTATTCTTTTTTATTATTGTAGTGTTATTATCATCCACACAATGTTGGCTACTTAAGAGCATTATGTGTTAAGGATTGATATGCATTAGAGTGGCTCATATCAGTGTTGTTGTGGCAAATGTGTTATGGGTAAAGTAGCACTTTACTGTTGTATTTGGTAGACGTGGAGCTAATGATAAAAACTCAATATATTCTAGTATAGTATTATATTCTTGCGCCTTTGTATGTTATAATTTTGTAATAGTTATTGCACTCAGAAGTCTAATTGTGTAAAATACAGTTATTGTCTGATGTGAAGTACATAAAAATAAACTATACTCTAAGGAAAGCAAAAGTTATTCAAAGTTGAGTACGACACTGGCTTCATTTTTTTCATTTGAATAAAATCATCTAGAAGCTCATCGTCAAAATGTCCATCGTCTCTTCATTGATTTTTATTGTTTTTACAACAGGAGAACTGCAAGAATGAAGAAATCCTAAACTGTCTAAAGTATATCCGTCCTGGAAATGGCTTTGAACCAAAGTTCCAGCTCCTCGAGAAGGTGGATGTGAATGGAAAGGATGCGCACCCCTTGTTTGACTACCTGAAGAGCAGCCTGCCATTTCCCAGTGATGATACAATGGCTCTCATGAGTGATCCAAAGTTCATCATCTGGAGTCCGGTGTGTAGAAACGATGTTTCCTGGAACTTTGAGAAGTTCCTGGTCGGCCCAGATGGAGAGCCCTACAAGCGCTACAGCAGAAACTTCCTCACCATCGATATCGAGGCAGATATTAAAGAGCTGCTCCGGAGGGTCAAGTAGATAAACCCTCTATTCAAAATGTGATATGAGTATTTCCAGTGCAGTACACTGTGGTTGTTAAGCCTGTTTACTTAATGAAGAAACTCCTTTAAGCCTTTTTGTGAGGGGAGTTTCTGATGCAGATGTAAAAGCCTGACTCACCCAGTGTGTATAACTCATATCATCATTTTCCGTATTGCTTGACAAAATAAACATTTCCTGTAATAGAAGCTGCTGTCGTCATGTCTGTTCACTGAATACAAACAACTGAATTGGCAACCGTCATTTCAGAGAAGTCAACCAGGGTAACTTTGACATTTAGAACAGACCTGGTGAGTGTTAAACATGAATTTCCACCTCCGGAAGATGTATTTATATGTACATAAGTATAACAAGTGACTTAACTTTGCAACTATGAGGTCTTTCTATCCTAAAAAGATAAACTACGGGATGCTGCCAATAATGCCTTCTGCTGGCTTGGGTTACGAGCATAGATTATTTAACGTAAATTAATGCTTAGGTGTTGCGTGACTTCTACTGTTATTAGGGCAATACGCAATCTATATAATTGAAAATTAGCTTGTGCTTTATTCTAACACTACATGAGGCTATCTATTTAAACATGTACGGTTGTCTTGCCTGTACCATACAATATTTTGAATTTTAACTTTCCATTTTAAAAGAGGAACAGGAGTTTTAACAGCTTTTTTGTTTGATGATTTGGAAATAAGATTCACATATTGTAAAACGTCTTTCAGGAAAAACAAAAACAGTGTCCTTTATTGGTATATTTGCATTTATACATGATATTTTCTTTCCCAAAAACAATATTAAACGTGTGACGAAATGAATACATATCTTATTTTTTCTATATTCTCGCTTTCTGCTCTTGAGACACACACACTCGTCTGGTCTGCGCCTTCCTGCCTGGACGTGCGCAGCCATCTAGCCCGGAATGAACGCTACGCCGTATCGCGACTCGTCCAACATGGCCGGCCAGGAGGATCCAGTGCAGAGAGAGATTCACCAGGACTGGGCCAACCGAGAGTACATAGAAGTGATCACGAGCAGTATCAAAAAAATCGCCGACTTTCTGAATTCCTTCGGTGAGCTCCCGGTGACCGGCTCCGCTGAATACACGCATAGTTCCGTGTGTGAATTTGTGTAGCAGGCTAGCTGCCGGAGCTAGCCGTCCTGCTGTGGCTAGCACTGGTGTTGATGTTTTTAAATGGCCACTCCCAGCTAGCAGTTAGCTCTATCGCTATCTGCGGGCTTGTTGTGGTTTTTATCGTACATATACTCCGACCGTTTGGTGTTGAGGTGCATTATACTTTGATTGAAGTTATATAAGCTGCCTACCAGACGGCAAAGTCGAGTCAAACGGCTTCTACGGTCGAGTGATGTGAAAGCTAACGCCAGTCTTAGCCACTGCTAACGCTAGCCTCTGCTGTCAAATGTGTTTATACCAGCAGCTGGAGAGTCACTCATGCCAGTAACCAGCCGTGATTTTGTTTCTGGTTACTGACAGTGCAGACATGCTGCTCCACGAATATGTCATAACTGATAATAAATGCAACTTTGGTTCCATCAGATATGTCGTGTCGATCCCGTCTGGCCACTCTCAATGAGAAGCTCACAGCGCTCGAGCGGCGGATTGAATACATTGAGGCGAGAGTAAGTGTCCTGCATTGGAATTTGAACAATCTTATGGCTTGTTTTGATTTGAACTTGATTGATATCAAATTGATTTAACCCCATTTAAATGTGTGTCTCCATTCCAGGTGACAAAAGGAGAGACTTTGACCTAGACCTCATCATGGAAACCCATAACATCCTGGAGCTACCTGCCCCCCCATCCCATGTCACCCTACACCTTCACCCTGAGTCTTTGGATTAAGTGACATGGATTCCACCTCCTTTTCTTGGGCCACGTGGACCATTTTTTATATTAAATGGCTTGAATTTTGTGTTGTTTTGATCTCATGAGGCATTTGTATAGAAGATATGTGTCAGTCTTTGGCGTCAGCAATTCAAACATTGATCTGTGTTACAAAGTGAAAAATAACTCGCATTAGAATTGGTTTTAAAAACATCATGGAGCTCCGTTATGGATCTGGTATCAGCACAATTTGTTGACCTTCTGTGTTGTAAACACTGTCCCCATTAACACATTAGAGATTTATGTAAGAAGAACATTCTTGTGTGCCATGTTAAACAAGTTACTGTGGCGTCGTCTTTATTAAGGAACCATGCTTGTACAGTAAAATGTTTGGTGATGTTTTGGGATTTAAATACTGTAATAAATGCTAAACAAAAACTGTTCTCCCCAATGCAACAAATCTTTATTATATTCTACGTAAGTGGTGATACATACTATGAAATATGTTTGTTGACTCTAGTTATCAGTCGTGCTCAGTACACTCAACAAAACAAAGTTAAAGGAGAACAGACATACAGCTAAATAATAAGGAAAGATAAACAGGTGCAATATCTTAAAAACAAGCAAGAGCTGGTTATCAAACATGCTCTATTTTACACAGGGTTATACATTGTGCACAGACTTCAACTATTTTTTTAAACATTGCACAATATTTATCTAACCATGTAATATTGTAAGTAATGCATTAATTTGCAAGACTTAATGGAGGATTAATTTACTGTGGAATCATCACAGCCTTTCATACCTGTAGGAGCTATTACATTAGTTTTAATATATTGTGATTAATATTATTTACTATTTTTGGAAGCTTTATTTTTAGACACTAGGGGGCACTACACGCTAGACCAGGTAGGACTCACATTAAAGGTAGCAGGTGTGTTAATGAGGGGGAGCACCAGGTAGGGAGATGTTTTTATTTTTTAACCAGAAAATGAGGAGAAGCACATGTTCATCTTTGTGTTTGAACTGCCAAAATAAATCTACCCAACTGTGAATTCAGCGTGGACAATTGACTTCTTTAATTGCCTGAGTACAACCCAACTAGACTGGTGCCTCAGTGTCCTTTTGCCAGGACTTCAGGGTTAAAGTGAGCGGAAGTATCTGGAGTCATGATCCGGCATCATCGTTTAATAACAAAATATATGTGATTATCAGTTAATGTGTAGAGTAAAAGAGACTAACACACAGACACACACAAACCTAGTGTAAAAGGGCCAAAATGGCCACTAAATCAGAAATGGCCTACTGGCTGTTGAGTTTATCAAATTGGTGGCAGGATTTTTTTCCCGTCCGGTCATAATACACATGTGTACCGAATTTCGTGAAGATCGGTTAAACCAGACAGAATTGCTGCGTTTTAGGCTGCGCTGTTGAACAATTTAGCCACAACTATTTCCAATTACTCCAGAAAACGTTAATTTGGTACATGACAAACATTTCGTTCATCTTCTGCGGTTCTAGTCTGCTCTTCTCTACATTCTCCTTTGGCCTCAGTCCTGCAAGGTGCAACAGAAAATGTGTCAGCTGCTGGTTATTCATCTCGTGTGCCATTATGGCCTTTTCCTCGTTTTACTGCACTGTTGAGTTTAGTTGTTCAGGTGATTACACTGAATACGTAAACCATTTGATACACAAGCTATGCAAACCCATGTTATTTCATGCATGGCTGGGTGTTTCCTTCTTATATTCTTTGATAGCTTATTGTTCCTGCTTTATTAAGGAGCTTTTGATGAGTCGTCTATGTCATCAAAGTGGCCGTCTTAATTTAGAAGAGCTGGATTCAAAGATACATCCACTACGCTTGATCCTGTGAAGAACATAGTTCTAAGTCCTCAGCATCGGATATTTCAGACTCAGAATCAAGACCAAGAATTACCTACTCATTTTCCTCATCATGTTTTTCAAACAGCATCTTTCTGAACATGTCAATCGTAAGTCTGAAATGATTGCAACCAGCCATACTAACACTCTGGATAAAGAAAATAAAAAGCGTATTTTCAAATGCATCAGTCAGTCTATTTAGTATATGTTGATCTAGCTATGGTTAGCTTAGCTAGCCAGAAAAAAAATTCCCGTCCATGTTCGCCCTCCCCTGCAGCTAGATCATTCAGCGTGGACAATGGACTTCTTTAATTGTCTGAGTACCACCCAACTAGTCTGGTGCCTCAGTGGTTTTTTTGTTCAGTTTATTTTTGACTGAAACATCTTTTGTACAATTTTGGCCACCACAATACCACTTTAATATGCTCCATATCTAACAAAAAGGAGGAGAGGATGTCATATTTACACATTAGTTTGTAGAGGCGTGGCAGATAATTCCATTTTGTAGCTCTGCAAATTATTGAAAAGGTAGAATTCCAGTTTTCACATCATTTGAAATAGATGTAAGTGTATAGTATAAGCAGGTTACATTAATATACCCATTGGCAATTTTATCATTTTGTTGATTAAACATCTGTATTTGTCGAATGAAATTCAGGCAACCATTTAAAGGTAGCACATGAATAAGTTAAACCCCATAGTTAAAACAAAAAATGACATGTAATGTACTGAATTACACGAATCCCAGTACAACCATGGCAAGATACATGACGATGTGCACAGTAAAATGGCGGATTGTGGATTTATTTGCCCTCAGTTTGGAATGTCAGGACCATCTAGTAATCGAGTAACATGATGTCGTTCTGTAACGGTGGCAGACAGCAGTAATAATATGTGAACCAAAAAAGCCATCTTTGTATAATGTATCCTAATATTACTGGTAATGTCTACATTAAATGCAAAATTTCACTTCCTGCCCGCGAGACAAACTCGGGATAGAAAATTTCCCACGATGCACCGGGTTATGCAGCAATGCATGTTGGGACGAAGAAGGGTCTGTTTTAGTGTTGTCGAAAGTCCTTGAGCGTGAGATGAATTCCACTATCCCTAAATCTTCCAGTATCGTTTTGAAACATTCAAATTGAACAACAACACTGTGAACAACCGACACCGGTGAGTGACTGCGCGTTCACTTCAGAAACAGACACATTTTGCCGCTTATCGTTTGCGCCATGGTTTTGGCGTCTTTTTGCCGAGGTTAGACCGTGTCCATGTTTGTACAACTGGCCCGTCGTGCGCATTATAACTAGATGGTTCGACTTTCAGGGGTTTGTATTGTGTGTTTGAGGTTGTAACTGTTAAAACATGATATTTGTATGATTGTAAACGGCACTATTTATTTCCAAAGGTCGTGTGATAGCTGAAGCTGAGTGGAAAATGGGAGCCGATAAAAGGTGAGTAGCTGCTCCAGCGCCTGTCGCCATGCTAGGTGTGGTTAGCCACAATAACAGCTCCACTACCCGTCTTGCGATTGATACAAAATGTCTGTATTCTTAATAATCGGAAACCAATTAAGGTCCAGTTAAATTTTGTATTACAGGAATGGTTAAACGGCGAATATGCTAATCATGTAGGATCCTACAGAAAATATAATTTAATTTCCAACCTGTTACTAATGATTGCAGTTATCCTTCTTGTCGATGATTTTACGTTTTCTGATAAAGTAAATTGAATCCATCACATTCAAAGAAGTGCTGACGCCTGATGGGACATTTCTTATGATAGTGGCCACCTCTATCTTGGAAGCACATTTCCAGACATTAGTATCATATTTGAAAAGTTGAAATACTAAAAGTTACAATAAAACTGTAAATCAGTGACTTCTTTGGAGCTCAGTCAGAAGAATCAATATCGTCTGACTTTGCCATCTTGTATGAATTCTGGAAATATTTTGGTGACAGTTAACAAGCAGTAAAAATGTCTAAGATGCCTTTTATCCCCTTATGCATTACAAAAACCAGTTAATACAAATATTTGAGACAGGTTTATTTATGTGCAATGTTAATCAAGTTTGGTGCAGTTGAGCTTGACGACGTAGTAGTATTTTCTTTGATCACTTAAAAAAAAATACAATGTTGGGCTGATGTTTTACTTTTCCATTTTATGCTGTCCCTAATAGGATTGGTCGGACAGAACGTAGCGGTAGATATGGCAATGACCCGCCCCGCGATGAATCCGAATGGCGCGATAGAAGAGAGAGGGATCCCGAGCGTGATCACAACATGCGCCGCTGGGGGGAAGAGAGACGGAATGATCGTTATGAGGGTGCAGACCGTCGACCATCGAGAGACAGTCCAGAGGTAGTTATTTTAATATGTCCTGACTATAAAATCTACCAATGATGTTTTGTTCTTTGAGGACATTATTATGTAACTGATGCATTGATTTGATTTGTTTTAAAGCAAAGAGACCGTAAACGACGCAACAGTGATAGATCAGAAGATGGTTATCACTCAGATGGGGACTACCCAGAGCAGGATTACAGAAGGGAGCCTGGGGATGAGAGGAAGAGCAAGACAATCATGCTCTGGGGTCTGTCTCCTCATGTCACTGAGGATGATGTAAGTGTTAACTCGTTTTGTGCCTAATTTTGTTGTATGTGTGCAAACAATTCACTCTGTTAGCTGCCAGATGACATTGTAAATGGGACAGGATCAGTATAAAAACGTGAAAGTCCAATCTTTGTGTTATTTAGATTCGTTTTGCCATTGACCAGCTGGAGGGACCCCAGCCAGTGGATGTCAGGCTGATGAAGAAAAAAACAGGTGAGAACCAGATGTAGAAGACGGACCCCAACCTCCCTCCCCCAGTCTTTGACCATAGGGCCAAGCTGCTTCTATTCAGACCCATTTTCCTATAGCAACTAAGAGAATTTGATCAAATTACGTAACAGACTTTTCATTTCAGTTAATTGCGGATCTTTTCCCAGGTAAGTAACAGAAGCAATGATAGTTGTGAAAAAGTCAGTTGGTAGACACACACTTTGATGAGTGTCTTTCAAATAGTGATATTCAACAGGATTTCTTGCTATGGTAAAACTCCTAAGGAGTGGCCCTTTGTGTACAAAAAGGGCCCTGGGTTCTGAAGCAGTTTGTGGAAGACTTTGAATAATATTCCCATGGACTCTTAACTAACACGCCTCCCGTCTATATTTGAATGCTGTCTCTAGGTATAAGCCGTGGTTTCGCCTTCGTGGACTTTTATCACTTGCAAGATGCTACCCGATGGATGGAGACCAATCAGGTTGCTTCCCAATCGCCAAGTCTAGTTTTAATCTTGGGGATCTTGAAAAATAACCCAAAAAGCAACCAAAGTGTATAAAATAAGTAGTGTGGAAACTATTGATCTTTTTGAGAAAAAATGGATTGTTTGATACAGAGAAAAAAAATGTGTATACTAATATAGAAGGTTAAACAAAATACATTTTTTTAAGAATATTGACTAGTTAATATAATTTCAGTAGCATCAGAGTTGCAGATTTTACTCAGATTGAGGTCATCTCCTTAAGGAATTTGCATTTAAGATAAAGAGCACCATTTCCTTGCTGATAGAGCCCTCTCAGTAGATGTTTTTGATTTTTTTTTTTTTTTTTTAGCAAAGTCACTCTCTTCCTTTACATTTCTGTGGGAAGCCTATACATGCCATACACGTCTGTTAGGGTCACATTGTACACTCTGCTCCAGCTTAGTCTGGGCACACGGGTCCCAAACACCTAAAGAACCCTCTATACACCATGCTCACATATACATCATGTGGCTGTCTTTAACACAAGCCTATCTGATGGGGTCCCTCTTCCCCTTCTCTCCCTTCCGACACTTTTTGCTCTTTTGATGAGATGAATTCTCACCACGAGCACTTGGTTGATATTTGTCCTCCTCTTTCAGAAACGTCTGACCATCCAAGGCAAAAGTGTGGACATGCACTACAGTCATCCCAGGAACAAGTATGAAGACTGGCTCTGCAACACTGTAAGTCTTTAGTTTCACGGTCACATCCTCCTAACAACATTGCTACAAACCACTACACAAACACTATTAGGTCTTTAAATTACAATTGTTAGTTGTGTCAGCTTACTTTTTTGGTTACACTTACATTTGGATGAGCGGTAAGTATGGTATGCTGCACCAATATAGACTGGCTGCTCTCTGAGGCAGCACTGTGAAGGGCTTTAGTAGGTGTATAATAAAAATGATGTGAACGGTTACTTGCAGTGTGGCCTGTACAATTTCCGGAGGAGGCTGAAGTGCTTCAGGTGTGGAGCAGCCAAAGCTGGTAAGTAGTTAATCATAAAGAGGCCACTGACGGGCTGAGGCCGCAGTGCCGGGATGCAACGCAAAGCTTGTGTTCTTGGAGTTGCAAAGGCCTAGCAAACCAAGGGATTGTTTAGTGTTGAAATTGTCAGATGTAGGCAAAGTGCATAGATTGGGAAAGAAGCATGCATTTTTCCTTTCTACATGACAGTAACACAAAATGGGGGGAAAAACTCATAATATGGAATTGATGAGTTACTGTAAACATTTTAGTTTTCACTTATCACTTTATATCTCATATCCAATTCTTTAATTCCACTGCTCTGAAGTTGATGTTAATGCACCTCTTATTTCTGTCGTTCTCTCAACAGAAAGTGAAAACAGCGGTAATACCGGAGTCTCTGAAACTCAATCCAGTGGCGATTTCTATGGCGACAGTAAGAGATAGCTATTTAACATATGTTATGTTGCACTTTCTGTTAGAAGTAAATTGTTGTTAAATATACACTTTTGTTCTGTACAGCTATCATCCTGAGAAATATTTCTGCCATCACAACTGTGGAAGCCATCATGACGGCCATTGCACCATATGCTAATCTTTCATCGAACAATATTCGCCTCATCAAGGACAAGCAGACGGGCCAGAACAGAGGCTTTGCCTTTGTACAACTTTCCTCTCCACTGGTAAAGTGTTCTTTATAAGTGACCATTGTCACAATGTACTCTTACATTTTCAATTTTCTTCTGTAACAACTGACCAATTTGCAGTGGTTTCCAAACTTACCACCACATTAATCTCCATGTAACTTACAATTTGCTATCACGTCTTTTCGCAGGAGGCTTCTCAACTGCTAACCATCTTACAGGGACTGCAGCCTACTTTAAAACTGGATGGAAAAACAATTGGGGTTGATTATGCCAAGAGTGCTAGAAAGTGAGTATACCAATAGTTTTATGTAAAAAGATCTTTCATCTGTTATTGAAATAGCTTGTTTTATATTAGAATAAAGGGAGAGATTAATTCACACAAAACATTTGTTTTTAGTTTTCTGACACTATTTTTAATTTCTGTCTTAGGGATCTTTTACTACCTGATGGGAATCGTGTCAGTGCCTTTTCTGTGGCCAGCACCGCCATCGCTGCAGCCCAGTGGTCCTCAAGCCAGGTAGACCTGAGTTTTCAGCCTCGGGTCTGGTACAGTCATCTCCTAGTGTTAATGTCATAGAATCATAATGCTCAATTTATTTTCTGCCACAGCAGAGCCAAGAGGGGATGTCTGAGTACAGCTACTTGCAAGAAGGCTACACTCCAATGTCACAGGTTAGTAGAAGAAAAAAGATTGAACTTGTTTGAGTAGATAATTTGTTCTTTATTGGTGCATATATTAAAATGAACATTATAGCACTGATAAGTAATGAGACACAAGGTTGTACCTGTACTAATTAAATAGACACCTCTATTGCTTGAAAACGAATAATTGTATTTCAAATATCTTTTTGTAATAGGAGTACCAGACGTATTACCAGCAAGCAGCAGGAGCCAGCACCTCACAGGGAAATGGAATTCTAGGAGGTATGAAATGCACAGTTAGTATATAGTAGGGTATAGTCCTCTTGTGCTTTTATTGGGGACACATAACTCAGATTACCAGTGTTTGAACTTCTAACTCTGTTATAGTAAAGTAGATAAATCTCAAGCACCGAATCCTGTCTGCTGGAATTTATATGATATGATTGTTTTTTTTCTCTGGACACTGATTTTAGGCATTTGAAAAATGATTCACACGAGCTTTGCATTTCTCATTTAGCTGCGCCAAGTGTGAAGATGCTTCCGAATGCAGCTGGAGTAGTGATCTCACAGGGTGCACAAGTCTACCAACAACACATGATCCCACACCCTGCTGTTCAGGTAACGTCCACATGTTTGTGAATTGTGTATTTACACTATAGTACAGTTTTTAAAATGCATAGTGTAACAGTCTTAAAATAACAAAATGCTTCATTGCAGGGATTGACACTTGCTCAGCAACTAGAGGGCAAACACCATACAGGACATTTCTCAGGCTTTGAAGCTGCAGCGCCTGGAGCCAGTACAATAACTAGACAGACAGCTGAAGGCAGCACTGGTATGAGGAACACTTAAAACCTGTGCGGTTTCACTGGGATCAGTGTCATGATGATAATTGATGTGCTCAATCATTCCAAGGTCATATATATATATATATATATATATATATAAAACACGCTTATTACTTAAAACTATAACCTGACCTATATGGAGTTTTAGGGGCCGATATTTGGGACTAAGAAATTGACAAAACCGATTGGCCAGTGTGTGTGTGTGTGTGTGTGTATATATATATATATATATATATATTATATTTTTTAATTTGCCAACTGATAAATGGGGAAGACTCTACTTAACTTGTGGTGTAACTCAGAAGAAGTTTTCTGTCTTGCTAATGATATTATGTTGTATAATTCACAGCTGCCCCTGATACATCCACCTATCAGTATGACGAGTCCTCTGGCTACTATTATGATCCTCAGACTGGCCTCTACTATGACCCAAACACACATGTAAGTAGTGATTAACCGCTATGTGGGACTGTGGGACTTTGTTTACTGTCATAATGGTGACAGTTTGTCAGGAATTCATCTTGATTATTTACGTATTTGTTTGCATCCTTCCAGTATTACTACAACTCTCAGACCCAGCAGTATCTGTACTGGGACAGTGAGAAGCAGACGTACTTACCTGCCCCTACTGACACAAATGCTGGACCAAATGACAATGCAGCAGGAGGCAAAGAAGGCAAAGACAAAAAGGAAAAGCCCAAA
Organism: Platichthys flesus; assembly: GCF_949316205.1. NCBI lineage: Eukaryota > Metazoa > Chordata > Actinopteri > Pleuronectiformes > Pleuronectidae > Platichthys > Platichthys flesus. Next base: position 17,942,080 of record NC_084946.1, read on the forward strand.
AGCAAGACTGCTCAGCAGGTATTATCATAAACCCACCTCAGGACATTGTTCCTTCTACTGCTTCTGCTCTGTAGCATTTCCTGAGTAGTTGAGTAGCGTATTTTAATTTCTTTAGGGTATAAATTCCTGTTCTTAATCTGCCTAATTATTTCAGATTGCTAAAGACATGGAGCGGTGGGCTAAAAGTCTCAACAAGCAGAAAGACAACTTCAGGGGCAGCTATAATCCCACTAGTCAAGAAGAGAGGAAGGAAGCCGCAGCTGCTGATGCTGGCTTCACACTGTTTGAAAAGAAGGTAATCCACTAGATTGTTATGTATGAAGACGGTCAGAGTGCAAATGTATGCCTCAGGCCCAATGCAAATGTATTGATTGTATGTATTTTTTTTAGCAGGCGGGAGGTCTAGAAAGGCTCATGCCAGAAGTGCTACGGGGCGCTGAGGAAGAGTCACCAACCAGCTCAGCCCAATCTGCCCAGTCTGCCCAATCTGCCCACTCTTCCAAGGTGAGACTCTTAGTCATTCCAAAGCCTCTAGTTCTAGTTTCATTGGAAACCTTCTGTTAATTCCATGTTATATCTGTTAACGATATTTATACTTACCTTTGTTAATCTATGATATGGTCAGTGTGGCCTTGTGGCAGCCTACAGTGGAGACAGCGATCCAGAGGAGGGCGGAGCAGAGGCTGATAGTGACGGAGTCAATGACAAGCTGACAGATTGGTCCAAGTTAGCCTGCCTGCTCTGTAGGAGACAGTTTCCTAATAAAGAGAGTCTAACTCGTCATCAGCAACTCTCTGACCTCCACAAGGTAACACCATGCATTTCCTCGTCAGACCTGAAATGGGAGAAACAAGTGTCAAGTCAGGAAAACCACGAGATACTCATCTTTTTTTAACTTGTTCTTTCTAGAAAAACTTGGAGGTTCACCACAGATCTAAAATGACGGAAGCGGAGCTGGAAGAGCTGGAGAGGAAAGAGTCTGAGGTTTGTCTCCATATGGATTCATCCAGCTTTTAGAGAGCAACTTTGTTCTTCTTTCCAAGTGAAAACAATCCGTGATTCACAATGTTCTTATTATTTTTGTGAATAGCTGAAGTACAGAGACCGAGCAGCTGAGAGGAGAGAAAAATATGGCATTCCAGAACCACCGGCACCCAAAAAGAAGAAATTTAGCCAGCCGGCACCAGTCATGTAAGCAACTTTATAATTGTTTTAAGTACTAATACTTATTTTAAAGTTTTCAGTCCTTGGAGGGCTCAAGTTGTAATCCTTTTTATGTTTATATTGAAATAAACTAAACTCCCTTTCTCCTGTGCAGTAACTATGAGCAGCCCACGAAGGACGGTCTCAACAGTGACAACATTGGGAACAAAATGCTGCAGGCCATGGGCTGGCAGGAGGGAAGGGGACTTGGTCGCAACCAACAGGGCATCACTGCGCCAATTGAGGTATTCACAACAATGACCTGGTTGTGCCTGTAGTGTACCCAGTACCCATCATCCCCAAGTACTGAAGTTTTTTGTTTCCCTTCTCAGGCACAGTTGAGAACGAAAGGAGCCGGGCTCGGCACCAAAGGCACCAACTACACCCTCTCTGCTTCTGACACTTATAAAGACGCAGTCCGCAAAGCCATGTTTGCTCGTTTCACTGAGTTGGAATGAGTTGTTTTTCCCAAACTTTTCATATCGCCATGGCCTGCAGATGATTTGCCTATTCCTGAACTTGAGCTCCACCATTTCTGCATTAACAAGGACAACACAAATGGCACAGAAGCTGAAGAGATGATCTCCTTGAATGATTTAACTCCTTATATGATCATGCCTCTTAATGTCAAGATCCAAGCAATAGAAACTCTCTAATTTAGACATATCGAGAAAGTGAATCACATAATTTATAAGTTGTATATATGCACAGTAAGTTCACATCCCTAGATTAGAGTTTTTTTTGCATTTCCTCTGTTAAGGCCTTTTTTCTCTCAGCATGTTAAAGAAATTGTACAGTTTATACAAAATCTTCTGTTTGTAAATAAAATAAATTCCATAAGAGATTACCTTCTGGTGTGGATTATATTTATATCATACACTATATGAATTATAAAAAAGCTGTTCTCAATGATTGCATATGTTACTTTATAGATGCGCCAGAAAATGTGGACCCTCAGTTGATAAAATGCTCATTTTGAAAATGCAAAGGGGATATTATAGGTACTTTCACTCTGTGAGGGATTTGTATTAATTAAATACCCTGAAGGTTAAAACCTGTGTTTCTAAGTGGAAAAAGATTGAGCAAAAGACTTCGAAAGGTAACGATCTCCTCAAACAAAAGATACAGAAGAGCAACACAAACCACCTGTTGAAAATTAGTGTGCTATAATAACACCATCGGTTTTTCTATCACTTGTAACACTACTAAAGTACATAAGATTAAAAAAAAGAGAACAGATGATGGTGAATAAGATACATATCATTACCGCACATTGAAATAAAACTGACAGCAGCTCTGCAAAGGTGGGTTTTGAAAGGTATGATAGTTTAGTTGTCACATTTTTTGGGAGAAAAGACTCAAGAGGGAGGGGGGGTATATGTAAAAGGCTCTTTGGCCTCAGGACTGTTTAAATACGGAGTCTTAGTTAGTAAAAGATCACTGTTATTTCAGATTGAAACTGCAACCTTAAACTATATTCAGAGTCCATGTTTAAACACACATGCTTCTCTAGTGTATCTGTTGTTTTGAAGAGATCATTGCCCCCTGGGTTCAAGGACCTTTATCTCTTTGTTCATGAAGAGGAAGAAGAGGATTTGAAGCATCCTGTAAATGGAGAACGAAGGCTGTTATTTATGAGATACTCTGTTTCCATTGTCAGACTATGAAGTCAACACTTGTCTTGAAGTCTTGGCCTGTGAGTTATGTAATAAATGATAAATAATATTGTTTCTTGATTCAAAGAGGTGGTTAGTTTGCATGTCTCTGTGCTGGAAGTCCTTATATAAACACAATGAAACATAATACAGTCCCATGGGTTCAGTTCATGGACTTGAAGGTCGTCTGATGTTTCCACTTCTCAGGGAGGAATGTTCTGAACTGCACGTCCACCTCTTGTTACATTGATATAGTGCAGCAATACACCTTGATTCCTGTGGTCATAGATTGGATATCCGCTGTTTTATAACCCCATGCTTTCTCTGAAATATCAAAAAATATCACATCCATCTGCAGCTTGAGTAAGATGAGCTGGATCCCACTCTTTATGAATGGGCTTACATAACTCTTCATAATAAAATTATGAAAGTGATCATTAACTTGACAATGTTCTGTTCAGCGGATTTGGACCAATGTGTGCATAGGATCAGTATCCAGCTTGCAGTCGTCAGGATAATCACTATTTTAAACTTTTTAAACTTTGTGTCCACTAACTGTATCACACATTTTGTTAAGTTAATATAATATTTAGATTTTGTTCATTTGTAGCAGGGGCTGTACTTACAATGATTTGAAGTTAATTCGTTTGAAATTTCAGACTTAAGAGCTGTTAAAAAGGAACTGTTTAAACTTTGAATGAAGAGTTGAGTGAATGAATTGCCTGGAGTTTACTCAACTCATTATATTAAATTATTGACACCAGTGTTGTGCAAGTTCACACCTCTCATGAACTAGTTCAAAATTCAGTTCATACAAGTAGACATGAATAGTTAACGTTCATAGTTCACCATTTAAATTCTGAACAAGTTAATAGTTCAGTTCTTTTCATAGTTTTAAGGTGGAAACTGAGAATGAAAGACTTGTTAAAGAAAACCTTATCCATCACTACCCCTTGCCTTTACTGTTGGAATATTTATCACAGTGTGTAAAAATCCCTCAGATAATAATAAGGTGCACCGGATCTCGGATGTAGTTGCTGAGTCTGCGTCTCTACTTTCTCTTGCCATCTGTATATGAGCCCGAGAGCTGTTGTGTCGCAGGTGTGGCCTGCCCCTTTAAGGAAAGTTTGTAGTGTGTGACGTAGTGCACCTGGGTATTGTGGGAAAATACGCTAAAAGCATGTTTATAAGGAGAAGTGACCGACCACCTAGAAGGGATGCGAGTGTTGTACCTGCTGTATATCCGAGAAATGAAGTGGCCTCATTCCAAGTAAACAAACATCTCCTCCTCCTTCTTCACGTAGCGGTCCAGCCGGCTGGTTACGGCTAGACAGCGAGCCAAGATAACCAGTGACAGGGGCGGCTCCTGGTACAGGCGACATAGGAGACGTGACACATGCAATGTAAAACAAGACATTAACGTCACACCATCATCCTCTAACCCCGGGACGCACCGGAGGTAGAAGCGCTGCGAAAAGTGGTCCGCCTCCTTTCCTAGGCCATGTTAAATACTTGGGCTGTTCTTCCCGGCAGCGTAGTGCCGGGAAGAACCAGGAAGCACCGCGACCACACACACAGGCACATTATCTCCTGTGGGGGGTTGGGTGGCGGCTGCAGGCTTGCGTAGGTCAGTCACCTTTGAAGACCAGCATCATTTACCCCTGAACCAGCGCAGAGAAATAATGATGATGAAATGTAATATAAATTAAAATATAAAATTAAATATAAAAAATGTAATCAAATGAAATATACATTTTTTTAAATTATATGAAATGGGGAAAAAAAAAATACTGCGCACATTCTGCGCAATGCGTTTTTTCAGAGAAGATTCCAGATTCATTCACTATACAGCTCAACAGAGCATCGATATGGTGAAAGCATTCGATTTAGACAGCGTCTTTTCTGAGGAGAAAGTATTGAAATGTCCTGAGGGTCAGTGAACAGGTAGGGGTGTGGCACTTGACAGTTCTAGGCCAATAGCTGTAGGGTTTTGTGGGATGCCAGGCTCTCATTGGCTGATGAGTTGGCGTATCAAGGGTGAATGAGGAAGGGGAGTGAAGAATACAGTGGTGGATGATCTATGCATGGATCTAACATGCATAGAAAGCACAATCAGCCATATTGATGATATTGACTTGAAATTCCTAAAATGACTTTTCGTTCCTTTAGCTGGGTATATTTCATGTCAAGGGTATTGTACATGTTGCATGCAATGTAATGATAACATGGTGTACTGGCCCAGAATACACACTGAGTTCATTGTCAAGCTTGAACGTGGGTGTGTGCAATGTATGATTCATATCTTCAGCCTACTGTTTTTGTAACACAGCAGGTAAAGTCTGGACGAAACCTTGACCCACCACGTTTCTATGAAAGCAGAGGAAGAGAAAGAGAATCACATGGAGGTGACACACTGTTCAACAGAAATCCCAGATATGTTGGTTTTTATTGATATATGTAAAAATCCAAACAGCAAAGAACCATCTTGGGGGGGGGGGGGGGGCACAAACACAGCTCCAAATGTTGCTGTGTGTCAACGGCCCTGATGGTCTAACATGCATTTTTATCTGTGTACCATGGCCTGTTCAGTTAACCAGTCTTTACACCCAATTTGTATTAGTAGCCTATACTAGTCTTACAAACATAACAATTTAGTTTATTTTATATTACTGTTCAAATGATTTTACCTTCAGCGTCAGATCTTTAATTTTGTCTCAGTCCGTCCTGCAGACTCAAAGAGCATCAAGGTCACAGAAAGAGTGCTCTGTTTTGTGCAAGAGACGAGCACCATGTGAACAATTTAACTATTTAACTTGTTGAACCCATATCCTAAAACTTCATTAATGCAACATGGCCTCTAGAGGCCGCTAGAAGGGCTGCATAATTACTTTGGATCCAATTCTACATAATGGCTTTTTTTTAGTGTAATATTACTTTATATTGAACCCAGCACGTTCACTGTGACATTATAAGTTTCATCATCATAGCAAGATCCAGTCTAAGCTGCTAATCTTATTGCTCCACAGTGTTTTATTGTTTCAATACTTTAGTTCATAATCAAATTTTTACTGATGTATTTTGTGTTTCATGCCTCTGTGTTTTGTGTATAAGATTTGATGACCCGAAGGCAACTTTCCATATTGCTACAATGGCAGTTAAGTATTTCTATATTTTATCCTAATTCACAGCACAGTTATTTATTAGTGATATTTCAGTTGCAAATATCCTAAACTTAAACCTCTACAATGTTACAACTAACGTTATAATAAATGTGGGAAAAGTAGCCAAAAAGTTATAGAAAATAAGTCCTCAAAGAGGAAAAGACAAGAAACAGAAAAGAAGATCAAGTGAAATAAGTTTAAGCTTGCTTTGGAACTCTACAATTAAAATCAATCAGTAGTTTCATTTATTGCATGGTATTTGCCTGTGAAAAAAATTATTACACTTTTGTCAACATAACAATTATTTGTTTGTGATATTTCAGCTTTTCATCCTAAACTCAAATTTACACAATGCCATAAAAAAAAATTTGAACCAATATAGATTTATTGCTACACATTTCCTATAAAGAAAAGAAAAGAGAGAAATTTGTCACATCTGAAAGTTCAACTTCACATTTAAAAGCAATTAGTGACTTTAATTCATTGCATGGTTAGGCCACATGACCTCCTCACCCCTGAGTTAATGTTTACTAATGTCTACTTAAATGCCCACAACCCCTCAGGAACAGGCACGTGCACAGTCATTTTGTGGGGTAGTTCTCAAACCAAAAATAAGGGCACCCATCGCCAAAATTGTTTATGAAATTAAAAATAATGATAATACATAAATAAAAAACAGTAGGATATTTTCAACTTATATATTTATTTTGTTAACAAACTAACTCGAATTATCAATTTGAATAAATAAATGAATTACAGACAAAAACAGACAAAACAAGGCCATATTGAATAACCAAATAATATGTTGATGTTAGGGTTAGTGATGTGATGGGCTCTTCTGGACCAGGTAGGGTTACTGATTCTCCCTCATCTGTTTTACAAGTTGATGGCCTGATCCAAGATAAAAGAGAGCTGCTACCCTGAGCTGCTTGCTGCAGTTCCCTGTCCTTCTGCTTTTGGAGTCTCTCTTTTCTTGGCATTATGCTGCAAATTTTGTAAATGAGATAAATCAATATTGTGCATAATTATCAAGAGTGACTTAAATAATCTCTATAAAGCTGACAACACAGTACACGCAATTTTTTTTTTACTGTTTTCTGACAGAGTTGAATCATAAGCAGCATTACACTGGTAGTATACCACAATATACCTCACCAGACTGTCATGTAGCTCAACTTAAGACCTACCTTTCTTTTCAATAATTATGATTTTAAATTTAACAAAACTAGTGAACTTGTCTTATTTGTAGAACAGTAAAACTGCCTTTAAATTAGGAAATTAGAGAATAACCCAGTACTTTTCCAACCTTGTCTTTACGCCTTACAAGAATCACAGTCTGCTGTGATGTCCTGAGGCTGCCCCCTGCTGGCTGCCGGGTTCCTCTGCTGCTCTAGCTTGGTTTGTGCAGCTTGTGATTAACCAAAGATGTCCATAAAAGAAAATCTTTAATATCCTTCAAGGACAATTTGATGTACAACCAGCAATCATCAATTAATGACAGAGAGAGTAATTTGTATTCTTAAATATTATTGATGAATGAAGAAAAAATTGGGCTCCAGCAGAAGGTCACTTTTCTTATCTAGGGCAAAAGGGCCAGTGCTTGAGCACCACTAGGGGTCTATCTGTGCACGTGCCTGCTCAGGAGACTTAAGTGTGATCCACTCAACAATGATGAGTCTCTGAGTAGTGGACTATATTCTGGAACTTCTGTCATAAATGGCCTAATGCATTCATCCCACAGCCTGAACTGAGACCTCCACTGTCTCTGCTTCCCTTCTCAACTCCTGCAGGAGCAGACCTACAGCGAGGTTTGGGGGTGGGTGCAGAGGAGGAGGAGGCGGACCAATCGTGCGACCCCCACAGATGAGCTCCAGAAGGTTTTACAATGCCCAGCGTTTCTCAGAGCGCATTTTGCAGCTGCTGACTTGGAGAGCGACGGAGCCGACGTGCGTAAAACACCCGTAAATGTAGATCCAGCCACCGGGCCGAGAAGAGAAGAGAGACAGAAGATACAAGAAGGAAGAAGAGAGTCACCTTTCATCACATTGTTCCAACACTCACCGGAGGACTTAACCTGAAAGCTTCGAGAGGAGAGAGAGCATTTGGTAAGACCGAAGAAACCTATGGGGCTTGTTTCCTACTAGAAGAAAGACCACTACGCTTTGTTTACTGATATGATCCGGTTGTACTTGACGTGGTCTTTGCTTTTAGAAGTTTTGAAAGGTGGATGCTTGTGAAGTGATATTTTAAAACCTGGAGAAATTACGCCTTTTCCCCACCTCGTATGTATATAGTAGCCCAGAGGGAAATGCTGTAAACATACAGCCCCTTATGCATGTATGGCCTATATGATCACATGGTGGTGTATAGTTGGACATTGGGCTTCGATCATTAAAGGCAAAAAATCGCATGTTTGTTCATTGGCGAGTGAGCGCCAAGTCCAGATGTCACGACCATGTGCTTCAGGGAGTTAGTGACAGATAGTCGCTCATCCATTGTCCTGAACCCCGCTACAGGTCGAGTCCTTTCTCTCGTTGGGAGGATGAGCCTGGAAGTTAAAAGACAGACGCCACCGATGAACTGAACATCTGGATTAATAACGTAGTGCCGTCCAGCCAGATGTTTCCAGCTTTATATTTTATTTGGGTTTGACGAAAGTTTGTGCGTAAATGTGCCCAAGATTCAGTCCTTATGCGAGGTTTTTTTTTACCGGCAGTTCCATGCTGTTTATCGATGAACAAATCGATATTCGTACACGTTTCTCTGAAGCATGTGCGTTTTTTAAAAAGCCCCTGAATCGTGGGACCTTTCTGTACTTTTCTCAGTCTCCACCTCCAAGTGACGGTGCCGTGCAGCCACATGACACCGGGTTAACGAAGAGCCAGTTTCCTTTTCTACCTCTGGCCACCAGAAAACGTGCCCGATCACAAATTATCGTTTTCTCCTCTGAACAATGTTCAGCCGCACTGGTAACACGTCTGAATGTTCTGCGCTGACACCAGTTCAACAGCAGTAGCTATAACAACCAGTAGCAGCCTTTTAAAGCGCTTTGCTGGTGTAATTGCAGGCTACAAATAGGCCTCCCATGTGGAGGAAGTGTGGGAGGTTTCTGCTGAACATGATCTGTGCGAACTGAGCGTGTTTCATTCTGTAATTAGTATGGGCCCAACAAATATGTATTTTAAAATCACTTTTTTTTGTTACTGAATGAGTAGATTTCTTTTGTACCCTAACGGTTTTGTGCTTTTGTATTTTTCTTTGAGCAGTGAATGTTTAGGTGATTAGTTTAATGCTCCAATGCATCAAATCAAATGTCTTCCTTTGACTTAGCAGACTAGTCATTATTCCGGCTTTTCATACAAAGATGTCCTGATTGGTTGATTCCAGCCTCTTGATTATGAGGGTTTGCTGCTTCCTCTTTGTTATCTGCCATTAAACTGAAATCGCCGGTTTATTGGCTGGAACATTGATAATGATGGTGTTCATTTCTAGATAAAAAGGAAAAGAAGATAATTGTCAGATTATAAAAAGTAATCACTATTTGAAGTCCTGATATTATTAATGTGTCAACTAGGTGAAGGCTAAATCAGTTTTTACAGGTTACGGAGTTTACAGGTAACTAGCCCCTTAGAGGCTGCCTCATAGCAGGTGGTCAACATTCTCAATGATAATTCTAACAATGTTTTTTGCACATTTATTAGTTGTCTGTTGGGACTTTTCAAACATTCTCAAGTTTTTCGGAACCAGCTTCATGTGTCTTGTGAATGTGAAAGATTGGAATCATTTCCAAGAAGGTTGAGCTTATATTTTGAAAATGGTGATTTTGCCATTTCTGGCCTCGACTGGTCAGGTAAAGTTAAACAAGGCACTTTAGCCACAGTCCGAGTCAAAGTGATCCCTCGTCATCAACTGTGGCTGCACTGTTGAAAGCATGGAACTACCTGACCTGAAATATCGTATTAAAGTATCAAACATAGAAAGGGTTGGAAACTTGTAACTAACACGAGGAGGGGGGGGGGGGGGGGGGGGACAAATAGCCTGTGTAGAGAACCTTTGTGTGTATTCAAGGCGATGTGGGCCAGGGAGGGGAGGTTTGTTTCTGACTTTGCCCCCTATCTAAACACAAACACCCTACATGGGTTTTCATGCTGGGTTCATCGCAGTGGAGAGTGAGCAGATAAGCCCGACCGCGGTCAGTGACCTCGGTGAGCATGTGTGGCGATCGGAGTGGCCGTGAGTGTGAGCAGGAGCTGGACAGGTGCGCGTTGTGTGGAAGGCCAGTGTTATCAATGTGGGAGACAGCCAGCTGTGCTCCTCAGTCACTTCGGGCAGACCCGTGAATATCGGTGCTCATTTTGGCCCAAGTTTCAAATATCAAGTATCACGCCCTCCAGAGGTTATTATTATCTTTGCCAATTTGCGTCACCTAAAGCCTGTTGACATTTTGAGCACCACCACTGCTCTTCATCAGAAAGAATTGGACCCTGTGTGTGGGAGTGGGGGTGTGTGTGTGGTTTTATTAACTGTGTCAAGAGGATGTTAATCCTTGTCATGTGCTGTTGTCTGTTTATATTGATATCACTCGAAAGTCATTGTCCTTTGTTGACATTGGGTATTCAAGTGGAGCGATTCATTTAAGTACAGAATGTACTCGTTGTAGATATGAGTGAACTGATGTAATCCACCATTTCAAAATTTAAATGTTCTCCCTCCAGGCTCTTCTGATCTTAAACATTTTCTTTTCCAGTGATTTGCTTGAACAAGTTATGCTTTGTTCATCTCTTCCTATATCTTTTTTTCCTCCTGGAGAAATTAGTCCCAAATATGTTCTCTTAAAAATCTACAGAGATCTATGTGTAACTTTATGTGAACAAGAAATAAATTCCTGTAAACCTGACAGGCTCCAAACTCCAGTGTATATTGAATTTCAGCTATTAACTGTTATATAATCTGATGTAATGATCTCTCTCTTAGACTTAGACTTACACTTTAGTTTCGAACATTCAAATCTTAAGTTTTGACCCGAAAAAATCCTGGAACATGTACATGGCAGCAACAGGCAGATAGTTACTTATAGATAGTTAAAGCAGCTACAATCTACATTTGTATTTCCACAATATGAAATGATGTGAAAACCGTATGACGTATGGTGTGATTGGTGTAGTCACCTGAATCGCTGACTGCCTTCAGCTACTCAAAGCTTTATAGGGATTTTCTTCTCCATCATTTCCGCGATGATCTTTGACCACTTAAGAAACGATTTGTTATCACAATATAACGTGACCTTTTTGAGTTGATACAGCAAACTACAGCTTGTTGGGTGGCAGCTGCTTATTCACATATCTGGTAGACCCAGAGCAGTATAACCATTAATTTAGAGAAATCTTTGTGTCCTGTCAAATTTTAGTCTGTTTTCCACACTCTTTTAGCTAAATTTTTGGTCTCCACCAACTCCTGTGGTTTCTATCTGGGTTTTTCAGCGCCTTAATTTTCCACTGTCATCCTCACCAAGCTGCTGACTGTGTCTCTCCGGTGTTTTGCTGCTGCACAGGAGGCACACGTTGTTTATTATAGCCTTTTAACAGCTGCTCTGGCCAATCGATGAAATGAGGTCGATGAGAGAGAACCAAAACAATTAGCCAAAATGTGTTGCAAGGTTCCATGCAGCTGATTATCAACACAGATCCATGTGAAAACTTCTCTGTGGGGTTGTTATAATGAGTCACTTTCAGTAGGTCAGACATATTGGTGACGGCTACTTTAATGTAGCCTACTGGTGTGAATATTAATGTTTTAGAATGTAAAGCAGATGCTACAGCCTACAAACATTTCATCATGAATTATTATCTTTACGATTTTAGTTAATATTCTGCTGCTGATATTAGTATCTGATCAGATTTATTAACGGCTTGGTTGTGCTGGAAGAGGCTCATTGATATTGATAAATTACGTTCTTTCATTTTATGATTACTGGGTTCGCAAGAGACAGAATTTATTGCAGGGTTTTTGCTCAGCATTGCACAGGTTTTCCTTATTTGGTGTCCTCACACTGTCTTCAGTGATTCGGTACTTGTGAGTTGGACATAGAGCTGTTGTGTTTATGGTTGCCTGAATTCAAGGGCCAACGGATCTGTACCAGCATGATGCTGTAAACAAAAACTGGGTTGCAGTCATATCCATAACTTTCTACAATATGATTGAAACATTTGACATTTCTGATATGCATCTGTCAAGGCAAATTTCACTCCTGCCTTCATGTTGCAAATGAACTGGATTAAGATATCAGAACAGGCTTATTCGCTAGTTTGATGTTGCCTCACAAATCATCACTTTTACAGCAGCTCAGCTCAATATTCCCACCTTGTGTGAACACAGATAGTTGTGGCCGCTTGTTAAACAGCCTATTAAACTGTATCTTGGCTCAATATCTCCCTGTGAAACCGCTGCTTCCTTTTATGACCTCTTAAACTATTCAGTCAGTCTATGTGCGGAGACAACCTGCATATACATCCACATTCATTCTGCAATTATGCTTTAATAAACATTGTTTTGACTTCCTTTTATATTGGATATCATATCCTAGCACACCTTGAATTGGCAGATTTTGCATTCATATTGTATGGAGCTGCCACACAGTCTTGAGAGTTGAGTTGTCTATCAAAGCATTTTTATACAATTCGTTTTTTGGATCTACACAAAGTTCTCTGTGTGTGTTTGTTGTTATGCATCACACGACATCCACAAATTTAGCTAGCATGTAAATAGTTAAATATGTCAATACTCGTAAACCCTCGTGTAGCTGTTTACTGTCACGTTCATTAAGTTAGCACTCAGTGACTTTTTACAGTAAATGAAAAAACATTTTCATCATAATAAAATGGGTCATAAAACAAATCTAGCTAGTTAGCGGTGGGTTGCGATCCATAAATGTTGCATACTGCCATCTACTGGTGAGTGCTTGGTGTTCCTGCACTCGATAAATGTTGCTTCACACGAACAAATTGACTTACAAATGATCTACATGTTGTAAATCACAGGCACAGATAAATATTAACAGATTCAATATGACTCAGAATTTATACGTGGGTTTCGTTTTTGTACAAGTTATGCAACACAACATTTTTTCTGTGGAGTAGTTTTGTGTTTCACCACCATAGTGTTCCACTGTCCCCAGCAGGCACGTGGCTGAGGATGAGCTGGTGCTGCCAGGCGCTCTTGGCTGAACCTTGTGCCTCATACACCACCACATGGGCATCTCCTCGTGTGCATGTGCTCGCCCACTGCCCCACACTCGTCCTGTGCCTCTCCTGTTTTATATCCAACTCTCACAGCAAGAGATGGGAAGTAATCGTTGAGAGTGCAGCTACAGTTCTCCTCAGGATAAAATCCTTTTACAGCTGTTCCCTTCCCTCGCAGAAATGGAAAAAAAGAACGAACAGCTTATCATCGTCCCCTCGCCCACCTGTTCAAACATTTCAAATGTCATGTCAAGTCCAGTAACTTAGAATTGCACTTTTCACTCTTGTGCCCCTTCATGGCCGATTGGTTGCGTAACAGAACTCGCTGTGGGCTGCAGGAGAGTGCACAGGTGTAAGGTGACCCTCCCCCCCCAATGGGAGACGAGGATATGCTCATAGGGCATTTTGCCAGATTCACAGGAAGCAGTATTCTGTAACAGTAAATATAGTTCCAACAGTTTTCTGAGAACATTTCATCTCATGATGTAGAAACCGTGTGTTCCTTATCACCAGTGGATGAGCTATACTCCCATCTGTTGGGTAAAATTGCAGATGTTCTGGAAAAGAACATTTTCACAACTTGGCAGCTTTTACCGTCAAGATACCGAGTTTTTTTTAAATTTTATATTCTGATCTTGATCCGTTGAAAACCGCAGGGAACTCCCCAGGATACAGAGAGGTGAGCAAAGAGGAAGATGACAGTCAGCAATGTCAAGTGTTAACTTTATCTCTAACTTTTGCATCTCCTTCCACCCCCAAAAAACAATGAGTAAATGTCCCTTACTTTGAACCAAAAACTTTTGCATACATGGTTTTTTACAGTAATCCATTTGTACTGCTCATTCTTACCTGGTACTAATACACATCAAGCTGCATGCATACAAACTGTTATGACTATATCGGAAAATATAAATTTAATCTTTTGTGGGGTTTGGTTGACTTATAAACTATAAACCGATTTAATTTGAAATATGTGTTTTCAATTCACAGCAATCCGTCCCTTTCAAGTACCAGTTCTGTCAAGTCTTTAACAAGCTGTCTGGGATCATCTTGACAGACATGTTTATGGAGTCACATTTAGTTGAACTGTTTTGTGCCTCCCCTTCACTCGTCATCAGATTCCATTACGCTGCAGGAATAACCCCACCGCTGAGTCTGTTTAGCTCCCTGATCTGAACATGTTCTAGTCTGTCCATGTCAGATGTTTCAGATCTGTCACATGGATTTACACTATTGATGGACCAGGCACAACTGCAAAGCTGTGCTTGGTCCATCAACAGTAATGTAACAGTAATTTGAATGTTTTAAAGTTCAATACCTTTAACAGAGAACTGCAAGGGATCGATGTGGCCATACAGGTATTTTGGATTTCTGAAAGGCCCAGTGAACTTCTGGAAATATTTCATGTTATTTCTCTAATCATTCCATTCAATAGAGTTTTTTGTAGTTATAAAAAAATGGCAGAATAAGTAAATTCATTATATGGGGCTTCCTCTGCTTGTTGGCTTTTTGTTGAGTTGTCTCGCTTTGATTGCTGACACGGAGAAGCAAGTGACAGTTTTTCTTTACAGCCCCTTAGACCTTTTCAGTAGTTGCATTTATCCATATTCAGATTCATAGAATGAACAGAGATGGCCATTAGAGCTTTAGAAGCAATAGTTTTATTTCAAATATAAGTTTCTGAATGGAAAAATGAATACAATATAAACCTGTATTTGTAAAAAACAATATAGAGCCTACATGAATAAGAGATGTAGATTTATAAGAGAAGAAGGTTTTGCCTGTCAGGTTAGTTGGTTCTTCTTTTGTCTTAGATGAACCTTAGTAATAGATAGTTGCAGATAACACAAATTTTATTTAAACAATGCATGGAAACAAATTGAATTTCACATACTTTCCTTCACAAAGGTCACAGATAAAACAAGTCACCAAAGAAACAGTTTAACATCCGTTTGCAAAGATACACCCCATGTGCTATAAATGAGGTCTGATAAATGACGCATAGCTACAGTTTGGTATGGCAACAAACAAGGGATCCTATGGGTGGAAAAAGGCCGTAATGAGCTTGATGCTCTATCCACTGTAAATACACTGTCCTCGTGTTGTTCCTGTCGGCTGGGATACGTCTCCTTCCACTGTTTCCTGGTTCTTCAGTTGTGTTATTCTACCTTCCTGTGGTTTTAAGGGAAAGTTTCAGTCACCTCTATGCAAATCTACCATTGCATGTGTGTTGTAATACAACAAGAAGAACTGACGTCGGGGGCTTTTTACATTTGAAGTTACCTTTTATTCCATATTATGTTCAATAGGTTTAAATAGGATAATTTGGGCTTGGATTAATCTTAAATTTCTTTACACTACCTCATTATTGTGTGGTATATTGCATCCACTGTCACTTTGTTTTATGCCTCTCAAGTTTGCTCTTTAGCTGCAGTGGTTCCGTATCAATGGCCACTCATGAGCACAGTGTGAATGACAGTAACAGTGATCTTCTGGCAGAGAGGACAATGTGAACAAACGGAGGTGCTGTGCACTGGACACAGCAGAAGCAGCAAACAACACGCTATTGTCTTTGAGTGATATGGTAAAGAGGATTCACTGGGGTTGTGGATGTAGATGTGGGATAATAGTTTCCTGATTGACAAATATATGTCTTAATATCGTAGCAACAGCAAGTACAAATAAAGGGAAAATGAGTAATTAAAGTATAACATTAAAGACTGTTTTGCAACCTGCCTTGTCTGTAATTTCACAGAGCTTATTGTTGTGAGGGATTTGTTTTTGTTGGATCACATTTTTCGCTTAAATCCGTCATAAAAACAGGGCAGTAACACTGAGAATCTGCAGGCTTATGACTTTACACAAAAGACTAGAGCAAACAAAAATCAAATAGACCTTGGCCTTTGATCGTGTGGACTGGACGTGTTTGCCTTGCTCAGTAACAAAGTTCTGGAAAACACAAAGAAGTTTTGTCATATTTTCCAGCATTTTATCGCAACGTGTGATCATTTACAGCTGCTGTCTGTCGGCAGAGGTTTCAGAGAGTGGATTGATGAGAGTGTGAGCGGGGCCAGGCCCCGGGTGTCGGAACACACAGCGTCAACAGCACGAGTTGGTCACTCTAGCAGATAAATGTTAGATATAAGGATTCATGACGCCTGAGACTGAGGGCAGGGTTTCAGAAACCTGACATGCCTGGATAGTAACTCCAGAACTATTCCTGCTCGACCAAACATAAACCTTCTGTTCACTCTATGACACTGTAAGTCTGTGGAATTAAACGGAATTAAATGGCCACAGTGAACAAGAATTATGATGTATTTTCCACACTAATATAAAACGGCTGTCTAAGATCATAATGTTGCTCATTGAATAGGAAACGCAATCGTCTAAAACATGAAATATTCAGAACTCAATAATCAGATATGATTGACAATGCTGAAGAATCAACAAAGTATTTAAAGTGAATATATATATATATATATTATTTTTTTTCTCATCTCCCATCATAGGAAATTGACTTGATATAATTCTAGAGCCTTGCTTTGTATTTTAACTGAAAACTATCTTCCCTAAACAAACAAGCCTGCAGATCTGTTATCTGTGTGTGATAACAGTCTTTTCTGCTCTCACCCTAGATATTCAGAGCTTGGTCGGACACAAACGAGCCCAAAAGAAACGACTTGAATCATGGAGCCTGCTCATTCAGAGGCGAACATCATAGCCAACGGGAAAAGCCACGACCCCGGGGACGACGCGAGTGTGCCAATGAAGTCATTTCTCGAGGAGGATCAGTGAGTGTACTTCGGTTGCTCCACACGGACACACACACACACACACACACACACACACATGAATGGCTGCTCTGTATTGCTTCTATACCGGTAATCGCATTAAGCACAGCATGTGTCCAACACTTTTTATACTGTCTGCCTGTATAAGTTACACTTGAAAACCCCACTAAGCTAAAGCCACAAAATGCTTTTGTACCTGTTTGTCATTAATATGAATTGGATAATGAAGTGTGACTCACCTCCTGCACAACCTTCACTCTTTTCTAAATGCATGTGCTCACTTCAATGGGTGGACCCCTATACAGAAATGGCACTCAAACAGTCAGGTATGTTTGCTCCCACTGCATTTGGTTTCATAATGCACACAAATAAGCTTGTCACTTTAACCCCAGTCTGAAGCAGATGCATGTGCGTTTTCTGGCAGTAGAAAAAAAGACCCTCACTTAACAGGCCAACATTTTCCCACCGTAGATTTGATGACCCTGACGTAGGACTGGAAAATGAAGAGTTTCTGCCCAGTGCTGATGGAAAGAAACCCCAGCGCTTCACAGACGTAAGTGTTGCCAGACTTTGCTGATTTAAAACAACAGAAAGAACATTAGGTTTTTCATATGTCATATAATTATTGTATGTTTTTGTTTTTTTCCGTCAGTTTGAAGGAAAGACCTCCTTTGGCATGTCCGTCTTCAACCTGGGCAATGCGATCATGGGCAGTGGAATCCTGGGATTGGCCTACGCCATGGCCAACACTGGCATACTCCTCTTCTTGTGAGTAAATAAGAAAGAAAGAAAAACAGAGGCCATTTGCCAAACCTAAGCTTGAATCTACCCCATGTTAAAAAACGGGTATAGATCGTTGCGGTCAACTTATCTGATGATATCAGAAATCTCTGTCTATCTCGAGAACCATTCATCTTATCAGCTTCACCCTTGGCATGTGTTTTGTTAAAGGCCCAAGGAAGTGCAGGGTCGATTTAGACATGCCATACGTTCAATAAACAGGGGACCAGTGCTCTGTACCACACAGCGGCTGGGACCCCACTATGCAAGTGATGTGGTCGAAGTGTGTGTTCTCAAAAACTGCAATGACAACCGATTCTCCACCTCGGGGGTTCTTCCTACTGAGGCGAGCTTCACTGAACTTTGAACAATCGGGTGAACTGCCCCTTTGTGCAGCAGCGGTGACGCAGGTTCGTTTTTCTGTGGACTGAATCCTGCATCCGGCCTCAACTGGTCGCGACGTGTTTACTGCAGGTCGCTTCTCTAGTTTCAGAGAGAAAAGCTGCTACCGGGAATCACCACAGGCCAAACAAAAAGAAGCACATGCCCTAAGCAGTATGAAGTCATGAGTATTTCTAATGTACATAATGGGAACGTTCCAGTAGCCGTGAGCTGTACTGGTTGTGTGATGGTGGTGGAAGTTACATATAGAAGTGATATATTGTCTGTCATGACATCTGCTAACATGTTCTGTCCCATGATATGGTCGTCTCCCCTAGTGGCCTTTATCTAAAGCACCCCCCCCCCCCCCCCCCCCCGCCCTCGTTGCCACATAGAGACACCAGAAAGGCCACAGCTCAAAATAATCAAACCTCCAGACCCTGTGTGAGGCATCTGGTTGGCTCATTTAACTTCCTTCTGCTCCATGCAGACTGCTGCCGTCAGGACACCACCCTGCTGGTCTCGCTCTTATAGTCTGTGTTTGTTTAGCTGCAAAGCGAGTGGCGGGACAGGAATAGAGACGGGCCTCAGTGTTTCCCTGAACTGGAAGAGTAGCTCCTCTGATGAAGAGTAGCTCCTCTGATGAAGAGGAGCCGTCTCTTTCTGTTGGGAGTAAGGTCAGCGATGTTCAAACTAGAGCTGGTGACTTTTGATTTGGAGTTACAGAATCATTGTGGCAGAAGGAGCGAGAGACTTTTCTGCCTCATCTTAGCGAATTTTGCTGAAGCTGTGGGTTAAAGATCATCAACACCATTATGACAGCGTGTCCAACATTACACACAACTAATTGCAAATCAAAGTGGACCACAGAGATAATATGCAAACCACAGGAGGTCCATGCCTCTTTTGATAACAAGCACAAGACTTATGATCAGGCTGTGCGTTAAAAAACATATAATCCCCCATAAGAATAACATGACATTTAAATGAAAAGCCACCTATCATTGAATATGTTTTGAAAACTGTTTCTCATTTAAGCATTTTGTGTTCTCCCAAGAAATGTCATATTTGATTTGAGTATTATCACTTAAAAAAGATTCGAATTTAGTCTAATTTCTATTGAACAGAGAACACGTTAATTCCTACAAAGGCTAAATCCCTAGAACATGTTTATTCCCTAAATTGTACATTTAATTAAACGGAAATGAAACAAACAAAAATCAGTTTCTTGTATATCTCTATAAGCTCTGTAATTAAGTGAGAAAGTTCACTGCATAGGAACTCTGGCACATTCTTAAGGGCACATAGTCACCTCTGTGTGTTTTATTACGACATGTTTGTTTCTTGATCCACCAGCCACAAAACAAACAGACGATCTCAGCGCTCGTCTGGATATTTCCAGTGCAGAAATAGAGCCGCCATGAAAGGCCAGGCCACATGCTGAATATTGCACCAGGGGGTCAGGATCCAGAGAAGGAGATCCTCTTCTTTTAGACATGGCATCAAACTCCAAGGGATTTTTTTTCTCACGGGCAAAAATAAACTTTTGTTTGTGAGTTGAGGTAGCTCAGGTTGTTTTCTGACAGCTTTTCAGTGACATCTCAGGGCTTACAGAGATGGGCCAGAGGAAAAGACTCCAGTTGTGTCTTTACAAGGAACACATGAGGAATGCTGGGAAAAGGGCTGAGAAAGGTGATTGATTTGGGCTCCCCCTGGGACTCGGCAGGAATGCTCATGTGAAAGTCCCTTTGCCTCTGTAGGAGGGACGCTGCGTCTCGTTAGATGCAAGGGGTTATGGGAAATAGCATTTTCATCATCCGTAGGACTATTGGCTCTTATCAATGGAGTACAGTTATATTCATTTTAATGACAAAGGCTTAGCATTTCGAGAATGCTTCCTTGTATTTCATGTGTATTATTCGTTTCAACTCTTGCTATTGTGTTACAATAATACAATTAGCATTTGAAGCATCAGCTCCAGGGGCTGTTCTCCAAACTATGCAGATTTTGGAGAAATAGAAAAGTTGACATGAAAACAGCAGCAAAACAGTGTTTGACTTTCCTTGTTGTGTCGTTTCTCAGGTTTCTTCTGACTGCAGTAGCAGGGTTGTCATCTTACTCCATTCATCTGATGCTCAAAGCCTCGGGCATTGTGGGTAAGCCATAAAGTCTAAGTCCTCTGTAGGGAAATAGTGCAACTACATGTTGCACGATTATATTAGTGAAAAGACAATCAATTTAAACCTCCAATATTTCTTTATTGCGTTGCCCGAAGAGACATCTCAACATAACTAAGCAATAAGTATTGTTTGTAATGTGTTTACAGGGATTCGAGCTTATGAAGAGCTGGGCTACAGAGCCTTCGGCACTCCTGGAAAAATGGCCGCTGGTATTGCAATTACCCTGCAGAATATTGGAGGTATGGAGTTTAATGTGTTCACAACACACCTTGTCACTTGTTCGCTGAAAACCCTGCTGCAGAAAACATTAATTACACATCATTAAATGGATCAGGGTTTATACCCCACTGACCCAACCATCACACATCCTTATGTCCTTAAACCACCAGTATTACTGGGGCTTTGTTCAGGCGGTACATCTCTTCGATTGTGAGGAATAGGTTTTAAGAGCAGAGCCAAAGAGACCTGTTGTTGTTAAACTGCCTAAACTGCTGTGTTCCCATGATCATCCAACCTTTTTTGGATGTGTCTGACCAAATCTCTGTTGAGACACATTGGACTGTGATTACTTTATTTCAGCAGGATTGTGCGTTACATCTGTAGCGCTCAGTCAACATTTCTTCATTTAGCTCAGCCCGTAAGCAGGACTAGCCAGACCTGATACCTCCGCCAAGGCCCGGTAGTCCCCTCCAATTCTATGAAGCTGCACCAAAGTTCACACATAACAGTTCCCTACGTTTACCCTGATTAATTTCATCAAGTTCCATCAAAAAAGCCAAATATTGTATATTGTAGGTGAATGGGTTCTTTCTTGGCCCATGTTCCATCCGTCTAGGTTCAGTAATGTGTAATCTTACTGACAAACCAACAAAGATGATACTATTTAAGATCATATTTAATATCACATTTCCCTAAAGCCAGAGATTTCATTCAATTGCTGGTTTTGTCAAACCAACCGTCCAAATCTCAAAGAAGTTTCAATCGTCTAAAAGCAGCAGATCCTTATGTTTGTGGAGCTAGATCTAGAAAATGATTTGTATTCTTCTTTTTAAAAAACAATACAATTTATTGTCAAAGTAGTTGCAATTAACAGTTAACTTTCGGTTTTATTTCCACTCAACATAACCTAACCTCTGCAGGGTCCTGAAATTCCCAGAAAACATTTTTTTGCAGGGGACATGACCTCGATGTCTGCAGTCGCACCGCACCAGGCTGCTGCTCTGTCACTTACACAAACACAGCGTGATAACTGTTTCTGTGTCATTGGCTTTGCTGATGTCTGTTTGCTCATGTCTGACAGTGCACTCGCACTCGGCCACGCTGGGCCACACATGTTCACGTTTCCTCTGTCCTGTCCCGTTACAGCCATGTCCAGCTACCTGTACATCGTCAAATCGGAGCTACCGCTGGTCATCCAAACGTTCCTGAAGGCCGACCCCAGCTCTGAGTGAGTGTTATCTTCTACGAGCTTTTCAGCATCAACACCCCTGCGCTGCTTGTGACAGGGCACATGACTCCTGCCTGCTGTTGCCCAATAGCTCAGACTCTGTGTGCAGGGTCAAGGGGCCTGGCAGAGTATGTGGGCAGGGAGTATGTCAGTTTGCACCATTCATTGATTCGGTCAGGTTGGGGGTGTAATGAGAACGGCGGCTTGTAATTGGCTGAGTAACAGCAGGGGGGGGGTGCAAGTTGGATATCAGACAGTTGTGTATACACTCAACATAATCCTTGGGTAGTCGAGCTCTGTTCACATCAGTCTTGCGACAGACAATCTGCATTGAGCCATGGAGGACTCTAGTAGTTTCCATAAAGTTGACATTTAATATTCTAAGAACTAAACTGATGCTCAGAAAAGCACATATCTCCTAACACCACCAACAGGCCCCTATGAAATGACCTTTGCATTGCATTAGGATCTGCATCAAATTACATCAGAATCCTATACATGCCAGATCTTTCTCATCTAATAAAGACAAGCAAAAGATCCTGTGCTCACCAGAATCCGTCTGGATCCACAATCTTGACCTGCAATCTTATTGATTCTTTAGGAACTAAGGAGCCTCTTTGAATCACACGCAGATGTAACCAACAATAACCTTGTAGGCGACAACAACCAGACGTTTCCTCTCTGCATGAGAGTCCACTTCCTCCCAGTCCGTTTGGTTCTTTCTTCAGGTTTAACTCAGTTTCTTGCACAATCTATTCAAAGTCCTGACACAGTGATAATGTGGTGCTGATGATCCAAAAGATGAAGAGGTTTTGTGAATTGTGAAACTTATACTAGAGTTTAACTTCACAAAATGCTGCACAATCCTCATTTTAATGATCTTCTGGTATTCATCAAATCAAATCAAATATCAAATCAAATATGCTATATACATTTTATATAAAAAATTGCCATTAACCCAGAGTGTAAGAAGTGCAAAGGTTGCAGTAAAATGACGTGTAGTTTAAGATTATGACTTACTTCTCCTTTGTAAGAGTCTTTGATACTCGTATAAACAACCTCTACAAATGAATTAAATCAAGGTTATAGACCGACCTGCCTCTGAAGGTCATGTCCTTACCCTCTATCCCTGATCAGTTATAGAGTGGCACAAACTCATTCTTAGAGCTGTGTTTGTGTGTATTCATGTCAGGGTCAGAAGACAAGCTACAATCGCAATTGACGTATGAAGTACTGTCACTCTCTCTCTCTCTCTCTCTCTATGTCTATCAAAAGTGCACACACACACACACACACACACACACACACACACACACACACACACACACACACACACACACACACACACACACACACACACACACACTCTAATGACAGCAGCAGGTGTTGTAACATCGATGCCAAATTCCGAGCATAAGGACGGGTCAGCTCAGGGCCAACGACTGAGACAGGCTGTTCATTTCCACTTGACGCACCTCTTGCTGCTCAGATGTGTGGCGTCAGGAGAACACGGTGGAATGACGGGCGGGTGGCGGGTGGCAGGGCTTTATTTATGACCTGTGGCTCCTTAAATAGTCAGCAGTGATGTGTGGTAGATGGATCGACAAGCACCTTTCACTTCAAATTCTCCGAGGGGAGACACAAATTGTTTACAGCAACACAGGAAGACGCACGTGTGCATTGTAAGGACACGTTGGTTTCCAGTGGAGCCGGTAAGACGATAGTTGTCGTTTGCAGTGGTCGCATTGGGAGACGTTCAGTGGCAGGGATTCACTCGCAGTTGAACTTCAGACTTGGACTTGAGTCAGGTGGAAGTCACAAAAATAGAAATGATATTTGATGCCGATTCCAAAACACAAATACAGATATTTGAGAAAGGGGGGAAAAACTGACATCACTATAACAGCTGATCGTTATTTTACAGTAAAAACCAACCACATCAAGTTCCATAAATATATGTTGTATTCTGCGTTTGTTTGTGTATTTATTAGTTAGCAGGATTACACAAAAACTCAACAACCGATTTCATGACATTTGGTGGAGGATTTTGTAAAGAACCCATTAAATGGTCGGATCTGGTCCAGGGGGCGGATTCACTTTCTTTAAGAGAATAATTTGTGGATCTTGATGTATCAAATCAGGCCTGTTTAGAGGGGAGATAAAAGGGATCCAACTTTAAATCCATATGTAGTCAATTAAATTTGTATGTAGGTGGTCCAAGCTCCTTGCTAGTTAAAGAAGTGTTCATAAGAACTGTGCTGATAGGGATTTTACAGTTTAAAGTATAATTAAAACAAGTTCTAAGTAAGGAAAGTAAAGTCAAAAAATACACTTGTCGCCAGTTCCTGTCGTCGTGCAGTTTGCTCCATGTATCTACTTATGAGGCCTATGCATTACAAACACTCAGCAATATATTAACTCATCCTTTATATGTGATACTTATGAAGGCTTGTAGTGCGCCCTTGGCTTGTCCTCTGTAAAGTGAAGCTTGACTCGGTTCGTGATATGACAGTCCCTATACAGCTCTGGATTCTTAGTAACCACATCTGAAAGCCGATCATCAGAAATGACCTACTGACGAGGGGTCCAAATACCTACGTGACGTCCCCATGCTTTCAAGGGACTCCTCCACACACCCACAGGCACACACAGGCACACACACACACACACACACACACACACACACACAAAGAAACAGATAGGCGGACTGATCTCATAGATCCCTGTATGTCAGGCATGTGGCTGATCCCACCAGTGGTGCCTCGATCAGAGGTCAATGACTCACCGGCTGAGCGGCTTGACAAAGGGGCAGTGGGGCTCAAAGGACAGGATTTAGGGAACAGTTGTTTTTAGCTTGATGTCTTTACAATCATTTCTTGTTATGTTAAAGATTTATATTCTTTGCTCCTGAATAGGTAGATTTTCTTTTTTATTGTTGTGTCATGCATGTCAGTGCATGTCCCAGTCTAAATCACCATTATTTAGAAAAAGAATGACAAAAATAGAGTGGGAGCATCAGTAACAAAAGAGATTTAGAGACAACTTAAAACAAGCCAATTTATTAGCATTTGAATTATAAGAATTAAAAAACGACCTTTCCCTTCTGTCATCATCAGTGCAGCGGGACATTTCTGTATTTCAACCAGAAATTTCTTTTAATAAAGATGAATCATTGTCACATGTCATATTTAACCACTTTTCTTAAAATGTAGTCCATAACTTTCCTCCAATTGTGTTCAAGCTGCATGATCAATTATTTCCGCACTTATATTGTTATTCAGCTTCTTCAAAAACAGCTTGAATTTCTGTAGCTCGGGCAGACTTGAGGGATTTACTCCAAATAAAAACCTTCTTACTGAGGCTGTTTTCAGACGTATGAAGCACACGACTCCACAGTCTCATCATCATCTCACATTTCCTTCATAGTGATCCATGAATCCAGCTCAACCCCGAATTGCCGGGAGCAAACGTGTCAAGGCCCAAAACAGTGTGCAGCTCTACACTCCTATTTTACATTATTTAAATCTCCCACATCCCTGAAGCATAATTAAACATGGGAGCGACACAAGCGTCATAAAGTTAAGGGAGACATACAAGAGACAATTTGTCCAGTAAGTAAATTTGCGATTGTCCATTTAAAGGACAAAACAAATTACATGACAATAAACAAACTGTTCAGTTATAACTGCGTAGGAAACTACTGACGTTTCTCATCTTCTTCCTGTGATATCAGGAGCTGGGGGTCACGATGTCAGAGCAACACAGAACACAGTGACATTAAGCTTCTATTCCAACACGTGTCAAGGACTCAGGGACTTATATTTTATAAGTTGCTGTCACATTTTGTTTAATGGGGCATCCACAGGTGGTCATACAGCAGCAAGGTCACTCATTGGATTTAAATGGGAATCTAAAAATTGTGCAGGTCATACCATCCCCCGACGTTTTTGGCCTTGATTCAATAGAGGGAATCTATTTTCAGGTGTTTTAAATACAGGAGAAACAGGAAGCTCGGGACCGAGAGCGAAGTTGACTCTGGATATATTTGCAGACTCGTCCGGTGCTTTGAGATGCGTCGGCTCCTCCGTGTCTTCCTCTTCTGAGCTGCAAACTTCCACACAAATCCTCCTGTTGACTTATGTATCGGCCTATTCCAGTAAACTGCTGTGGAGAGCAGCACAAACAGACACGTTCCTCCACAGTCTTCAGGCCGAGCACGCTTCCAGCAGGTTGCTGTTGCTGTTCAAAAATACACAACATCAACCACATGTTTTAATAACCTGGTGACATTCTGTGGTTTTATAGTTTCTTCTTTTACAAACTAAAACTTTGCAAAACGGAACTTGTGAACCAATTTCTCGCCATCTTTCCAGTCGGTGCCTCTCCTCTCTGTGTGTGTTGTGTCTCTGTGTCGGTGTTTGAAATACTGAGCTCATGATATTAAACCTTTCTCCTAACAGTTTGTGGTACATGAATGGAAACTACCTGGTGATCATGGTCTCTGCCAGTATCATCCTACCCCTGGCTTTAATGAAGCAACTCGGTGAGTAACACAACATCTGTCCCTTACCATCTGCCTCAGTATTTGTTTATTGAGACGTCTCCATCCAACCCAAAGGACTATTAATCTGTTGGAACTGATGTCAATGAGGGATTAAACATTTGTATTTTAAACTTATTTCATCTTCTCAAACTGCAATCCAGGCCCAGAGAGCTACGGAAACCCATTTCTGCCAAGAAAAGTAAAAAATGAAAAGTTAACAATGAAAAATATCAAAAACACTTGCGGTTAATAGTTTACAAGTGAAGTTATGACTTAATTAAACAGAATTAAGAGATTTTAGGCCCTTTTATTGGACAATAGCCCGACCGAAGCAACACATCTCTACCAAGAAACTGCTTATCTTTGTAAACGCTCTAATTTTTGCTTCAGGGACACACTTCCTGTCTCTAAAACATTAAGAGACTACTAGTCAGTGCCGTCGTTTCACTTCACAGTCCCTCAGGATATTTGTTTGTCTTTATTTGTTTGTCTTTATTAGTTTTATTGTGTAGCTCTGACCAACTTTTAAAACCATAATTAAATTGTGCTATATTTCCTCTGCGGTACTCCTATCTTACCCAGGCATGTTTCTTTTCAAGACAGTGTTTCTATCTTGAGGATTTCCTTATTAAGACGATGCTTTCTGTTGACCTTGAGCCACCCTACAGTACATAGGGACATTTTGATGGAGCAGGTGCCTGGAAGTCAGGCAATTTGTGTGTTTTTATCCCACCACAGGCGGCACGAACCAGCAGGGGCCCAATTACACATCTTCTGTCCTGAGATGATCACGCCCTGTATCCCGGTCTGAGCTGCTCGCTTCAAAGTCAAATAAACAGTCCCTCTCTGCTCTCATTGTGCTGTGAGGTCGTCCACAGGGCCAATTTTGTGGGTGTTATCGCAGAAGCCGTGTTTATAGAACAGTAGGCAACCCGCTTACCGTAAACTTTGTTGAGCCTCTTGTGTAACGAACAAAGCTTCCACAGCTCCGAACAGTACGCGCGATCAAAAAGGACCAGTATGTTTTTATGGAGATGTGTCAGTGACGGCCTTGTCGTCTGTATTTTCAGGTTACCTTGGCTACACCAGTGGATTTTCTCTCAGCTGTATGGTGTTCTTTCTCACTGCGGTAAGTCGGTGCCGCTCACACACTGGAGAATCATCACAGTGACTCCTCACAAGAAGCCTCGTAGGCTCTGGCACGTCAACCTTGGCACATACGCTTCTCGCTTTTCCCACTCTTGCCTCTTTCCCACACTCGTCTCTATTTCCAGTGGCATGTGGTCCTGTTTGATAAGGCGAATATAAGAGCTGCTTACAGACATCAAAGATCGGGTGTAAAATCTCGGAGGCTGGGACTCGCTAATCTGATGTGAAATGGCCTTTTTCCCCCTTCGAGCTTGTCGCCAATGGTTGAGAGGTCTTGTTTACTGACTCTGACACTCCCCCTCATCCACGCATCTTTTCTCCGCTTTCCTCTTCCATTATTCTCCTTCTCTCTGCAGGTTATCTATAAGAAGTTTCAGATTCCCTGCCCGTTCGAGGAGTACTCAGCCAACAGCACTGCTGCCCACCTCACCATGAACGTCTCTAGCCACGGCCACGAGTACACCAATGGTGTTGTTCACGCAGACGATGACGACGCCCACTGCTCCCCACGCATGTTCACCATGAACTCACAGGTAGGCGGCTGAGGTCTGCAGATGCACTTTGCATAATATGAACCTTTTTTGTACATCGAGTTCTGCGGGTGTCCTCAGTCTGAGGTTGCACACTTATTTTGGGAGGCTCCTAAGCTGTCATCTGTTTACGTGTCTCTTCACAGACGGCATACACCATTCCCATCCTGGCTTTCGCCTTTGTTTGCCACCCTGAGGTCCTGCCCATTTACACCGAGCTGCAAAAGTGAGTTCATCCCTCTGTAACCTGCAATATTTGATAACGTGTCAGTGCAGAATGTGACCTTTGTGAATTTGTGATTTTCACCTCCTCTGATTTCAGTCCAACAAAGAAGAGGATGCAGAAGGTGTCCAACATCTCCATCTTAGTCATGTACACCATGTACTTTCTAGCAGCTCTCTTTGGCTACCTGACCTTTTATGGTGAGATCAGCTGTCCTCAGCACCTCTTTAGGACCTTGTGTTTCTCAAATCACTTGTTTGAACAGTTTTCCTTATAGTCAAATGATACAAAAGAGATGCTTTTTGGAAAAGATAAAACATTAACTCATCTTGCAATGTTTAAATTTTGTAGCAAATATTTCTATTTCACTCCAAAAAAAGTTTATAAAATTTCTGTATACGGTGACATGTTTCACACTCGAAACCATGTTAGAAAATCTAAAATACGGCCCGTAAGAAAACATGGCTTTGATTGTGTCAGGAGGGGGCGCTGTTGTCTGATTTGTCCCTAATTTGTGATTTTAACTGATAAGACACAGTTTCAAAAATACGTCTTAAATTGTACTGCAACATTTTGCAGTGAGTACAAAAGCAGCAGAAAGATCAAATATTTTATCAATATTTTCCCGAGAGAAGATGATCTTTACATTAGTTTTCTCTTGAATAAAATTCCCTATTTTAGAAGTATAAGTATTTTGATACCTTTTTAATTATTTATGTTAGAATTTCTCAGTTTTAACAAAAATTAATTGACTGAGCTTTGCAGAGAATTTACTTATCAAATTTTTCCTTCACTTCACACAGATCCAAAGCTCCCTCTTGTGGTGACTCTTTGTCATAACAATATGCTCCTGAAGGTATCACTGTTTGACTTTTCAATGATATGTAATAAACGTTTCTTCTCCTTGTATTCCTGCAGACAAAGTGGAGCCAGAACTGCTGCACACCTACAGCCGCATCGATCCTTACGACACTTTGATCCTGTGTGTGCGCGTGGCCGTCCTCACTGCCGTCACCCTCACTGTCCCCATTGTCTTGTTCCCTGTAAGTGGATTGTTGAGTTTGTTCCCTGCAGTGCTCGGTGGACATTTAACTGTTGCATCCTGTGATCATTTATACGTTTGCTCTGTCCTCAGGTGCGTAGAGCCATCCAGCATATGATGTTCCCCACCAAGGCTTTCAACTGGCTGCGTCACACTGCCATCGCTGTCGTTCTGCTCACCTTGATCAACATGCTGGTGATATTTGCCCCAAACATTCTGGGCATCTTCGGCTTCATTGGTTAGTATAAAACTGGACTTTTACAGAGCCAAAAAATTATATTGAAAATAAGTGATGACCTACTCCTGCAGCCCGGGCCATTATCATAAGCTCCTACAGTTAACGTCTGGACTAATATTTTACTTTGGAAAAACTTAAATAACAAAATTGCATTTCATGTCTAAAAATCACAACTCAACCACTTATTGGACAATAGGTTCCATTCTACACACGCGTGCTTATTGGTAACTTACTTGGTCTCTGTTTACAGACTGAAGTCTCCTGTTTGACATGATGGTTCGTTCAGCCTTTCTAGTTGCTGGCGCAAAAAACAAAAACACACCCATTATTAGCAAAACTAAAAAACGTGACTTGTGCATGTTTGCTCACTGACAAATTGGCGGCCTGAGTCAATATTATTCTCGTTCTCGGCCCTCAGATCGGAGGCCATGTTTCACAGGTCAGAGGTGGAAGTTAAAAACATTTAAGTAAAAGCTTCGCCAAGGACACCTTCAAAGAAACGGTTTCTGCCCTGACAAACACGCCGAGGCATTTTAAGTACGCACGTGAGAGTACGTACAGAGCGTACTTTAAGTACACATGATGGGAGCAAACAAATACAGCTCACACAGTCAGGTGATGAACTATACGGAGCTGATTGCAGCAACCTTTGTTCTGTATTTAAAGGCTATAATACTAAAATCTGAATGAAAATGAATGCAAGCAATGAAAAAGGAATATTCCTGAAAAAATTCAAAAAATGATAAATCAATAGCTACTTAAAAGCAGCCATTATTATTTTTGAAAAACTTGGCAACACTAAAAATCTTCATCTTGTCCTCTGTTGAAGAATCATTTTTAAATTTTACAGTGTTTATTTAGTACCATCTGTATCGGAGATATATATTCATGACTGAGCCATAATACTGATAACATTTACTAAGAACATTTTAATACTTAAAACTCCATTTATGACATTTCCCATGATCATACAGTTTCAGTTAATCATTGTAGATGATGCTTGAGAATTTAGCCTATTTAAGTAAAGCTGTTCAAATGGATCCTCAGATCTGTCACTGCATTCAATAAATCTGTGTATAAAGTTATAATGTATGATCTTTGACCTCTCCTCCCTCGTCGTGTTTCCAGGTGCCACGTCGGCTCCATGCCTCATTTTCATCTTCCCCGCCGTTTTCTACATCCGTATCGTCCCCAAAGAAGACGAACCCATGAACTCCGCTCCCAAGATAATGGTGAGGCATTGAACGCTCCGTCGTTTTGTTTTGAACAATTCATTTAACTTGGTGATGAAGACCTTATGTTTCCTTGATAATGAATCTTCTCCACCTCCACTGTGCTCTTCCCTCGTTCTCAGGCTTCCTGCTTTGCTGCTCTGGGTGTCCTCTTCATGGTGATGAGTCTGAGCTTTATAATCACCGACTGGACGATGGGGAGCAGCCATGCCGCAGGAGGCCACTAGGGGCTGCTACAGTGTGTGTGTGGGCTCAGCAAACGGGGATAAAAGAACTGGTCAATGTAAAAACGAAGCACTATCACCTCAGTGCGGACACACTAAAGTGCTGGGCAGCACACAGCCGGGGGCTTGTAACAGTAGACAAACGTACAGTATCGAATGTGGGTTGGAATCACATTGGATTGACCAAGTTGAATTAACCCTTTGACACTTATCCGAACAAAATCCTCTCACAACATTGTTCAGTAATTCAATTTAACGCAGTGCAATGGTGATAATGTAATTTATATGAATAATCAGGAACAAACAGGGTCTATCAGTTTTTTTTAACCATCATCTGTTTGCATGACAAAGTCCTCGCCCTCGATGGAGAAATGGTCCTTTCCTGTTGCTTCCTCTTTATTTACACACAAACGGCCGCAGCGGGTACTGTCTAGAAGAAAGTTGCTATGATTGTGTTTGGGGCTGGAGACAGGAAGGTGTTGAGATGCACACAACAGATGATTAAATAACTTGCAAGTTATTTTTTCAGAAAAGTATTTTTTACAAGATGCACAAAACAGGACTCTCCCTGAACCATTAGCACTCTGAACTTTAATGTAACACAACAAGTGCTTTAAAGCCTTAAAGTGGGGGCGACATTTTATTTTCATGATCTGTCAAATCCCAGATTTCTTCTTCTTATCATTATAATTATACAGTTTAAACTTTTATTTCTAATTAATAAATCAGCAGTATTTTTAACCAACACAGATGACTTTCAATCTTTGGGACAACACAGTAAAAACAGAAATGTATATTTATTTAGCTTCCGTCAGTGTTTTTAATTTCAGATATTTAACTACTGTATATGATGAAGTTAATTTTGTTTTAGCTAACAATACAGTATATAGTTAATGGTAGGGTGTTACAGGCTGACGATACTTGTTACAATATGAATAGATTGATTTGAGAATCCTTTATAGATTTTTTTAGCACATATGCCAAACTGTGACATTAAATATGAACCAAGTACAGTTCAAGTTTACCCCGACAGTTCACTTTTCATTCTAGCTCATGAGCCTATTTTATTTTTTGATTATATTCACCTTTATATTTCCCATTAAGTCCTTAGCCCTACATTCAGAATATGATATCCTGATAAGTGCTTCATATTGTGTATCTACTCGTTCCAATACATTGTGAAAAGTTTATGATATAAAATATGGTTGTTTTTAAATCTTTGACCCCACCTTAAATCAAACTCTGTGGGTTTGTACCATGCCTGGCCAAGCAACATGAATTTATCAAAATAAACCCACTGGTGGGTCTAGTAGAGTTCATCAAGCTAATTTCTTTTTTTAATTAACTATTTTGTTTTGTTTTCACACTTAGACTTGAAGTTAAAGTTTTGCATGTTGTAATGTCCAGTCCGTCCTCTAGTTGATACAGTGAGCTACACAGTGAGAGATTTTCCGTCCCATGTTGTTATAGTTGTTATTTTAATACTGTACAATTGGCATCTTAAAGTGAAGTGGATTGGAGTCCCAATCTGTGCTAGAGTTACCATAGTGTTATATTAGTCTTTTGAAGCCCTTCTTAAATGTAATGTTTAAACATTACTGTTGTGATGTTCAGTCAGCGATGACACTTTCAATTCAAGGTGGATTTAGGGATGTGGAAGATCACTTCCAGACGGACAAATTGGGGGTTCACTTTTTACAGAATACCTATTATAGAATGGAAATATTTATATACACAAATGAATATGTTAACAAAACAATGCAACATTTTGAGCTTTTGAACACCGAGAAATGACAAATACTTGGTGCTTGTAGCCAAAGATGGTTTTATATTGTAACACGCGGCTCTCAAGCTTCAGAAAAGTCCAGTGTAAATCATCGCTTCTCTCGTTTTATTTATGTATCCTTCTATGATTTTTGTTGTGTTTGTTTAAGGATTTCTGATTCCCGATCGAGGTATTTTTTAACGGACAAGTTTTGATCAACAGCAGGAGAAATATTTAGTGAACGTATCAACCTCGGTCCCCGCTTTTCCATGTGTATTTTCCGTGGCTGCTGTGGTGTAAGCTACATGAAGGGTTACTTTTGTCATGTTAAGTGATTTCTTCACTGTAGGTGATCATGCCAAAATAACAACTGACTACCTACTGCTTTGAAATGCCTTTAACTTTGGAACAGGTCCCACAGTTTAAATAACAGACACTATATCAAATATGCATTTTTCCTGTAATAAAATCTCTGTGCTATTTTATTATAGTCTAACTGTTATTTGAGATGTAAATTCATGAAATGACAAAACTATAAGTAAATACTAAAATATATGGAATTCTGGTGAATAAGATGTGGCTTGATATGAATGATGTACATACATCTAAACCTTTTATATTTGTGATGCATATTTACAGTAGCTTGTAAAGTGTAAATAGAAGGGACAGTTTTAGTTTGGCAATAAAATAATTGTAGATGTTTTAACATGGTCTCTTCATTTACCCTTTACTGAAAGAATTTTTTTTAAAGAAACCTCCATCTTAGGTTAGTGTTATGATACCAGATATCACAATTAAATGTCCTCAGTTTATGACTGGCATTGACACTTTTTGTGTTTAAACTTTTCTGAAATTGTACTTCTAAATATGCAAAGTATGTCACTTCACAGTAAATATGTGCTTATTTATATAATTTCTAAAAATATGAACATTGGAAAAAAGATATCCAATTCTTGTTTCATCTTGTTGACATAAAAGCAAAAAACATTTTCTGTTTATAATTTTGACACATTACAAATTGGAAAATACTCTCAACAGTGTGTGAAAAAACACATTTGATTAGTTTTTATAAATAAATGTTTATCAGGCTGTTAATTATACATGAATATAAACCTCTATAAAAGCACTCAGGATATTGAAAGCAATTAAAGTGGTAAGTCTGATAAGGGCGACTGAAGGTATCATTTTTGTCTCAGATTGAGAGAGAAAAATATATTTTTGAGAAAACGGCCTTTCATAATTGAAATTTACAAAACCAAAATGTAAAAATTCACCAGTGACCAATGCATTAAAAGTGTCTTCATGTTAGTTTAATTAACTGGATTTGTTATCTGTGTTGATGTTAATAAATTTATTTTATAACTTTGAATAATTTATATTTGATCATTGTTGTAAATATACTAGTTTCACCCCAAAACACACACAGAGACATTTACTTTAGTAGATGCATAGTTGAAAATAAGAGTTGGTCTCTATCTGATCAATGTTTTTATCTGTCATGCTAAACTGTGTTTATAAAATAACACTGAGCCTGAATTGTAGGTCATCGTGATCCCTGGCTCTGACATTGTTGTATCAACACACGGCTGGTTTTCACTGTAACAAAGAGGAAATATCTCATTCAGATTTGTTTATAGACAAAACATTAGGGATTAGACATGTTAAATTTCCAACAGCCCAGGGAATCGAATCGCAAACTTAATGCAAACAAGAAAAAAATGAACAGAATGTACCAGACTGTAGAAGCAGAAAGAAACTTGCTGCAGAGATGAGTGAGCAACAGTTAAATGGTACGTGAGAGCTGGATTAGATAAAGAAAATACGCTTGTATTGAGTGTATTGGACGAGGCCCTTTTTTTTCATTTCTTTTGGCTTGATGAGGGTGACAAACTTTTATTTGCTTGGGGCAATTGTAAAACTTGACTAAAACAATAGGAATAGATCACAATAATTTTCTTCTCTATGTATTTGCAGGTGGCAATGACAATTACTATCACTGTTGATTTTACTGTTCTTTTTTTATATGTTTTAAATAAGTTTAATTTTGCTTCCACCAATTATTTTCACCCTATGCCATTTTCACATTTGAATCATTGTTTTCATTGCCTGCTACTATATTTTGTGCTCCATTTCTAATTAAAGCTGCTTTATAAATAAATTGTACAGTTATTATCATTATGATGCTCCAGTAACTGGGAACAGAGGAAAGACGATTCCATTGGGAGGCGCTGTCCACCAACTCTTCAGTCGGAAGTATTTATGTGCCAAGATGTTTCATAAAGATCTTCATCATAATGAACAGCTCGTCCCTCATCTTTACAAACACAGAGGTGCTCCTACTCAGCTCCTCCAGCTCCTCACTCCGTCCGCCCAACCCTGTGGATCACGGTCCTGACTCCTGACACATGCGGGGGAACGGTGCCGGCACCGCGGCCACTGCAGTCTGCTGCGCACCGCGCTCCTCGCCTCCACTCACGCATCACTGGCTCCCGCCCTCTAATTGGTGCCACGGACGCTCACCTGCTTTAATTGGACCGTGGCGAGGCGTCTGAGTGACGTGGACGAGACTCGGCTGCTGCTCGCAGTTCG
Organism: Platichthys flesus; assembly: GCF_949316205.1. Taxonomy (NCBI): domain Eukaryota; kingdom Metazoa; phylum Chordata; class Actinopteri; order Pleuronectiformes; family Pleuronectidae; genus Platichthys; species Platichthys flesus. The sequence continues at coordinate 17,977,454 of NC_084946.1, forward strand.
TCCCGGGGATTCATCTGATGATCAGCTCGGAGTAACCAGCGACACGGGAGCTGCTGCAGTCACTGGTGCGTGTGTGCGTGAGTGTGAGTGTGTGTGTGTGTATGCAGGACAGCCATGGATCAGCTCTAACAGCCTGACTCGGTGTTGTGTAAAACAACACGATTGGGATGCGTCTGTGAGCCTCTGCTTGGAAAAGGGAGAGTAGCGGGGACATTGACTTTTGACGCGCGGGCACAAACTCTGGAATCGGCTGTTTTCCTGCTGGAGGCTGAAGCTGCTTCATTGGTATTCTTGGCACCGCCCGGCACAGCTGAGACCGTTTGCACTGAAGCCTCGTTCTGTCTCGTTTTGTCTGCACGAGTGGTCGCTGCGCCCCTGCGTCTGGAGCCATGGGCTGCACGGTGAGCGCCGAGGACAAGGCAGCCGCGGAGAGGTCAAAGATGATCGACAAAAACCTGCGAGAAGACGGAGAGAAGGCATCCAGAGAAGTGAAACTGCTTTTGTTAGGTAGGTCACAGCTGGACACTGCAAACACATCCATTCACGTATACAACCATGCACCTGATTCTACATGTCACTTGATCTGATTGGGGACCAAGCAGCTCAATGTGATGAGGTCATAGGTCGTGGTATGAAAAAACTCAATAATATAACATTTTCTGTGGAGCTTGAAAATAATATAAGGAATAAACTAAGCATCCGAATCAGGGTAATCAAACCAAATCATTAATCCTCAATAGCCAAGACAAGTTGATCTATAGCACCATGCAGACACAAGGAAATTCAAAGTTCTTAGAAAAGCATCAAGGTTATTAAGAAGCCATTAAAATTGCATTCAAAAGATATTAAACACAGAAAGGATTCGCATTAGCTGTGGTGGACAGACACTTTCTGTGAAGGCATTACAACCTCATGTTTCCCAGAGTATCAGCCTGTAACCATGTCATTAATTAACCAACACACAGGGTCTATAAACTTGGAGATAAGTCAGATACCATCATGTCAACATGTTGCCTCAGCTTCTCCAAGCTCGGCGTGCTGGCCTCCTGCCCAGGAAACTCAAATTCACTGCATCAAACCTGTGGAGACGGATCCACTATTAACAGGCTCACAGTTAAACACACAGACTCTCATCTCACTGCAGCAACAAGCCATGTTTGACATCGTTGTTAAACTTTTTTTTTCATGAAATTGAGCAAAATTTTGTCTTTTAATCTTTGACACGCAAACACACAACTTCCCACTCAGAACCAATTTCACACTTCCCTCCTCATCCAATTCTGCTGGCTGTGTTGGCCATCATCATGTTCTTGATTTGTCTTTGTTACATGCTTGACTGACTGGAACTACAATATGAAACCAAGGTGTGTGTGTGTACTCTCGTACAGCTTCTTTGTGAGGACCACAACCTACGGTGTGAGGACATTTTGGCAAAGTGAGGACCTTTTGGACGTTCCTCACTTTGGGACCCCCTTTAACGGATTATTTGGGGGTTAAGACTTTGATTTAGCCTTAGGGTTAGAATCATGCTTAGGTTAGGTTAAGGGTTTGGGTTAGCCATTTAGTTGGGGGTTAGGGTAAGGGGCTAGGGAATGCATTATGCCAATGAGTGTCCTCACTAAGATAGCTGTACAAATGTGTGTGTGTGCGTGCGTTTGTGTGTGTGTCTGTGGTTGGATCTGTGTCATCTTGCTGTGACAAGCTGTTAACAGAGGACACAATCGGCTAAGTGTCGGAGAGCTGCAGGTTGGCATAGTTGAGTTTTGGCAACATGGAGTCAGAAAGATTCACTCGTTAATTATCAACCTTGGACGGAATCTGGTTAATCTCACAGTGTCATGTCCTAAAATGTACCTTCAATCAAACAGTGCTTTAAAAAGAAATGATTCAGAACAGCTGATGGGGAAATCGAGCAGTGATAAAAATCTCCTGGTGTCACTGTTGCATCTAATTAAATACAGACATGTCTTTATTTACACAGCAGCAACAATTATGCTTTGGTCAAACCCTGTAACACCTTAATGACTGATCTGACCTCACACACCTTTACATGAACTGTGTGTCTTTGTGTGTGATGTCAACACAGTGGAGCTGTTGCCGCTGAGAGAAAAAGCAATACATCATTTATAGAATATAGGAAAAAGTGGAAGTGAAGTTACTCGTATTTCTGTTGAAGCTACTTTGTGCACCCATGCTTTTCCCACTATATGTCAAACCCAAAAATGTCTCCTTGTATGACATTGTTTGTTATCCAGCAGAATGAATTGGACTTCTTCTTAACAGAAAAAGATGCAACAACCGTGTTAAATAACTAACTAACGTTGGGCGCCTGTGGCTCACAAACCAGATGGTCGGCAGTTTGATCACAGCCCCAAATTGCCCCTGTGGTTGATGTGTGATAGAGAAAGTGCTGTGTGAATGTGTGTGTTAATGTGTGTGTGAAAAGTGGCTACATAAATACAGACCATCGTTGTTATTATTAACAAGACTGTGGATTATTGAAATGACCATTTTTATTATCAGAATGAATCCACACAAATTATTTTTACTATAGACAACTAAGGGAATCAGAAAGAATATTATATGATAAATAAAAATATGATTACTACTATCAAAATAGTTGCAGATTATTTTTAATTCCATTGAAAAAAAATGTGTAAGTCTAATATGGATTCATGTTATAAATTCCTGTTGTACAGATCAATGATTCTGAGTGAAGAAGCAGTAATTAAAATACTTCTTTGAGTTTTAGTAATAGTAATATTCATACGTTGGCATCTTATAATACAGATTAGTAAATCTTATAGGTTATTAAATTAAATACATTTTCTAGTAATATCCTTATTATATTTCAACCATTTCCTATGATGCTGCTCAGTATATTATATCACGTGCAACAAGAAAACTAAAGATGAGGAGAACACGTGTTAAGGACTCATATTTTTTTAAGATATATTTCTGTTGGGTCTCATCCAGTATTTTTACTGTAAATCAAGGAAATTACAATAAAGATATGTAAATCCACTCATCTCATCACAATGCACACTGTTTCTCCTCGGTCTTGTTTTCATGTATCGACTTCACTCCCAAATCCAACAGCTATTAATTATTAAAGTGATCTGACATCTTGAATGAGTTCTTTGATATGATTAAATCTGGCCAGGTTGATGACCAGAACCAAATCCCCTTATAGCTGAAAGTCGACTGTCAATTCCAAAAAAACAACAACAAAAAATCAATAATGATACAAGAATCAGTCTGATTTGTTTCCGAGTGCTTACAACACAAACGGTCTCATCCCTCTCTAGGAAACATAAATATTTGACGCGGTGTGCAGAGGAATTATACGACACAGAATTTGACAAAGCATGTGTGCCTATGGAGTCTCTCTTGGTCGGATGCCTTTACCTCTTGTAAGGTTGTGGTGACTCCAACCACACCGAGCTGCTATCAAGCCTCTCGACTACAGCGGTTTTGGACTCCAGTATATTGAGTTTCACTTCGTCTTTTCTTAAGATTATCTGATAAACTCACAGTTTACTAACATCACATAATCACTCTGGTGTTTACCCTTCATCATGATACCGTATCCGTCCTCAGGGACAGAGAATAACAAACACAATCAGTAAATGATCTTAAGATGACAACAAACTCCGGCTGGATCTGAGGGGCCGCGCGCCAACATAGTTGCTTGTTGATATTTGTCTTAAATGTTGAGCCGAGGACATTATGGTCTCGTTTGTTTTGTCTGTGTATGAGAAGATACCAACTTGTTGATGTCACTATTGAAGCATTAGAGGGTGCATCACAATTTTTTAATGGCTTTGCAGCATTCGGCCAATGTCCGAGTTCTCAGGGGAACTAATTGGACTTATGTGTTCAATGTTATCCACAGGTGAATCACGAAAAACTGCTCTTGTTAGTCTAAGTGAGGACTGGGGACAAACAGTCAGATTTGATGAACATTTTGTTGAGTTGTGTCATAAACAAGTTACACACATGAAACCATATTTGAGCATGAGAAAATAAAACTTGACAGGTCTGTAAAACCCCACGACTGCTCTCACGGTTGTGAGAAAACACTGATTTCACTACGTTGCACCATACTCCAGAGCCCTCTGTGTTACCGATCCGCCAGATAGCTGGTCCTCATCTGTGTCAGAACCGGGAACAACAACCCATGTTGCATAGGTCTCTGATGTAACATCACAGAAAGTGATTATCATCAGTGCTCGACATATTTACCTATTGATTAGTCTTTTGGAATATCAGTTTCCCCCAGATGTTTATGTTTAATATTGATTATTTGAAGTTGTAAACTGCCAACTCATGGATCCGGGCACGAGTATCTGCAGTGGTGGAGCCCAAGAAGGCCTGACTGCTGCTGGTAAAGCTTTTCTCATTAGAAACTGTTGACAGAGATTTTATTGCATAAATCAAGCTGACATAGTAGAAGTAGAAAAGACTTAAAGTATTGGATTGTTAAAAGAGGCTGGGATCAGTAACTGTAGGTGCATCCATCCCTAAACAAAATAAATCTATGCTGACCTTCATGCATTTGGGAGGATAGTCTAGCTTGTGCATGTTCATATTATTGAGTGTATAGCAGTGGAAACAATATTCTGCAAAACAATCACTGAGTTAAGTGTAGAAAGAAATTTCATCCCTCACAAAACTGCACAATTATCTTTATGCCCCCTGAGTAGTGAATGTGGAGATGTTGCAGTTGAGTCCTGGATAATTATCAGTCACTGTACAGAAGCAACATGTGGTCATAAATATAACTTCATACAAATGTGTTTCTCAAATGAAGGTGTAAAATATATCCAAGTTCACTTTAAATGTTACAATAATGTAATTTGAGCAGGTGCAGAGCCAAACTGTGGTTGTATTTAGCTACTGTAGTCATTATCTTGACTGACGTCCAGTTACCATGATGTCATTAAAGTTAATCGAAGGGGAATTTTACATTTAAAAGTATCTTAACAAACAGGAAGGATACTGGCCTATCTTGAAACCAGTTTCACAGAGAATATACTTCCCCCCCTCCCTAAAGCCTCGTAAAATCAGCCTGAACTGCAGCTCATCTCTAATTTCCCACCCCGAGCAGATGATAATAATAGTGCTTCACAGACATGACTCCCTTCTTGTGACAGGGAGGAGGACTGAGGGTGAGACCATCCAAAAAGAGACGACAACCTCACAGCTAGCCACAGTGTGAGAGAATCCACTTATTTACTGTGAGTCACGTCTCTGGTGAATACCACTAAGATGCATTTGCACTTATTTGCTGAACTAGCATGAAATAGATCCTCGCTGCAGCCACAGCTAAGGTGCCAGATCTACATTTTGTAGCTTTACACACAGTGATAGCAAAGAGTTTTTCCTTGTATAAATTTAATAAATTATTGAACATTCAGTTTTTTGGGTAGCAGCATAGAGAAGTGAATATCAGAGGTGATTTATGGTTTTTACTTATTGAGGCTGTTTGGCTCAACACCTTTGGCTCAGGGTGTCAGTAGAATAATGAGCATGGGGTAGGATCCATATTCCTGGTCTTGTGTGTGTGTCTGTGTGTGTGTCTGTTTTTTGATATGTGAGTGACCTAACAAGTGTCTATGAAAGATGTGTGTACATTTGTCTGTTTTGGTTGTCACAGGCCTATAGAGGGAAGTGGGTTCTGAATATTTCCTGAGGCATGCTGGTGGTTGATGAGATCCTGTAAGAGTGTAAACTTTGGTATTTGTGGAAGTGAGAGTGCGGCTCTTATTCTTGCTCATGTGTTTACAGGACATCAGCCTCCTTTGGGAGGATAATGAAAAGAACATTTTTCCTTTGTTTCATTGTTCCTGTGATACAAAGGTAGCTCCGTGCTAACTTCGCTAGCCTGGCCGCGACTCCAGTGTTTGCGCTCCCCTCGTCCGTTTACAGACAACGCAGGCTCCTCGTCTCCCCAGTCTCTGGGATAGCTTCGCAGTATTGGCAGTGAACCAAGTCATTTTTAACTCAAAATGGTCCCACTCTACACTTCGCCATGACCTCTTCATGTAAACTTTGGAAATGGAAATACATGGTAACTTGCAGCCAGTCGCAGGTAACTGAGTAGGGCTGTGTCGTTTTTTTTTCAAACGCTGCCCCCGTGGTCAAATGTGTATTTAGCGAATTTCTCGATGAAAAAATAAGTTCATCGAGGAAATTCTCAATGAACAATTAATTAATTAATTATGCCCATCCCTAGATATTACATTTGTTTGTCCCTGCTAACCTAAGGTCTTTGGAGCCTTAACTCCCAGCATGCTTTAGGTAAAAGCCAGGAAATATCCCTGGGTAGTCTACAGATAAATGGCTATGGTTCAAGTCCACACCATGCACCAAACCTAAGCAGGCTTTCTGTAAGTTATGTGCACTGGTCTCAAGCAATATGTATACTTCAATTTGTTATTGTCCAATAATGAAAAATGATTGTGTAACTTCGTATCTTAGTAAAAAAAAAAAATGCTATGTAATTCATGGCGTAGAATATTTGTTTATAATCATTCTGTAGCGTTTCACCTTGTTATCCTCAAATGTGTTAAGAAAGATGTTGATAATGAAAATCTCTTTTTACTGGGACACACTTTGAAACGTTGCCCCCGGTGCACTTTCTTCAGAGGTTTGCTGTCTACCTATTAATTGCACAGCGCTGGATTGTGTTTATAAAAGAGCCAGAATCTGGATCTCGCCCTCGGGTCTTTTAACGTGACTTTGAAGTCATTTACAAAATGTTCCACGTTTTTGGTTGCTGCAGTGAGAGGGAATGTATTTGCTGACTTTGTGATAGCTGCATTCCTGGACATTAAGCAGATGTTTTTTAGTTTTAGTTTAATTAAAGTATTGGTTTATCAGGCATAACAAAAGCATATAGAAAAACACCATTTGGCTACAAAGACAAGTCTCAGACCTTGTACATGTTTGGTGCAGATGATAAACAGATCCTTCCCTTTCTTTCATTTTCCTATCATATTTCCAATATTAGCCCCATTCATTATTTAGGCCTCTTTTTTTTCTCTTCCTCCTCCTTTCTTTTCACATCTCAACCTCTCACACAGTAGGTGAAGAGAGCAAAATGCCCTCCGCGAGCAAGTCTCACACTCATCACCCTGTTACCTGTGTCATCATCAATCCATTCACATTAGTCACACTTAATCTGATGAAAGGCTGAGAGTGACAGTGAGGCAAAGGATGAGAAAAATAGTTTATTGAGAGAATAAAAGCGAAAAATTAACAAGGCCGAATCAAATTGAATTATTTAAGATTCTCTTTAATAATTTAGACTCATTAAAGATATTTTGACAGCACTGCTGATCCAGGCTGTTTTCACAAAGACATGTAAATCTGCACACACTTCCCTATACCAGCTATGTTGGTCTAGAGTAAGACGAGTGACTGGGCTAATATATTACTATCATCGATCAGGCACACGCTCCTATTATGCTCCATGATATCATTAAGGTAGAAACCTAATATGTCCTATTCCGATTTTCTGCAGCAGCAGACTCAAATGAAAAGTGGTGGATCTTAGTCAAGTCACATTTATTTATACATTATAACAGAATTTGGCCTGAAGTGCTTTACGATCCCAGCAAATGAAGGAGAAATATACGATCATAGGTCAAAAGCACAACAAGTGCGATGATAGAATCTAAATAAATCAAATGTTGAATGCTGAACGGATTAAAATGAAGTTAAATCCTCAAAACTAGATGAAATATAATACTATAAAATGAAAAAATACAATCACATTGTCTGGGTCTTTGCACAGAGGCAGCCCAAATCAAAGATTAACTCATGGTGAAAAAAATCCTTGCATCGCTTCAGTATGAACGGTCACTCATTGATAAGGGTCCTAGTTGATTACTGCCATAGCTGTCAACCCCTCCACATACATCCATACCTTCACAAACATCAGCTGCTAAGACCCTCCCAAGGATGCAGCCCCTGAATTGAGATGCAGGAATGGACTCACTTTGACGTACTTTTATTTTGAAGCTTGCAGGAAAAACTCTGTAGAATGTCAGGAACAGCTGACGTCTTTAAGAGTCAGTGGTATAGCTTCTACATTAGTTTCCAGGATGGCAACACAATAATGAGACAGTTGAGGATGTGACATGTGCTGTAGTAGCAGCACTGTATTTGTGAGTTGGTGTCATCAGCAGAAACACTGGTAGCACTGGGAGCCACTGTGCTGGTGATATTTCTGATTTAAGACACAACCTGTTAACTTGACTAAATATATTCTGAACCAGTGGATAAACTTGCTTTCTCTCTTATGTCTTGTCTTAAGAATTATACATTTTTGCATTTGCTTTAGAGAGAACCCAGACAGGGAAAGTGTCATTATGGGTATATTTAGGACACTGAGTCTTTGGTGATTGAAGTTGAAATAGTTTGGCTTAGCAAAGATGAACCATTCTAGTCCACTCTGCCTGGTTGCCATGGATACGAGATGTACTTAATACATTTTTAAATCCCTTTTTCAATCTGCAGGATCCAAAATACTTCATCTTATGTGATTTACATCACATATAAATGTAAAAGAATATGATACTTACGGCTGAAAATCTAAAAAAAATGTTAGTAGGAAACACATAGAAATGTCTTGGCTTTTGTCAAAGTAAATTAAAATAAAGGTTTTTGTAGCTGGAGTTGAGAGAAATGAAAAGACCAATCTACAAAATTACTTATGACCTGAAGAGAATGGCCAGTATCCTTCCTGTTTGTTAAGATACTTTTAAATGTAAAATTCCCCTTCGATTAACTTTAATGACATCATGGTAGTGATTTAAAATGACATTTTACCAAGAAGAAAATGGTTAATCCCACATCTCCTGCCTCTGAATGTGTTTCCCTTCCTTTGAAGATTATAAAGATAAAAATGAGGAGTGAAAGAGATGACCAGGCCTGTGTGATTTGCAAATGTCAAATATAACTATAGTGGAACGTCCTTACTTCTCGCTCTCTCTCTCTCTCTCTCTCTCTCTCTCTCTCTCTCGCTCTCTCTCTCTCTCTCTCTCTCTCTCTCATGATAGATATAAAATGAATACCGCCATTGCACTCCGTTTCTCTAATTATTGAATAGTTCACGTGGGACCTGATGTGGTTGGACTCGGTATGGATAAATTAATTTGGCTCTTACTCAAAACTGCCCACTGCAAAACATGCGAGTGTTACTCAACCCGAGAGGGACGTGTTAGTATCAAAAAATATGTTATTCATTTCCTCTGTTATTTATTTTCTTATTGTCTTTGACTATTGTTGTTTAGTGAGATTTAATACACACTGCATCAGGGACAAGTTATAGGTGATAGAGTCAAAGTAATACAGCACCAGTACAGCCCCCATGCTGCCTGCATAAATCAAGTTAATATTAGCATACTGATGGCCTCAATATCTCACTGTATGGAATGTGTCTCATCATTTTTCACAGCATGAGAGAGATGTGAAAATTAAGTGGTGACAAGATGTGCTGAGTGAATAAATTAAACACACTTGATGCCTTTAAAACTTATACAGTAGATTTGAATAGAAGAATATCAATCAGCTTATTGGTGTCAGGTTTCTTTTTATATCCCCTGTGTAAGATAAACAAGACGCTACCGTCAGCAGCAGCTTAGTTTAGCACAGTAACTGGAATAGAGATTCTCTTTCCCTCTGCTTTTACGCTCTGCTAATACATCTGGCAAATGCCACGTGGTAATCTCAAAAAAGATCATTGAATCCTATATTATTTAAGGCATCTTTTTGTCACTCTCTAGGTACAATGGAATTTTGTGTGGGCAACAAGCCTTTCCGGCTAATAAGGATAAACCATGAAATAGGAGCTACAGGATTATTTGAATAGGATAAAAATGTGTATAAGCTACAAGGAATTGGAATGGAGTTATTCATTGTGTTAGTGACATTATCTTGTGCAGCCTATGACTTGCAGTGTTTGGTATACTCCATTATTCCTTGTTTTCATTGGACACATTCATGTAATGAATCATGCCTGTCGACTTCGAAAGTGGAAAAATAAATCACATAGTAAATAGATCATTAGTAGAACAGTGTTTGTGAATGTGACACGTGCAATAAATTAAGAAGAAAATTCCCACTATATTTCCAATAAAACTGACAAAACCCAACAAGGAGATATGATCTGCACAGTTTATGACTGTACAAATTGGTGTTTTGAATAAAGGACCAGATTAAACTGATTTAAATATGGTTTCATTGGGGGGTCATCTATTATCAGCCACTGTACACAACAAAATAGGACTAGAACTACTAAAAATGTGTATTTGAGATAATGATGATTCAGAAAGGTTCCTCCGTTTTTTACGTATCTTGACAATTGAAGAGAATATTATGAATCTTGGTGCAGACAGTATACATTTCAAATCTAATTTGCCTCCTTGTTTTTAACATGTTCTTTAAAAGAAAATTTATCTGACTAACCAAATTGCAAATATGAGACAATCTGAACACAACCAGTTACACAGATCTCATACTTGTACATAGTAGTTAAACATTTATGCTTAACCTTGTTCTGCTTTGTTGTCCATGTTTTTTAGTTTATTTGTATATCTCTGAGTCAAATTCCTTGTTGTATATACGCATACATGGCCGATTAAGCTGATTCTGATTCTATGTGCTGCTAAATTGAGTAATCCCTCCTCCCTCAACCTGACAATCTGGTGCGTCTGCAGAATGCTGATGGTTTTATGGGGAGGGCTAAAACACTGCAGCAACTGCACAGCTCTCCTGATGCCTCATCAGATTTCTGGTGTATGAGTGTGTGTTAGTGCACAGAGTATAAGATGACACGCAGAAACACAGGGAGGTGGGAGAGTGAGAAGAGTCACTGCCAGGCAAATACCAGCTGAGATGTTCTGATATGTGAGAAATCATTTTCCCGGCACCCTGGATTTATTAGAGGAGATCACACGAGCGGGGGAGGTGTCATGTCTCAATCTCTTCATTGCTGTGTTTCATGCCGTCCTTAATTTACGACGTGTGTTTGCCCCCCCCCCACACACACACACACAAACACACACAGGGGTGCTCACATGGGACCAGCATGTTTGCAGCTTCTGTTTCCACATAGCAAATAACCAGTTCCAGTTTTCACCACGTGGAGCTGCCAGATTTCATTAAGAGATGAATTAACTCTTATTAGGACAAATTTGATCAGCGAAGACATTCTATTAGTCAGATGAGGCTACATGTCACAGTGTGTAAGGACGCATCATCACATGATTACATCACAGAGACGATCTGGTCTGAAATGTGTTTGAAAACAAAAGGATGGACCGGATAGTTTTAAGAAAAAGTATTGGCTCTGGCAACATTTGGGAACTGTAATTGTTTTAAAATAATTAACTGAAAATCTGAATTGATATTCAATCATAAGGACAGGTCCTTCCACCAAATTTCTTGGTAATCCATCCAGAAGTTTTTGTGTAATCCTGCTAACACACTAAAACATGAAAACATAACCTCCTCAGCAGATGCTTTTATTATTCAATATCTTATTATTAAACCACTGGACAGTAGCTCAGCTCATCTTCTTGCTTAAATCCCGACAGCATTATCGATTCCCTGTTTCCTCCAAAATGTTGAACAAGCTGCACATCAGTTTTTCATCTTCTCTAAGGAGCTTCCCCATGTCAAGCGTTGTTATTGGTGATCGATACGCATTCACTTAATTGGTGTAATTAATATGGACTCTTGCGAGGTTAAGGGGCGTATTGATTGTGTTCTAGATGAGCCAGATGATTGGTGTGTGCTCTGCTTGAAATCAACCATACGCTGCAGACAGGGCAATCAGCTCCTCTGACACTTTTCCGGTTTTTAGTAACTTTCTGGCATCAAGTTTGGGGAAAATCTTTTTTTCAGAACCTTAATCCTATTGAATAGTGAACATGAATACATTCTGTGGACATGTCAGAGTAGTGCAGCACTAGTGCAGCACACATGCTGAGTGCACTGTTGCTTCTCTAAGTGAATCAGGCTTAATAACATGCTGATGGCCTTAACACGTCATGTGTCTCTTTATTTTCACAGTGTGAGAACGATATGAAAATGATACTGTACAGCGAGGTTAAACGATCCGCTCAGTGAATAAATGAAACACACTGGATAAAGACCAACTGTGGCTCTACAACATTCTTCTTATAAGCTCTTCATAGAGGTCTTATAAGGAGGAACCCTGAATTATAACCATACTTTCAGCACTGTATCCTCCCATGGTTGTAAAAGTCTCTATCTTTACGAGTGGAACAAACGTAAATAAGTATGAAGGAAACACCTAACAATGATAATGATAAAATATATATAATAAAAAACATCATTCACATGAAAAGTGATTTAAGGTTCATCTATGATGCATTGTGGGAGGTCAATAAGTTGATTAACTTTCTCTTAATGTATATCTCCTTCTTTCCATGTGACTCTGGAACTGCCACACGTGCTATAGAATTTTATCTTTTCTAACCAGGTCTCACATTCTCTAGCTTAAAATATAATAATATCTTACGAACTCTTAGTAATCAGTGCAGCAGAGATTTAAAAAAATTAGCAAGTCCATTTTTTCCCTACAGCTCTAATATCACAGAAATTTAGAAGAAGAATTGCGCAATGATAGTTTTTAATATATTACCATATATAAGAACCAGGGCACTATTACATTTATAACCTCATAATGTTAATTCAGTGTGAAAAACCTTCCACAAAGATCTACTGTTGGCCGAGAGACAGCTTTACTGGAAATGACAGTGTACTTCAGACCTCATATCCCTGGGATGTCTTACATTGTACGAGCTCTTGACATCATGAAGTCACTTTCTTAAAATGTCACGGGTGGATGGGTCGTTAGATTCCAGACACAGAGACAGTCTCTCATCACTGCATGGCACGGCTATGAAATAATGCATTTTGAAAGAAATGGATTAGACCAAAAATGGCACATCATGTGCCATGTCTGGTGAAGAAGAGGAGGAGGAGAAGTTGCCAATGGAGCTGGAAAGGGATATGAACCCAGGTTGAGGGCAGTGGTGGTGACAAATACCCCCAGAGGCATTAACTTAAAACAGGATGATGGATGGTGCTGAGGGCTGCACTGAGGACTAAAAGTATTAACAGTAAAGAAGTGCTTCCCTCTGTTTTGAAACAAAGTGTGTCTCCTCCTGAGTTCAGTGCTCCTCAGGCAGCAGTGGTTCATTCTGTTGCATACGTACAGTGGGTGCATGTCGTATCACTGCCCTTCTGTTTATCTGGAGGTCTCGATCTTTTTTGACTGTACCAGAAGTTGCTTCCTCTTCTCTTCTACCTGATCCTTTTTTCTCGACACTGTCCCTCTGCTTTGCTCTTCTTGGTATGAGCTGCAGCTACAGATGTGAATCTTAAGATGCAGGCATCAGATAAGCTGTCTCTTTCTTTGTGTATGACACAAAATGTTCTGCTTGATGTGATTCATTGATTTTTTTATTGTTCAACAGCTCTTTTCAAATACAGACTTGTGGAATACAATGTTTTGTATGTCGAACATCCTGGTCTCATAAATGTGTTTCTTATGAACATATCAAACATTTAACACATTAAAGCATTAAAACACAGTCATTATGGTCTGTTAAGTCAGAGTGCAGTAAGCACCGTGAAGCTCCACTGCGCCCTGCAAGGCTGATGACCTACTTTTCCACTCCAGGCGACAACACCTACTGTATCCAGTCATGTAAAATTCCTCACTCTCGTTGTGAAAGAGGCTGAGGTGGGCGGCAGGATGCCTCACTGGCTGAAACACCTGTGCTGCTGATGCTGGTTTGTACACCAGCACCCACTAGAATCTGTATGTACAGTTAGCTGTACTAGTGGAGCTCCTTGTTCTGCGTTCCCTCGGAAAAGTGGTGGAGAGGCTTTGTGAAATAACTCAAAGACGGCTGCTGTGTGCAGGTCAATAAAAGGAAGATGGAGAAGTGCCTGATTTCAGACCTGGTAAATAAAGAGGAGGTTGTAAAAGCCGGCTGACGGAGGGAAATGTACTAGAACCAAGTGTGTGGTTAAGAAACAGCTCCACTTGTAGACGAGTGTCTTGCTCAGTGCACACACTTAGACACTCATAACCTTTATCCACTTCAGGAGAATGAGGTTGTTCAGACGTGCACAGCACAGTCTGAACAACTGCATGTACTTTGGCATTACTCACGCCACCTTAAAACATTCAATTAAACCTCATAATTTCTGGGCCATTTGGGTTGCATTGCAACAAGCTGTAAAAACAACATTGATATATACACCTTATATATCTGCCTGTTTCATTTGGAGTCGTATTTCTGTTCACCTGATCAATGTTTTCAATATGTACTTTTATATTTGAGCTCTGTTTTTGGTCTCCACCAACTACAGAAGGAACTATTAGTCTCTTTAGCTGTATAGTGCTCTGGTCTGTTAACCAGTCATTCTCTGACTTTGCCTGCCTGCCATATTGGTGTTTTTCATCTTTTTCACCAATAACAATGATGAGAATGAACCTTAAGAGTTGTTCTCTGTGGGTTCATCACTACCATCAGCACCAAACAAATTAATCATTGCCATTTGATTTGTTGTCCATGTAAAAAAATATTGATTAGGCAGGAAGGAGCAGCAGATACCGGACAAAGGACTCTGTAAAATGTGGACATGGTATATTTTGGGAGCAGAGTAAACTGAGATAAAGTCGATTGGAAGAGCAACACACACACACACACACACACATACGCACACACAGAGAGAGAGAGGTCCAGTTTCATTGGTCTGTTCCATTTTGGAAGTCGTGTAATTGCGTTAATGTTCAATAGCCGCTCTAGACCTGCCTGTGCGGAACGGGCTGTTTGCTTGGTGATGTGGTCGCAGCTTTCTTTCTTTAAAAGTGACCTCAGCTGCTGCAAGTCCAGACCGACTGCCGCACTCAGTCCACAGAACCCTGCAGCTGCTGTATCACTGCTGCACAAAGAGCTGTTCACCTGATTCTGCAAAGTTGAGTGAAGCTAGACCCAGAACGCAGAACCCTGAACCTTTTATAAACAAATGTTGCTCGAACAGATCTACATTGATCAGATGCTTTAAGTCTATATTCATCGTGGGTCAGGAAGAAAAAACAGTTACAAATATATTTACTCATAGAACAACATCACGTCTGCTGGCGTCTGTCGGCCCCCTCAGTGCATTGCGACATGGCTTGAAATAGCATCAGCATCATTGTTGTGTATTCTGCTCAGTGTCATCAACTCCCAGAGCAGATTAACCTTTAAATGGCTGTAAAAGCTTGTTGGATGTGAGCAGTCGTGACACCGACGGGTGGGGACGGCGAGCCAGGATGAGAGCGAAGGCGGAATCGTCACCCAGCCAGGCCAGTGAATCATTCTCCCTATGCAGCCGCTAAGACAATAGATGGCCTATGACGCCGGCATATGCTGGGATGTGTTATATGTTTCTACAGGAGAAATGCCATGGCAGTGGGTTGTGTGACACAGAGATGCGAAACACTGTGTTAGGGATTGTGTGCCTCCCGAGGATGCTTTTGTGTCGTGCTGAAATAGCAGAGGGTATTCTTGATGACGCTTTTTTTAGGAAAATTCATTTTTATGTCTTTTCTCCTCTTTAGCAGTAAATATGTGCAGAATCATACCAGACTAGACTTCTTTCCGTTATTTGTCTTCTTTAATCAGGCCAAAGTTTTATAATTTGATGCAGGCTTATAACTAGACACCTGTAAAGCGTAACCCCATCAGCTTGAATTTATAAGTTCAGTTCTAAGAAGCAAATGTTGACCCTAGAATGTGATTCTCAAACCATGGATCTGCAGAATCTTTACTCCCTCTTCTTAGACACATCTCAGGATCAAAAGTGTAAAGCTTAAATGGCTACACTTAGTTTGTTTGAAGAGCAATGATAACAGAAGGTTCCGGGGAAGTCATTATAGGTAAGTAATTGGGTCATGGTGGGGAGGTCTTCACTGAAGGGAGAGTTTAAGAGTCCTACTCTCTGCCGTCCTGTTACTCAGATCTGCTGTTGCATGAAGTTAACTCGTGTTTTAACTAATTGCTGATGGGCTGACAGTGAATTGATGCAGAAAGCAAGAACAAATTGAATGCTTGCCTGCCGATGTTCCCTCTGCACTGCAGCACTTGAATTCTGCTCACTCCTACACATATTCTACACACTGAATATTAAGCCTCCATCACAGATTCCATTTCAAACTGTGTATTTATCTGCAAACTGATATTAAAATTCGTGATCGCGTACATCTTCCTCCCACTATTTTCTGCTCACCAGTACCCACATCACTGACACATTTTTGGGGGGTTGATTTGAATAAATGTTGGTCTGTCTCTCCTCAGTGTCACTGGGGTTAAGTGGTTCTGTGACAGCTTTTCCAAAGGGAATCTGTGCCAGATGAGCTAAACCGTCTCTTCTCAGGAAGTTCAGGATGTGACTAATCTTGGCCTCAAGCTCATAATTAAAGCAAATAAATCAAATCCAGTATGAAGGCAAGTGTCGCTGATATAGTATTTTTTTCAGTTCAGAACCCAACAGAGGAACAAGTCTCAGTTTTTGTCCAATGGCTGGACTGGGGAGGATGTAGACGACTACCCTGTCACATTCCTGAACTTACCCAAAGACAATAAATGGCACAGGGTGATAAAAGAGGCCTAGAGGTGGTTTGTATTGTTGCTGCAGGTTGAAACATTTCATATTTTTATGTCTAACCTAACTTTTTTTAGAATTTGTATTTGAAAGTTACAAAAACCCAAAATGTAATGGCCCGAAGAATAGATCTTCAAATTATTTGTTTTGGTCGACCAACTCTTCAAGCCAGGTATTATCTATGAAGTTAAATGCAACAAATATTCATAATAAGGAAGCCGACAAAATAAATGATCAGTGGATATAACGTATTTTAATTGCTGTATACCAACCCTGCATGGAAGTGATGATTGGTATCACTGTTTTATGGCTTGGCTGAGGTTTAACTCTTTGAAAAACAAATACACACAGAGAATCAATGCCATATTTTATTATCTTGACAGTCATAACTAAAAAAGAACACAGATAAGAACACATAAGAATTACTTCCTTTAAAAGGCTGTTAAAGTGCAGCCACAGTTTATAAAGATAAAACCTTTTGAGTAGAAGCACCCATCTGCACACAATACATGTCGCATGTTTTACCTGTGGACATTCCAGTAAGAAATATTGCCAAATTGCTGAAATGTCAGCAAGCTCTGGTTAACGCTAGACTACCGGAAATCTCGTCCGCGCTCTAGTGACGGGATCTCACAACAGCTCATTGGTAGAGAGGCAGTTTTATCTGGGTGCTGCTAATCGACTTAAAAGACGTGGAATCAGATTGATGAATAGATTTGCTTAATCGCCGCTGCCCGATGTCAGTACCAGAAGCATTCCAGTATCTGCAAATTTGGAGTATAGATGAGGGTGGCGTGGTGGATGAACTCCTTGCTTGTGTGTTTGCTGAGATCAGGATGTCTCACCGGACCATGAATGGACTTTGTGTCATCAGCAGTGAGACCGCAGCCAAGTTGTCATCACTCTGAGGGGGCCTGTGAGAGTATGGGCTGTTTTGAGAGAAATGGTTATTTTTCCTGCAACCTGGCCAGTTTTGATGCTCATGTTACAAATCATGTTTTTATCTTTGCTGTGTGTACTGGCGCTCTCTGAAAACCAACTGGGGAGCAGCTATGAATAGTTGTGGTTGAAGAAACAGAAAGAGGAGGTGGCCCCGTCTCCTCGTTGCCAGAAAATGATTCTGGTTCTCTGCGGTAAAAAGAAAGAGCCTGTCTGGTCTGCCAGCGCAGCACACAGAGGGGTCTTTGTGATTCTGATCAGTCCTTTATTACTGCTTCAACTCACAGCGCCTCATGTACGATGGATACATCTGCTCATCTAGAATATACTGCGCATTAATCTGTAATAGCAGAACTAGTTCCTACCTGCTGAGTTCACAGTTAAACAAACTGTAGATACCTGAGCTCCACAAGAGACAGTTGTTAAAATCCATTATGCATCCAGTCATTTTATTGGCAAATAAACACTGGGTAGATATCCAGCTCTCTGCAGATTGATTAATCCTGTGCAGAAGCACTTTGTCCCCTGATGATTAAGCAGGGTTTTTACTGTCAGAGATGTGTGTACCTGAATTAATGATGAGACAGTTGTTTGGTGGTGTCTGACTGGGATAAATTAACGTTCTCTCTGTTTGTGAATAATTTGATTTGTAACACTGTTTACCATCTTTAAGACTTGAATCACATTTCTCATAATGGATTCCAAATACGTGCATCATTTTCATAGTATCACCAAGCTAGTTATTTACAGTAGAGTGCAGTGTGTAGAATCTCTGTGTATTTTCACCTGAAATCTTAAATGCTCACTTGCACCCACAAGATAAATAAAAAACAATATGTTTTACATAGCACTGTTTTGTCTGCTGTGGGCGGCTGTGGCTGAGGAGGTAGAGCGGTCGTCCTCTAACCAGAAGGTCGGCAGTGCGATCCTAGTCTTCCCTATCCGCATGCTGAAGTATCTAAACCCCCAAAGGCCCCTTATAGAGGAAAAAGTGCTGCCCATACATGCACTGTTTAAACTGGTGAATGGTTATTGTAAAGTGCTCAAGTGCTCATCAAGACAGAACAGCTCAATATGAATACAGACTAAGAGATTGGATTGTCTGTTACTGTCAAATCCAAAGGCAACTCTAAAGTGGTCCAACACCAGCACTGGCCACTTCTCCTACAAATACCTTAAGCGTGAAGGATGAGGAGGCTCTTTTTTCGCTGCTGTCCACACGTGTTCACCTCCCTTTGGGCTTGAAATATTAATGGATGAGTGTTATTCTGGAGTCAGGAAGGTGACCTTCGGGCCTGTGTGAGTCCACAGAGAGACACATATTCCACTTTCCACCACCTACAGTACCTTTTTGTCTAAAACCGAACATTTTACATTCGAACTAAGCAGCTATAAATCTATTGTTGTATTCATATCAACTGTTCACATTATACTAGAACATTGTTGTTCATAGGATATTATGCATACCTCCAACAGTTCCATCAAATTAAATCAATCTACATCAAATTGCTCACACTCATAGCTGTCGATCCCCTAAATAGGGCAAATTTTTTCAACTACTTACTGGGAAAGCGGTGAAAACATTGAAACACCATATCTCGTAATGTTAAAGAAAGTGGAAGAAAAGGGGTCTGCCTCCCGGATCAGCACCAAAATGTCTCTCCTGACTCATAAGACATTCCTCCTCCAAGTTTGGGGGTCATCCACCCAGAAGTTTTTGGGGAAGATAAAAAAAACAACACAGAAATCCAGCAGGAAAACATGACGGCTCTTATGATGGCGAACATAGCCTCAGACGTTACTTTTACACACCTCCCTGTGCTGTGGGGTCCTCTCTCTCAGAAAGTACTGGACGTGTTTGAACATGATGAATGTAGACAGCGTGGGATGGGGGGGGTGACAGTCTCACTCGCTCTGTTGGCTCCAGGCATGGCTAATGTTTTTTGGCAAGGCTGGGTCAGGTGGCATGATGGGACAGTGCATGGTGGCAGGGTCCAAGCAGCTGGTGCATACAGACATGTCGAACACTCAAACTTATTCACTGCAACAAGAGGACAAAGGTGTCAGAGCACAGCTCGCCGTATTTATTATTGTCAGGTTTATTCCCTAAAAACCAGAAAGCTGTTTTCTGCATTGTGGGAATGTCATCTTTGCTGTATGGTACTTTATTAAAAAAATAAAGCTTGGCTGTCTCAGAACTAATGCTCTTAATTTTTAATCCTTAATGGATCTTTAATTATTTATTTTGAATCTACATATCCTGGGCTGGTCTTGGTCTTACATGTGTCTTGAGTTTACAGTTAATAAACCACATTCTGCTTTCTGACTGCAAATATTTTTTTCTATTTGCCACAAGTTTACAGATCATTTCTAAAATAATTTATTTATACCTGAAGTGTCTGCAAGGTGATTTTTCAGAGGGGAGTGAAGTGAATGGCAACCAGTGGCTATCTTTATAGTGAGGAATCTTACAATTTATATTGATTAGATTGAACCATTAAAGCTAAATATAAATCATCATTTGTCCAAATATGTACCATGAGTCAAGAACAATTGGCATCATTGTAGCATGAAATAATCACGAGCCCTGAAATAACCGGTTTTCCCTGCACCCTTCCTCTGCCAGAAAAACATTGAAATTAATTGGGGGAGTTCTTCATGCATATCTGTACATATTGTCCTCAAAATGGAGACATAAATAAACCAGACGACCCAGAGGACAGAATGTGATGTTCGTGCCAGGTCATCCCTGGGTCACTCATGTTTTCACAGCAGGAAGAGTCCCTGCTTGTTCGCCAGTATTCCGCTCACATAGGCCGACACAAAGCAACAGCAACATGCAGTTCAGCAGTTTCCTCCGTAACGTGTCAATTTTCTAATGTTCCAACAGGTGCAGGCGAGTCTGGGAAGAGCACCATAGTAAAGCAGATGAAGTAAGTTACAAAAACCTACTTTTAAAAATACTTTTATTATTATTTTAAAGAATCAATTCCTCCCC
This sequence comes from Platichthys flesus, assembly GCF_949316205.1. Lineage (NCBI taxonomy): Eukaryota > Metazoa > Chordata > Actinopteri > Pleuronectiformes > Pleuronectidae > Platichthys > Platichthys flesus. The sequence continues at coordinate 17,998,092 of NC_084946.1, forward strand.
CTCACAGTAACTTTTGTTGGGTGAGACAACTTATGGTAATAGCCCAACATGACCAAATCTGAAGACAGGCAAACACATAGTGAGAAATACATGTTTTTTATGCCTCTGCGCCAGTGAAATCCAATGGCCATTTGCAATGTTTTCGTGTGAACACTTTGACCTCCGACAAGTTTTGACTTATGTACGCAAAATCTCAGGAACTACTTTTCACTTGGACTCAAATCTGACTTGATATGATTCTCAAAGATGAATTAGATCATACAAAACTATTTTTGGTCTTGTGAATGCAACATCTTATAGACAGAAAAGAATTTCTCAAAGGTCAGAGTCACGATGAGCTTGCCTTCTTTGCCTTGTGAACGCGTTAGCTTAAGATCACCTCGAGATAGTCCTTTTCAAATTTGGGGCAAATTTTCTCTTAGACCCACTGATTAGCTGATCACGTTTTGGTGGTCAAAGGTCAACAGTAAAGGCATGTTAAACACATTTATCATTTAATTTTAGTGGTCTCAGGTCATAAGTTAAGTAGGTCATATAAAGTGACCTGGAAAGACAAATGTATGTAGACTGATACTGCACTGGCCACATTGTGGCCATTCTGGTTTTGATAAATTGGTAGGATAACCAAACGAATAACACCCCTGTCAAGTTGTGTTTCAAATGTTCTGTTTCTTTTATTTATAACTGAAAATAATGTGCTATTTTTTTAATTACAATAGTAATTAAAGAGCCAGAAAATCAGTGGAGGTGAAACCAAGAGCTTTGGCACTGACCATCAGGCGGGTTCAATCAGAGGGTTTGGCTCAGTAGTTTACAACAGTAACCATGTGATTATAAGATAAGATAAATATGATTCTTTGTGATTTATAGGGCACTGCATGGCCTTTGCGGTTTGGTATTGCCATTTACTGCTCCTAATACAATAATAGAGTGTGATTACAGAAAATGTTGTCATCCCTGTTCTCAAACACACACACACACACACACAAACACACACACACACACACACACACACTGAACCCCAAATGGCTTAATTATTCACATTCCTCTGGGCTAGCCAGGCATTGAATCTATTTTTTATGAGTTTGGAGAAGGAACAGTCTGTCGCTCCTGAAGCCAGGTTATTAACATGTGCAAATAAATCAGCCCAAACACTCACATGTAACAGCCTTATGTAACACCACACATCAAAGTATCACAGCAGTAAAACTTTCCAATTTAGGAAATTATGTATTTGCTAAATTACTTCATTATCAGTTACATCAACACACTGTTAAAGGTGGCAGGCTGTTCACTTAACTTTTCACGGGGGGTGGTCTCACTTCCCTCTACAGCCTGGATGATTTACAATCTCATGGTAGGATGCACACTGGTACATGCACAGACGCTGAGCTCCCTCCCCGCTCAGGTCCAGAGCTATAATAATATTGCAAGAGGTAAACTGAGGATACTGCATCAAACGGCTGCTGCAGACTTGAGGCAGTTTGAATGTGTGTTAACCCCACTGCACCATCCTACACAGCCGTCTCACAGGTGCATGTTTCTTGGTAAGACACGTTAACGATTGTTCATAAAAGCTTCCTTACTAAAATGTGTTACCGATAATTATATCAGTTAAGTTATTACTCTTTGTTTATCTCTTAGTTTATAACAGTGTAGATTTTTATGTTAATCTTAATGATTGATGTGTTGAGGAATGTCGTCGACTGGGGCACTTAGTGGAGTATAAACATATTTTGCATGTGAATAAAGAGAATGTGTGGACAATGGACAAGATTTGATGGTTGTAAGCCTAAAAGGCCTAAATATCTGTTGTCTGCACCTGAAGCACCAAAATATGGTCCCACAGATACAAATTCATTTTCATATGGTAATTGAAGGGCTCCAAAATATTTGTGAATGAATGGTTAATGTGTAGACTTTATTAAATGTTGCATGATGTTTGCTATTCTCAGGATCATCCATGAAGATGGCTACTCAGAAGACGAGTGTAAGCAGTACCGGGCGGTGGTTTACAGTAACACCATCCAATCCATTATGGCCATTGTTAAAGCAATGGCCAGTCTCAAGATAGACTACATCAACCCGTCCAGAGCGGTAAGATGCACACACAAACAGAAGAGAAAACAACGTTTCTGTTATAAGTACATTTCTGTATATTACTACATCTATTTGGTGTGTGCTATGTGGTATTACCATCCTCTGATCAGGGCTTCAGTTTATGTACAAGAAACAAACTCTCAACATGCATGATGGCATACAGACTTGCAAATGTCATACTATTGCAATAATGTAGATATATTTCAAAAAGCTAAAACCATCAAAACCATCATCATTGTGTGAGAAAGCAGAATAACTGGGAGCAGCAGATCAGGCCACAATAAAATGAAGCCTGTGTTTTTTACTGCTCCTTTCTGTTGTGTATCTAGTGTACTTACCAAGATTTATGCTCGTACAGAATTGGGATCGCAACAGTTTACCTTTTGTTTCTGTGAAGCCGCACCGTCCATTTCACTTGTGCTTCTGTCTCGATCTCTTACTACAAAAATGTTATTCCCTCACCTCCACGTTCGAGCATAACCCAGTGAATGAAGACAGTGTCAAAGCCGCGACGCCTCTAGGAAACCAATTCTGTGTCTCCTGCCTTGCCGCCTCTCGGCAGTTCATGTTCAGTCAATAACTCTGGCGAGCTGGCAAAGGCAGCATCATGTGATTTCGGCATTCACCTGTTCACAGGAGCCTTTTTTCACCGCTGCTGGAGATGTGGTTGTTAGAACAAACAGGAACACGGTGTAATGGTTCTCTCTCCACGTCCTTGTAACCTGCAGGGAAACTGTCCTGGTCCCATCTTTGCTCTGCTCTTTTCTAAAAAGTTGTGAAAGAGGATGAATGTGTGCATATAACAATAGCAGCATCAGCAGATGGGCCAGGGATCGCTGTTTGGGATAGATTCATTCACATAAGCACATTTAAGCAGCACATTTCCTTTGCCAGTTGCCTTCTGCAGCATCAGCAAGGACAAATTAATTTCTTGTTTTAAAGTTGGGGTCTTTCTCACTGGATATAGCATGTAAACAGTAGTCTCCCATTGGCAAGTTTTGACTTGATTTGGAAAACACCACTGTCGACATTGTGGTTTAGCCATTTTACCTAACTTTATTAGCTTTAAATGCAGTGAGAGCTTAAATTAGCTTTTGAGGTTGTTTTATTGATGAATCGTTTTGTCAGTTAATCGAAACAGTTAATCAATTATAAAAAAAATGATCTAATTAAAACACACTCACCAGGGGCATCAGAGTATTCATTAAGAAAGGGACACACACACACACACACACATACACTCACACACACATGCATCAAGATAAGCACCACCATCAACAACAACAAGTCACAGCTTCAGGCAGAGCTCCACCATCCCTCTCCTCCCTGTGAACACTTATCAGCCAATGAACAAGCTGCCACCGAGGTCTAACAGCGCTTGAACCCGCTCCTGTGGAGGAGTGTGTGTCACCGTGATTTAACAGTGAATCCCGTCCCTGTCTTCTTCTGTATCTGCAGTGGGATTGAGGACTCTGTTGTGGTCATTAGAGCGGGATGGATAGTTTTTTTTATTTCTCTCACTGACAGATCTGTCAAATGGCCGCGTGTACGTGACGATACTCTCACTGACTCCCACACATGGCAATTAGTGTGTTAGTCTGCCCGTACTTGCACACAGCAGCCCTTCAGAAATTCACACACACACACACACACACACACACACACACACACACACACGTGCACACGCACAAACACGAAAATGTACCTCACATCAACACATGCACATTCACACATTATACAGGCTATTTTCTGTTTACTATGGTAAATGGGGCAACATGGGTTCCAGCAAATACGTCACATTCCCATGCAGAGATTCATTGTTGTATAATCCAACAGTTAAACTGAAAAAAAAAAAAAAAAAAAACTGTTTCATTTGTGTTGTCTAAGCTCACTAGTCATAAAACAACCAAGCAAATCCTGCTAAAATAAAACACATTTTTAAAACACAATAAATACAACAGCAATGCAGAACTGCAAAAATGCATTTCTCCTCAAATATGATAAACAGACAGAAAGATTGTGTTTCCGAAATGAAAAGATGTGAAGCGCTGAGAAATGCAGGGAGTAATTATTACTACATCTTTGTACATCAGTCATTGCATTAACTCAGAGAAGAGGATTGACTTCATGCAAACAGGAAAATGGAAAATAGAGAGAAGCAAGCAGGTTGACAAACATCACGAAATCCAACCACAGTCTGTTATCACAAGTCGGCTGTTACCTCGAGTCACACCAACGTATCTCACCTATCTCGTATGCGCTCGAAGCGGCTCCGTGTATCGTAGGTTTATGTGATATCATCATCGCAATCGTCACATTCTATTGCTGCTTTCACAAGCTGCTTTCTCGGCAGAAGTTCAGAGACACAGTGAACATGTCTAAATGGGTTTTTACTAAAAGCCGAGAAAATTCTTTAAATGTCGTTGGATTTCATTAGGAAAACTGTATTATCTGTGTAAATTTTAATACAGTTTTCTAATGACAAATATTATTCACTTAATCTACGTATTCTGTTTTATCATTTGAGTTTTTTCACAGTTAACATGTATGTTCGGCAGTGATTCTGTTCTTGCAACAACCCAGTCCTGTGTCCTTATCGCCCCCTGCAGGACGATGCCCAGCAGCTCTTTGCCCTGTCTGCAGCAGCTGAGGAGCAGGGCCTTCTTCCCAGCGACCTGGCCAGTGTGATGAGGCGACTGTGGGGAGACAACGGTATCCAGAGCTGCTTTGCAAGGTCGCGAGAATACCAGCTCAATGACTCGGCAGCATAGTGAGTGTGACTTTGTGCGTTTGTTCTTTCTCTGGGCCGTTCTACCAATTCACAACTATCTTATACTGATATATGTAGTTACATTATTTTCAAGTGCAATATTCATTCTTAAATGTAACCTTTTTTTTAAGTAATTATTAGTCTTGTTTTCATTGGTTGTGTATAAGTCTGATTTTAAAGTTGTTTTTTTTATATTTAGAAGACACAGCTTGCATATACATTTTCAGGCCTGTCAGTATCTATGGGGTTTAAAAGCCAGAACACTTGTGTGGACAGAGATTGTTTTAGTTTGAAACGGTCGTTTTCAAAAGAAAAACATATTGGTATGGATGTAGCAGTCTTCTGTTGTACTACCTTCTCTTGTACAATAAGAATAAAAGGGTTCTATTTTATTCTAATCTATTCTATTCATATTCAAGCCTGGCGAAATGTATGATTTTCAATGTCTGCCTCACTTGTGTAATATTTAGGCTGCCACTCTGTGTTTACCCACTGTAAATGTAAATGTGGGGAAACCACAAATCCACAATATGCATGTGCATCCATCTCATCCTTCAGTCCTGCTTGTAACTCACATTTAATCAAGTGAAGCGGATGGTTTTGGATGGGGACGTTCTGCGTGTACAGTCTGCACATCCCTAGCTCACCCACACACATATGGATGGATAATAGTGCCATTAGGGGTGTTTTGATGGATTTAGTGGTGGAGCCCCGTCAGCTTCTCTTATACGAGCTACAGCGAAAAATCCCGTCTTCTCCAGGGGGCTATGGAGTCTGGAGTGTCCAATAACTTTCCTTTAACGATTACTTCTCCCTTTCTGGGTTTGATTAATTTAAGCTGATAAGCAGGGAACAGAAGATGACGAAATTAGACTCTAGTCAACTTTACCCCGAGTAAACCTAACTATGTGATTTAGCAAAAGCCACAAGAGATAAGCCTTTTTTGGAATAGACTAATTGTTTTTATGTCACTGATTTGCAGTCTGAAATGTTTGCTTTGTGTGATTGGCTCACTGTGAGACAGAAAAGTCCATCCGTCAATCCACCTTCCTCGCGCACAACACATCTGAAGAAATTTTTTCCAAATTTGGTGTAAAGCTTCAGTTCGAGTAAAGGAAAAACTGATTAAATTATGTTGTTCAAAGGTCAAGGCAGCTGGGATTTCACAAAATACCGTTTTTGGACCTTCTCTCTCAAGATCGCTTTTAGAGAATGTTATTTCATCTGGCCCCAACATTCACTTGGACTCAATAATTAAATAATTCTATCTCTTCACATCATGTCTTCCAGTTTCTCCAGCCAACTATTTATTTTTAATATGTGGACGTGACTCACTCACGTCCACATAATGCCACTGAGATGCTGGATATATGTCTCTCTATGAGGCGTAGGTTGGCTGGACCATTAAAGCTCCCAGCTGGCCTTTGTTGATGATGCAATGTTGTGCAAGTGGGGCAAGCTGTGTCAGGCATGGGAAAACTGCTTCCACTCTCCCTTACTGACCAACAGTCTGTCAGTGCAAACGGAAAAAAGACAAGAGTGTTGACAATGTTGCCATACAAATCCACCCACTAAGGACAGAACATAGTACATAGGTTCATGGGGTGATGAGTAAATGCAATACTGATACTTGGAATCCACGCTCTGACATCATGTCAACCCCCCCCCCCCCCCCCCCGACAGACACAGTGCACCAAACACAGCAGAGACAAAAATGACGATGAAATATGCATGAAAACATTGCTTGTATTCTGAGCCTTACGGTTATTTCTGAAGCTGGAGATCTAATATGTAGTGAAATGAAAAAGACATATTGAAACTCAGCACAATCCCTTGATAGCAGCAGCCTATTTCATCTGGTAATAATTAACTCCAGCATATCAAACACGTAACCATGCATGGCCTAAATACAGCAGATAAGGTCAGAGGATGTCGCACCTTGTTAAGCCCTGGGACACAAATAATACTTAATAATCAATAATTTTTATTGATTAAGAGATTGATCGATTGAGATTAAATATTATGTTGCTTTTAGAGCCAGTAAATAAGCAGCAAAGAATGCATGTATATATAAACTAAATATTAGCTATGAGTGGGGATGACTACCTGCAATATCTTGCATGTGTTAGGAGGCTATACAGGCATATAATAATGTGCATAAGCCCAAACCAATGGTCACACTGACTACTAAAGTCATGAGTCTGTAATTCGATTTCTTTATATTTTCTCAATTCAGTGCATCTACTTATGAAACTCAAAGACGAGTATTTCACCACCATGGTATTTAAGGAATATATGATTTTTGTTGTCACCAAAAATAAAATAAATATTTGCTGCCATACTAGCTTCATTGAGAATTCAGCCAGCAGCACCTCTCAGTTCCCGTGTTAGCTTGCTATGCCACAGCGTCTGTCTACTACTCTCTATTGCACTGTCATCTAATAATGATTTATCCATGATATTGTAAGAACAATGTAAGAATGTGCGAGTGGTCTCCTGTAGTAATGAACTATACAGACAATTATCACCCATATCCATCTGACAACCAACGTGCAGTTCTTTAAAAGGCACTTAAACAGTCTAATGAAATCCTGCAAGCGGACTCGTTTAATACAGCACGATATGACTCACTCCGCCGAATGTGTCACAAACGAGCTTACTACGGTTCAATGCAGTTCAGTAAAATGCGGGTGGATTTTAATGTTCATGAACCACAAGTGCATTAGTGACCTGCGTGTTTATGCTTGCTCTCTCTCTCTCTCTCTCTCTCTCTCTCTCTCTCTCTCTCTCTCTCTCTCTCTCTCTCTCTCTCTGCTCTCAGTTACCTGAACGACCTGGAGAGGATAGCTAAATCAGATTATATCCCCAGCCAGCAGGATGTGCTGCGAACTCGGGTCAAGACCACTGGCATTGTGGAGACTCACTTCACTTTCAAGGAACTGCACTTCAAGTAAGGTCAAAGGGCACTCACATCATTGTCAATGGACTTCAGGTCTTTTTGAAGCAAACAAATGAATGAACATGGTAACATGTCTCCCGAGGGCTCACTCACCACCGATCGTTGTTTTCAGTGTTAAAACCGATACAAAAAGAAAGTGGAAGAGCAATAGTCTACATTAGCGTAGCAGAGTGACTATGTCAACACATGAGTTTTCATTGAATTAGGTCCTCTAGGTGAAAACAGTGTCATTCCAGTACCAGACTCCTCTGCAACTGCTCTGAACACTAAAACAAAAGCAAAGTGAATGCTGGCGATATACCAAGTTACATCATTACCCAGTAATTGCTTAACAGCTTCATTTTGAGGAATAAATCAAGCAGCGACTGACCCTCCTGCCATGAAATGTGCAACTCAGCAACTCAGAAGCCAATTTACCCCAGCTAACAAAAGGCTAATTACCATGATTGCGCCGAAAGCTGTATAAACAAATCAGACGTGGCCATCGAGCCCTCACTCAAGAAGTGGAAGATCTTTATTTTGCTGCTAACATCCGAGTGTGTCCTCCATCGCACAGCTCTGTGGATCTTACATAAAACATGCCGGGACCCAGCCTGAGCACTCATGTATGGGATAGTCACAGATGTATACATGTATCTATTAATAGAAGTAAGTGATTTATTTAAGGACCCACAAGTAGAGAGTACAGAGTATAGCTGAACATCATATTACCAGAGTAAAGTCATAATGTCACTAAAATAAACTCAGAAATACTACAAGAATAAAGTCATAATATAATAAGAATCTAGTCATAATATTACAAGAATAAAGTCATAAACTTACAGCAATTAACCACTACACAAAATAGGCAACTTCCTCCAACTACATTTAGACAGAGAGATAAATAGATGGATACTTTATTAATCCCGTGGGAAATTTAGATCATCCAGTAGCTTATACACTTAAACACATCACTGACATACATACAAAAATCACATACGGAGAACATATTTACAGATACAGGAATGGAATGCAATGATGTGATTGTGTCAGTGTCCAGTAGGAACGTGTTATTGTGCTTCTGGAGTGGATAGTACAATAAAATATATCTATATAAAAGCAACAGAAAAAAAAAATATATATATATATATATATATATAAATATATAAGTATATGTAGTGGTAAAGTCTGTGCATGGGGATAGTATAGCCAGTAAAGGGATGGACAGTGGGTTGGTATATAATAATGAGATGAGATGAGAAAAGTAGAGAAGAGTAGAGAAGGGGAGGGCAGACTGAGGTAGACTCATGCAGGGAAGATCACTCCCCCCCCTCCTCTTCTGAGTGGTTTCTTCTTTCTTCTGAATGAAACAGTTTTGTGCACAATATTTTCCCTCAGTAAATCATGCTCTGTTTTATTGTATTTCAATCTTTTCTGAAAGGAAAGAAACATGCAAGGAAATAAAAGCACCTAGAGCCACATGGCTCTGGTGTGACCTGTTTCCTGATAAACTCTCTGATATTTACCCTCTGTCACAGCCTCAGTATTTGGCCTGAATAATTCATGGAGGAAATCAATAAGTAGAAAGTCACATTTTTATAACTCGGTCCCTGTTTCTCATAATAAGTAAGGACAGGAAACGGTAACAGATACAGAGAAATGCCATCTTCTGCCAGTGGCGTCATTTCATTCATCAGGACGGTGCGTCACTGGCACCCGCTAACCTGAACAGATTGTGACTTCACTGACACCTCCTATTTGTTGCTATAGCGTCAAAGAACGGCATCTGTTCTGGATGTGTTTGACTATATTATCACTTCAGCCGTGTTGGTTTCTGCTCGCACATCTAACAGCTTCGATCTCAGCTCTCTGCTTCATCATTAGACAGTGCTTTGCTCTGATTACAGAGGCCTGCCTCTTAAAGTCAGCGCTGACCCTGGAATCTTTATCCAATATCTGATGGACACTTCTCGATAGATAGATGGATACTTTATAAATCCCGAGGGAAATTCAGAAACTTCTCCAGCCCTTTTATTCTGAAAGCTGCCTCATGAAAACTTAATGTTCGCCCAGCGATAGAATGTCAGACTGACTTTCTTTTCCTTCCTCTTCTCTTCAACTGTCATTTCCTTAGAAGTCCCCCTTCAGTGCCCTGCTCTCCATCAGCTTCACCTTACTGTCTCTCATTGTCGCCCTCCGTACACACACACACACCCACACACCTACATCACGTCTCCTGTGCTTCGTCCCCCTTGCAGGATGTTTGATGTGGGGGGCCAGCGCTCAGAGAGAAAGAAGTGGATCCACTGTTTTGAAGGAGTCACAGCCATCATCTTTTGCGTTGCACTGAGTGCTTATGACCTGGTGCTGGCTGAGGATGAGGAGATGGTAAAAAAAAGCTGTCATCTCATATGCTTCAGTGAATTTTACAAGCTGTATAATCTGGCTCATTGTCAGTATGAGGTAGCTTAGGTTGTACAGCATTATGACTCCTTGTTATGGCTCTATAATAGGGAGCTCCAGGTTGTGAAATTGGCTCATCTGAGCTTAACTGTAAATTTACAGTTGAGTGCAATTATGTAATAAAAGTGCTAATGGATCATTTTTCAAGTGACTTGAAGCATTTGACCCCAATTTTTCAATGAGTTTATGATTTTTACACAAGTGCTCAGGAGAGACACAGCCTAACAAAGCCCTGAGGGAACTCGCCCTGCTGGTTATTCCTCACATTTAAAACATGAACAACGTTGTCCCCTGGTGGCAGCTCGGATGCATGGTCATGAGCCACGACTAATGTTTCTTCTCTTTAGAATCGAATGCACGAGAGCATGAAGCTGTTTGACTCCATCTGCAACAACAAGTGGTTCACCGAGACCTCCATCATCCTCTTCCTCAACAAGAAGGATCTCTTCGAGGAGAAGATCACTAGCAGCCCTCTCGCCATCTGCTTCCCCGAGTACACAGGTACGGAGAGACTAGTACCCCGAGAGAAACGCTGTGATAGTTTAACACCTGAAGTAAAACTACAGACAGTCTGCTTTGTATCGGCTCACAAAATAAATCACAACTGAACACAATGTGACCTCACCTCCTCGTCTCTCCAAACTGTTTCATCCAGGAGCCAACAAGTTTGACGAAGCAGCCAGCTACATTCAGACCAGGTTCGAGGACCTGAACAAGAAGAAAGACACCAAGGAGATCTACACCCACTTCACCTGTGCCACTGACACCAAGAACGTGCAGTTTGTCTTCGACGCCGTCACTGACGTCATTATTAAGAACAACCTGAAAGACTGTGGTCTTTTCTAAAGGTATGATAGAGGGATGAGAGGGAGGGTGGGGATGCTGCTGGATGATTTGTTCAACTTTGTTCTTTATGCATCCAAATCTCATAGCTTTGTTCATCGGTAAATGGGTAAAAATAACGCACTCTATGGGATGAGCTGTGAACGGACTGTGGTGATGGTGACACTGATCTTTTTGGTCTGAGCTGAAATTAAACTTTCAACTCAAATGAGATCTCCAGGCCAGATTCAGTCTCTGAAATGCACGTTCTAATAAAGCTTGTCTCACATTCTAAACAGCTGATTACATTAGTTTGTGTTTGGCAAGTAAAAGGTAAACTCATTCTGGTCGGGGCGATTTGCTGTGATTGCTGCTTCGGGACCAGATCGAGCAGAACAAACACAAATTGAAGTTCTTATACATTAAAAGAATGAAACCACAGCACTTTTTTCTGTATTATATTGTTTTTCTATAAATCTGTTGCGTTTTCTTCTTTCTGTTTATGCAGGACGATGCCTGACTGCATGAGACTGCAACAGCCATGAGATAATTACCGCTTTTCATAATGAAAACCCGAACAGACTTGATTCCTAAAGGGGACACGTGAAAGAACTTCAACAATCACTGACCTGCTACCATCACATTGTGTATTGTATTGATATTATTTATGGCTTATAACAAATTTTATATATATAAACACACTGAGTACCTTTGCCCAAGAATCCCCTAATTGCAACAGTCCAGGCACTCAGCCCGAATATTTGATTTATATTTAATTATATGAGCTGACTGGTTTAAGTGGAAAATTACTTTTGGAAGTAAAATGTATAATAATAGCAGTAACATTATTTAATTTAGGCAAATACAGCCAAATGTATGTATTTTTCTTCCTGAGCCTTTAAGGAGCAGTTTGAAAGCCACTAGTCTCATTTTTTTGTATTCAGATTTATATTATAGTTGAAAGATTTAAGTTTCATTTTATTTAACCTTTTGCTTTAGAAGTTCAGTAATAGGATAAAGTACAAATTAAACTTTTATATATAAATCACATTAACTTATGTTAACTAACGTTGGCATTTTATGAACCTTTTGACTGCACAGAGCTTATTTTTAGAAGAAAACTAACACGCATGGAGAATGAAAAATAGACAAAGGGAAAATCTTCTTTTTGTACGATGTTTACACAGAATCAATGTTCTCACATATACTCTAGTTCATTATTCTGCATGACTGTCCATAGATTAGTCTGTACCCCCCCACAAACTGAATAACATTCCTGAGTAACTTCTTATAAGAAACAAAAACAGAAAAGGTTAAGTGTCATGCTTAAGATATGTGCAAGATTTTTAAATGCTTCTGTCTGTTCCTAATATTGAATTGTTCTGTAATCTTTGTTTCATTCCAAGTCTGTCTCCATATGTCTGTGCCTTCACATCTGTTTACACTTGTTCTTTAGAGACATGCTATCTTCATAGTGACAATTAGGGCTATTTCTACTCCACTTTGATTCACACGAGCCATTCTTTAAAAAAAACAACGCACCACAACACTCAGAAAAACAGAGGAAAGCTTTTCATTAATATTGTTAAATGTAAATAAAGTTTGGTCACATGATGTTGTATTCTGCAGTGTGTTGTGTCAAAAGAACAAACCTTAACAACATATCATTTCTCTTCCTCGATGCTATAAAATAGCAATGTGTTGGTACTGAATCAGTGAATGAGTGTGGACCACAGCTCTGATAGAAAAGCACAGGGCTCTATACAATCAGTGGAAGTCTCTGATGTCAGCAGCTCCAACAAAAGTGATGACACAACATTTCTCTCGTTTCGTTAAGAGCTGTTCCAAGTCCAGAGAAGCAAAAAGTCACATGTTTTCATCTGTGTCTGCTTGTTTGTTTGTCCTTCTGTTTGTTGTTGTGTTCTGCACAACCTATTTTACTTAAACTTTTCTTTAATGTGTGTCTTTTTAATAAAAGTGTTGTGTTGTAATCCCCCAAGTCAAATCTTATTCAAACCCAACTGTTCTTTCCAAATATGTACAGCTGAGTTTATCACTGCATATTCAAATCATCCATCATCAAGAGGCTGGTTGTTGTTGTTCACTTACCAGAAGGTCGGTGGTTTGATTCCTGAATATTCCTGTCTATCTGTCTATCTATCTACTTTTGTTCAGGAGGTGGAGAGTGTTGTTCACTTACCTGAAGGTTTGATTCCTGAACATTCCAGGCTGCATTCTGAGGTCTATATCTATGTATCTCTTAATGGAGTGTTTTGTTCTCTACTTGTTTTGGTACTTTGACTTAAACCCCTGTGCTTTTCTTTGACCACTGTCCTCAGCTGAATTACAATACAAAGTGTTATCCACATCAAAAAGAGGGTGAGGTGAGGAGCTGAATGTTCCGCTCATCTCCAAATGAAATGAGCTCTTGCCTCCAGCCCCCAGCAGCTGGTTTGCATCTCAAAGTGGCCACTAAAACAGCAGTGAATGAACCGTATGCATCTCCAAGACTGAAGTCAGAGGTGTGAAGAGGTTTGTATTCAGTGGAGAATGGTAATAAGGGGCGTCCTGTTTGCAAACATCCACAAGGTGGCGATATGTAGATTTCCGTGGATATCCATGTCTGCAGAGCTGCACAATCACAGCGTTTGTTTAGGACCGTTTTTTATTGAAGTGGCAGTTTAGACTGAACTTGCACAGCCCATAGGAATTTATATCGAGAGTTGCTAAATAAAGTGTTATAATTGACCCTATTGAATAAAGTATCATGCTGATTTACTCGTAATTCATTTGAACACTGGATATGGAAGGTAGCACTGTTAAAAATGTGCTTTCTTCGTTTATGTACTGTTAGAATAAGAAGGTAAAGAATGATCCAGCTCCAGATGTGGAGTCTCAAAGGAAACCACAAAGTGATAACCGCTGTAATTACATGTGGGGGCGGCAACTTGTTCCAGGCGCTTTGTCATTGGCTGATCCAGTGACGCGCTGCGCTGATTCGCTGCAGAGAAAAGCTCATCATCGCCAAGGTCCGCTGACAGACCCTCATGTGGTTCAGTGGAAAAAATACTCGAGGAGAGAAACTTCTCCTCTGAACATCTGGAAACTTGTGGAGCTGCTCAAATTGATGGGATTTCATTTTGAAACAAATTCAGAAGTACTTTTACACTCAGGAGGAGAAGCAACCGTCAAACTGACAGGATCCTGAACTTCACTGCAGTTATTACCTCAAAGGAAATGGTATGTATTTATATATTTGAACAGTTTCGTAGATGCACTGCAGTAGTATTTAATGTAAATACAAAGATCATGGCACAGTATTCTGTGTTTTGTATATGTATCTATCTTTTTTGCACTAGTTGGATTTTTCCAAACAATATTTCTTCTTAATGCATTTTCTTTAGTCAGTGTTAAACATTTTTTTATTTAACTGGAATTCAAATTCAAAACAACGTTAATTGTCCACGGAAGGCAATTGTAATAATATTGTGATAGTACCCCCCCCCCCCATGTCACAGTTAATGTGCTCCAAACTGTGTACATCTGAGTGATTCACTGCTCCCCACTGTGTGAAGCAGCCGAGGAGAACAGCACATTTTAAAAGAAGCAGCGTCCCACTGTGGATGTCTCTGTGTGTCAAATAAGTCTCCCTCAGGGGCCAAATGGTCCAGCACCCACAGCTGTGATAACATCATGGCATTGTGGTGCCCATTACCGCTCCGAGCCCTAAACTGTGGCCAGGCGAGGAGGCTCAACAAACTTTACATTTACTGTAGTAACTCGTAAAATACAAACTCAAGGTACGTGCCCTGATTTCTGCTAATCGGCAAGTGATATGATTCATAAATAGGACACGGCCGCTGTGTAATTCCACAATGTTGCTGTCATTTCCTGCTCTATAATACAGACCAGGCAACATCCTGTGAGTTAGGGGAGTGTGGAGAGGATCAGCGAGCCTCTGCACTCCTCCATGATTCAGCTCTCACTTTGTTCAAACTTCCCCTCAAGCTTAAGGAGGCAGGCAACGTTTTCCCCAGAATGAAATGTGCATCCTGTTCTCGGAGCAAAGGCTTGTTTCATTCTCCGGGATCATACTTGCATGGGATGGTCTCCATAAAGCTGCTCTGAGGTTTGCATGGAATGCCTCACTTGTTATATGGTCATAGAGCAGTGATCTCAGCTGGTAAAAATCTTCTTGGCCCAGGTCTGGAAATAGAACAAGGAACTGCTCAGGCCTTGACTCGACAGACTAACTGCTCTGTTCTCTGCTGTAAAATGTCTCTTACCGCACAGATATGTTCTTTTAAATACAGACTTTATTGAAGCTCTGTCTGCACCACTAAGTCTTTGTGTCTGTGTCGTTGTGAAGCTGTGTTTAGGAGATTCCACTGACTGCCTCCGGGACCAGGTGCAGTACATGATGAGATCCTTGCAGGACCTGAAGCAGATGAGCAGGCCAAGGCCCCTGAGTGAACCGTGTGTCCGGTCACTCGCTGCAATGCGCCTCTGCAAGCAGAGGGCCCGGCAGGAGCGACTTTCAAAACTACGCATCTCTGATGCCAGCGACGCCAGCACGTATGACTCTGCCTGCTGCCTGGCCAGCCCACTGGAAGAGGAGGATGAGCAGCAGGAGCATGAACGACTGGCACAAGGCTCTCCCAGCAGTGAGAAGAGTGTGGACTTTGACTCTGGTTACTCTGAGGCGTCTTGGTATGATGAAGGAGTGGTGTTGAGGAGGACCAGGAACGTGCGAGTCTCCTCCTCGGCCTGCCTCCGCACAAACAGAGGACCCTCTTGCCGCATCCGTCCTAAATCCACCTCGGACGCTTGCCTGGAGCGCTGGACCTCGTTTGAGGCCAGTGACCAGGAGGACTGGACGACGTCGCTGCTGAGCCGAAGCAGAAACAGGCAGCCCCTCGTTCTGGGAGACAACAGCTTTGCGGACCTCATAAAGAACTGGATGGACCTTCCAGAGTGTCCCGAGCCAACGCAAATGAAACCCAGGCGCCACGCTAAAGACATCTTAGAAAACATGCGAAAGAGACTATCAGGGATGTCTAAAGGCGTGGAGGTGAAGCCACGGCCTGCGGACTCTTCCAGGATGAGCCGAGCAGCAGAGAATCCCAAGAGGATGTCCTGCCCTGTGGGGGTCCAGGCTCTCAAACCTTTCTTTCACCAGTCCCACACTGGACTGCACCAACTGGACTCTGACTTCTATAAGTTCACCGCTCTCATGAAGACGGGCAGCCGACAACCCATCATATGCAATGACATCATTGGATACATTTGAGCGAGACTGTGCCTACGGACTATTACTTACACAGAAGTTTAAATAAGATGGTTCTATTTTCTTAACTTGTATTTGTCCATAATGTTGATACATGTGGAATAAAAGGTTTCTGTGTGAATTTAATGAAAACGAGTTCTGTTCCTACTTGATGCTGTTAAGATCTAATTATCTTATGTAATTATCAAACATCTGACACTTTCGTTCATGTTGATAACGTTAATAAAAGATCATTTTTAGACCTTAAATGCTAGGTTAATAACTGCACCTTCCTGCCATTGACCCTTTTGTCTTATGTCTTGAGCCTAATAAGTAATTAGGAATAAAATAATCGTATAATTACTTTAATAGTTTTAAAAAACATTAAAAACTGAGAATAAAAATAGGTAGATGGCTGAAAACGTAACTGGTGAACTGAACAATTAAAACCATGATGAGGTAACGAGGTGTATTAATGACGCATGGTGACACACGGTTCCACATGTTTTGCTTAGTGGTTCTAAAATAATTTAATCACAAACAGCATCCAGAAACCATCCAAGCAGATGTCAGCAGTGATGATCACAGTGACGGTTCTTAATGACATGATTTCAAAACAGCAAACTGAGATAGCAGAGGAAATTAAACACAACAACACAATGTTGTGAGGGGCGTAAAGTGAAACAAACTGTGTTATGGGACATGAAAACAAAAACATGTGAGGATGGACAATGATCCTTGAAGATGAGCACAGTATCTGAGCAGGTCAGGGTTTCTGAATGGAGGGAGGGAGTGAGGCAGGGGATGTGTACACGTGTTGTTTGCAGGAGGATTTACACAAGGCAGCTGTGTCCAGATGGCAAAAGCCTGGTGAACCGTCGAAGCACTGAACCTACTGTGCCAGCTGCCCGGTCCAACCCGCAGCCCTCTAACGTCAAGCTCCGCCTGACCTGAATTAGACCTCAGAAGGGGTCCAGCACTGCTCCACCAGTGCCAGATCATCTGATCATCTAATCCATATGCCTTGGCATCTCCACAAGCTCTTAGCGTGACTTCTCCAAAGACACATGTAAATGAAAACCAAACCTTTGTAAACAAGAATTTCTGTTAATATCGCTAAGGACCTCAGAGATGGCTGTTTGTTCCTCTTTTAGCAAATAGTAACGAGACAGAAAAGCCTTAAATGAGGAACTGGGCATTAACCTCTATAGATTTGACAGTGTATTGGGAATTTCATCAAAAAGACAACAACTGATTGGAGTGTGGAATTATTCACATCCCATAATCAAAGTTTCGTAAAAGTGATCACAGTGCAATTATTCAAAGCTTGTTTGAGGAGTTTTGCGTAAAATGAATAGGAAGACAGCTATGGCAACAAAAAAACGCTTTTTAAGTGATATGGCGTCACAGGAGTGTTAAGTCTGCTTTCCACTGGATCCTCGTGGTGGACGGCGTCACAGGAGCAGGTACCTGATGGGAGGGACTTCCTCACAGTCCTCGTCCTCAGCAAACGAGGGGACCAGCTCCAGCATCTTCACGTGCGGGGGGACGTCTTCTTTAGTCACCATTCTCACCAGGTCAGACACTCTACAACCAAACAAGTGAAACTCATGAAATCACATTAATGAGCCACACCACAGATGACACAGTTCTTTATTATGATGAATATGAACACTAGTTTTTTGGGGGTCTGTTCAACACAAACCATCCGAGCAGTAAGTGCTTTTTTTTTTACAAATCATTAGAGACCAAAGCAACATTGACTTTTTCTTCATCATCAGAATTGCTAACAATAGTAAGAGCAGAGAATAATAGTGTTCTAACTCTGCAATGATTTGGTCCCATGTGATCTCAGTGTTTTAGTTCTACATTCACCCTACAGTGTTCAAACAAAGGAAACACAGGGCCGGGCGACTGCACAGGAAATGTGTACTGGAGAGAGAGGGCATTTGTCATGTACAAGCTGCCCCCCCCCCCCCCCCCCCCCTCTGCCCCATCTGACTGCAGCTCCAGCTCCCCAGGGACCCCACCGTCAGGGAGAGGACAGGACATGCACAGTCTGTTTCAAGACCGACAGGAAGACCTCACAGCAAGGTTTAACTCAAATAAAATCGAACATTTCAAATTACCCAGTAATGTATTAACTCTGAACTCTAAACTTTTAATTAGATTTTTTTCACTCCTGGAATCGAAACTTCCCCGAGGGCGCACGTTCCACGCTCACAAATCAACACTCACTTCAAACACTGCAGAGCTTATGAAACAAGCCTTGAATGTGCTGCAGCATCGAACAGGCCTGAACAGCGTGGCCTCTCCGATTGCAGGAGCCAAAAAATGCTCGACACCTAATTTAACTCTTTAGCTCTTTTCCTCAACAAACAGAGGGAAACCTGAGGAGGAAGCAGACTCAATCATCAGTGTTGGGTGAAGCGCGTGAGTGTGTCAACAGGCTCTCTCCTCACCGGCTCTCAGGAAACACCTCATCCTGCCATTAGCCTCTATACAAACAGTGGGACGCTGCTAACTGTTGTTGTTTGTGTGTATGTGGTTGTGTGGCCATGTATAGCCGTCGACTGTACATGCAACATTGTTTCTGTATCTTTATCTTGAGTGGACATACCTCAGCTGAAGCCTCTCCTCTTGCCCACTGTATAAGAGAGCTTTTCCGTAGAAGAGGCCGCAGATGATCAAGCTGTATTTGACCTGTACAAAGGCAAATTATTCCATAAGTTTGCAGTGAAAGATAAACATAGCAAGGCTTTACAAGTATTGCATGCACGCGTTATGCTGAAGAGATTTCTACAATGATAGCTAAGCTCTGCTTATGACCTGTGGCCTAGAACAACTTCAGGAGTTCAGGAAGCTCTGCTGTTTCTCTGCAAACAAACCACGGGGAAGCCGGACAGTCGAAGGTTAAACGAAACCCAGAGCAAATAAGAACACTTGCCAATTTATTTTTCCTTTGCCTCCTACGAAGAATCAATAGACCAATTATTTTTTTTTTACAGCAAGAAGGCGTGTGCATAAAGAAGAAGACCCGGAGTCATGTTCTCAGACATTTCTGCTGCAGATATAAGTTTTTTTTGGCTACATCCATACTACTCTAATTTCGTTGGAAACCCGATCAACTCTGCTTCTGGCCACCACACTACTCCAGGGTTTTAGAGTCACAAAACGTAGTTTGGAAACGCTGTGAAGTGTGCCGAACACAACAAGGATTATCAAATTGTTTCTGACCCTGTTGTCTCTGCTCCTAGCTGCTGTGCAGGAAAAAACTCTGTATTTTACTTTTCACCAGAGCTGGTTCTCGTTTGTAGCATTGCTCTTTCTGCAACTCTTTTTTTCCTGTTTACACACATGCTCATGCTTAGTTTTCATGAGTGCCCACTTGATATGCATTTCAAGGAATGTTAGTAGAAGGAGGAAAAACTGATATGGAGCCAAAACGTTTGTCTGGTCAGGGGTCAATTTATTTTGAGACGAAAACGTAGTGGTATGGATGCAGTCTTAGGGTTAGGGGTATACAATAAGTAAGAAGTAAGAGCCTTAAAGGAAAAGTTGGACATTTAGGAAATTCCACTTAATTGTTGGTAGAAAACAGTCCTTCAGATGTAAATAGTAGGTGTGATAGGTGTGAAGTGGTCAGCCAACTCAAACAATGGGCACTGTGTGCACTGGAAGAAGGTGAACACATTTAAGAAAAGAATCAAATCTGCACTCAGTAACACAGGGTGTGAAGAAAGTGTGTGTTTCCTGTGTGAGAGGAATGAGGAGGTCGTACCTTGATATACTCCAGCAGATCACCCAAGGTCATTTCCGGCTGATCGCCGCCTCTGCCCTCAACCAGGAAGCCATCCCACAGGGTGTACGGCTCTCCTGCGACCTGCCGATAGACACGACACATCCACCAGCAAACACACACATTATCACGACAAGGTTGACAGATGAATTATGACTTGCTGTGAAGGGAAGTGAATGTTTGGGTCCACAACAAGAGCGCAGGACACTCACGGACAGAGCGACTGCACTTTTCATCACTGGAGCAGAGATCCCAACAAGCTGCCACGAGGTCAAGAGGGGGCTTCCTCATATATGTTTTTTATCTATGAGACCTACTCAGTTCTATACAAGAGAAAAAATCTACGTCAGTACTTGTGTATTCCAGGTTCGACGATAATAGTGCGACTTGAGAAAAAGCTCAAGTACGTATCTTATAAAACCTGCATCTAACTGAGGTAGTTGTATCTCCAGGCAGTGAAATAACTATGTAGGAGTATTTCCAAACACCTTGCCAGAGTCTATTTCAAGTGGTGAAGCTTCGTGGGAGCATTTCCTCTCATTGAGAACTTTGAGTCGTCTTTGTTAGAGAGTCCCCTGATTGCACCATGTGTCTTGTATTGCCCTCTTTTTTCACTTAGAGGTGAGACTGTAACAGTTCTCTTACTTACTTATTTTTGAAACACGGATAACTACTGGCCAAAAGAACCTCTTATTGACATATGGCTTCTCTTATTATAATAGCAGCCCAACCGCCTTGATACATGCATGGACTTAATGAAATAGATGAGATTAAATAAAATGTGCAGTTATTTGGGCTTGAATAAAAGCACTGATCAAACAGAAAATCGGCCCTCGTGATTAAAAGACGTCACCAAAGTTACTAAAGTCATCTTAAGATATTTCAATATAAGCTAGAATATCTCGACCCAATGGTGCTTGGGGAAGAAGTCGAAGATCGTCAAATTCAAAAGGATGTAGCTGGAATGCATTTGACACGTCCAGACCTTATGACAAGAGAAATGTGATCTGAGTCTTGTGAGTCTGAATAAAGAAAGTCATTTATGGAGATAATTACACATATACACACTTATAGCGTGTTTCTTTCTCCTGCCTCTGGCTCCACTGTCTCCCCATAGCCCTCATGAGATCAGAGATTAGGATGGATGACCCGACAGCAACTCAGGATCAACCTTTGACCCCTGAAACAGAAAACAAAGTCCTGACACCCGGACACATCCATTCAACCCCTGCAACAGACACTGCTGTTTGTACATCTATATAGATATCGGTACATGAGGCCACTTGTTTACCGTAAACCCCATATTCCACACATGGGTACAAAACACATGTAAATGGTCCGGATTCCGCACATGCAGAAAATACTTCAAAATATGTCACCGTCCAATGTCCAAGGCCGAACCTGCTCGCACAAGCGCTTTCTGGCGAGAGAAGTTGTGACGATCAAAAATTGGCTCGAGATGCAAATACCAAAACTCCAGCTAAACCTGGGTCCAATTATCTCTGCTCCAGCGGCCAAGGGGAACTTTCTGACTGGCCCTCGCAGCTCCCACCACACACAGGGATGTGGGGGTATGGAGACACACTTGAGGCATACTTCTCCCTAAAGTCTCACTGGGTGTCTCGCTCCTTTGTCCCAGTTTCCAGACAAAGCCCGTTTTGTTTGTGACATGCTGGTCACGTTAGCTTCTTTAGTGTCTTTGGACTGATTTAGCAGTAAAGCCTCAAACTTTCAACAGGCAGAGCACAGCCAGGGTCTGAAATGTACAGTGCACAAAATACTTTCTTATTCTTATTGATTGTGCGAATGCAAACCCTTTGTTGCACTGTAGAATGGCCCTTGTTTTAAGTGGTCTTACGCCAGAGATTTTTTACGAGTGCCTTGTGTGTATAGTTGCTGATTCCACACAATGCAAAGCGAGCACGCAGGTTATTTTTACTCCGTCACCTCCCTTCCGCTCGCTCTCATATCTGTCACACAGCTCTGATGGGAACCTGAAGTAAGTCAACGCCAGCGCCAGGACACATGTAGAATGACATGAACTCTCCAGCACGTCTGCGGGGGAGAGAAAACATAAGCATGGGGATGCCAAACTGGCAGCTGGAAACAATTAAATAGTTTCCCAACCTGCAACCACGACAATATCTCTTTGTCACGGAACTTCCAGAATAAAGAACAGAAATGCCCCAACGAAGCAGTAATCTCTGTGGAAAGAGAAGAAATGTGACGCTGAGGGTCATAGTTTTTCTGCACAATATAAACATATGAAGACATTTTCTTTGTTTTGGAAAAATATTGGAAATCTGATCTTCTTAATCATGATCCATGAATTTATCTCTTAGAAATGTCTTGCAACTTGAAAAAAAGATCCTGGATCCGTCCCCTGATCCGGATCCGCACCAATTTTCATGGAAATCTGTCCAGCAGTTCTTTGTGATCCTGCTAACTAATAGACAAACAAACAAAACAAGGGTAGTAAACTGTTTTGAAGGTGGACGAAGGCATACAAATCCAAATCCACATGAAGACCGTATATTGCATAAAACAACACATAAGTCCAATCTATTATTATTGGCCAGGGTTGACTTAATGTGGGAGTTTAGAATTACAGTCTGAGAGGTCCCCTGTTATGTTAGCAACATGACAAATCTGTGCCCGGTGTCACTTGGTGGCTAAGCTTCACAAAACCAGCTTGAACTCCAGTTGGCTCGTGTTGAATGCATTCAAAATAGATTTGGAGTGCGTCTGGCGATGAAACATATCTCACTGGATGTCTGCGCATCCAAGGGTCTGTTTGGATGTAAAGCAGAGCCGGCGGTCGGGGGACTCTGGGAGGGGGAACTGAGTTTCACTTCAGAGGACAGGGACGAGACAAACGGACACTTCATGGGCCTGAGTGGTATAAAGCCACAGTGGCTGACGTGAGTGTTGGTACTGTGTGTTCTGTGTTGTTGGAGAGAAGCCACATGTCTCATCTGCTCCACATGCTGTGGCCTTGATTACAAACCGAGCTCTAAACTTCCTCCTAAAACATGACACAGCTGCTCGTTTCCCAAAACAATAAAGTAACACAATAACGTTTCGAGATTTTCTCTGCTGTTGATCACAGACTGTATCGTCGCTATGGAAACTGTTCTTGGTACTTCATCATTACGATCACAATCTGGAAACACCCAATTTAAGGCCAAATCCATATAATTCTCTAATAAAGAAAATCTTACAAAATTCCTGAACTGTTTCTGTCAGTATCATTCTCTGTTCTGTTTCATTGAATTGCACCAATCAGCCTCTTTGCTCTTTCCCCGTTCGGATGTGACATTATAATTTTACACAAAACACCGACTCTCCAGGCAGCTTCCTCTTGTTGACAGGACGCTTGGCCAGCTCCCCTGCTCTTCCTGAAAAATCTAAATGTAAACAGTCACCACTTCCAGGGAAAAGAAATAAAACAAAATCAATCAAATCTTTAAATAACCACATGCAGCGGGAAATTCACCCTCGCAATCTAGTTCTAGTGGTAAAAATATATATATAAAAAAAAATACAAATGAACAAAATATATGTGATTGTTTTCCACTTCATCACAAAGTGAACATGTCTGCTACACAAGCTTACTGCTCCCTAGAACATGAGACGTGAAAGTGAACTATAACAACTATATGGAAACTGAATGAAAACAATAGACTGCATACAACCCATACAAGAGTATACAACCACATCTTTTATACCAACACATTCTACGTAGCTTAGAGCACCTAAAGTCAAAAATGACCTTTAAGCAATGTTCCATGGAACGTCATCTCCAACTGAATACAGACAGAACATATGAGCCATTTTCCTGTGCTCACAGTTCAACCTTTACAGAATCCATAAAAAATAGTTTTAGTTTTCCACAAGGTGCTTTATTTCCAATGAGCAACGGCCCAGTGAAACTAAAGCTGACAAAGCCTCACTGTCAGTGGCTTCGATTTTCTGTCCAAAACTGACAGAGTCCGAGAGAAAACTACCCAAGCCCGACCAGAACCCAACAGGTGTTGTGTATTTTATGTCCACACCCAACCCAAGCACCCCCCCCCCCCCCCATTATAGACATATGCAGTGTTAAAGATCAAGTAGAAAGCTCATGCAAACTGATGGAGGCCAAGCTCTATGTATTTTTTCCAATTATAATGATTTTTCAATGAAGAGACCTCACAAGGACAGATAACAACACAGGATCTGATAGAACAATTAAGTCCGGTTTGATAACTCCTGATTGATGGAATCCAAAAATAGACGCCTCTGTCCGCAGATATACGTGAGCGTGTGGGAATGTAGAGCAGCCAGAGGAAGTTCAGCCTAGTCTGACCTGATAAGGAGGCAGAATGAATCCCAGGGTGATTGTGGTCCCCTCCAGGGAGCTGGTCATTTCACAGAGGTCACTGCATTTGGAGTGAAATCATAATATGTGTTTTCAATTTTTGCCCTGTAAAGACAATGGAGCGCTTTTCAGAGACGGGAAGCTGGGATCAGTGGAGGCAAACCTCGATAAGTTCTCCTCCCTGCAGTCTGCCACAAGAAACAGCGCTGCCGAGGCACGCTCCAGCTCCAGCTCCAGCGTCTGGCCATAATCCCAACAGTGGTAACGTTTTTACAAGCGGCTGTGGCTACAGGCCTGTTTCTTCAAAGGCCACTGTTTTGCTTTGCAGGGCTTCAAAGTGAGCTTCAGGGGAGGCAGGCGCAGGGGCTGTGTGGTCTTTCTGGATCATAGGCTCAATTTAATCTCCTTCAGCTCCTGCTTGATTTCCTTTTCTGGACAATCAGGTTCTCTTCTGAAAAGGCCTCAACTGAGCCAGGAAGTTAAGCAGTAGCTCATACATGCTGGAGATCCCAACAGTCCGTCAAGATAAAGAGCAAAGTCATGTCCGGAAAAAAATTAGATAGTGAACGCTCTGTTCAAGCCTTTTTTTTTGCTGGATTGAATGTCATCAAAGGTTCACTTATGTAATATCTCAATTGTTCACTTAAAGATGAGCTTGCATATTGTCCTTTTTTTATCATGTGAAACCAACAGAGTCAAACTAAATGAAGTAAACGGGTCAAACAAGGGAAGGAAACATTTCAAACAACTACTGCTTTTACTGATTTCCTCTTTTTCGAGTTGACTTCACCGATGCGGGATTAATGCACCTTCCTCTACGTCACACCTACAGCACACAGCCAGCACTGATGCACACAGACACTGCCAATCACGTCACGGCATCAATGGATGGAAGCTCACAGATGGAAAGGTTCTGCAAAGGTCACCAGTGTCTGATGTGACTCTGTGTGTTGCATTCATGTTTAATCCTTGCGAATACAAATGCTTAGAAATTTAATTCAGTTAGTTCAGTTGTGGGGAAATAGCAAATTCCTCCTATTAAACCCTGTTATGTGCACGTATGAAACAAGAGAGTCTGGCCGGAGCTTCCTGTGTGATCAATAACTGGATGCCTATGCTTTATTTAATAGAGTTTGGTCAGCTGCCTTGAAGAGTATGAAAATGTATAATGTCCAAATGTAATTACTTTGAAAGGCTACAGTCTTTCTGTCTATAAACTGAGTCCAACATCCTTTTCAATTCAGCACAAACGCTTGTGCCAACAGAGTCTCACTCAGTGTTTTCCATCCAGAAAAACCTAAACAGGCTTTATCTGACCTGACCTCTGACCTCTTAGAATCACATGAATCAGAGTAATAACACATGTGCATCCTGTTTTGAGGCAGAATACTCAGACGTGATGCTGGTAAAAGTGGTTTCAGAGGGTCGGGTCCCACTGTACATCATCAGGACCCTGTTGGTTTGTGTTTTCCTGTTCTTTCTTACAAAGGGACTAAACCACTGTCATGTAAAAAGGGCCCTTTGTCCGTGTCCTCTGCTACCTGATCACTATTGATCCACTCTCTCTTTGGAGTGCAGCAGAGAAACAGATGGCTGGGACCTCCAACTGCTCACTGCAGCCCTCTGCGATTATCTGCCAACACCCCAGAGAATTGATGGAACAGCAGTTGTGAGCTGCTGTCAGACCTTTTCCTGCAAGTTTCGGGAGGAGCTCTGTATCAGAACGTAAATGTCTGAGCCAAAATCCACAAAAAGAACAACATCTTTTTATTAAAAAGAGGTGTCAGACACGTAGAAGATAAAGACATAGAAGTCGACTTGGAAAGACGAGATTCAAGCTTTTTTGGTGATGAGCGCAGATGCTGGTGTCATGCAAAAACGTGTGATTTCCACAGCATGATTTATGGATTATGTCCTGCCTCTTGCGTGCTCCAGCCATGCTCCACCCAGGCACCCCCCCCTGGCCTGAATGTTCCTGACATTTCCCAGTTGTATTCATAAATAGAATTCATGTCAGACAATAGCCCTTTGAGATGAATTGTAATTTGTGAATATGGGCTATACAAATAAAATTTGATTGATTGAATAGCTTTACACACTGTCTATTTAATACACTATAAATTCAACAATCTGTATCAAAGGCAATGCACAAGACTCTTAACCATATGCTTTGAAGAATGACTTGTGATATAAGCCGGTGGTGCTGGGTGGAGGAAGAAGAGGAGGAGCAGCCAGCTCAGCAGTATGCAGACACTCCTCAGGACAGTGACACACAGACTCATTTCAGCCCGTGGCCGCTGAAAGGCTTCCATTGACGTGTAAAACAGCAAACAGAATCTCAATGTGATTGTCTTTCAAATGAGAAGATAATGGCGCTCCACCTGACTGAAGATGACCTGGGGCAGAAGGTCTGAGTCAATAAAACCTCCTCTTACAAATGGGCCACGGACACGTTGGAGCCTGCAGAGACACTCACACAGTATTTCTCCGCACTTAAAAAGCCATTCATTCTAATTGAAATGTTGCATAGTGATTTATCAGATGGTCCAAACACAAGTGCGTCATTTCTAATAAATGCTTTAAAAGTCTATTAGTCCATGTTTCTTTGACAGTGGTTTTGTCGATATATGAATATTATTTATGATCTCCTACACTACTGTATGTATTGCTTTATTTCCTGTACAAAAAAGTAAAAACCACGTACATTAAATGGATCCTACTGTAAGTCCATACTGGTGTGTAGAGTGGAACTGGGACACAGCTGTAACATCTACGAATATGTCACTGACAAGTTTCAATTCAACATGAGCTTATGGCTCTGGATGTAAACTGGGATCAATGTGCCCTTTGGTGTTACGTCCCAATTTGTAGCAATCGATCAGCTGCTTTAGTAATCAAAGGTCACTCTCATTGGCTGTGTGCTGTAATGCAGTGTGGAGAGATGTAATGTATTGGTCACAGTAGCTTGTTATTGATATGTGTGAGTCAATACGATGTCCATTCCTTGTCAGAAGTTAAAAAGCTGTTACTTTATCTGACGTCAGACACAAGCAGGTGAAACAGACACAAGACTTTCATACGGGTCACCGGGCATCAAACACTAAATGGGGCACAGTGATGCTGCATCCACTCAGTTACAAGCAGAGGAAATTCTCAATTATTTTTTATTTCGACAATAGTGCATAAACAGTATGGAAAGGTACTACAACTAAACATATATAATTATTTTTAATTATATATTATTTTCCAGAGATGATTGAGCCTTCAGCCCTCGAACCACTCTGACTTTTGCCATATGTTTAAAGGGAATTAAGGGGAAATAATCTGGAGGTAAAGCAAACACTTAGCATAAGATCAATAACTAACACCCATTAGTAAATGGGTAAATAACCCTGCAGCCACAACCTGTTAGCGCAGAATAACTGTTCTAATTCCTCTTTCTTTTCCATTAGAGAACACAGATATGTGCACATAGCAGTATGGAAAAGATCTATAGATGTAATAAACCAAGTTCTGGCAAATGTTGCTCTGCACATTTTCCAGAATTTTTCCTGTTGGCCCCCAAGTCAAATATTTACTTTGACGATTTGAAAAAAATAGGATACAAATGTCAGGAAAATATACAGCGAGTGAGTTGATGACGTTTCGGACAGCAGGGATCAAAAACTGGGGATTGGTAAATATCTACGGATAAGAAAAAGAGGAGCCCCGTAGAAGATGCCAAAGACGATGCATGAACTTGAGCTGCCCTGAATTTTATAAACTGCTCATTTAAAAACTGCGGCCTCCGTCTTAGTTGTAACATTTCAGACAAATATTATAAAGGGAATTATATTAAAGGGCCTAAAATATTGAATCAGTGGCTACATAATGCTTAACAACTGAGGCTTAAGCTGCAATGATAGTGAACAGCAAGCTAACATAGGCCAATTGAGCCAGTTAGCAGGACATGCTAAAATCTGCTGACATTAGAACAGAGTATGTAAATACATACATTTATGCATTTGCTCTTTTAGTTTTAATTTTTTTGTAAAGTTAACCCACTAAAAAAAAGACAGGCCTCTATTTAATTGATGTATCACTTAGAGCTCCGTGTGAAGTCCAAAGTTGGACAGGCAGCTGTGCCGGGGTGAAGGTTTTGTGAATGGTCAATTAGAAATGCCCTTTTTTAATATTGTGAATGCTTTCTTTTAAACTATGGGCACAGGTCAGGGTCAGTTATATGGAGCAGTGCCTCTGACAGGTAGGGATTCATTGCCTTGCTCAAGGACTCTTCAGAAAAGTGATTCCAGCTTCAGGTCTGAACCCTGAGCTCACTTATTTAAATGCAGTCCTGTTATATTGTTTCTCATGAAAGACTCTGGCCTCTGTCTTAAATATGTCGAATATGAGGGTTAGGATTTTAAACTGAGCTGCTAATGACCAAGTGACTTTTTATTTGGCTAAATGGGGAACATGTGTGTTGAAACTCTGAGCAACACTGCATGAATGTAACTGTTTAAAAGATCTGGATGGACATTATTCAGAGGGCTTTTATTTAAATGATCTACTGTTGTCTGTGCGTGAGTTTGAACCCTCTGATCTAATGCACTAAATGCAGATTCCCCTGTTGACGACACAAATGGGAACAAACTGAATAAAGGGGAACTTTAGAGCAGCACTTGTGGAACAGTGCAATATAAACCAACAGATGACTTAACAACATAAGGCCAAACGCACAATACAGACAACAACAACAGAAAAAAAATAACAGAAGGCACAAGCCGCCTGTGTTGATCACAGATTACTCATTATCCCGTGAGCACTATTCATGTCTGGGGTCTTGAGTTACAAACTGCACAATGCAGCTCCATGCCGCAGCTCCCGGAGGAGTACTGAGGAGCCGTGGATCGTGTTCACCCTGTTCCTTTACCGGCACAGTCCCAGGAAACCAACAGATTTAACCACATGCGAGGGAAATCTCCCCCTTTGTTGTTCCCTGTCCCCCCCCCCACGTAAGCCAGCCCTTGTTATTTGTGTGACAGATGTGTGACCCCCAATTATAAAAGTGCACTCAAATCACGCTCAAGGAGCTGCAGGTCTGGCTGTCCACATGCGAACAAACATATTTTTCCAAGTTGTGAATGAAATGTTTTTAGAAACAGAGATTAGA
Organism: Platichthys flesus; assembly: GCF_949316205.1. NCBI lineage: Eukaryota > Metazoa > Chordata > Actinopteri > Pleuronectiformes > Pleuronectidae > Platichthys > Platichthys flesus. Next base: position 18,027,762 of record NC_084946.1, read on the forward strand.
GAAGGTGAACACACAAACCAAAGTCCCTGCCTCCTCCTGGTGCTCCACAGACCATACGACCGCATCACGTTAAGCGCTCTCTGGGAAATCTGGTTTCAATACATTGCTTCCTGTGAAGGCAGGAAATAGACGTCATTTCTGCAGGCAATTAACAAAGAACCAGTGTGAGCGTTGACCTTGGAGTGGCTTCCTTGAGATCAGGAGCCTTGCCTCCGACGCTGCTAATTCAATTAGTTGCTGAAAGGGCAAGTTGGAGAACCGGGGCACAGGGGGAGCGTGAAAGGGCACGAAGTTAAGACCAGTGTGTGGTGGATGTGTGCACAGACACGGAACAGGGAGTATTTCCATACAAGCAGGCAGCCCAGGAGACAAAGACAGCATGGGCTGGTATGTATTGGGCAAGCTCCTGCAGGGGTTGAGGATGGAGCTATTTAATACCCAGCTGAACATGTCCTCCTCTGTCCTGACCCTCAGGTGGAGTTTTACCGAGGCTGCAGCTCAGTTATAGCTGCAGCAGAACTCATTAATCTTTGCTGCTCTTGAAATACCCTTTTATGTTTTCTGAGGTTTTTGTTTCCTGCAATAACACGACCGGTCTGCTGAGGTGAACTGAGGCTACTAACTGTACAGCCTCTTCCAAAGACTTCCTTTCCGCACAGTCACTAACTTCTGTTTGGTGCTGGGCAGCTATTGGAAGCAACACTGATGAGAACAGTTGGAGTGAACTGAAACAAGTTGTTAAGTTATAAAACTGAGGTAATGAGATAAAAGACGGGAAATGCTTTATAGAGCTTGGGAAGCTGAGTCAGTTGAACCACTGATTATCAATGTTTTAAACTAGAGCAGGCCATACACCTCAATCAAGGGCCAAGTGAGAAGTCATGGCCTTTGAATGTATGTATATCGCTGTGGGGGGGTTGAGGAGTCTCTGTGAGCACCTCCACGTGAACCAGGGAGAGAGGATCGGCACAGCGGAGACTAGCTGGCCAATCAACTCTCCATGGATTCAAAAGGCGGCAGCAGAGGGACACAGAGAGAGACACAGGGACACAAGGACTGATACGCACATGAGCTAAGCTCATAGAGGGGACACACACACGGAGAGACTGCTAAGGTGCCAGCTGAAAAGATGGAACGCCAGCAGAAACTGCTGGCAAGTTTATGTTTAGATTTTGGAGACATTATGTTTGACATTCTGAAATAAAATGTTAAAGCCCGAATGGTTTGTCTCTGGCTGTTGTGGGGAGGACCCGGTGGCATCGCCATATGCCACTGTTGTTATTATATCAAATGAGCTGAAAAGTTAAGTGAGTCACAACAAAAAAATAATTCTTCCTTGAGATGACAACAATTACAAGTAAGGTGCATACAGTTTTTAAAGATGGATGACGGGTTTCCACTTCCTCCCACTATCCAGAAATACAGCCAAAATATACTAGATCCAAATGCTGCCATCTTGCACATTTGGAGCCAAAGTCTGGAACCATATATGATCTGGAGATTGAGTTACTGAAAAAATGTATCCATGTCCAATCGTCAACATGTAGGAGGTTTATGACCTGCCACCAAATGGCTATGAAGATACTGTGGGTTCACATTTTGGGAGAAGCCATGTTGTCCATCGTTATATACAGTCTATGGCAAAGTAAAATAATACTCCAGCTACTTAGACTATATAATAAGACTATATAACATTGTCTATACAGATTTTATTGCAAGTTTTTCTGGCCATTTTATAAAAAGTTCATCTCAGGGTGTTTGACAAACTTGTTCCCTCTTTAATGCCATGTGCCTTGCTCCCCCAACGGAAAAACAAACACTGGGAGAGAAGTGATACTAAAGAGCTGCAGCATTGAGCCGACCAGCCCTCATTTGTTTACATATTTCTGCCTCCATATGGAGAACAGCGGCAGCGGGGGGGGGAGCCAGGGGAACTTCCTATTTTGGGAAACAGCTGCTTTAAAGCAACAATTTCTGGAAAATATTTGGTGTGGTGGGAGAACAGGGAGTCGCTTATTTGAGTTTTATAGTGTGAGTAAAGCAGGTGTGAGGAGACAGAGAGGCCACGTCTAAAACATCTGATTCAAAAGCCTTGAATCAAAGCAATCATCTCACTCGCTCACTTTTCTTTGCCAGAGTTGGAACAGTGAAGGTCCCGTTACTGCAAAAAACGCAACGCTGTGATGTGGTAAACGCTGGACGGACACTGGGTGGGCCACTACCAGTGAGATGTGAGTGCTGTTACTTGATATTAATGAACTGAGGCTGATCTCGGTAAGGGTGAGGTCCGAGTCATTGCAAAAGTAAGCCGAGCTCTTGATAGTGCATGTCTGATCCGTGATATTCAACAGCTGCACGTCTGCAGCAGCTTTAAAGTCTGTCTAATAAAACCTCAGATCTTGGAAAGATTAGAGATACAAGAGACTGTTAACCGGCTTGTTGCTTTTGTTTCTGCTTTTACAGCTGTGGACGGACTTCAGCCATTTTAAATAATTCATATTTACATCCCTTTTACCATTTACATATTTCTGTGCATAGGACTGAAAAGTGGTTACCCTATTGCAGGGCTCAAAACGTGCAAAGAGTTATGAAAACCGAGCCTCCATACAGTCCTTAAACATTATGCTCTCGCTTTTCTCGGTGAGGTCATGTCTAGACCATTAGTGAGACACGGGAGATCACTGGAAAAGACAAGCATGCTTAAAACATCAATAAACATCACCCAGGAAGCTGCAGAGAATATGAGCCCTTGACTCTAGACGGGAACATGAATGCATATTGAATATCATGGAAAAAAGAAGAAAGTATTGATATTCAATAGTTCAAAATTGGTTCAATTGTCTTTACTTTGAACAAATAACTATTCATAATTTTATCCTATGAATCGTGTTCTCAAAGTTTAATCTGTGACGTACTGAAGAAATAACAAACTAAAGCTGTTTCAGACACATATGATGAAAGTGGCAGGAGATGGTCCGAGTAAGACGTGTTCACATGAACAGTACCATGTCCAGGTGAAGGATGGAGCCTGGGTAAAACAAGCAGGAGGCAGAACATGTTTTTCTTAAAACCAGCTTCAGCCGACATCGCCACAAGCTTTCACCTTGTTGTCTTTCCAGGTTGACATCTTAGTCTGCATCTTCTACATGTGCGGCACCTTATTTTTCATCCTGAGATAGTTGTATTCTTCCAGTATTGCAGCCACTATGTGTTTGAAATGTCATCAACACGCCAACTGGCTCGGAACATTTTTAGAAAATGTCCAGAGCATATGGCTCAGACATTCATATTCTCACATCTGTAAAACTTTGGGAAATGCATGGACTCTGAAAGCAGCTTATGTAATGGCGGACACTTTTTTGTTGGCACAGTGCAGCTTACATACGTTTGTGATAAGATCATATCAACCAGATACTTTTAAGGATGGACAAATTGGAATAATTTATCTCACTGCAACAACTGATGCCATTCGATGCTTCTGACTAACTTCCAATGTCCAATTGTCTAAGATATGTCCCTAACTCCCTAAACACCGGCCCAGAGCCTCAGAGATGCCTTGTTTTCCTCCGGTGGTGTCCTGCCTCTGCTCTTTGTCCTCTGCTGAGCGGCACAAAGCCTGAACGCTGATGCTGCAACACTGAAATAAGCCTGGTAGAGCCTGAGACTGGAAAATTGAACGTCTTCCCATCCCTCTGACTACATGATTCCACACTGGAGTCTAAACCCTCTGGCTGGTGATGATGTCAGGTACTCTGTCTGTGTGAACGCAATCAATCACTGAGTGGATCCAATGCTGCACGCTGCTCGGACAATGTTGTGCTTCGTCGAGAAAATATTAGAAGACATGGCAAAAATGTGTGAGAAACACTTTGACCGATTTGACACTTGACAACTGTGAGAACACCAGGGTCTTTGTAGAAAAGTAAGAGGGCATGTGTGGAACTTCAGGACTGCACAGCTGCCTCTGTCACCACGGCAGCCTTTTATGCAGCTGCAGCATTTTTGCCCCGTAACCAAAGCTGAAACCAGACCTACACTGTCTCAGAGCCCCCTGTCCCTGCACCCTCACGTCCCGCGGGACGGAGTTACCCTCACACGCTGACCCCCATTGACCCCTGTCTGTCAGAGGTGCAGAGCCCTGAGTGAGAGAGCTGGGGAGGGCAGCTCCAGTGTCTGAGCTGAGAGGTAACATACTGAGGCCTGGGCGAGGGCAGCAGGAAGATTGGACCACGTATACTTTCAGGATTGACCCAAAATAATAACCCATGGATTTGCTTGGTTGGAAGCCATTTTGTGTCTTTGTTTTAAATGTAATATGAAGATTCTGCCATTATGGTTCTCTCAAAACTCCTACAAAATACCTAGACTGTGTCTGAAACCACTCACTTATCAATATATAGTGCCATATAGATAGTTTATAATTTATAGTTGTGTCTGAATGTTTAGTAAAGATTTTAGACCCAATAGTTGTTTCTCAATGCATCGTGAACAAATGGTTGTTCAACCGATGGTCACTAACGGAGCAATATCGACCATCATGCATTGCACTTGCGGCGGAGAGACGAAAGGAGCGAGGGCAGCAGGAACAACCCGACCTGTCTTATAATGTAATAGAAGTTTATTTCTTAATTTGAAGAAGAACATTCAACATGCTGTGTTACATTAGAGTCCTCATACTAAGTGTTAAATAAACTTCTAAAATTTACTCTAGGATTTTCTATCGTCCGGTAGTGTTATTGTTGTACGTCATAATCCTGACAATGATGTCATGACCGGTGTGGAAAAAAAGCAAAGATTTTTGTTATTTTTCCCAATGAGCTCACTATACTGTATGGTCCTCTATATAGAAGTCACTATAGTGAAGTAGGAAATTGTGAGGGAGGGATGATGTCGTATAGCAGCATAGGATCATGGAAGTTCCAATCGTGTTCACAGATGAGGAGAATTAAAGTGGTATTCGTATTACGCAAACAAACGACAATAAAGCGACGAGCGACCAATACAAACAGTGGAAGGCTAAAACAGCTAACTTGCTAACTAACTAACAGTGTTTTTTTTTTCTCTTGTTCAGACATCGTTAACCCTGGAAGTACAAAATATGACAGATTTAAATTGAGACAAAAATTACACTTGTCTTCATTTAAACATTATAGGAGACATTTTAGATCATGTAAGTACACAAGTCAACAAAAAAAAAGTTATATAGGTGTAGTTAGGAAGCTGGAAGTAGGGGGGCTGAGGGGGCTGCAGGACCCCTTACTAGTGAGGGAATTCAATTACAGGGCAAACATTCTACTAAACAAATCAGTGAACGATTTGGATTTGAATAGTAGTAATAGTGAGACTAGAGATCTCTAGACATTTTAATGAAGAGCGATAGACAATATTGAACCTCGTCTGACCTCATACAACAATTTGACCCTAAAAGACTCTTGACTTACGAGAACAACCCTCTTTCTTTTAGGTTTGAATATAAGTTGCCTTGAATTCACTTAATTTGTATAAACACAGAAGCAGACATTTGTTACTTACCTGCACTTAAAAACCAAGAGGATTATATGGAGCCGGCTAAAGACCTGGCTTATATGCAAGTGATTGAGAGTCAGCAGTGGTCTGTTTCTCTGAGAGCACTGATTCATGCCCTAATGCTCTCCAGCCAGAGAGGAAATAAGTAAATCTACAAAGGACTCAACAGATTTATCCACTAAGCAGACAGGCTTAAAAATGTAAATGCAGATACAGTAGGAGTCTGTCAGGCCGTATAAAATGCCTCAGTCAGGTCCTGGAGGTGACTGCCTGCGACAACAAGTGTGACTCAAAATGGCCCGTGGGTGTACAGAGCCGTTACTCACCTTGAATTTCCGGGGCTGGTTCGGCTGGCACATAACAATCCTCTGGATAGCCAGGTTGATGAAAGCTGATCGGTAAAACTTGGTGTCCTGGTGACCCAGCACCACTTTGTACAGCTCCAGGCACATCAGGCCTGCCACTGCCGCTGTCGTGGTGGCTATGGCCGGGATGATCCGTCCAGCGATGCGCTTACTCTGTGAAGGAGACAGAGAGGAGTTCACTTTTAACAAGAATTCAAGATCATCATTGTAATCAAATTCCACTGGGATGATACGAGCATATTCTTTTGTTTTTCAGTAGAGTAAGAGTATCTAAGATTTGTGGCTGAACTAATGTCGATGTGTGTGTTCAATTTGGTGCAACTTGATTGGATTTGAGGGAACTTTTCTCTGGGCTCTACTGAGTGGCATTCTTGTTTTATAGAATCAAACAACTCCCATTGTGCTCCACTGCTTTTATTTTACAGCAATGATTTTAAATAGAAAACACAAGGTCAGGTCATAAGATATATTGCATTGTTATACAGGATCCTACGCCATCAAGTAGCAACCTTATGTTTTGAACTTGCATTTGAAATGTGAAAAGCACATGAATAAATTTGGCCTCCGAAGAGGGGGTGGCCAGTTATTAAACATAAATTCAGTTTTGGAAATATATCCTAATAATTACATTTACAGTATTTACAGTAACTGATATTGGGATGAGTGTGTAGGTACAGTATAATGTATGAACCCATTTATGTCAACAGGACTAAAGGGTGAGTCAGGGTAAAGTTATTCCCGAACAAGATGCAGCATGTGGTCTCTGCACGATTACAAAAGGTAACCCTCTTTTGTCTCCCCTCACTCAGCAGCACCCATCCCCCCCCGCTCTCTGCGTCTGCAGCAGCGGCTGGTACAAGGCCTGGCTCAGGTGTCACCTCCCAGGCGACAGGTAAAGTGCTGTGATTAGTTCTCTTCCCGGAACAATGGGCGAGCAGGCCGTTTCTGTGGCTTTGGGGCAGGTGTGTGCAGCACTGACTCAATACATGACCCTGAGGGAGACGGGGGGGGGGGGGGGTCTGTGACATTTTTTTTTTCAAATCCGTACCACCTTCATCTTTCTTTCCTCTTATGTTTTCTATCCTTCAGCGCAAGGTTATTAGATGATGTAGTGAAAATGTTGACCTGGAGGCGATCTGCTGGCGGGATGTCGTAGTTCTCGGCCCTTAGATTAGAAGCTGCGACGATGTAGTCCATGTGGAAGTTACTGTCGTCATCCTGTGCCAGATCAGATGTTAAACACATATCAGTCATCCGTATTAACAAGGATTGAAACACAGCAACAAAACGTACACACAGCTCTGATATTATTTTCTTTAATTCCAGGTTTGAAACTCCACATTCGGTATTGGCTACATTAGTGCTCGGAGGCCTGACATCTCCTGTGATGTTTGCCCGCTTTGAGCTTTGAAGGCTTTGTCGTTTCATCCGTTCAATCACTCTAATACGTGACTCGGTCACCCCATTAGAATGCAGTGGAAATCAGATTTCTGTTGTGATGGTCTTGGCCAGTGAGGTCATGCCTCTTCTGCTGCGGCTGTACAAAGGCAAGGAAGGGGACTGTCACTCAGGGATGGCTTTGGGGATTGTGAGGACGCTCCGAGCTGGCAACCCGATGCCTCTGAATCCCTCCTACACACATTCCATCTATCCACAGCCTGACCTGGGCATGTGGGGATAAAAATGAAGAAGAGGGCGAGGGGATCTCATTTTTTTATTCAAGACATCCGATATGTACCTGACTTACCTCATAAGCCTTCATTACTGCTTGAACCTGAGTCACTGAATGCTTCACCAGAGCCTTAATCAAGCAGCCTGAAAGCAGCGCTCACTCACCTTTGCAGCTACAGTAACTACATCTTTCCTGTGGCGCTTGCTCTTTGTTGAACATGGACCTCCCCACACCCTAAAGTAAAGAGTTTTCCATTGGGCCAATATTGTAGCATTATTATTTGCATATGAGTGGAGGGTTGTATAACTTTATCTCAGTCCGTGTGTACATAATCACATTTGTTAATAAATATTAATCTGTAAATGTGTGCTGGGATTTGCAAATGTGTACATTAATCTGTAAACATGTGAACACGACATTTTCAAGTGTATTGAGAGTTTTACATGTTTAGACGAATCTGTAAATGCATGCACAGGTCTACACGTTTATAAAACCTAATGAAGTCCATTCAGAGACGGATGAGCTGTTGAGTGATGTGTAAAAAAGAAAAATGGTGACGAGTTGGTAGACGAAAGCACAAAGGACCTGTCATAGAGAGAAATCTGCCCTGAAGGGTCCGAGTGTGTCACTTCAAAGATGAGGCTCGACACAGTTGAGGGGAGAAAATTCTCTTTCCACTGCATCTCTCATAAACCAGTGTTATCACAGCTCTCACATTGGCCCATTCAGAAATAAATCGGTTCCATGTGTGTTGGCTGACCGAACTGTTCTTATTACTACTTTTGCAAACAGGATGTACAGTTCCAAAATATACATCTTAGCTCCAGGGTGTTAACACAGTGAACACAGAAGCTCTGTGTTGGGGCACAGCTCCGATTCAGGTCACTGAGGACCCCCCCCCACCAAAAAGACATACTCTGAAAGCGCCCATAGACTTGAGAGTCGCTCCCTGGAAAAGGCTCAGCTGCCACTCTGTCTACGGCATCTGTGGCGTGTGCAGCCGAGCTGTCACTACACTCTGGTCCTACCTTCTCAAAGTCGATGGGGTTCATCCGCGTGGCAGAGCCTTTCAGAGATGGTGAGGCCAACTTTCCTTTCAACTCGTCAAGTCGAGCTTTTTCTGGTGCAAAGAGGCAGAGATAGAAAATAAAAGATGTCCTGGGAGTAGGTGAGGTAATAACAGGAAATAAAAGCAAGGGGTAATAGCTCACCTGCGTCATCACTTTCATTTTCCTTGCTCTCCTGCATCTCAGTGTCAGTGAGATGAATCTTTACGGAGGAGCTGGGAGTGAAAGATGGGACCTGGACAGCTTCTAAGATTGTTCTGATAGAGGCTTCATCTCTTTTCCCTGGGATCCCATAGATGTGTCCGTAGAGATTTGCTGCTGCCACCACATACTCCATATGTGTCTTCTGAAACACAAGATCCAAATATATTAATAATCCGCACACCAGTTATCGGCACGGCTAGCAGCTAACAGAGACTAAACTTTTCAAAACAATTTCTTATTGTTTTGTAAGGATGTATATGCACATTCAAATAGTTTGTAAACTTGTGTTATTGATGTACTTATGTACCCAGGTCTCCATGGAAAAAGAGATCTCTATGGGACTTACCTGTTTAAATAAAGGTTTAAAAAAATAATAATTTTAAATATATCATGCCACCAAAGGGAATTTAATTTACATTCATAAGGAAGACAAAACAATAGATGCACTGGAAAAAACTATGATAAAAATAATTATGGATTGAAATTGACAAGAGCAATGAGTCCTTAGAATATGATATTAAGGTAGTGCATTAAGGCCAATTAACTTCCAGTATACAAGCTGTAACCAAAGCTAACTTATACACACACACACACGCTAACAATTTAAAATTAGATACGCCTAAAAACGAATATGCTGCATTAAACAGAAATTACAGATACAAGACAATATGATAATGACAATTTAGTTTAAGTTGTGGATTTATGTCCAACAATTTTTTCTTTCCCAAGAAATGTTTTAATACATATTTAGCAATTAATATGACCAATATCCGACTTGGTGCAGTATGTAAATCATTGAGTATTTTACTCTTCAGTAGACTTTTCTAAATAAATGAAAACATAGCCCTGTCAAAAGTGAGATCGTTCAAAAAAGATAAGTTGGCAACATTTCCCACAGATGGAAAAGCAACAGGAAGTTGTGATGGAGATAAAACAGGGACGCCAGGAGGTGAAATATAATTCAGTGTGAAGAGATTTTCTTTCTCCCTACTATTAGAGCAACATAGGCCTCTGAATTACAGGATGAACAGTTTGATATAAGACAATCACCCCCTTTGTTAGTTTAGGTAGTTAGAATTGTTTACTATCTGCCTTTTATTGTCCATACACAGGTTGTGTTGCGTTCACAGCTCAGATAAGAATCCAGTTTATGGTCGGAGTGAGGAAGAGCCTCTATCAGAGCAGATAAAGAAGGAATGTGAGTGATCATCACTGAAAACTGTGGCTTTTTTCAGTCCCTCCTGTTTGGTGTTGAGGAACTGGACAGGAAACTACTCACGTTGCTCGGGTCAAAGGTCAGCGGATGAGGTTGTCTCTTCGAACCAGACCAAAAGGGGAGTCCAGTACTGGTCATCTAAAGAGAAGCAGGAGAAAACACCTTTATCCCAATGATCAGTAGCGGAAAAAGGCTTTAAACATAAATACAGATAACGATACAAGGGAGTGAATAGTTTTCTGATAATGACTTACCCACCGATAAATTCCCAAAAGCCTTATGTGAAAGAAATCGAGACTTTATTATAATTAACTTTATTATAAATAACTATAAGTAAGATTAAACACAAAAACGACCAAATATATATATTTTATATAAACATGAATGCACAACCTTCATTTCATTTTTATTCAGACAGATAAGTATATGTCTGGGAAAGAGTTTTATTTTTTTGTCTTTAGAGGTCGGGCTCATGACAGGAGTGACACAGTCATCTCACATAATGCATGGCGAGCACAGTATGTCAATTCATTTCCTGACAAAGCATCCTCCCTGTCTTTAGTTTTCTGGCAGAGCAGGAGGTCAGTAAATCTTCCCAGAGAACAGCCAGACTGATATTGTTATCACTCGTGTGGTGACTACACAATTTGTGAGTCCGATAACAACAAAGGGCCTGAGAGCTTTGATGTTGCCAAATGGCCCAAAAGCTGGGAAAGAGAGAGTCTCCTGGTGGTGCTGCTGGTGGCACTTTTCACTGTAGGGGTGTTTTCTATTGCAGCCAAAAGGCAACAACATTCTCCTTTTAATTGCCTGAGATGGCCTACAGGCAAAAACAGGGGCCAACAATGCTTTGTCCTTCAAAAGGCTGATTGGGAGTTTCTTCCTATCTAAATCACAAGTCTGTGGATAGAGGGTATCATATGCTGTACGTATTATAAGGACCTTTGAGGTAACTCTATGATTTGAGATTTGTTTGATGCAAGAATATCTAATAGTCGATAAGATGGTTAGGGTTAGGGTTATGACAAAACAGTACAATCACCACTAATGATTATACTGTATTGTATCTTGTACTATCTCTAAGTAAGTTTATGAATCATCAAACAGTACAAAAATACAAAAAAAATCAATTCACTGATTCATAAGTTGTAATCCATTTATTTTAATTTCTCCTAATATCTTAAACGTCTATTGCTTGATAATTAAACGACTGTAATTAATCAGCTGGAAAATAAATACAGCTTGTCTCAATTGACAATATGAGGCCTGTACACCAATAACTGAAAACCCTGAGATGCATAATTCAATATTGATCCAAATGTCTTTTTTCCAAACTCAGCCATGTGTCAAAGTGTAAACACAAATGCAGAACCATGGTCACTTGACATAACGGCGACTTTAGCGCGCGGCCGTGTGTCACGCCTGTGTGCCAGTATCTGTCAGGTTGGTGTGTAACCGTTAACTGACATTAACGGCCTTATCTTAGTTCCTCAGAGAGTCTGTGGTCAAAACTGACTTTCCAGGAGCACAATGCAATCACAATTGTCTGATAGGTAACCAGGTCAAAGAAAACCATGAAAAAAGAGAAACTACAAGTTGGAACAGTAACATTTCTGGGAGTTATTCGATGGGGTTTTGAGATAATATCCTTTTATTGTCGAAAGTCATATGTCATAGGTGAGTTCTTCTCAACAGTTTTACAGGGAAGTTAGTTTCCTGCTGGTTGTTCTTTTGTTCAGAGAGATCTGTTAAACCCTGTCGGGACAAACATGTATAGTGAGGGTAGGGTCCTGTTTCTGGACTGAGGCTGGGGGTTAGTGAGGGTCTGTTTAGGTTGTTACTGAGCCGCCCCCCCCAACCCCCAGATGTGACAGCAACGTGTGACATCACTCTGTCTGCATGCTTCACCAGATCCCAATCCCTCAGAGCGGCTGCAGAGATATTTATCAGCAATGGCCTTTCAGTAGTTCAGATTTCAAGCAAAACGATAAAATGTCAGCCCGACTGAGCCTGGAGAAAAATGATGCATTACTTCATCAGCAAATGGCAGGGAACTAACTGTGTACGACAGTAGATAGTACAGAGTATTAGGGCCCTTTAAATTGATATTGAGATTACCAGAATAAAGTTTTAACATAACAAGAATAAAGTTATAATTTCCAAGAGAAAGGTTATCATATAAAGAGACGAAAGCTGTAATTTAATCAGAAAATAGGTTGTAATATTACGAGAGAAAGTCATAATCTAATAATAAAGGTCATAATTTCAAAAAAATAGAAGAAGTTGTCACTTTTTAATATAGCAGGAGTATAGTTGTAATTAAAGAGAAATAAGTCACAATATTAAAAGATTAAAGTTGTGGCAATATTTCAAACAATATTGCGACCACTCAGGATCTCTTTGCACTTTTGAGCTGCACTGCAGTATTTAACTTGAACTACTACTACTCACAACAGTGCCCTCTTGTGTCCATAAACAGAATTGACACCATTAGTCAGTGACATTTTCCTCTTGTGTGACTTTTTTTACCTGTTTTGGAGGAAAGCAGTGTAGGAGCTGTTTGATGTCGTTGTTATACAGAGTCTCCCATCTGCAACGTGCCCAGCTCACACAGTCCTCCCAGTTTGTTGGACGCTTTCCTCCAGTTCCCATGTCCTCCAGGCTGCACCACACACCCCCAAGAACCTCCAAGGCTTCAGCGTCTCCATGGCCAAGTGTCCGCTCTACAAAGCCTGAATCACTGCAAGAAACAGTGCAGCAGTTCCTTATGGATTATTAACAGAGTATCAAGACAGTAATAATCACTGTGAAGCAAAAGAAGACAGGACAAGTTTATTCCACTGTCTCGTTGTTGATGTCTCACTAGTTGAACCGAGGGGGGAGGAATATTTTTGACCTGGAGAAGTGAAAATTGGGAAAGTCAGAGTGTTCAGTCAAAAAGCACCATAGCACAATGACTAAACAGGTTTTTGTAAATTAGGGCGTAGTCTTGTTCGTGACTCAGACAGAATACCTCTAGTGTTCGGCTTTGGACTCATAGAGAAAATGAGGTGTGTTGAATTTGCAGTGTGCTGGTCAGTGTATACCCACAAGCCGGGACAGCTCACCATACAGTGTTAAAAAAATAAATTAAGAATGGGGATCTGCCTCCTCTGCACATAGTTACACCCAGACAGGTCTAAACAGGAACATTAAGAGTCACAGTTCTGCAAAGAGATGCACGAGTGGAAGGGAAACACAAAACACGACTGTTCCTTTCCACAACCTCATTAACTTTGACTTAAAATGTACTGGACTGCAACAGGTAGCTGACCTGCCCCATGAAAACGTCCAAATACATGTTTTTCCATGACTCTGCTACAGAACACTGCAATAATGAGGCCTCTGAGGAAGTTTTTTTCTTTTTTGAGAATTCCTAAACAGACATTTAAATTTCCCAACATTAGAGTAATGTAAGAAACTTCATTGGCTTTGTGAAACTGTCGAGCAATCTGCTCCAGTCACGTTTTTTCTTTTTTGGCTCCTCTACAGAAACACAAGAAAGTGTAAGTACTTCACAATGAGGGGCGATTATAACAGAGCTCCCCAAAACAAACAGAAACATGGCTGGATTAGGGACGGCTCCGAGACTCGCAGCTCAGACCCAGTGTGAGACTGGAAGCTCAGATCTGTCACTGACGAGCTGTTACACTATAATTAGGTCAATTCTTTATGATAAAAATCCATTTATCAGTTTTCCATTCAGCAGAGGTTTCTACATCAGGAAGGCTTTTGCTTAGCTGAAAGGCTCGATCCCCTATTTGGAGAAAATGGTGTCAGAGCTGCTGTGGAAGATACTTTACAGAGTCGAGCCCTGGCAGTTCAGACTGTTTATGTCATTTTTCACGGGAGGTTTACTGGTGAAAGCCGACCGCACGTTTTCCTGTTTATAAAACAAAAATAATGAGCTCCAAGAACTTCATTAGCCCTGGAATGCTTTGTAAGAGAGCGGAAAAGCCTTGTAAAATCAGCAACCAGTGGTCGTTATGAGACAGCAGCTTGGGGTGTGCAGTTTTTCCCAAATGCTGCTGGAGGCAAGGTTTGTTGTGGAAAACGTTAAATCCCATGAGGTCAGGTCTTACCTCAGGAAGAGATTCACATTTTCAGGTGTTTGTTTGAACAATCCTTCAAACTGGTCTCTGGCCCACTGAAGGAATTACACAGCAAAGTTAGTGTAAAGAAATTGTGAAAAAATGCATGGAACTATTGTAATTACGATCGGTCAGATGGATACACATCACACTTTATAATGATAATAATAACAACACACTGTGTCACAAGAAAACCTGTGATAAAACTTGGATAGTTTGTGATTCTCTTACAGGTCTCAATTCAATTCTGATCATTCTTTAGCTACACTACCTGACTGTATACATGCCAACGTTGTTAAGTTGGTCAGCTGGGCCATCACTTAACTCTCTGATCTCCTTCCATTAAACATTCATGGCAGGGGCGGATCCAGGACCTGGTCCAGGGGGCACTGGCTCCAGGTCGTCACTTAAGCTGCATTCACACATGCACTGAACTCCCTTCGTCCTTCTCCGGAGGACGTGCATGTGTGAACACATATGTACACCTGAATAGTGGAAGGACTTAAATGTGCACCCTATTGAGAACTGTGCATGAGTGGTGGACATATAATTTACCCCTCTGTGTAAATTGTGGCCCTTTAAAGCCCACCCTCCCCCGATTTGTTAAAATCCTAGATCTGCCACTGATTCATGGTATTTACTCCAGTGCCACCTCTGACATTTGTTTAAAGTTTAGTATCTTCAAAACTACTTAATGGATATTTGTGAACATCCCACCTGAAGAGTGTGCTCGATGCGGTGAGGGAAGTTCTTGAGCGTGCAGAGTGGGATGGCACCATTGGAACTGGACTGGGCAGGTCCATAAGACTTTGTCAGGTGAGGCAACACCACCTGAGTATTACCGGCGCTTCCCTGAGTTCCTCCCTCCAGTAACGGCTTCTGATGTTGAACGCAGCGTCCGTCGAGATAGACCCCTGTGGAGCAGAGGGACATCAGTGCTTGCAGTCCGACATGTATTTCTAAAATGAATAGTGAATACTGGAGACAGGGTAAGAGTTCCTCACTGGCTTCCCAGTTATCGAGGGCTGCCGCCACTCCGTCGAGACCCATGAAGAAGTCGTACCCATACACCTCTTCACTGTCAGTGTCCAGGCGATTCTGGTGAGCTGTGATTCTCATCCGTGGGTTTATCTCTCGCACTGCTTTGGCTGCAACATCCGATTTTGGTTTCTGTGTGGGAGATAATGTATGTGAGCAACGCAGGTGATATCAGAGCAAAATGTTGTTCTATCTATATTTCTGTGAAACGTTTCCAAGGAATCGGCAAAATCAGCCAAAATGGACGTTAATAACTCATATAGTATCTTTCTTATGTTGTTGGACACATGTTATTTGAATAGCGGCACCCCAAGTCTGTCCCACCAGTAGAAACTCCGACTTTTCCCCTCAACCAGATCCAACAAGAGCCAGTGAGCTTTGATGGATTCCTCAGGAACATGGAGGAGACTGTGACACACTGATACTGTGAGTTTTCTCACCCCAATATCCTCGGACCTGAACAGGAACTGGCGATTCAAGTTTGATCTTTCTATGAAGTCCATGTCCGTTACGGTGATTTGGCCTTTTTCTCCTGCGCCGAGCCCCATGAGGGCAAAGTTTTTGAGAAGCTCACAGCCAATAGCACCAGCTCCGACCTTGGAATGAGACAAGATAGAGGGAGGATCAAAATAAAGGTTTAACTGGTCAGATAATAACAGTTTTGAGTCTCTTCTCTCTACAGTCAATAAGTGTTTACTGTTGGGTTTCTTCATAATAATGTAATGTCCTCATCTTATTTTGAAAATGTAGGAGATTATGTGTATTGTGAGTTGGTGCCATACTAAATAAAATTTAAAATGAATTGGATGGTGCAAATAAATGTCAGCCAATGTTACCACTTGTCAAAATGTTGAATACTGAATACTTAGAATACTGTAAATTAATTTAGTCCTGTTAATGACACTGCCTGATGCTTAGTGTGCCGTTTTTACAGTGGTAAACACACACACACACACACTCACACACACACATACACACAGGCAGTAAACAACACTAAAAATAACAGTGTGGGAGGAAACAGGGAAAGGACTCTGCACTGTTGCTCGGCCCCTGCACACCCAGAGGTCAACGCTGGCAGGAAATGCCACCTGAATCACAGCCCCGTTTCCTGCATCTGCCAGCATTAACACCAGACAAGATCAAAAGCATACACAGCCGGAGGCCCCTGATTTACAGCACAGAGAGACAGCGCCCCCTGATGGACGACTCTGACCACCGGGCCTCACCAGGAAATACTTCTGCCTCTCAAGCTTCTCCTGGTACACCGATCCAAACACGGCAATCTGCCCATCGTACCGTGTGCCTCTCTGTCAGAGACAAACACAAGAGCAGTTGGATTAGAGGCAGATAGGCCTCAGGTCGATCTGACTGACTGCTCCTGCTTCCCACATGTGAAACGTTGAAATGGAGGACTCTCTTTACGTACTGCGGAAAAGAAGCTCTCTGCCGGTTGACTCTCCTCTTGAGGGAGGCACTCCAGTGCATCAAAATATAGCCACTGCTGAAGAGGCGTAAATTTCCCGCTACATGCCTGCAGGTACATTACAGCGAGTGCACAGAGCAAAGTACAATCAGCCACTTTATACACACCTCCAACACACAGTATCTCATATATTTATTTAACGTGTTAAGAGACGCAGTGTGAACAGGCTTCATCAGAACCCAAAAGAGGAAACTATGTTACGTGCATTGACCTGTGACCTCACCTTAATGACTTCCTGTGCAGCGAGGCCTCCAATGAAAGCGCTGAGAGGGGCCAGGTCACCCCGGGCTGTGTAGGACAGGTTTCGCACGGCAGCCTCATCCAGCTGTTCCAGCTGTGCCACTGCGTTCAGCTCTCTCACCGTGGCAACCAGGACATCTGCATCTGACTATACAGGGTTGAGCCACAACAACCGAGTAAAAATAATACGGTAAAGAGTCTGTCCATTTTACAGATTTTATTTCAACTCAACATACAACTTGTTACATCGGCCCAGGAGTTCATGTTTGTTAGTTTCTTGGTTGGTTTGTAGATTAGATTACACAAGAAATACTTATTGGATTACCATAAAACTTGGTGGAAGGATATTTTATGGGTCAGGGAACAACCCATTAAATGTTGGTGCAGTTCTCAGGGGGGGGAGGGGTCCAGGATTTATGTCCTTTAACAGTGTAAGCTATGGCCTTTTTCAACATCTTCACTGATTTCTAATAGGAAAAGAAAAGTCATGGGTCTTGATGAAAGAAAATCAGGCATGTTTAGGACCTTGATATCTATGGGTGTGTGAAATTTGATTGATTTTGGGGAACAATGATTTTAACTAATAATAAAACTTTTTTTGTAAACTTAGTCGAACGTCGTCGATCCTTCACTGACCTGACACCGAGTATGAGGCAGACGTTGTTCTTTCTTCACAAAGCTGTGGAGAGCTTGGAAAGCCAAGTGCAGCGTCTTATGCCTGGCTTCTTTTCCGTAGTCATTCATGTTCAGGAGTTCAAAATCAAAGAGAGCCTCACTCAGTGGTTTCTGAAATTCATTTTGGAGAGATTTTACTGAGTGTCATCACTGTCTTTCCAAAAGAGGACTCAAGAAGGTTCAGACTAAATGTTGATACTTACAAAATGTAATATGCAGGGCTGTTTAATCTCAGTCACTACTCCACCCCGTTCATATTCAGAAAAGGCTGAAGTGTCACCAATGCTGAAGGAGTAAGGGCCTGTTGATGAAGGCAACGTAAACCGTTTTCAGCCAACAGTGCGATAAATCATTTAAATTCTCCTTGGATGGTCACAGGAGAGGTTTAAAATGTCAAATGTCATGTGTGAGACTTGGGCGTGGCTCGTGACCAGCCTGTGTGTTGCAAGCAGAGGAAAGAAACTGCCGATGAAATGACTAACCTTGGACTGTGATCTCCACTGGGCCGATGCTGTGGAGCTCCGTCATGCCTTGGACGTCTGAGAAATAAACTTTAGTGCCAGCAGCAAACATGTGTTTTTCGTCTGTGCAGACCACTCCAGGATTACTCTAAGATAAAAACAGCATTTATAACCATACATTTAAATTTACAAATATACTAATTTACATCACCTTAGTTAAAAGTTAGGCCTCATTTAACTTTCAGGTCAGAGACAGGTGTTCAGACCTGGTGTTAACATCCGTCTTCAGTGACGTGGCCAGTACTAAGTACAGGTTTGAACATGTACTCTCTGTTTTTCCCGTAAATTAACTTATTTGTATCCAAATCAACACAGATCACCACTTAATGAATTATACTTTTCTTCCATCCTCGTTCATTCAGCCCCCTCTGACACCTTTCTCTCTCTACCTCTCCATCTCTCTTGCTCCCTCACTCATGCCGACCCCAACACACACACACAAACACACAGTGATAACGGACACATGTGTAAACTCAGACTGGATTGAAAACAAAATGATTTGTTCTTCCTAAACAGAAAGTACATGCATGTTTATTTGCATATAGAGTGGAGAAGTGAGATCCAATCACGAGAGGTCACAGAAGACACGTTCAGGCTGTGTGAACAGACGTACGTAACACGGTCCACTTGTGATTGGATCTCTCAGGACGGATGTAAACACCAGGTCTGAACAGGGCCTTGAAATATACCTTAATTATCCAGATGAAAGACTTTACCTTGGAGACGCTCTGTATCATTGCGGATTCAGGCATCGCTCCATTCTGGTCCAAGACCTCAAACTCCTCCCCGAAGTCACAGAATAGCTGCCTGCATTTTAAACCACAAGGTTTTCACTTTCATTTCCCCCGTGCATCCAATCCACGTTTGACAGTTTGTCCTGAACACTTACCCACACAGTCCTTTGGTGTCTGCCACGATGAACTTTACTCCACGTGAATGGCAGAGCTCGCCAAAGCGTTTCTGAGCATCCAGTGAGGAGTCAGTGAGGACCACCACCTGAAACACAACAGGCTGTCTCCACTCAGTGTGTTGTGGTGGTTGTATGTTACCTGAATGTTTGGCCTCCGATGTGCAAATTGGTGGACGTGCACAGTTTGACCCTGGAAGGCTGTTTTCACATTCATTGGCTGAGGGGGGGATATTTCTCTGTGCTCACCCTGAGTGGGAGATTATCACTAGCAGCAGGAGCAGATGGACTTTGAAACTAGTTTACAGAGCGTTTTTGGGGGGGGTGAAAAATCATATCAGAAATTGATAACACAAACAAAGGCTCATATTTAGGGTTCCAACATGATGCACTATTTCGTCAAGTACCTGAAACTGTAGAAGCAGCTCCTCATCCAGTGGTGCAGTGTGGGCTGACACGTGCACGTGGGGGTTTAGGGCTGAAAGCTGTTTTAGGGAACACTTGGCTCGGTTCTGACCAATGTTGGACTCCTTCAGGAAGAACTGGTGGGAAAATAAATCATTGACACGGTGTGAATCTCCCACCTTTAATCTAGTCAACAACTGTTTCCCAGAATGAAGCATCAAACTCCCAATTACAAGTTGAGTGATAGGTACATTTTTACAAAATTTACTTAATTTCCTTATAAGAAATTATTCACAATTACCACTATACTCCATGCATATCTGTCTCACATGTAAAACTAGGTTATAAGCATTCATGATGGGCAATATGGTACATGTAAACAACTGTTTCATTACTTATGTAGCATCTGAAGTAAAACTGAAACATTGAGGTAGTATTATTAAGCAATAAAGTTATATTATTGTTGTCATAAAGTCATCCTGAATCCGACAGCATTTTAAAAAGACAAGCAAATAATATAAAACATTTGGAAAAATAAATTGATGACATCATCAGGATATGACACTACAATTTTTTTCATTACAACAACCAGTCTGACAGCTTCCAAATGATATGACTGTACTGGTCTCTCTCTTTCCCTCCCTCCCCCCCCCCCCCCCCTCTCTCTCTCTATCTATCTCTCTCTCTCTCCTCTCTTTCCCCCCACCATTCCACCCCCCTCCCCCCCATTTCTCTCCTCTCACCCCAACCGGTCGAGGCAGATTGTTGAATAAACTGATGGCTTCCTCTAGTATAATACGGTGTGGACATCACTGGTCTATGTTAAGTGTCTTGCGTTCATATATGTTATGATTTAACAGATCCCAGGGTCAGTACCTGGGAGGACAGGTCTGTCCACTCGGTGTCTCCCTCGTCCTGGACAGTGACAGACTTCACTCCGGACAGAATCACGTTCTTGGCCACTTCCACTCCCAGTCCCCTCATGCCTGCTATGAGGACGTTGGTTGTGGCCATCCGCTGCATGGCGTCATGACCCAGAACATACCTGTGCAGGTGACAGAGACAGTGCATGTCGGTGGGCCACGCAGTTCAACACAAGTATTAGTCTGTGGTACTTACAGCTGCCTGGAGTAGAATCCCTCATCGATTTCCCCGACTCCTGACATGTTGCTGTACTGGAAGTCGCGAGGCTCCAATATGACCTGTGCAGTCTGAAGTGAGAGGCAAGCTGAAGGCTACCGACAGTACTGACCAAGTGAAACCGAACACAACAGGAACAGACATACACTGACCGTTTTCAATGAAAGAGGATTTCACTTTCGTTTCTCTCGAATCTTTGAAAAGGTTTGCCTCTGCGTCAAAATGCAGTTTCTGGATCGGCCACCAGAGGGAGACTCGGGATTGTGCAGGCACCAAGTTGTGACCTCAGCCCTGTTTTTAAAAGGTGCCAGTTAGAAATTTGAACTGGAAGATTTTTTATCTTGGAAGTATTGATTAGCTCAATAGGAAAAAGCTTATTGTTCCTTTAATTGGATGTTGCAGTGTGAAATTCCTCTGCGCAGTTTGACAGAAGAAGATTTTTCTCGCATTAATCTGCTGGAAGGCTTTAGTTTCTCAGTACTTACTTTAAATCTGAGTTTCAGACAAAGCTTTGATCAAGTATCACATATCGACGCCCCTTTGGGAGCCAATCAAAGTCCATTATGCAATTTATAAAAAAAATCTTATTGGTTCTCTCCTGACCCATACCACATCCCTCCACCAGGTTTCATGGTAATCTGTCCAGTGGGTTTTTTGTTATCTTACTAACAAACATACAAACAGGGATGAAGACATAACCTCCAAGGTGGAGGTATGATTATTTGAATATCTCACAAAGCATGCCTGGAAGGTATCCCTTACCATTTCCATGGTGACAATAACAAAGATACACCTTGTTATTGCTTCATGTGTAAGTCATTGTTAGATTTCAGTCTGGTGCAGAGTGAAGTCCCGCCCCCATTCAGACCGCCGCGTTCCTGCTGCTTTTTAGTGACCAGAAGTGATTCATCATTAGACATCAAGTGGAGGCAGTGAGATCTGTGCTGCGCGGATGTGGAAGAGACTAATTCAGGGGCTAAACAGGAACCCGCGCTCACTATCATGTTATGGTTGTAATCTCCCTATCTGTTCTGATCTGGTATCCTGTCAGCCACTCTCAACCTCTGCATGCACAAAATAAGGTGTATTTGGGCCTGAATGATGTTGCTCTAGTAAAAATCCCTTGCACGGCATCATGCTGAATACTGTACAACTCAAAATGAAACAGAAATATTTTGAACTCCCTGTATATACACACTTCAAAACTTGTTACTGGAACTCCGTCATGCAATACAGTTACACAACGTTTTCAATAATAACAAACAATTTTCTAGCCAATCATTGATTTAGATCGAGTGACTTAAAAATAGTGGACAATCATTTACCCATATGAAGAATTAGTCATACTGTGGGTATAATCATTACGGCAAAAATTGAGAACTAATCATAATTGAAGCAGTCTCTATGCAAACCTGTAACAACCCAATGTATGGCAGTGTGTTTCAAAACCTGCCGTGGGAATTAAATCTCAGTCATTTCTCGGGAGAGTCTCAGAGTGTCATTGACCAAACCAGCTGCAGGGAAGTGATGCGTGTTATTTGTTCTCTACCACATGAGTCAGGTATGTGATTTACACAGGGACACACAGAAACACGGGATGTCATGTCCTTCACACACTTTGTTTGTTCAGTCATTCGGCCTCTATCCATCCTGTCCTTATCCAGCTCCAATCAAAACAAGTTTCTCCTGCAGTTTCAGGTCTTCTGCAGAACTTGTCCAACACACTCACACACTCTCTCTCTCTCTGCCAGTGATGATTGTGTGGGGATAAAAAGGCAAATTTATTGTAAGGTTCAGTTTGTCAGTATGCAGCAGGGTTCGACTGAAGAATGTCATTAGTTGTTGTCTTTATTATATTTAAAGGACACATAGCAGAGGTTGTTCTGCTGGCAGAGTGAACACATTCCTCTCATAGCGTCCTTGTTGAAGTTGGCTTTATTTGAAGACTAACGTCAGTTCTCATGTGAATGCAATGCAGCCCTGGCAGAAATCCCACAGGCGCAGGAAGAAGGAAGGAACAGATACTGTTTTTTTTTAAGGTTTTTTCCACAGAATCTGAATCTGTGATGTCGGATGTGGAAGATACAACACGATCCGACTCCTGGGGAGGAAACCATCCGAATACATATGAGCTTGTCAGGTTTCGCAACTCTCTCCCACTTCCTAGTTGCGGGCGCGGTTTGGGTTCGTCTGCCCCCAAAAATCACAATCAAGTCAGTGGGAAGGACCCCAGAGCGTCCGGTTTTTACCTTTCAAAATAAATCTCTACACGCATGTACTTTCTAAAGCTTTTGCTTGCTTTCATTTCATTGCTCTTTCGCTGTATTCATTGTTTCAAATTTGCCCTATTTTCTCTCGTGTTCTCTTTAGAGTCTTTCATGTTCCACTCTAATTTAAATCGATCCTACTTTTCGCTGAGAGCGCCGATTGTCTTCTCTGCGTTCCCACCACGTGCCCTGATGTGCTTTAATTTTGAAGCAGCTTGTAACATCCGGTCTCCATTCACGCGTCAGAATTGTCGGTGCTGACTTGTGGTTCAGGGCCAGTGTAAACTCTGGACCAGTGACTCTCCAGCTCTGTCAGGTGAGTACACAGAGGTGGGCCAGAGAGAGAGAGAGAGAGAGAGAGAGAGAGAGAGAGAGAGAGGTCTCAGAACAGCAGGAGGTTTGGTCTGGATAAGAATTCTCACTGTGGGACAGTTGGAGCCATTTTAAACAACACTCTGACACCATCACAAAGTGGTAAGGTTTATTTATTTCCATGTCTTGGAGTGGGTGGGGTGTGGGGTGTGTGGTTCGGTCCACGTTAACGAATGACTCAAACTTCAGAAATCATCAGCACACTTTTACTTTAGTTAGCATGAGATTTGATTTTTTTAACTAAACCCTTAAGTTTAATGTCTTCCCTTCATAGAGCTGCTACATATGCCAGATACATAGTTACATACTGAAGTCTTTGCAATAGTGCTACCCATTGATTTTGATATCTTTGTTATTATTATTTATTATTATTTCCATTGCTAGGCTTAGTTGTATTTTTCTGTGTTTATCTGTTGCATGGCTCTAGGGTCCTGAACAGTTCCATAATTGCCTCACAAGTTGCAGCATGTCATGTCTTGCCCACAGTAGATTTCTCTGACTGACACTGCACCAACTTATGTTTCCACTGTCTCTACTGCTTTTATAGTTTCACAGCTATGCCCCATGTCTGCGGATCAAGTCTCATATATCTAAAGATTGTAGATGCTTAACCCCAAAAAAATCCACCCTGGTGCCAATAAAACAGCATTCTCTTCCTCTTTCCCCCCACTTCCTTACGCCGTATTCTTGTTTAAACAAGCAAAAATATTTACAGTGTTCACGTCCACAGACTCTGACCAATGCGAGAATCAAATGTTGCTGCTCCGCCTGAGAAATCTCAACATTCCTGGTCTTGTCTCCCCTCACAGAGCTCCTGACCCAGAATGTTCTCGCGGATTAAAGTGTCTCGCAGGTAGCGGTCGATCACAGTGGACTGGGACGTGGAGATGGTCACTTGGGCCGCCTTGCTGACAGTATGCACATGGATCATACAAACACAGATCGCCTCGGGACAGCACACATGCCCTACGACCCCACGCAGGCTGGTTGATTTCACTGTAAAGTACTCCCTCCCCCACTTCCAAACCGCCGAACCCATACAGAACATAGTGGTGCACTGGGAAGGACATCAGCCGGATGTGTACGTTGGATCCCGGAATGTCATCGAGGCAGTGAACTATTCTATGGAGAAACTATGGGAGGTGAGAACTGGACCCGTTGGTAGCCCAGAGTGTGACACCTGTCATGGGTGTGACATCGAAACAGACCCCGGGGATCCAGTGGATACAGACAATGAGGTGCTGCTTCTGGATCCTGCTGAATATTTGTTGCCATACTTGTACATCTGTGGGAGCACTCAGCATGGCATCTGTCACTTCATTGACATTGATAACATTGTTGCCTCAAAGCCGGAGCCTAAGTGTTTATTCAAAAAAGAGGAAAACTCTCCAGCTTACTGTCCTGACTGTCTGGCAAGTCCAATTGGCACCAGAGTCAGCATCGTGTCAGAGTCTTCCACGTGTCTTTTCTTCGTCGCAGCTTCCGTGGACAGCAAAGTGGCCCAGCGGTATCCCAGGAGGTCGATATCAGTGGTGAGGCCACTCTCGACTGAGGATGGCTTTCATATGGTCATGAAAGGTCTGACAGTGCTCCCCAGTCTACAGGACTCTTACAGGATTAATAACATCTACAGCTTTTCTACCAAGGACTTCGTCTACTTCCTGTCCGTGCAGAGAGAAAATCCTTTTAAGAGCGATTCACGGTTTCAGACTCGACTGGGACGAATCCCAATATTAATCCCGGAGGTGTGGATGTACAGAGAGGTGGTCCTGGAGTGTCGCTACTTCCCCAAGCGCAGGAGGAGGCGGAGAGGGGCTTTGAAGGACATATTGTACAACGGGCTTCAGGCGGCCCACTTTGGGCGAGTGGGAAAGGACTTGGCCGGGGAGATGAACGTGGGCATTAAAGAGGATATTCTGTACGGGGTGTTCTCAGAGGTCAATGAGCATGGCGAGCCACAAAAAAACTCAGCCCTGTGTGCTTTTCCTATTGCCCAAGTGAACCAGGCGATTGAGCTGGGCGTGGAGGCCTGCTGCAAGTCAGGCTCAGAGCAGCTGTCCAGAGGCCTCTGCCACTTCCAGCCGTGCGAGAGCTGCCCACATGAGGTGAGTGTCTCTTTTTTCTGTGGGTGTGTGTGTTTGTGTGTTTGTGCTGTCACCAGAGTAGAGACACAGTGCAAAGGTCCAACTGCGTCCAGACAGGAAGTGACAGACACACACTGTGTAAATACAGTCACCTGGGATTGTAACTATAGTTTATGATTAAGCTCAAGGTTTAATATTGTCTTGGGAAATAAGAGATTGTACGTAATACATGACAGTGAAGTCGGTGCATAAATCCTGACTCCTGCTGGAACATTGTGTGCAGCTCTGATGAATGGCAGTGTGTTTGTGTATGTGTGACCAGGTATTACTAAGACCGAAAACTGTTCACGCAGTAATTTAAGGAGGACTTGTCTTCCTTAGGGGGACAAAAATCTAGTTCCCATATATAAATCATTAAAGGTTAAGGTGAAGATAAGTTTTAAGGTCAGGTTAGGTTAATTGCTTTTAGAAAATATCATAAGATGGTGAATATGCTTTGGTACATTTGAAGGTCTTCTGCACAATTTAAGTTACCTGCTACCGGACATCATTACCTCTATGCCTTTTTAAACTGATCCCTGTCCAATTTTAGAACATAGGACAAGATGGAGAATATCCCTTGTATGTTCCGCCGCACTTATTAATGTCTACCAGCAGTAGATTAGATTTGGGTTTATGTTAGGGTTATGGTCATCTGAAGTCATCGAGTCACAGCTTTGTGTCGCTGTGTCGGTGTGTGTGTGTGTGTGTGTGTGTGTGTGTGTGTCTGAATGAGAGAGACAGAGAGAGAAAGACGGCCAATTCAGAAAACTGGGAGAGGTGGATGAGTCAGATGTGTGACCTACACATTGCCACGCCATTTCTCAGCTCTGTTAAGTTTCACAATGAAATGGGTGGTAACTGCTTCCCACTCACTATTATCATTACCCTAACCTTAGATTTGATAAGAGTTAGCTTTTTGAGATTTGCATTTCAAGATAAAAGACTCAGTGAAGATTAAATCTTGCACTTGCTGTTTTTTTTAATTTTGTATTACTTGATCCCGGTCACAGGTTGTAGCTAATATACTACCAGTGAAGAAAGATTAAAGGAAAGTAAAGGAACCACAAAAGATTAGGTCCTCAAACCTTCTCTGGCTCGTAACCAAAGATGTGGTAAGATGTTTCCGTCTAGGAGTTCAGACGGTGTCCTTTGAGCTTTGACAGCCATGTGTGCACCTACAGGAATGTGGGCCAACAAACACAAGTTATAAATCCAACTGATAAAAAGAAAAGGAATTTCACAGGGAGGAACATGGGTTATACTGTGCCTGGCTTTTACGCATTGTAACTTGATGAGCAAATAGGAAAAAACATGGAAGACGTCACTGAGGTAACAATCTCGAAACAGTCATTTTTCTATAACTGGATGTGCGGGATAAAAAAAAACTTGGATTCCACATATATTCAAGAGTAGAACACTGGATGGAAATTTAAAATAGTGTGAAGCAAACATGGGCAAGTCATCTAAATTGCTTTAGAATGGAAGTATGTACGGCTGGTTTATCCCATCTCTACTTTTACTTATGTTTTATTCTTAGTTTGTGTTATTTCTGTTATTAAGCACAATTACACAATAATTACTGGAGGGACACCATTGAATTTAGACTTTAATGGGATTTGGCTTCACTTTTGGGGGAGATGTCATGTCATCTTTATGTACAGTCTGTAATATTGATGTAGAGAATCAGGCATGTACAGGGGACTGATATTTATGAGTTTGTGCCATTTGGTGCAAATTCAAATAAAAATCTGGATCTAGTGAATTGGGATGTGACACCCAAAGGGGACTGTTGGGCCGTGGTGTTAGTTTGCACACTACTAAGGGCAATCCTTCTGTGATAGTTAGCACCATTATGCAAAAACGTAAATCTTCGTGATAGGACTGGGTTTCTGTCAGAGAAGGATCTATTACATTTCGGTGCAGATGCGGATCATTGGGCGGATCCCAAATTACTTTTTGTCTGTCTTTAATATTGGAAGATAGGGTGTTTTCAACATTTTCTCCGATTGCTCACAGAATCTCAGAGGGTTGATGAGTGTCTGCAGCTCTGTGCGTATCCAAATGAAAAAGTGGGTCTTGTGGATTTAAATGAGGTTTCATGTGGGGTGTGGTTTTCTCTCCAGCTGCTGCACGGTATCAATAAGTTCTAGAATCCTGTAACGACCACCAGCGTGTAGCTGAGAAACGTAATGTGGCTGTTTTCATTTAAGAGGACTCTTTGGCCTTGGTGGAGGTTTGTGCTCTACTGAGTGACATTCTTGTTTCTTTTTTAAACAATTTATTTTGTATGAACCGGTGTGACACCTGCTCTATCAATTGTCCACACACTTCCGTCATGTACTGTTTAATGTGTCTGTAGTGGAAAATCTGCATTGAGAAACCGGCACCATGTGGAACAGACGGAACTGGAGTCACTGCTGTTTTATGACCTTGTGTCTCTCACAGCTCGTTCTAATGAGAGGAGGTGAGGCGGGAGCACTTCCTCTCTGCCCCCCCCCCCCCCCCCCCCCCCCGGCGCTTCCAGTCACTCCCCGGGCTATGCATTTAAATATGCTTCATCTGCTAGGAAGGAGTCCAGAGCTGATGGAGGCAGATATAGGCAGGAGAATGTTGACATTGGAATCCAAATTACTTGGATTCCTGTTGCTGACTGAGTGCTAACACGTTTTATCCACTTGTCCAGAGCTCCCAAGGAAATCACACATGCACCGCCATGCCCACGCTGGTGTCCAGTCCGCACTACCGAGTAGACCTCTTCAACGGTCAGATGAAGGAGGTCCTGTTCACCGCCGTCCTTGTCACCACGATTGGAAATCACACGCTGGGCCATTTGGGTACCTCAGACGGCCGGATCCTGCAGGTGACTAGAAGTCTCACAATAAAACAGTGCTGTCATTATTTCATATCATTTCTCCTTTAAGTGAACCTTTTGAAATCCAAAGTTACAATAGAATATTTTCATAATTTATACTCCCCAGGTGATTCTCAACACGTACAGGCCTATTGTTTATGCCAACTTTTCTCTGGGAGAGACTGCAGTATCCAGGGCAGCATCTTTGTACCAAAACGATTCGCTGCTTTTTCTCGTTGGAAATAAGGTAAGTTTTATGAATTGCAGGTGCTGCCCTCTACCCCTGACAAGTATGCCATGTTTTCCCCCTGTGCGTTTGATGTTGTTTTGCTAGTTTTATTGTCAGTTGGACTGTGAATAACGGGTTGTTATTCGTAGTTTAGATTTTTTGCTCAGGTCGAAAATAGGAAATGAAAACATGGTTCACTGTCCGAACTTGATTTTTATATTTAATTTGTATGATTTGTTTGAGTGATGGTGGTGTAGAGCCGCGTAATCAAGGTCCCTGACTCACGTCTTTATATACTGTACTGTCTGTGATATTGATATAAACAAATCAGGCATGTTTAGGGGACTTATAATTATAAATATGTGCAGATTGGTGAGGTTTCAATAAAAAACTTAATCTAGCAGTTTTAAACATTGGTTTTCTATGGGCACTTTTGGACCTTGTCGGAGGTGTGCGCTCTACTTGTGATTTTTTAGTCATATGAATGTTTTTTACTCTGGTAACTCTGCCTCACCTCACCCTCGTCTTCCTCTCTCCTTCATCAAGATGTTCCGGGTGCCCTCTGCAGGACCCGGGTGCGCTCACTTTATGACCTGCTCCGAGTGCCTGACGGCTCCGCACTTCATGAACTGTGGCTGGTGTTCAGGAACATGCTCGAGGCAGCAGGAGTGTGAATCGCAGTGGAACACTTGTGTGCCCATCATAACAGAGGTAACTGTAACTGGTCAAAGCTAACGCATGAACTTTAGACACGATGGTTCATAGTGTGACACTGTTCTAATCTGGATGTTAACCCTTCGTCCAGTTTTTCCCTAAAATGGCACCTGTTGGTGGCGAGACAGAAGTGACCTTGTGTGGTTGGGAGTTTCAGTCCTCTCAGAAACCGGCCCACGTCAGCAACAAAACCCACATCATCACAGTGGGCTCTGGAAACACGTGTACTATCCTGCCATTAAGGAGCAGCCGTGAAGTGTGAGTAATACAGATATCACTCGATGCCACACAGTTTATCTTCTCAGTATTACAATAGAGGTTCTGGGGAAGATTTGATACAGGGAAACAAGTTAACCTGCACTAAGTGGTCTTGACTATTCATCAGTTTTCCCTTCATTCAAGCACTGAGCACTAAGCCGTCACGTTTTTTCTGGTATAAATAACAACTGCTGCCATTTAGTCGACCTCTGGGCAAAACAATCACACACAAGGCACTTTGTATCGTCCTGAAATTAGAGCATCATCCGTTTCAAAAACACGATAACTTAAGTAATATATTTGACAATATTTATATACACTTTTTGGTGATGATGCATTTTAAATAAATTATGTTTGATGTCACTTGAGATAGAGAACTTTCTAAAACCATTTCATCAGGAGCGTTAAATCGTTGAAGTTACATGCTGGATGCAATCAGATAATTTGGCTTTATATATAGATTTAGGAGAGGAGGAAAAAGAGCATACGTGTTTAAAAAGTGGCTTTAAAATCAAAGTACAGCAGCGTAAAGTTCTGACTTTTCTCTAAAAGAATTCAAAAACATAATTGTTCCAGGTCTCAGAGGAGAATCAATTACGTGCACTAAAGATTTTTTGCAGTTCCAAATTTTGATGGTTGTGTGGTAACTTGTGTTCATTTGCTGCTTTTCATTTCTGACTGACAAGCTCCTTTCCTCAACACCATTTTCCTTCCTCCTGTCCTGAACACAGGCTTGTATGCAAGATTCAGGAAAATACACCAAACCAGAACCTAAACATCACTCTGGAAGTGCACGAGGGGGAAGTGAAGGGCCGATACTCAATCGAAGGCACAGCTCAGATGCCTGGTTTCTCTTTTGTGGTGAGAGTTTTATTTTTTTATGAGACAGTGTATCACATCATCTTGTCAAACTACCTTTTGGAATTGATTGCAACGTTAGATTGTAATAGGAGTGTATTTCACGTCTGTCTCTTAAGGAACCAAGCATAACAGAAATCCGACCTGACTATGGGCCAGTGTTTGGAGGAACAGAGGTGACACTGACGGGCCGATATCTTAACTCAGGGACGCAGAGAGAAGTCTTCTTGGATAACAACAAGTGTCACATTCAGAGGTGAGCAACGCCGATGGTTTTTAACTCGAAGCTGAAGTTCGGTTAGTGACAGACTTTAGAGTGGACCAGTGACTAAGGCACGAACCCAGGAGACATGGAGGAAAGTTAAAAAAGTTTATCTATAGATCTAATAAATGAGATGACAGGAGGGATGCAAGCTGACTGGAGAGCACAGGAGTAAGGGTGACTAGTAGTGATCGAATCCAGAGCTACTATAGCAGGTGGTGTGCTTGCAGGTAGGAAATAATAGGAAAGGAGAAAATACGAGGATCAGAAAAGTCACTGCATGCACAGACGCTACGGCCGAGTATCTGTACCGGTAGCTGATGACAAAAACATGGCGATGTGTGAGCGGCGAGCTGGTGAATGATGACTGGCCGTGCGTGGGCCGGGAGGAGCTGCCCAGCAGATCACAGAGAGCTGAATGGACTGGAGATCCCGACGCGGGAAACACCACCACTCCTACAAAAACATACACACTCACACAGACACTCTCCACAGCACTCATTCACAAAGACACACAGGGGAAAACTGACACAAAACAGACTGACTTCAGTGTTTTCAGATGTGCGCTTTAATTTGAGGCTTTAAAGGTTCAGTGTGTAAGATTTAGGTGAAGGAATCTATTGGCAGAAATTGAATGTAGAAAATAATCCAAGTGTTATTTTCATCTAAAATGTACAAATTGTTGTTTTCTTCACCCTAGAATTGGCCATTTATATATATGTAACACTTTATATTAACATCTGGAGCGGGTCCTCTGTATGGAGGCCGCCATGTTTTTACAGTGGCCCAGACTGGCCAAACTTAATACCTTTTGAGTTTTTATGACAAGTGAAGGCTTCCACAGGTTCTCTTTCTTGTTTGAAAGGGGAGGGTGAGGTGAGGGGTATTCAGCTGCAGCATGCAACCTCACCAGTAGGTGTCACTGAATTCTAAACACTGAACCTTTGATTTCCTGTGTTGTGTTTTGTCTTGCAGCACCCTTGAAGGAGACGGGCCGTTGTGTTCAATCGTCTGCCGAACAGCAGCAGCAGCAGCAGGTGTCGGGGATGTACCCGTCAAAGTTGTTATCGACAAGTCTCAAGTGGCCACGACAAAGAGGTTCTCCTACAAGAAAAACCCGGTTATAACCTCTGCACATCCTAACTGCAGTTTCAGAAGGTAGGACACTGACCATGCTTTGCTCTCGGCTCTTATGAAAAGATTCAGTGTCCAAATTATCCTGATAACACAAACTGTGTTTTTACATGAAGAAGTCAGTCATGTTTATTTATTAACCTGCAGAGGCTCCAAGCTGGTGATAGAAGGTCAAAATCTTGACTCTGCTCAGACAACCGTGGTTCAGTTCATTCCAAAAGATCCCAACATACAACCTCTTCAGCAAGTAGGTTGACTCTTTGATCAGATTTTTTACATTAACTTTTTTTTTATCTTTGTGGAAGACTTAAGATCATCAACATGAGCTGCAGAACGAATTAGCATTCATGCTCTCATATTCCTTCTCAGTATCGCTTTCCTGTGATTCAAAATTGTTACTCTAGTTGTGATTTCAAACAATGTTATCAAATAATGATTTAATTTACTCAAGGTCTGCAAGGGCACGGCAGATGCCACGCACATGGAGTGCTGGGCCCCTGCTCTTGAAGAGGAAATGCCAGAGGAGAAGTCTGACATAGGAGTGATTATTATTAACATGGATGGAAAAAACAACCTCTGGAAGAAACGTTTCGACTACTACCCGGATGCCAAAGTCATTCCCTTTGAGAACGATGACAGGAAATTACTTCTGAAACCGGGAGAGACAGAAGTTTCGCTGCATGTATGTTCACACATCCGCTCTCTTTTATTCCCTTTGTACTTATCAAGTTCCATTTGCCACTTATCTTATAACATTCAAACTGTTTTTTCCACAAATCTAACAGCACAGTAAACTAAACATGGTGGGAGCATGCATGAAGATCTCAATGACCATAGGTGGTGTGGACTGCAACGCTCAGGTTCTGTTAAATGAGCTGACGTGCCGGATTCCTAAAGGCCTGGTTATTCCCAGTGAGGGGTCACCCGTCAAGGTAAGAGACTAACAAACTTTAATCCATATCAACTATTAAAGAAAATTATAATCTATGTATTGAACAATGTACTAATTTGTTACTGCAGGTGTTTGTAAATGGGGAAGAATACGATGTTGGCACAGTGGTGTACGACGACAATAACACAGTGATCGCAGGCATCGTGCTGGGCATCATTGGTGCGCTGGTAGTAGGTGCTTGCCTTGCATTAATTGTGATGATCCATCTGAAGAATAAAAAGAGGGGTGAGACACTGTAATTGTGACTTGAACAGGAGTTCATAATGTCCTGTATGCCTATTCTGTACTATCCTCTGTTTTTTTATTCACATGTCCAACTGTGACTCATGCCAGTGACTTTAAATATATTTTTTCATCATTTGTTGTTCAGTGATTTTCATCTATACAATCTGTCCTTCCAGCCGAAATTGAGAATCGCTTATCGACAATGCTTTCACGAGGTCGCGTGGGCAGCAACTCTGATGTCTCACCAACAGGAGACTACAGACGAGGTGTGACATTGGAATCCACACATATATTTACCAAAAATCCCTTTTTTTTTATATCAGGGAACAAATTGACCTGACAAATGAAGAGTAAACTAAAATATTACTTAGTAGAGTGCAAATCTCCACTAAGGCTCAGCAGTGCCCTTATTAAACCACATTGGAATTCCCTTTATCCTGAATTTTAATTCATCAAATTTCACTCCCTCATAAATATCACTCCCAAGAACCATGAATTATTCTCTCTTAAATAAATTTGATTCTCGCAATGTTAAAGAAAGTGAAAAGAAATTTCAAGATTCCGCACTCAAATCAAATGGGCCCCTTCCTTGATCCATACTGCATCCTTCCGCCAAGTTTCATAGAAATCCATCTATCAGCTTTTGCATAATCCTGCAGACTAACAGACAAAAAAACAAATGTTGACAAAAATATTACCACCTTGTCGGAGGTGAAATAGGGTAAAATATTTGCAGATCGTAATTGTCCCTTTCAGTCGCATGCTTTCTTTGAATCCCTAAAAGCAGTGATTGGTCTTTGAGGGGAAGAATTCATCAATCAACTCAAAAATTCCATTTTCACAGTTTTATAACGTCACTTTTGGTGTTTTTTCTCTTTTCAGTCAATCTCTCCCAAACAACAGGTTCAGGAGGAAGGGCCTTCGACGGTTTATTATACACTGCCAGCCACGATCATCTGTCTGTCCCTTTGGTGCCGCGGGACAGCATCTCAATGGTCAGCCTGGCCGCTGATCTCCTGGAGGAGGTCAAAGATGTGCTGATCCCCGCTGACATGCTCAGAATCGAGGACAGCCAGATCATTGGCAAAGGTTCGTCTCGTGGCTTCTTTCGCTCTCGCAAATTTTCACAGAGCACTTTTCATAACAGCCTCTTTTTCCTTCCCTGCAGGCCACTTTGGCACAGTTTATCACGGATACCTGATAGACAGCAAAAAGCAGGAGACCCACTGTGCAGTAAAATCATTAAACAGTATGTGAATATGTATTTCTTAAAGAGATTCATCAATACACAAGCTCTGGGCTGGTGGACTTGTCTGTATAACGGCGCCTCTTTTAAAAACAGGGATCACAGACTTGGGCGAGGTGCATCAGTTCCTCAGAGAAGGCATCATCATGAAAGGTTTCCACCACCCGAACATACTGTCTCTGATGGGCATCATGCTGCCTAAAGAAGGACTCCCCCTGGTGGTGCTCCCGTACATGAAACATGGGGATGTGCGTCATTTCATCCGTTCTGAGAAAAGGGTAAATTACGCAATGAAGCTTTCTGGAACAGGGGGATCGTGACTTGGAATTTTAACTCTGTCAATCTGGCTCTTTTTTTTACAACTGCACACTATGAGCTCTGGCTCAATCAGCTCTTCTGACTGTTTCTCTGCTCTCCACTAGAACCCGACAGTGAAAGACCTGATTGGATTCGGGCTCCAGGTTGCCAAGGGGATGGAATATTTAGCTCAGAAGAAGTTTGTCCACAGAGACCTGGCTGCACGTAACTGCATGTGAGTGTGAATCACACATGGATTTACTGGCTAACGGCGTGCCAATGAAAAAAAGGCTTTGTCATGACTGGAAGAGGCAATTTTTACCGGACGTAGCTAAGTCTATGTGTCACCTGAGCTGTACTATTAAAGGTGTGGGTTAGTGAATCGCACCACTGATCTAGTACAGTGCTTGATTTACAGAAGTAGAACAATTTGGAAATGTTAGCAACCATGCTGTTTGCTCTTGGGCTGGTTTGCTAAAGTTGGTATAGTTGGTTTAATAGCGACATTCAGGATATAGTTTTTGCCGGGCGGTATGTTGGTCCAGGGATGAGCACTGTCACCTCATAGCAAGTAGGTTCTTGATTTTAATCCTTGTTCAGACTTTCTGTGTGAAGTTTGTGTGTGTGTGTGGAGGTGGGGGGGATTTGTGTGAACTCTGGCTTCCTCCCACAGTCCAAGGAAATACAGATTAGGGTTAGGTTACTTGGACACTCTAAATTTACTTTATGTGCAACTGTGAGCGTGAGTGGTGAATGGCTCAATACGTCAGCCCTGTGATAACCTGGTGACCTGTCCAGGGTGTGCCCAGTGTTTGGCTGAGATTGGTTAACAGCCAATCCAGGACCCATATGGATAAGCAGTTGTTGGTTGGTTGGTTGGTAAGCAAGATTACACAAAAACAACTAAATAGATTAACACAAAACTTGGTGGAAGGAGCCTGTATAGGTGAGGGAAACACCCATAAATGGACGGATTCCAATTTCTGCGATATTGCAGTGTTTTCAGAGAATAATTTAAGGATCTTGATTTAAAAACCTGGCAAATTTAGAGAACTGTTATCTATAATTGGAATGTTGGGCCTTGGCAGAGGCACAAGCTCTACTCAGTGCCATTTTAGTTTGATTTGAATAAACAAATGATGCTTTAGTTTGATATTTTGGGAATATATGTCTCTTTGCTTTCTTTAAAATAATTTGAGAACTGTGCATCTCACCAGTGTATGACAAATCTCTAATGGTTCATCACCACTGATTCTCTAAATCAATGTTAATGTATGTGTGGACCTGAAGATCCTTTATCACGACGTGTCCTCCCCTCAGGCTGGATGAGACCTTCACAGTGAAGGTGGCAGATTTCGGCATGGCCAGGGACATCTACGACAAGGAATACTACAGCATTCAAGACCAGAAACGGGCCAAGCTGCCGGTGAAGTGGATGGCAATCGAAAGCCTGCAAACGCAGAAGTTCACGATCAAGTCAGATGTGGTGAGTGTACCTATGCATGCCCACAGGAATAAGTTTTATATTTTGCATATGTATATGACACCGCTTATCTTTTTCCCAGTGGTCGTATGGCGTCTTACTGTGGGAGCTGCTGACCAGAGGGGCCAGCCCGTATCCAGAGGTGGACCCCTATGACATCACAAACTACTTGTTGAAGGGACGACGGCTTCCACAGCCCCAGTTTTGCCCCGACAGTCTGTGAGAATCTCAACCGCACACTAGAATCATCACAAAACATCTTCTAAAAATAAATATTTCTTGGCGCTCAAAGGGATAGTTCCGCCAGAAATAAAAATGAATATTCTACTCAATATTCTGCCGATGGAGGGGTTGGTCAAGTGTTGAGTTCACAAAACACTTGACCCACCCTTCAGGAGTTTAGGGGGTAAACAGTGTTGCTGCAGAATCCAATACAATTGAAGAAATCTGTGACCAAAGCTTTAGACTTAAAACAACAGAAAAAAGCACAACAACCCTCCATACTGCTTGTGTGGTGTCATCCAAGTGTCTGCAAGCCCTGAAATTCAAATTCGACTTGAAACGGCTTCATTAACATTGTGTTTTGGCTTAAATGTGGCTGCATTCAGGGACCGTCGGAAATGCTATCGTCCGCTAGCTTAGCCACTTCTGGTGGACTTTCAGGCCGAAATGACCTCGTTTCATGTCAAATTTGATATTGGGGCTTGTGGACACTGTGGTGGCACCACATGAGCATCTGAAGCTTTGACCACTAATTTCTTCATTTGTTTTGCATTCTGCTTCAACACTGTTTACCCCTGAGACCACTGAGTGTGAGTGGATAATGAGTGCATTTTCCTTTCTGGGTGAACTGTCCCTTTAAGTTCTTTGTTGTAATAAGCAGCCATCATTCAGTAGTTTACACACCTGCTTAAATAGTCATGCACTGACTCATTCTCTCATTTATCATTCCACAGGTATTCAATCATGCTGGCATGTTGGGACCCGGAGCCTGAGTGCAGACCAAGCTGCCTGGTTTCAGAAGTACAACACATCCTGTCCTGTCTGGAAGGAGAGCACTATATAAGTCTGAAGGTCAACTATGTAAACTTGAACCAGCCGAGGCCTTACCCCTCTATGACTGAATCTGCAGACGAGGCCGAGGCCTCAGACTCTGACACAGACTGTCATGCCACCAGCTAAGTGTCCCAGGAGCTCATTAGACTCAACATGATCTGGAATCAAAGTTGGAAAGCATTCAAGAGGAGGGACATTCTTCTTCGTCCCGTAGGTTGTTGAACATGTGCAACCTGAGCTTGCGGAGGGTATGGCTACTGATTTAAGACAATGGTACGAGGTACGACAAAGTGGGATTTGAGCCGTGATGAGCTAGCACTGGAAGTCCTCCATCTTTGTTCCATTTTATTTGTCACAAAGCAAAGACATTGTGCAGGAGGAAGAAAGTGTTTTTACTCTGTAGTGAAAATCGCAAGCACAAGTGTGAATGACACAAAGTGAATGTAACGTGCCTTAGTTCTCAGATTTATAGAATAGATTCAGGTCGGCTTACTTGAGGATATTTTATAAATGTCTATGAATGCTGACTTGTGCTCAGGGTTCAATATTTGTCCTGCTATATGAAGGGATATAAGATGGATAATATCCCTTGATATAGACTATAGAATGTAAACTACAATGGTACGAGCACCTGTGAAATTGTCATATTCGATGAAGAGCAACACCATTGCTCTGCACCTATTGAATTATACAGGGATATCAACTGTACCTGTCATTATCACTAGAGGGCAACCAACTCCTCCTTCTGAAGATCATTTTATGTTGGTGCAGCAGTGACGCTCTGCGCTAAGGCACACAGCTCAACACAAAGGTGTTGCACCAACAACACAACTACAGGCATCTGCTGAGCAAATGGGACAAATCCAGTCCTTCAATCAATACATTCGTCTGCATTTAATCAAAATGATCTCCACAGGATTTCAGACGATCCAAAGCATTTTAGGATGTATGCACTGATTTATTTTTTACTCTCAGACTGACTATGCAATTTGATTCAGCAAAAGATTTGTTTTTGCGTTGACCGGTTCATGCAATCCCCCCCCCCCCCCCCCCCGCTCCGTCTGTTCGAGATTCTGTCTTTTTACTACATAAATATGGTTTAATGCTCACAGCACAGCAGAGATGTCTACCTGGACTTGTTTTTTCTTACATCATCCTGAATAACTAGAAAAAAAATATGCAGGTGCTGCAGATGAGCAAAGTTCCACCTACATAAAATTGTGTTCCTAAACTTTATTTTTTTTAAGTTGGTGTTCATGTTATAAAAACTGCAGTTAACAGGAGGAAGAGAGGGCACAGGAGTTCTTCATGAAAGCAGCACATAAAAGCTGCTGGAAAAATGATGCTGAGTGCAATGATACAGGTCTGAAGCAGCACAGCTCCAGTTCTCTGCCTGCTGGATGATAGGAGAAACCCACAGTAAGGGGTCTGAATATGTCAGCACGCACTAAAAACTGAATGTTTCTACTTAATCTGTGTATCTAACATTTTTTTATAGTCTTTAAATGTTTTATGGATCTAAAAAAAATCAATCCTTGCATTCAGGCTTTAAAAAGGTGATGATGACAAGTCCTGGCTGTGTTCAGATGGAGGTTGGGGATTTGAATATGCAAGAGGAGATGAAGGTGCAACAGAAAGTGATGCTTATGCTTTGCTTTGCACAAAATTCCCATAAGGGATTTATTTAAGGCAAACACAGGTAAATGTTTACTGGTTAGTTGAAGATCTGGTTTCAACTGATTCATTAATATTTATCGACATGATGAAGAGGAGGAAGGGTTAGACGATGAATGCGCATAATGAGGTTTACATGAACTCACAATGGGAAAAATACACGACATGTTCCCATCAGCCTTAAATCGACAAGTCCTCTAACTGCTCCCAGATACAATGACAAAAGTGTTAAAAACAAGTCAGTCTATGTTTCTGCCCGGTGTCACCTTGGAAAATGCTTTTGCTGTGTATTTGCTATCGCAGCCTCTGGTACAATCTACATCCAAATAAGGTGTTAAACTAAAGCACCTAAATGAAAACAGACATTTGATAATTGAATTATAAAGTCGGTGAATGGATAAACAAATTGTTATTCCCAAACAAAATAAATGAAATGAATAAATAAATAAGTTATCCATTAAGCTCGGAAACTAATAAATAAAAAAATTAAAAGAATAGCTTAATTCATACAACGTTTAGTGTTCTACAGATTTCCCTGCTCATCCAGGAAGAGATACAAGGCAGTTGTTGTGAGAAAGTGCATCTTCTGGGATTAAATTAATTAATTTGAAATAAAACTTGGCGTAACACAAAGACAGGGGGACTGAAATCAGAATTTGAATTGCACAAAGAAAGATTCGGCTTTGTGACTTTTTTTTTTGTTCTGTTTTGACTATGAAGGTTTACTCTTGTTTTCATTTATAACATTTTCCAGAGTTATTGTTAATTTTTTCCTTCCTGGTTGTGATTTCAACAAGCGAGGGGACTTAGAAGGGGCACATGCAAAGGTAGAAACTAGAAACTCAAGTGAAAAATGCAAGTTGAGATAACCCTGGATGACCTCAGCGTTATTTTCTCAGATTTAAGATTAAGCCTCCAGAGCCAAAGGACACATTATGCAATTGCTGGTTCGGTAGTACTTCCCACAAAAAACATATGGACTTTCATCAGTAAAATTTCCTTTAAAAAAAGTTTTTTTCCATGGGGACAAATTCATATTTGATAACTTTCAATCAATCAATGAAACTCCTGGTTCTCCATAACAATCCTAGGCACAGAGAGAGAAAGATGTGGGGAGCGAGAGCCCCATCCCGACCCAGTAGCGCAGTGAGGGGAAATAGCTGCACTGAGCTGCAGACCCCTAAAGTTTCTGGTCTAAAATTCCTTTTGTTGTCTTCCAGTGTATATATTTATAAATATTTTACACTATCATTTCACACTGCCCTGCTTTTGAAGCAGGGCTTGGCTGGAATCTGCGAAACTGCAAATACAGCAGCTGTTGTGTGATCCATGACAAACTGGACGGGGGGAAAAGAAACTAGCCAGTTTCAGTGAATGTTCTCTGCTAAGACACTCAGACAAATGTGGTCCCAACAGATGGGAGAGCACAAAAAATCACTGTCATTGCCAACGTTTAAAACTAAAGCAACCTAAACAACCCGTGTCTTTATTTACAGCCAGGAAAAATATGGATGGGTCGCTGCTTTTAAGGTGCCAAACGTGACCGCTGCCAATGTGGCTTATCCTAATGTTGAGCCGAGTGAGTCACGTGTTCGTACTGACGTGAGTTAAAACGGTATAAGACCAAATAAACCCAACATTTGCTGTTGATACAATCTATATATTCGTTGTTCAGAGATCTCTAGTCAACAGAG
This sequence comes from Platichthys flesus, assembly GCF_949316205.1. Taxonomy (NCBI): domain Eukaryota; kingdom Metazoa; phylum Chordata; class Actinopteri; order Pleuronectiformes; family Pleuronectidae; genus Platichthys; species Platichthys flesus. Next base: position 18,068,049 of record NC_084946.1, read on the forward strand.
ATCCATCTTTCCATTATCTAGACTGCTTATGAAAGGCAGGGTCCACACTGGTCACCAGCACATTGAGACAAACAACTGTTCACCTTCACATTCACACCTACAGCCAAGTTGGAGTCTAAACTAATATGCATGTCTTTGGACTGTGGGAGAAAGATAGAGAAAACCCACACAAAAAGACTCCTAAACTGGGATTCGAACCAGGAACCCTCTCTGCATGGTTCTCTTTAAATATTCCATTGGTGCTGTTTGTGTGGCATTCACCTGTGACTTCGTGAAATTATGCTATCACTTGGTGAGTGTTGGTCTGTGTTGTATTTCATGCCATCAGATGTTCTGCAGTGCACCACCACTCGGTATAAAATGGCCTGAGGAGTAAGAAAAAAAACACACACTTGCTTTATTCACCGTTGTCAAACCTTTCCTTGCAGGTGTTTTGAACTGGGCTGTGTTTGCAGTCCGAGGGTTTTCAGCAGTGCTCAAGGTCTCAGGTTTTCAAGATGTTGGTGAGAGAAAATCTGCAGAGGGAGACGAGGAGAGGAAATATGAGAACGCAATGAAACAAATGGCATATGTGATGCACGTAGTCTGGTTTTCCTCTTATATCTTGTTTAAACTTCTTATGTCTTTTTGGCATTTTCTCTTGAATTAGGACCATAAATATAATATATGGACAAAAGGACTTGAAATCCTTCTATTAATCATATTTATTTTTATTTTTGTTTCAGACATATTCAAACCTTTCACATGGTTTTTGATTTTTTTTTTTCTCTTAAGTTAAACATGTTCAATTCCCATTCTGTAAAATAATGGCCTGAATCCTCCCCACCTCAAAAACCCAACTCCCTGTGCAAATATCTTGCAAGTAAGTTTGAAGCCTCGCTCACACTTTTGTTCGCTGCTACCCTTGAGCTTGTGTACCATCAGTAAGTACCTGAATAGCGAGGCAGTCTTCCTCCCGCTCCCTTGCTCTTCTCCATTGTTGCATCGCATTCAGAGCTGGGAGGTCACAGATGGAGAGAAGTGTTATGTTTGTTCCTATCTCTGCTCTGTGAGTGAGCGTCTCCACAGATGGGAATACATTGAAAAGCAAACACAAATTTGCAGAGCAATTAAAGCCCCTCGAGGTACAAGGCCAGGCCAGGCCCATAGCTGACTGTACTTGATAAGAGTGTTTTATCATCCAGATTGTTGTCAATGTGCCATGGGTGTTACTGTATGTGGCTTGAGAATTCACACTCTGTAAAGATTTGTGTTATAAACCAATTGTGCTTAATATGTTATTATTATAACTACACAAATGCAATGCAAAATGGTAATTTTGCATTGCCATAATGCAAATATCTTCAGACCATATACGTTGACCCTCTCTTACTGTGTATCATTAGTGCAGTTTCTCATATACTGACTTACACTTCTGCATTATTAATGAAACAGATTTTGTCAACACTCATATTATCAATTTTTCATACTGTGGTGTAGCAGCATTACAGAAATGTATAGTTGCATAGAATAGTAGTAGAAACAGTGTGTTCTCTATATTTTCTGTGGATCAAATATTTTTAGATATTCTGTCACTACAGTATTCTTGTACTACTGTTTTAAATTTTACAATTGACTACCATAAATTACATAAATTGTTATTGTTAATGACAAAGCAATCGGCCATGTTGCTGGTACCCAAGAATTATGCAAACCCATCTAGAATGATGCACAGCAACCTACATAACATATGTGTCATGCATAAAAATGTTTCAATTGTTGCTTGATTGCTATGTTATCGGTGTTATTTGTTTTTATAAACATGTACAGTATGTATGATGTTAATGTATGATGATGAATATGTAACAACATTGATAGAAATTGATTAAAATGCCTTTTTCTTTCCTTTATTTTAATATTATCTATTTTATTTTATCTGATGTTTTCAGATTTTCTAGTTCTTTCTTTTGATCTAGCTCTAGAAACACACACACACACACACACACACACACACACACACTCACACACACGCACACGCACACACACACATATACACACATACACATTCAACGAACAAAATGCCCTCTCCTACACACACAAATTGTATTATTTGCTTCCCTTGTATCACACTTTTTTTCCTGTTTCTGCCACAGTGTAATTCATTTCCATGTTCCCTCATGTTAAACTGGTCTCATCATCCAGTGTAGTGAGGTCTGTCTCAGCATGTCTCACCTGTTATGTCACATTTCACCACACAAAGAAAGGTTCATGTCATGCTTTGGTGGCAGCAGCTAAGGAAGGTAAATAGTCCGGTATCCTTATTCTTCACTGATGAATAATTTGGCTCACAGAACTCATCACATGTTGCCATACTGCTCTGCTAGTTATGCTTTCTTCCCATCAGTGGAATTTGATTGTTTAGCTACTGCTCCTGTCCCCGGTATTTCTGGGTGATGATGATCAAATACACCCAGAGGAGTCATATTCATGGCACACTGACAGCGTGCCCTTGCTGTCAAGTCCCACAAAATCCGGCTGGCTATGTTAAGTGATGCGATATTTGGTATTCAGTGTCAGCAAGAGAGCAAACCATACCACCCATAAACAAGCACATGCATCTGAAGGACGACAATAGCATTGATGCATTCAATAAATATTGTTGCTCACCGAGTTACAACCTGAAGGCCATTTGACCATCAGCAGCCGCCAATATATACTGTATATACACATATAGATCCTCTTGAAACCAAGCACCTATAGGATTACTGCTGCTGTAGTGCTCGTCAGCTTGTTGGTCTCAGTGATGGTCACAGAAGGGATAGTGCGTATTGCCGCATTCACATCTTCTAGCAGACTTTCCGAAGGTACTTTATATACAGTGTATATGTACAGCCCCTCTCAATCTATATCTAATTTAGTTTGCTGATATAATTCTGCTCTTACTTTCTGCATTGGAAATTAAAGATGGTGCAAGGAATGCTAATATAAAGCCGGACATTCAGTGAAACAGTTGTGTGTCATCTGCCTATATGGACACATGCATGCCAATGTGTTTTGATTGGTGATGATAAAATGGCATTGGGTTTAAGATGAGAAAATGGTAAAAAGGTAAAACACCTAGTTTACCTTGATATGATTTACAAACACCTGTGTATGGGGTAGGTTAGATCATTAGATTTTGCATACTTGGCCATATTGCCCTCATCCCACAATCTGCCGTCTCTTAGGTATTTTCGTGAAATATTCTGGAGTGGATTTCAGAGGCTATTCAAGGAATGGGGATGAGGGGTGTTCCTCATCTACCAGCTCACACATCCATGGCTGCAATGATGTGGACAAGTAATTAGTGGTAGTAAAAAGTAGCCCCTCTTTTCCCATGTGTCCTCATAACATTTTTGCTCTCACAATGGCTTTGTAAAAATGTCACACTTCTGCAACTGCTGAGACTGTGTCAATTTTTTCAGTTTCACACCAGGCCCCAGCTTTTGGATGCAGCTCAACAGTATGTGATGGGTTTCAGTGCCTGGTGTGTCAGTCTCATTTAATGTACATTCACGGTTTGGTCAAACATTTTCATACCTGTCAGTGACACATCAACGGTTTTGCAGAGCTTAGATCACTATACAAAAGGGTCAATAAGACGAGTTATATAAATCAAGAGTTATATTTCAATAATAGGGTTTACTTGAATACGGAGCTAGTTCAATCATTTATATTTATTTCCAACCAGCTTAGAAATGAATGGTCGTGTACCATGTGTCACAGTTTGCTCATTGGTTCTCTACACCCTGTCTATGGCGCTGGTTTACTTTCATCCCATCATCTTTTCACACCTGCCGATCGCCCTCCTTTCACTGCCCACTCACTAACCCGTTTCTCTTCACCCCAGTCAGTATTTTATCCCTATTGTCACTAGCAGGTCTGTTTAGATTCCCTTGTGTTCTTTTATATGTCAACTACCTTTGTTAGGGAACATTTAGCATATCTGACTCTCCGTATGAAGGCCAACCTGCTTGCTGGAAGACACGTCTGTAAATTCTTTTCACCAGTTAGAGCAACTTAACTACATCATCCCGTTTGTGTGTGTGTGTGTGTATGTGTGTGTGTGTGTGTGTGTGTGTGTGTGTGTATGTATGTGCGTGTCTGGATCCTCTCTACGTTTTCTTTTACCATTAATGTTTATTCTCCAGATGTATACACATGATATAGCAAGGCCATTGCATATTGCAATCTGACACTGTTCACTGTCTTGCATATTGCATTTCACTTTTTACTTCACTTTTTATATCTTTTATCTATCGCATATATTTTATTTAGATATGTTTATGTCTAAATAATGTTACTTTTTATAAATATTAGAAACAGGGAGTAAATAAGAAGTAAATAGTGAGTACATATATATTGTTTCTTGTTATTGCTTTTCTTATGTGTGTTGCATTTATTGTGTTTTTATGTTTCTATGTTCATTGTATGCACCAATAACCAGAGCAAATTCCTTGTAGGTGTAAACATACTTGGCAATAAATACTTTCTGATTCTGATACTGATTCTGATTCTGATTCTGATGGCAAGGAAGCATTTAGGAGCTACTTAGAACATTAACCTTTTTTTTTAATAAGAATTTAATTGTTAGATAAATTCCTCCTAAAAGTGATATACTATATGTAAAAGATGGCAGTCCTTTCTACGACAATACGAGTATGGGAATTTTGCCCTCCAATTGTTTCACCATTTTAACCTTTGGTCTCTCATCTCGAAAGAGAATCTGATTGAGTCCCTAGTTGGATGCACTCCTTGGGGGGGTTCTTTTCTTTTTTGTCTTGTCCTTTTTGTTCCATCTGTTTTGTTGATGCAGGGCATTGCTTGTGTACTTGCTATTCTCTTTAGTCATTAGTCTTTTTTTTTTGTCAGGGACTACTTTTTCACCTTCTGTAAAAACAAAGGAAACATAACTGTCGACTGTTAATTTCTCTGCTATGTGATTGGTTTCCCAATAAACATATTTGAAACACAATTGTTTCACCATTTTGTCTTATGGTAACTGGTCTCAGTATTGAGCAGGTGTTTGACATTGACTCTTACCTTTATTATTGTCAGACCATCAAACCAAATTTGCACCTGGATTTTATCCAAATTTAATCATGTTTCTTCAAAATCATTGATAGCATTCATCTTTAAGTTCTAGTATGAATCATTTTGATAGATCCTCAAACTTCTTCCCCTGACATACAGGATGTTACTGCAGCACCCTGAAGAAAAGATATATATGCACGAAGTCTGCAGACTCCAGACATAAAGGCATCAGCTGTTTTTAAACTTGTATTCAAGCATTGCAGAATGTTGCCGAACTGCAAACCACTCTATTCCCTGCTTCCATTAAATAATAAGTATAATCTGTCATCCGGACAAATTCATTGAGTTGATGGTGTCAGCAGTCACCCATGTTACTGTGACGTCAATAATGTTAGCTTTCATTAGCCGGGTTTAGATGGGTTGGTAGACAGAGCGATTTTCTGTTATGCTGATCTGTGTTTGTCTTTCAAAAGCCCTGTTGAAGCTTGCAAGCCTGTTGCTATGGCAACCACCATTTGATACCACTGTTGTGTAGGAAGGCAGAGAGATGGTGGAAAATTAGCAAACTGCTTTATGCACGTCTTATAATCTATTCATAATTTTCACGTATGTGTGTTTGTGTCAGGGGATTCAATTGAAAGAAGAGCAATACACACTCTCGGGGGGTGTCAACCATCTGGTAACACTGGGTCATGTTCCCTCCCATGATTAATTCAAGAAATATTATACTGTATATGCCTCAAAGTGAATACTTTACTGGGAGAACACTGGATGCATAGTTTCCTTACTTTCACTAACTCACTGAACTGCATCTTTTTTGTTCATACGACTTAGAGGGTACGCAGGTAGTGACCCATATCTCTCATGAGAATCAGTCCCCTCTAAAGCCTGCAAGAAATGTGAATATGTATAATTATATTCCTTCATAGAATGGTGGATAGTGGCCATTACACCATATTAGCATAATCACTACTGAGCTCAATAGCAGAATTGTGTGTTAACCATCACATTGCATAATTCGTCTTTTACTTTATATTAAACTTAGTCATGAATATAAATGGTAATTAAATATGAGGAATACCTGCATTACTGCATTTTGAAATAAAAAGATTAACACAGTCTTAATATGTTCCAAAAAAAATCACAATTTCTTAATCTGTGGAAATAACACATGCGGTGTAATAGTTTTATTTAAATGTATTTTTGTTTGTTTTATAAACTACATGCAGCAATTAGAAAGACTTTTTTATGAAATTGGTTGAATGTGGACCTAAAGGCAGCTGTCTTAAACTCTGAATTACCACAAGAACTCACTCACATATTTCACCGTGACCAGCGATACTACACAAATTACAAGGATATGATCCCTCTCATGAACATACATTTATTTATTGTTGTTTCTTTGTCTTGAAACAATGACCTCATAATGAAATGTACCAAAGCTTCCTTTGCAGGGTTGACATGAGGACTGGGCTACTCGAGCTGATCACTTTCCTGGAGACGCTCACTATGAATTGGCTTGATGTGGACATGTTAGCTTTGACACAGGAATCATAGATGCACCACCGGCTACGTGTGAATCAGCGTTATGGACATCCGGTCTCACTCCGTTGTGGTAGCTATGGTTACCTCAAAGAGCACCAAATGTTCTCGTTGAAGTGTGAGGGTAACGTTTGTGACACCAAGCCTCGCTCCAACATGGAGGCAGAAACAGTCAAACTCCACATGACTCCCCAACTGTCCAAATGATTTGGTCTTTATCGGATTCGTTCACACTTACTTCAGAACAAGTCGTGTAGCTTTGGTTTCGTCTTCATTCTTATAGACTTTTGTGGAGTTTGTTTCTGGAAATACACTTGAGCAGCATTCAACTCCTGTGCTGTGGAAAGACAGAAGACTGAAACACAAATGATCTGCATGCAACTACGAGCCAAATCATATTTGCAATTTGAGTGGACCGTCCCCTAAAATGGAATGGAATGGATTATTATAGGTTTAGATGGCAAGTTCATTTGAAATTTTGAATTTGTTTAAAGAATTTGTCCTAACTCTCTCTAACAACTAGTTAAACTCATTAATTAATTTGTTTGATATAATAAAAACAAAAATCTTTTATTATAATATCGATTTAGTCATAATTTAATTTCCACATAACACATAAAGTGGCGTTTTTATTTGTTCCTAAAAACCACTATTTTCTATATAAATACTTATGACTCTTAATAATGTGAAATTCCATGCCTTAATGTATCCACTTACACCCCGGGGTTTTATTTTTTAGTCACATTTCCATGTTTCATTGTATGATTGTGACTTTTTAATTTGATATTTTTAAAAGAAATCTTTTGAATGTCTTCTGCTGTATAGTTGTCAAGGTCTCCACTGACGTTTGTGAGAAGCATGCCTTCAGCCTTTCAAAAGTTTCTATCACAGACCCCATGACTATTGGTTTTGGTTTCTATGGCAACTAAGATGAACTATAAGTTGACTCATCTTTTTTACAAACATGAGTACACGATTGGGGGGAAAAAAAAACTTTGGTCTGAAAGTCATGTCAGAAAAATAGCGAAATAAATCCAGTTTTCTTTTAAAACTGTGAAAAAAGTCTGGAGATGGTATGGGACCTATTCCGTCTCTTTTCAAAATACAACCATTATACCATACTCATACAACGAAATGCAGTTTATGAAGGGAAAGGGGGGCTGAGGCTGAGTTAAAAAGGATGATTTAGCATTTTATTTTGACAAACACTTCTAACTCCAGTAGAGGGTTTATCTACAATCGTTTTAACGTTGATATTTTTCCTAGTTTGTTATTTACTCACAGTATATACAGGCAAACAAATTGTAAACGTAACCAGCGCTGTGAGGAAACTGTAAGGGATTTCAATAGGCCACTGATGAGAAGACAGACATGTTGAAGCAGGGGAGTCACTCGAGTCCATTCATAGACTTACAAATGCTGGATTAACTAGATGCAGCCATGGTAACATAAGGCTGAGCAGAGCATTGAGTAGTTTCAGAGAAGCACAGGGAGATGCTGCCTGCGAGCTTTGTGACGCGGATTCTAGTTCTGCGTATGCTTCAACTGTATGACAGAGATAATGTCTTATTGTGAACTGATATAAATAAAATTAGAGGAATATACTGCATTGGGCACTTTGTACAATTGCTAATAACTGACGATGACAAGGGATCCTGCACATGGCATCGTCTAAACAGCTACTGTGTATTGGCTCTGATCGGTTTCTAATTCATCAATGAGTGTTGAAGGTTGGATTACATCCCATGACTGGCTGTGCAAACACTTTTGACAATTTAAAGTGAGTTCATGGCACAGATTAAGATTACTTAATTACAATATGTGAATGGCAACAGAAGACCCCCCCTTTGATTAAAAGATTAGAGAATAGATATATATATTTTTTTTAAGTTATATGAAACTTGGAAGATTCCTTAAATATGCTTGTGTGGATTCTCCAGCCACCAAACCTATGTCATAGCTTATTCATTTTAGCTTTAACAATAATCCGGACCCGAAGCGCCACAGGTTGGAAAATGATCCTCAAGGTCTAGTTTCTTCTGTCAAACGCTGCAATATCTATCTTCCTCAAGAGACTGTTACTATGGTGATGGCAAATGACAATTTGTCAGGCACATGCACATATTAGAACATGAAGTATGACATCACATTGTTGACATATTTGTGCGTCATATACTCAGTCACCTTTCATCTAGAGAAATGTAAGACGCACCTCATCTCTGCCTTTTTTTAAATAAACCTCCTCATGACATTTGGGGAATAAATGCTCTCGTTCTTCTGTTGTTACCGTGTCACTGGGGTTATATTGATACTTCCAAGTGCTCTTTTTGCTTTGACAATTTGTCTTTGCCCATAAGGTTTCTTATGGAACACAATGAGGTGACTGGCTCCCTCCTGCAGAGGTGGATTTGAGGAGGATTATTAATGTCTCACTCTTAAAATAATGACAATGATTCCAGGTCTCAGGATTCTGATTCAGCACAAAGTTGTACTGCAACAACAACCAGAGCTATAGAGAGCCCTGCAATACCTGGAGTCATAAATGAGAGAGAGAGAGAGAGTAGGTGGTTTTGTGGGTAGGTGGGGGAGAGGTTAAAGATGCTCCGACGCTCTCTATCCTGTTATCCCAATGGCCTTTTAGCGGCATTACTCATATTGGGAAAGAGACACTCCTGTTACATAAGCCAGTGCTACAGAAACTGCCTACCCACCAAAATCCGTACAGATCCTCTCTACACCTGTACATAATTGCGAAGTAGGGCCACTGGTCAGATGAGTTTTCTCTTGAAAGTGTTCAACGGCTGACTGCACAGAGAGTTCTGTGTATGATTATACGTCGGGGAAATTCAGAGTTTTTATGCCAGAGTGTTTTTGCAAGTTGCCTCCGGAAAAAAAAGAATAGTTAGAATAGCTTAGATGTGGCAAAAACAGGACAAGTCGGACAATTTTGTTAAGAGTGTGTTGACAGAAATGTCATCTGTATCTCATTACACATCCAGGCAGGGGTGTTCCAAAAAGCAGGCAATTGGGGGCTCGAGCTGAGAGGGCCCCCCACCAATAACAATTGGAAACATCAATGCCGATAATATTCTATGCTTCTGGATGTATTTTAATTTCCTCCCAACAGCTTTGCCTCTCCACAGCTTGGTGTTTCAGTGGCGTGGTCTCCCATGCCCTGCTTGCTTATTAACGTAATTGGTGAGCTGGCAGGTGTTTGGCTCTACCTGTTCTTCCCTACTTTTGTGCATTGCATAAATGATATCGAGCTATGTGTTTTCTGCCTTTCTGCCCCCTGTAGGGTCCTGCCACAAGTTAATAACACTATTAATTTTTTGAGAATCAATTTAAAAGGTGTTTGGGGACTTGCATAAAGGCCAAAGCTTCATTGTAAATTCATTAAAAACCAAGCGTGTAGCATCCTGCCTCACTCGGACTAAAGCTGCTTTCAGACATGCACTGAACTCCTCAGATGCTCCATATTATCTCCGGAAGAGGTGCATGTGTGAAAGCAAATGTCCAAGCAAGAAGATCACACATTATCTCTGCCTGGCCTCCTGGTATAAAATGTTTAGAAATTCGGGAGATATCTATGTGTGAAAGAACACAGCAGAGGATCTATGCACAAAGATCTCAGAGTTTGTAGGGATACAAGTTTGTTCCTAAGAAAATCATGTGATCTAAGCAGTGGAGTAAATACGTCACTTCCTGCCTCTTCCAGCTGCACCCGGCCACCTAATGCCAGAATAATGTGAAGTATTCTATGCTGTTTTGAACACGTCTGTTCAGTGAACCTCCGGCTGTGCTGTGCTGTGTGATAGGCAGACTGTCGGTAAACTCAAAGTCAAAATCTGCTTCCCATTAACACTGGCATGAACAGGCCCAGTTTATTCTAATTTTCACTTGATGTGCATTTTCACATGTTATGGATAGAAGTTGCTACTTGAAACTAAGATTTTTCTTTACATTTTAGTTTTAAAACTATACTAAGGTTTTAATAGAAATGAGGTTTGAAATAGCCTGAGACAGTTCACTTGACTGTTGCGGCATAGGGTTGGCCGGCGTGGTGGGTTAAACCATTCATCGACTCAATAAGTGACAATGAATAGGTTAGCATGGGCTAGAATGGGATAAGATATTAGATATTTTGTAGTTGTGACTTTTTAAATGTCTTTATCAGAAGGGCCCCCTCCATGCTGAGAGCCTAGCTCCGCCCCTGGGTCTTGTTGAATGACTGGCACCAGCTTCCGGAGGGGACTTTATGAAAAAGAACATTTTGAATCTTTTGACCCTGAGGTTTTCTTCTATTGCAGGAGAGCTGACGTGCAGCCTCCAGCTGAACCGCGTGATCATCACTGTTAAAAAAGAGTCCCGGAAATGAAAATAGTCTTAGTAAAACATTTGCTGCACTGATGGGCGCACGCACACACGCACACTCACTCACTCACTCACGCACACACAGATCATAGTGGTACACACGCGCGCACACCTCCCCTCCTCCCCGTATCATAGCCCGCTGTTACCATCACACGTTCACGTAATACTCCCGTGAACAAGCTGACTTGTTGGAAATGCTCGAGGATCTGGAAGCTCTCTGATTGCGCACTGGCTGCAGAATCTGTGGAACTCTCCAAAGAGAAGAAAAGTGAACCCACAGGCACCAGGAGAATTCACCCAGAGAATCGGACCAGGAGGATTCGGATTATTGGTCATTCCCCCCTCTACTTCATTCAAGGTAGGTGAGCGCAGTTTGCGTAATCTTTGGCACCGACCGTTGAAAACGCGAGAGGTGATGCATGTTGAGGAGTGTTTGCCGAGATCTATCCTTCACTGGCTGTCCCCTCTGACCACCTGTCGTACCGTGGACACCGAGTTTGCTGTTTCAACTTTTCTTTTTCTTTTTGGCGTCAATCAGTTGTGATTTTCCTGATATGCTGATGTAAGAAAACCTTCAGGATAGTTCCATGCGTTCAGCTGCAACATCAGACCAAGCAGCAGTGATGCGCATACACTGTGCCGCCCATTTAAACTGTCAAACTGCTGTGGAGCTGCCAGGTGTCTCTGTTTTACCCCGTCAGCTCATTGTGAGGAGCTCAGTCAAGCTTTCATACTTATCCTTCATAAAGACTCGTTAACACTGTTTACATAAGCTCAGCTTGTTGCACTCAGACTGCAGCACTTCTCGAGTCCACAGTCCCACAGTCTTGCGGTGTCCCTGCCTCCCTCCCTGTCCTCCTCCGTCATCCTTTCACACCCAACGAGCTTGTGATCGCAATACCCACTTAATCACTGACGCTCCAACCTGCACTTCGCACACCCCATCGTGATGTTAGGGTGCCCAGGCAGGGTGCCTATCCGCCAGACCCTCCAGGTGCGTGGTCCTCCTCGTGAGAAACAGCAGTGTCGATTTGAGTTCAGCTGGGCTACAAATTGATTTGGATCAAATCCCTTGCATTGCATGAGCAGCCCCATATCACGCATGACAACTGTGCACAAAAAGTTGGGGAACCACTGCTGCACAACTGATTAATTTGACCCAGAAAACAATAGACGTATGTGCTGGTGCAAGCTTAAAGAAGCCTTTATATGATCAGATAGAATTATGGTTTATTTACGAATGGCTGATATTTAGAAATGAACTAATCCTAAACTTTAGAATGAAAAATCAATGAAACCCTGGTATGCAGTACACTGCTGCATGAATCAGTGCTTTTCAAAAATACTGCCTCACACCATCCTTTATTTATTTAATTCTTTAGCAGCTGTATATTTCAGTTTCTCAGCTCTATACCTAGAGGGTTTTTTCCCCTTAAAACCTAAAAAAACTAAACCAACTACACAGGCTTAACACTGAATTAAATGTGTTACCTGTGGCGTGAAGTGTTTGATGGGACATTCAAGTGTGGTATTTAAGTCAGTTGTTATAAGATGGTAAAACACTACTTATCCATTTTTTTTCAATTTCCTCGACGTTCTCGTCATTCGATGAACATCAAACGGGGGGGTAAACACCCTATTTATCAAAACCTACAGCTGTACATGACCGGTGATGATGTTAGGCACAGAAAAAAATCGCTGTCCCTCTGTATGTCCTTCAGTTTTCTCAACAACCGCTCATTGACGTCAGACTCGGTGGGTGTGAGGTCTCCAGAAAGTGCAGTGTCGTCTGTCTAGCTGTTTTGGATGAGAGGACATTAGGACCCCGGCCCTAAAAGGATGTATTTCAGCGCCTGCTCTCGCTGTTGTCACTGATTATTGAGACACATTGAAAGTAACAAACAAATCTCATTGTTTAACTCTTTATAGTAACTGTATAGATCATACAGTAGCATCCTGTAATATAAATAATAATAGTAATTGCAAATCTTTAAATGCAGTGAACATGAATAAAATAAGGGCGAAAGGCAGGACGTGTTTTTAAGTGTCCCTGCTGTGCTTTAACACGACTCACCCCTTGTTTTCTCTTTTCAGGGACACATTGTTTATTTGTCATCATTAGTTTGATTCATTCTCTGGTGCACGGCTTCTGTCTTGCAAACTGTTTAAAAATTCGAGACCAGCAAATGGGGCTCAGGTCACACGGAGCGGTGTCGGTGCGTGTGCAGAGAGCTGTTCTGTACAGACAGTACCGTGGTGCATGCTGTAGAACTTGGTAACCATGGCAACAAAACAACATCAGAAGAAAGTGGTCAGAGGAGCCGGTGACGCCTGGAGAAGAGATGAATGGTCGACTCGGTGCACAACAGAGCCAAGGACAAAAAACACGCCGAGCGGTTCATTCTCATCAGAATTGTCTCCACCTCTTCGGATGAGTGGGGAAAACAGACACGTTTCCTTAGCTCCGTTAAATTCTGAGTGAACCGAGTGTAAGAAGTGGTCGTTCTGTTCACAACTATAACAGCAGCGACATTAGGATGTTAAATGAGGCATTACAGGATTCAACATTTGGCTCAAACGTCGTGAGCACCATCTGCCCTCTCCAAGCCTTCTCCTTTGAAGAGACTCCACTGTGGCCGGATCCACGGCTCGCTGGCCTGCTGCCACCGTCTGACAGGGCTCCGACCAACTCAGCTGAGCTCCCAAATAGCAACATCATTTTTTTTTTTTTTAGAAATGATCAGACACGAGCCCCCATTAAGCAGTGCATACAAATGACAGTACACAAACCTTAGTAGTAAAATAATTAAGAAAGAAAACTAACTTTGCTGTTTGTCGGCAGGGTAACACATATAGAACCCAGTAAATATGATGTTGATCTTGTAAAGGGGAAGGACCAGCGTTTATTTTCATCACTTTCCTTAACATGGTGAGATTATGAGCATTTAAAAACAACAAGACATTTACTTTACTTAAATTTCTCAGCAAATACTGGATAAATATTGATGTTATATAAACATTTTTTATCTCTATCTGTCCCATCATATGTATACACATCTGTGCATCCGAGGAATATTTAGTTGTATTATTGTTTGGTACAAACATTGAATCTGGGTCCTTGACCTCACAAAACACATCTACGGTCGTAGCTCGAGAATTTGCACGCTCGGGTGATGAGTTCACTGTTACATCATGATGTCCTGCAAACACATTTTCCATCAATTAATTAATATCAGGAAATCATTGTTTCCCTTATTTACGGAAGTTGCTGATATTTCCAAAGGGGTAACATTGGCCCTGTTTAGATCTGTATTAAGTAACTACCATAAACAAACCGTCAGGTACTGGTTTGAACCCTGGTCCCTGTGGTCGTGTCCAGAGTGCAGATCTTTTCTTGCTCTCAGAAACACAGAAACCTTTTTTCCTTCTTTAGTTTTTCCTTTTTTCATTTCATTTGAAGAAATCATGCGGTCGCTGATATTTCCATTATGACTCGAGAAGTCATTATAGGCTACAGTATGTCTCTTATATAAATCAAAAGCTTTTATCTTTTCCTACTTTGTGCTGCTAGAAAATTAAATGGACCCAAATTTGAAATCTGTTGGTCAAATGCAACACCACTGCCTCTGTCCACAGGTAAGTTTTCTCGGCAGCTGCGACTGTCGGATTTTGAAACCGCATTTACATTCCCATCAAAGATGAACACTTCATTCAGGTAATTCAAAAGATGGAGATAAAAGAAGTCTGATTCAGCAATAGTCAAGAGGCTTCTATCTTTTTCTTCTTGTGGTGAAGGGAATCAGCCTGTTATCTCTGAGACTACCTTGAAAAGGGGAAAAACAAGTGCACTGAAAAATTCTGTCTCACTTGTCAGGCTAACTGTTTAGTGGTCGGCGCACTGTGAGGTTCAGGGATCTTTGGTTCATTAGGAGGTTACAAAATCACAGTAAACAGTCTCTCTAAGCGTCCAACCGATTTCTATGAGACATAATATTATTTTTCTGGGGCAAAATTATATCAGAATAAAAACGTTAATGTCAGTTGATATCAATAATTATCAAGATAAATTTCACATTGTCATTGCTTTTTTAATTGAAAACTGATTTTTGCTCCTGAGTGAAGGTTTGGGATTTTAAATCATCTTTATCAGCAGAGATTTCTAAACACTTGATAAACAGCAAAACATTTTTACTAATCGAAGGTAGATAAGGTAAGTGCTTTAGTGCTCGGCCCCATTTGGTCAATTCCAGAATTCCATTAATCTGATGATGAAGCTGTTTGAATACACCCTGAAAATATTTAGATAAGCCCAAAAGCAAGTAAAGAAAACCCTGTTAGTTCCCTTGAGTCCATCCTGTCTGTGCGTGTTCTGAATGATGGATTGAGGGATGTGTGCCGTTGCATGAATCCAGGTCAGAGCCAAAAAGCAGGAATGGTGACTCCCAGTGTTTTTTTTCCCCGCAGGATTCATGCAGGGGATGTGAATTAGCTCATCAGAATTGTCTCCAGACTATTTGTTAAGTCACAGTCCTCCCCTTTAAGACAAAGAAAGTTCATGCTAGTGTATATGTTTCTGATCAGGAAAACAGTGAAGTTCCATATATAAATGTTCAGACTGGAGAGCTGCCGTGAGAGACGGGATCTGCTGTTGTTTACTTTACAACATTCTCCGTCTCGACTCACAAGCCCGGAGGAAGCATTTTACTTGTGCATTCTTCTGGAATAAAACACAGCCCTGAGTAGAACCGTCCTCATCGAGGATGGACTCAAACATTAAAGTACTGTTTGAATAGAAGAGGCTTGATCCCTTTGGTCAAATTAAGTTGGCTTCAAGATGCACTTTCACAAGAAAACTAATACAGCAGGTCAGGTTAACAGTGAGAGTAGCCGGTGCTCTACTACATAAAGTAACAGTGGGTTAGAAACACTGTCACTTTACAATGTAGTAGTTGTTATTAACATATCATTGCTCAGCTTAATCCGCACTGGAATACCTTTGTTTTATGAGAGAAATTACTAATCAGATTATTATGTGGCCATATGATGACCATAACCTGGGACAGTAGGGATCAATGTGACTACATTTCCTGCAACTTGTCTTAGATGCAAAGGCTTGGAAAACTATACATCTGGACCACTACTGTTATCTAAACTTTTCTTATATAAATTGCATAATTATAATAAGGGGAATGCAGCACATTTATATTTTCATTCAAACATTTCTGAAGATATTTTTTGGTGTAAAACGATATTTTGTTGTCCATCATCTGTTTGATATTGACAGGCCAGCGGACCTATCATTGTTTGTAAAGAGGAACTTTCCATACGGCAAAACATTTGACTTAATTTTGCCGTATCAAAAACAAGGTCACCTTTAGTGATGATATGTTTGTGTCAGGCCGACTTCACAAACAATAAACGATACAACAAGGAATAAAAATACAAGTCAAAAAAAAAAAAGATAACATTTATTAAAATGTGTATATATATTTGCTGCTAGGCCAACAGACCCTTTTACACTGACATGTTGACCTATCACATGTAGATAAAAGGTCACGTAACCAGTGTCTGTCTATAGGAGAGTTTGAGTTAAAGAAGACGTGAACCACAGAGCACAGGCATCCAAATAGATTTAAGCTTCCATGTTTTCAGCTTCATATTTTTTCTTAGTGCAGTAAGTGCAGATATGATCCATGAAATCAGCATCAATAAAGAAGGTAAAAACGAGGGAACATCACACTCTTTATATTAATGAATAAACCAAATTATTTACATAATGTAATATTTCTTCCTATCAGCTACACAGATCTGTGGAGACTGGATCACGGAGTAATGAGTCCCTTTGTGGACAGTAGTACGCAGCTGGCTGTCTTTGGCTCTCTTTTGATTCACATGCTATTTCAAAATCATAAACAGAAAGAACGCACATTCATCGACCGCGCTCTTCATATTTAGTGTTTGATATTTATAGAATTCTTCGCTGCTTTACAGATTTTACTTAGTGCTCTTATCTGGGAGAAATCTCTTCCTCTGACAGGGTCTTGACTGAAGACTCCAGACATCACCTCCCTCAGAATTTCTCTACTCCCACTCTTTTGTGCTGGCTGCGATTTTTACTTAGAGGCCTGCCAAAAAAACCTGAGTCTGTTTTCCATACAAGCTTCACATGTCATCAGAGAGAAACATCAGCTGCTATGATGGACACGTGTAGTAATCTTTAGTACAGCGGAAGTGATTCAAGTTACCCCAATTTAAAGTTCTATGTAGTTGTGTTGTCATGAAATTTCAGTGCAGCTGATTGCAAAAAGCTCCACTGTTGCAGGTAGCGGCTTAAAACTTGTAAGTTTAAAGCAACACTGAGGCGCTTGCTGCCCAGACAAACATGATATAACAAATTACCCAGTGTTAGATCCCCCTGTGTCCATTATCTCCGGTTTGCAGGGTGACAAAAATCAGCAGGATTTTGTAGCCAGGCTGTGAAAATGGAGTGGAAATGTGTTAAAGGACTTCATGTGGGTGAAATTATTTTATTGAGCTTTTTGTCGTCAGCTGTGAGAAGTGCGTGCAGTGAGGTATCTTGCAGTTGAGGTTATGTGTTGTCTGTTGTGTGTATGTGTTGCATTGCGCAGCAGGGTGACTGATCGGTCGGTGGTCTCTTAAGACGCCTTTAAAAAACAACTAAAAACTCAATCATCAAACAGGCCTTTGTCTAGTTTTCTGCTCTCTAGTTTTTCAAATGTGTGTTTATGTTTTCATGATGTGGTTCCTTGATTGTTTAATTTCAACTACTATACTTTTGTGAAGCACTTTGTGTCTTCGCTCTGTGAAAGGTGCCTTATTAAATAAACTTTATTTACACTTTTTCCAGTATACTCTTTGCAGCACAATGTCCCTTTAACATCTCCTGACTGTACAGCCCACTATTGGCAATGCAATGATACTATTCCTTCAGCAATTTTTGATTTTTATATGATTTTGTGAATAAAGTTTTACTATCTCTAAATTGTACTTTATCTTATAATATACTTATATACTTCTTATGATGTCTTATGATATAGTTATATATACTTTATCTTATGATAAAGTTTAATTTGGATATAGCAAGTACTATATATATGTGTGTGTGTGTGTGTATCTGGTAAACTGTAATTCATATAATTGAAAAGTAGTTTGTTGTCACAGTTGTTGCTATGGTTGCTGATTACGTTATCAAACCTTACCATATCCACATCATCAGCATCTTGCTATAATTTGAATGTGATCTATAGTCCGGCAGCTCTTTGTATGTGTATGAATTATAACAGCTTTAAGTTCCAGCTTCATCTTTTTCCGATTTGCTTGCAGACATTAAATTACCAACTCTTCTTCATCTTTTCCTCCAGGCGAGACGATAGCTTTTTTCAACTTTGAAGAGTTTTTCAAAACATACAAAAAGAGAGAGAGAGACAAAAAACGTTACCGCTGCAGTGACAGGGTCAAGTCCATCTGAATATTCTTTCAGTAAAATGCAGATGGATGATGAATAATGCTGCTCCTGCTGCAGCAGCAGCACAGAGCTGACTCACTGCAGAGTGGAGAGAAACAAGCCTGACACCCTGACTGAGCTCACTGAACAAAATTATGTTAATTTAAAAATCTCAATCTTACATTATGTTGCCCTCGTGCTAATTTAAATGAAATTGCTCAGTTATGCTTGCATGTTTTCAGACGTTTGACCGAAACAAATTTGGGTCAAGAAATAATCGTGCGATGAAAATCTCCCTTTTAAATATTTACATTGATTAACTGCATTTATTATGTTTTAAGTGTTATTTTTGTAATTATGTTTATGTTTCAAGATTATTATGTCATTACAGCCATATCTGTGAAACACACTGGGAAACTTAATTGTGTTTCTGTGCACATACAAAAATGTATAGCTGTTATTTATTATTGAGAACACAGACCGAGATGCTCCTTGTATTCAGACCCTTTTTTGCAGAGATGTATCTACTCAAATCAAATCAACATGATCCCTTTGGGCAAATGTAACATGTTGTGTATTGTTGACAGGTTGTGTTGTGGCAGGACATTCCTATAGGGCAGGAGCTGCCATGCCATTTGGTTGTCTGACACTTGGGGAGAAGAAGGATTACAACAATCCCTCAGAGGTGAACGACAAATATGACCTCGGACAAATTGTTAAATCGTGAGTACATCTTTTGTTGTGATGTTGTTGTTTTTTTATAATAAGCACATAGACGCTCGTTAGAAAATTGGTCGAAGAGTGTGATGCGTGCTAAAATCCTCTGCCTCTTTCACAGGGAGGAGTTTTGTGAGATTTTCCGGTCCAAGGATAGGAACACCTTGAAGATGTACACCTGTAAAAAGTTCAACAAGAAGGACGGAAGGAAAGTCAGGAAGGCGGCCAAGAATGAGATAATGATCTTGAAGATGTGAGTGAAGTGTTAATCTCCTCATCATTGATCTTTCATGTTGGAGGAACACTCCTGGAGCTTGAAGGTTTAATCTCAACTCATCAGCAAAATTCTTTCTTGAGCTCAAAAACCAGCATCATGAGATTTCAACAGTTATACCACAGTAGGCACAGTACAGTTCTAGTTACCCCTCTGTGCTACAGAGATCCCCTGTGTCGTAAAACTAGGCAACACTGTAGTTTATTAAAGGAGCTGTAGTTTATTTTAAATACAGCTGGAAAATCCAAACTGTGTAACAAAATGGTTTGGGGCTGAGGAAATTAGAAAGAATGAAATTACTTTTTTTGTTTTCTCTCTTTTAATATTAAAAAAAGTAACGAATATGTGTTGGAAATTCTTCATTACTTTCAATTTAATTTGTAGAACCACTAGCAAATGTAAATATATCACCTTCATTATGTTGATGATAACAATAATAATAACCAGCCATTTAAAGTTATTTGAGGCGGTGAGGATTATTAGACTACTTACTTGAAATTACATAAAATTGTGAACATTTGTTTAGATCCACATTATGATGATTTGCACTAACACAAGTGATTAGTCCCAATCAACAACGAAAAGACTAGTTTTTTATTACAAGTTTAACTTCTCTGTCCCCAAATGTCTTGTGTGGAGGGTGTGTGGCTACTTTGTACAACTCGTTCCATCCATTCATTAGTTCCTCCTTTTCTTCTATTTCTCCTTTATCTGCTTTTTAAAGGGTAAAACATCACAACATCCTCCAGCTGGTTGACACCTTTGAAACTAAGAAAGAGTACTTCCTTTTTCTGGAACTGTGAGTATTATGCAAGCAACAAGAGAGAAGACTGGTGTCTCAAACTGGTCATTTTATTGGACATGTACAGTTGTTATGCATTTCTATCCTCTACAATATACATGTGTTTGAATTCGGTCGTCCGGTCTGTTCAGCGCCACGGGCAGAGAGGTCTTTGACTGGATCTTAGATCAAGGCTACTACTCGGAGAGGGACACCAGCAATGTTATGAGGCAGGTGTTGGAGGCTGTAGCTTACCTGCACTCTCAGAAAATTGTCCACAGAAATCTGAAGGTATGTTACAACGCTGACACCTAGTGCAGACCAGCAGCATTTCACCAAAAACTGCCCTGTGCAAAGACAAAATCATGTGGGTCACATGCCTTTCAATTGTATAGACCGCACCTTTATTTGTTTGCTCGTGCAGTTGGAGAACCTGGTGTACTTTAATCGTTTGAAGCACTCCAAAATCGTGATCAGTGACTTTCAGCTGGCAAAACTTGAAAATGGACTCATCAAGGACCCGTGTGGGACTCCGGAATATCTTGGTAAGGAGCATAACACCTGAATGCACTGTGATTTCAAATATGTGATTGTCAAGATCTTCAGCTTATGATCAGGAAACATTAAGCTTGTTCCTGCTCTCAGCTCCTGAGGTGGTTGGGAGGCAGAGGTACGGGAGACCTGTGGACTGTTGGGCCATCGGTGTCATCATGTACATACTGTAAGGGCCCATTCATTTGATCACACAAATATTATTATCTGATGTTTATTCATGTGTTATTAACAAAACAGGCTGTGTGTTATTCTGTTTTTATTTTGCTGACTCCATAGTTTGTCTGGAAACCCTCCTTTCTATGACGACGCTGAAGAAGACGACTCTGACAACCGCGATAAGAACCTGTTCATAAAGATTTTGTCCGGAGACTATGAATTTGATTCCCCTTACTGGGATGACATCTCAGATTCTGGTGAAGAAAATAAATCAATTTTATATATAATGTGCCGTGTATGGACGTAACGATATCACATACGTCACAGATAATGTTATAATGATCTTGCCTTGTTTAACAGCCAAAACCTTAGTTGCGTCCTTGATGGAAGTGGACCAAGATCAGCGATTGACTGCACAGGAAGCTATTGCCCATGAATGGTAAAATGATAATAATAATTAAATTGCTGAAATATAAATGGTCCGAGTTACACAGCTAGAGTTATGATGCTAATCTAAATTACTGTTGGTGATACTGTTCTCTTGATCCTTCTCTTAGGATTTCTGGAAACGCTGCCTCTGATAAGAACATTAAGGACGGTGTTTGTGCACAAATAGAAAAGAACTTTGCTAAAGCCAAGTGGAAGGTATAACTCCTCATATAGCTTCCATAGAAATACAATGTTTGCTCATTATTTGAGAGGCGTATAAAACTAAATGATGATGTTCTCTACATGGTCCGGACTGGACTGCATTGTCTCTTTGAAAAAGTCTATACTCTGATGATACAAGATAACCACATTTTTGACTGAATGAATATTAATATACACACTAGCAATTTTCTCTTCCCTCTGACACAATCATCTTCACACAAATTGTCAAAAACATATTCATATGTCTCTGCAATCACTCTGATCCGAGGTAATTACTGTTTAAAATAATTGACAACATTTAATTAGTATTGTTTGTGTTCTATGATGGTACTTCTCCCTTGTTTAATTTTCCCAAAACTTCCCGAAAAATGGTACGCTCCTGAAAGACAAACTGGGTACTCAACCTCAAGAATAAAACCAGTTATCAAAGCAATCAACGTCCGTACAGTTTTGTAGTTTACTAAAATGTCAAACGCCTTGATGCCAGTTGTTTTCCTTGGAACATTCACATGTTTTGTTTCTGTATTGCTCACATTTCATTGTAAGAATAGATAAGTAAAGTTTGATGTATGTTGTAATTTAATTTGAACTAACCTTGTTTTTATTATATTAATATTCACAGAAGGCTGTCAGAGTGACCACCCTCATGAAAAGGCTCCGAGCTTCCGAGCAGGGGGAATCTGGGGCCTCTGGTCTCGCCGAGGGGGCTGCAGCTGATCCCAACGCTCCCAGCGGCGCTGCTCTGGCTCTTCCGGTGGGCAACAGCTTAAAGGCCGCTCTTAGCGAAAAGGCTCCCGACACACAGACTGCCACCGTCACCCAGCCCAGTGCGGCCAGACAGGACGAGCAGACGCGGTGCAACGGCGACGTCCCTCAAATGTTGCCACAGAGGAAGGCAGATTAGTTCAATAAATGAAGAGGACCCTTGCAAAACAACAAGCACATGTGCGGTTCAGCCAATCGGTTTGGCCTGTGATGATACCCTGTCTATGATGTTTGACTATCCCCAGTTTGCTGAATTATTTCACAAAGCCACGCATCCCATCTTCTTTGCCTTCTGTACTGATCTATTGAATAGTGTTCTCCACATGCTCCCTTATTATTTTATGTACAAGTCCCTTTAAATCTAGTTGCAAAGTAGCTCTTCTGTTGTTTCCTTTCTCCTTAAGAACTGTAGAATCTCCGTGTTATGTAGTGAAAACCTTCATCTCTAGTCATCAGCTCATTGTATATAGATGTAACGTGTCTGTTCAAACAAACTGCTAGTTTTCAGCCGCAGAACTTACAATCCTGAGTTCAAGTCTTGTGACTTCAAGTTTTTAGTTGAAAGATTTAGTGAATTGATCAAATCAAGGTTTATTTCAAGAAATAGAATGAATTTACAAGAAATGTTCATGCTTATATATTTGAGTCGACTCTTTAGGAATCATGCCTCAAAAATATAATAGGTAATTTGTTATATATTAGTTGAATGAACTATAGAACAATTGTTGTGTTGATTTAAAAGTAGAAATAAAGGGATTTTAGTTATACTTCAAAATTGTATGATGCTTGTATGATACTTGTATGAGGACGATCCCTGAAATGTTTTTATGGTTAAATACTATGAAACAATTTGTGGCTTCTGCTCAACATCCTAACTAGAAATCTTTAACTATACAACTTAGAATTTTAAGGCAGCAAGAAAGTATATTTTTAAGTTAAAGTGCCTTAATATTTGTTGCAGTAATGTTGCTGAAATGTTTCAAAAGAAACAACTTGTTTAGAAATGCTTACCGACTTCTTTGAAATGTTTTAGCCGTTTTACTTTGCTCCTCTGTTTAGTCTTACGCTGTTGTACTGATACTTGTGTTCTGTCCACTTCATTTAAAACACAGAAAACTAGGTTTAGAGCCTCCTATGTGTAGTGGCGTTTTAGCTGTTATTGTGTTGTCCTTTGTAATTAGTAAGTTCAGAGTTTATAGCTGAGTCCATATACCGCTATGTATATTTGCAATGTATACATGTGTATTTTTTTATTTACATACAACAACATTTAGCTGAGCTAACAGGTTGCTGCAACGCTTGTGAATGAATAAAATGAGTAATACTAATGTTGCTGAAACTCAAGTTGTCCCTTAATGAGGGTTTTCATATTTTTACAGTTATAGTGTTTATATTGGTCACAGCACTTCAATGTGACATTTTTTAGGTAAGTCAAACAAATGATTAAATTCAGAAGTCCGTCATTGTGTGAAAATGGTGATGCATCTGCCTATTAACAATAAGCATTAAAGTATCAAATTGACAGGGTTTGATGAAAGTCAAAGTATCATCGTATTGTTATTATAATTACTATATGAATCTTAAATGGGGTAAAATGGTGAGAGTGGATGGGTGAGGTCCGATGGATGTTTTTGTTTTGGAAGGCTGGGGGAAGTGTTTGAGTCCACAAAACACTTTTGGGGTTTCAGGGGTAAAAGGCGTTGCAGCCAAATTCCAAAAAGACTGGAGGAGGATAACATTTAGGCAAAAAACTTGGTGTAAATGACACGGTTTCAAGTTGAATATGAATATCGGGGCTTCTGGAAACTTGGATGACACCACAGGAGCGGTATGGATACTTTTTTTCTTAAAGTTGTATTTATACATTTTAATAGGTGGTCACCATTAACAGCCATTACATTGAATTTGTCTGGAACACCTTGTATCCCTGAAACTCTGAAAGTGTCACTTCAGCCACCCCGCACAGTGGTGAGTGGATAATGAGTGAATTTAAATTTGTTGGGGTGAACTATCCCTTTAAACCTGGCTATGACTGTTGTTTTATGGCCGCTTGGAGGCAGCAGTCGGCTCCACAGCTCCGCGCGATGCGGAAGAAGAAGAAGAAGGTTCGTCTCCACTGCAGCAGCACGAGAAGAAGAAGAAGATCGTCTCCATTTTTCGTCGGTTTGTTGCATCTATCGACGACCTACTCGTGAAAAACACCAGAATATTGATACTGAGCTGGATAAACAAGTAAGGCACGTCTCACAAAATACAACATACGGTGAAATATACTCATTATAACGTTGTATTCTACAGGCTCAGTTTAGAGACTGCGTACATCCACCGGCTTTTAACGTTGTTAGCTAAGAGGCGCTAGCCCCCGACACGGTCATCCTCTGAACGGTGTCGTTTGTTACAATGATCTGATTCAGGTCGGTACTTTCACCAGGACAGAATCACTGCTGTAGTACCTCTGTTTATTTGAAGTGGTTTGCTTGTGTTTATGCCCTGGTTCTAAATAGCACAGTTATTTATTTTTGTTGTGGCGTAGGTTCTTCAGGCCTAGTGATGGTCAATCAACGATTTATACAGCTTATCATCCCCTTGACCAGCGTCACTCACTCCACGTCTCGAAAACTAGTATTTAAAGTATTGAAATCAGTTTTAGGGGGCAATGCACACAAGGACATCTTCTAACGCTTGTTTTTAGGGTCGTTCTTTCATCGCCCTTCTCCCAGCGGCGGTCATGTATTGAATATGGACATAATGGTGATTTTATTAACCTTAATAAAATGATCTTTTATCTTTATTTGTTGTTGTTGTTTCCAGATAGGATTGAGACTGCAGCCATGTGGGATGGACCAGGGCCCAGGCAGGGACCACGGGGAGGACCACCCTTTCGGTAAACAACCATCATTTAGTCACTGGCAGTAGATTGTTATTATTATTATTACACACTCTAATTGAGTAAGAATGAAATATGATCTCCTCAGTAAGGAGAGGATGTTGTTTGTGCCTGTGCAGTTCGCTAGGGGCGAAGAACATTGTTCAAATGTGCTGTCCTCTCACCTGTTGATCTGTATATTATTGCTATAGCCAGGTCAGCATTCTGTGGAATATTTTTGTTTATGTTTAATGTTATTCATTAATAGCAAAATATAAAAAATCGAGTTAGTAGCAATATAAAGCTTATTCATTGTACAAGCAAATTGAAGAGGTATGTAGCGCATAGTGGAATTAACATGATATACATCAAGTGTGTCATTCTCTGCTCATAAAGAACAGTTTGAAACCACCAACCTTCACACAGAAATCATTCCCTTAACTCAATGATATCAACAGACATGAAATATTTTATCCTGATTTGGTTTTTGGCCTTGTCATCCAGCCCTGTTGTAACACATTAGTGCTCTAGTCTCTTGGAAGACTTGCTCATTGGTTGACTGATTCATTTAATGTTTACTCAGCTAGCTCCAAACTAACTACCACAATGTGACAGTGTTATATTAATGTTAATTGGCTTTGTGAGCTGGTGAGTGCACACTTTGGCTCATTAATCTAGAGGAAACATTGACTAAAACTGTCTTTCTTTAACTATACCCTTTGAAGCTCACACATTTTCTCACGTTTCTGCATTTAGAGTCTGCTTTTTTGTATGTATGTGTATACCACTCTATATGGTGATTGGTTGAGGAATTCTGTATTACAACAGTTTAAATGCCTGTATTATTTTCTTTTAAGAATGATTTTCTGTTACGTGCATGCCAAAGTAATCAGGCTAACATATTAATATGTGTTCCAGTGGAGATCATCGTGGAGAAGCGTTTGGGGGCAGAGATCGTCCCATGCCTGATTATAGAGGTAGAGATGGGATGAATATGGGTCCCATGGGTCATATGGGTCATATGGGCCAAAGACCTCTTGACCTACCATCTATGGACATGAGGAGGATGGATGCACCACCTATGAGGGGCCGTGATGTGGATCCACGTGATATGCTAGGTAGAGAACCTAACAGGGATTTCTTCAGACCTGAAGATGAACCAGATTTCAACCTCAGAAGGCATTTTGAAGGTTCTATCAGAGAAAAACTGATACACTCCTCAGGGTCACCAGGACCAGGCAGGAACTCAGCAGACATGACAGCAAGGGGTATGCCACCACGGGATCCTAACAGTAAATTTATGGACATGAGAGACAGAGAGCCATTTCAATACAACATGCCACATTTCAATAATCCCAATGTTGATGGAAGAAGAGGGTTTCCTATGGATCGATCAGAGCGAAATGATGGATTAAGGGACATGCGTGACCGGCCCCCGATAGGCCCTGGTGACAGAGATCGTTTTGATATGGACTTAACTCCACGTGAAAGGAGAGTTATGGACTCTGACAGAAGAGGAGGGACAGCTTTAAATTCAAGAGGCGGATTTAATTCTGATATGGATTTCAGAAATCGTCCTGAACAGTCATCTGAATTTAGGGGTAGAGATCGGTCACCCATAAGATTTGGAAACAATGATGTCCCCCCAGTGGAGAGGGCAAGGTCAGATATGCCTGCAGACATGTCTGGCCCTCAAAGAGCACAGTTTATGGGTGGGCCAGAATCACTAAGACAGAGAGTCTATCAAGAGTCTAGTAGCAGTCCCCTAATGGATTATCGGAGTGGTGAAGAGATGACTCTTGCGGAAGAATGGAAGAGTCGCCAGTGTGACAAAAAACCATTCGTTGCCCCGGTCAAAGGTAGGGGAGCTTTACCTGAACCCAGCTTCCCTGTAGGGTTTGACAGAGATGCTGCTGTTAGGGATTCACAACATTTTCAGGAGAGGGAACGACCATCTACTGAATTCCAGAGGAAAGATCTTGGCTTTCCTCGTGGTGACCACTTTCCTGCAGTTGACCTACCACCAATTGGCAGGAAAGGTCCACAAGACATTCAACCTCCAGTAATAAGCCTGTTTACTGGCCCTCTTGGAAGAGAAAAGGAAAGTAAGCATTGGCATGGAGAAAGGGAGGCTAATCGCAGTCAAGATAAATCGCATCGTGATGAAAGACCCCCTTACCATCAAGACAAGACTCTGCCAACACATGAGAGCCAGCAGCCAAATGATTCTTTTAAAGGGTTGAAGGAAAGTCAAGGTCCCGTCAGGGGTGCGATTGGACTGGCCCATGATTTCCAAAGCAGCAGCACTGTACAAACCAAGGATCAAGACTACAGGGACATCGATTACAGAACAGGGTCCGGGAGACCTTTTGATTTCAAATGTGAGGAGCTTCCACCGCCAGAGAAACTCATCATCGAGTCTAAACCAATTGTACCTTCAAAGTTTAGTGAATCTGTCTCTCAGGTTAGTACACATTCTCCCTTGTTTAAAGTCATATTTGCTCTTTCTTATAATTTTTATGTTTTGTAACCATCATTTCAATCTAAATGTCTGTTAAGGATCAGGATTACAGGAGTGCATCCGTGAAGGACAAAGTTTCCAATACAATATCTGTAATTGGTATTCCAAAGACTGCCACAATGGAGCAGGTAATTATCAAAGAGAAAAAACGCTTTGTGTTAATTTACCAGATTGTATTGGACTCAATTGGACTGTATTGGACTCAGTTCAATATTTTGTGTTTTTGTGTTTTTGCAGATTCTTGGGGCTTTCGCGATCCGTGATGGTGTTCCAATGCAGGGGATGAAAATCAAAAATGTGGTGCCGGGTAAGAATGAAGTTTCTTTTTGGAACTGTTTGTGTCCTTCGATCGCTAACGTGTTCCTCGACATTTCGCTCTTAACGACATTTGAACCTCCGCATTCTTTCTTTTTTACGATCATGTTTGCTGTTGTTGCTGGTTTGTGTGAACTCGCTCATTAAGAAGGTGGGGGGGGGGGATCTCTGTTATAGCCTCCTTTTTCAAGTCGGAAGGTGTTGGGTCATTGTCAGTTGTAAGTAAAGGAGTTGCCAAGGATCCAACATTAACAGCGCCGGATAGTGGCAGTCCCAAAGGGTCTGGGACAAGTGACTCATTGAATGGGTCCTTCAGGACAGTTTATCTTATTTCTTAATTTGAAAAAAGATCAAGTCAACAAACCTGAAATGAGAACTTGTTAGTGCTTTGTTCATCCTGCTGATCCAAACATCTGGATGAGTGAATGTTTTCCTCAATGTATGGCTGTAAATGTGGTTTTATAAGATGCCAAGCCTTTTTGTCAAGATTATGTCTTAAAGGCTTTTTAATTTTTTCATAATCAAAACACCTTCACAAATTAAAAAACATAAAATAAAAAATGTAATTACTGAATGGTCTCCTTGGGGCTTACCAAGCAGTCGTTCACTGGTCTGGAATATCTGTATGTTAAGGCTTGCCTCAGCACCTTTCATGGCACGGTCTGATATGACTTCAGTCATCTGAAGCCTGGTTAGAGAAAAGGCCTAAACAAAATGTGTTTTCCCTGAAAAGGTACGTGTATCACTTGAGGGATAAAAATCGCTCACACTGTCCTCGATGTATTCACGAACTGGTGGCTTGAATGTTTTAGTGGGTGGCTGTCATTACTGGCATTGACTAACAAAAACCCATCTGTATTTCAAATGCTGTCCCCAGGTTACAGCTACGATACGGCCTATGTGGAGTTTTTAAACCTCGAGGATGCAGTCCACTTCATGGAGTCCAACAAGGTGGCCCATCCTCGTCACTCTACGAAGGCCGTCTCTCCCATCAGGATATCGAGGGGTTGAGAGGGCATTTTGTAGACGGGGGAGGGGGAGAACCTGGGAACTCGGGTTGCTATTATTTGTGGTTCACTAACTTTAGGATATAAAGGTGTCACCTTTTGACATTTTTAGGTACTAATGTCTTAAACCTCAACAGTAAGTCTTAGAATTTTAAGTATTATTAAAAATTACTTACAAAGCTATGATAGTACTCTAGGTTACTGGTTAAGCAAGTTACATATTATATTTATATCACAATTTCCATGGCAAGTTTCCCTCCTGTTGTTTACTATTTGTTCTAACCCCAAAATTAGCCACAAACTGCCTGGAATAAGGTAAAACAGAAAAAGTTGAGGAAGACTAAAACTAATGAGGTTTTAACATTTAAGGAATATTTAATGATGATTATGATAATGAAGATACTGTACTCAGCCAACATTTCCTGTGGTAATTTCCTCTTTGTAACAAAGACGATCGCAGAAATGGTTCCGACTTATTAACTTTTGTGTCAAGTTTTATTTTGTCATTGCTTTGTGCTCCCATCTGTTACGTGTCTGTTGTTGAAGAAGCTCCAGACATGAGCACTTTTCTTACCAATTCCTTGGCATGCCTTCAGAACCAGAACAGAACGCAGTTAAAATGCAAAGGGCTGGTTGGTGAGGAATGGTATTGTTCCAGGATTGTAGTTTGAGTAAAGAGGTGTGTCAGATATTGAATCCTTAAGCAAGGGTCACTGACTTAACATCCCTGGAATTTTATCAAAGTGGAAGTTAGTTTGTCATATGTCACAACGTCCATTATGTAAATAGGTGATTGTCTTCCACAGCTATGTACCAGGGAGGTTTCGTTTTGCTACTGCAGTGCCTTGCCAGAGAATGGCTCAATGCTTTCTGACAAAAGATGAGCCAGGTGGAACCTTTTTGTAGGAAAACTTGTTTTTGTTGCTGAATCTCTACAGTGGCATCCCCACTGTGTTGCTGGACTGACCTCATTCAAATGACAGAGGGGACTGTGTTTTTTCCTATTAGGATTTAATGGTTAATATACAGTCAGTAGTTTGTTTGCTTACTTTTCAGAAGAAAGGTAGGATTATTTTAGGTTAAAGCAGTTTCTTTGAAAAGTAAGATCTTTCCATTATTTACCTCAAGACTTTTTTATTATTGCTTCTGAGGGCGGCTGTTAGGTATGTTGCCAGTTTGACTTATTGGATGCCAATGGCAGTAGGTCTGTCAAGTTGGTTTCAAGGCTGAACTATTCCATTGTCAAACACATTGCACAGGAATCTTATTGTGCCCACAGATTTAGATTTTTCTTTTCTTAAAGACGCACCAGCTGGATTAAATCTGTAAATTATTACTTCATCGACTTGATGGATTGATATTTACCCCGGACTTTTCTTCTCACTCCACCATACGGCTGACTTTGGTGGTTCCGAAAGATTTCTCTACAGATGATGGATACTCTGCGATACAGACATCTGGGGTTTTTAAAATGTGGTTCACAACTTTCCATCTAGTGCGATTATGAGGTCGATTTCCCAAAACTTGGTTTGCTTTTCTTTATAATGACAATTACAGCTTCATAAAATGTCCAGTATGGATTCAGACGTTCAGTCTTGTTGTCTTGAAGTTTCCGCGGCAGCTTGTCTGTGACAATCATTTAGCTTGTTCAAGTTGTTTTCAGTCATCTGTGACTTCTCCCAGAATGCCCCTCCTCTTGATGGTGTTCTCTTGAAATTGTCAGTGAACACTCCCCACTGGGATTTCAACTTCCTTCGGATTTCTCTAAGAAATTTATGACCAAAGTTCTCATCTTGTGACAATGAACAAAGTCTTCAGCACTGACCAGATCGCTGCACTTACCCTATCATGAGATGTAGGAGATGGCTTTAGATTTTGTTTAGTTTTATTCAAATTCGTGGTTACTAAGATAGGATATTGTATGGTTTTGATGGCTAATTTTTGTTTGTACAAATGAGATGGTCTTTCGAAATGACCAGTAAGTATGGCTGATAAACACTCTGTAACAATCTGAACAGTACATCTTTGTGCTGTGAGCTTCCTTTTGAAACAGCTTCTTTTACAAATGGAATCTAGTGTTGCAATTGTGTTTTGTTGTCCACCTTACCTGCTGAAGGTGTGGATCTCATTTTCACTTTGAAGTTCTGTTGCCTTTGAATACTTTCTGTGGTTATGAGTATTTCTTTGATAAGAGTCAGGAGTATTTGTAACCGAGAATAAATTAATCAGCCATTATTTTAATGAATGATCAGTTGTTTCCTTAAATTAACAAATCAATGGCAAATATTCTGTAGCTCATTGTTTTCAGTTGTGGGGGGTTTGTGGATTTTCTTTGTCTTGTGTGGCAGTGAACTGCAGATCTGTTTTTTTTTGGGTTGGACAACACAAGCAATTTGAGGACAGCTGTGGGTTATAGAAAAAAGTGACTGTTTATTAAGTTATTTCTGAAATTGTATGGATTAAAGGATTACTTGATTTATCGACAGAATAGTCAACAGAAAATTATCCTTAGCTGCAGCCCACAAAACAATCGAATGTAGTAAAGGGACGATTGTGCTGTGTGAAGCATGGTCCGGGAGCTAGGCTTTGCACATCATCATAAGTGTTGGTCCATTTAATCCTCAGCAGTGAGGAGGAGGACTAAACCTGCCACAGTGCATGTCATTGATAGAATTTTAGGTATGAGTCACCAGTGTCATTTTATACTAATTAATATTGTCTGTTCTTCTTTCAGGGGTCCCTAAAGGTTGGCACTAGAACGGCTGCCATGAAATTCATTCAGCCAGACGAGCGTGAAAGAGGTGTCCATGTGAGTAAAGGGAGAGCAATAGTAAACATGTTTTTTTTTGGTAGTTTACCAGAAATTCTCAAATAAAAGCCACTATTTAAATAATTGTTGGGGCGCTATGAAAACAAGATTTCCTATATTATAACAGCTCTCATAGTTAAAGTAGCATTATTTCAAGAGCATTCTTTTGGTATAACATAGCAAAAACATGTCACTCTGACATTATTGTTTACATCACCATAGTTCTTAAAGTTATTGAATGTTCCCTCCTTCCTGTCTTCACGAATTAGGAATCAGACCAAAAACTAACCCAACACCAGGAGCCCCAGTTACCCAGACCAGATGAACCTTCAGAAGATTTGGACACTAACCTAAATGGGACCAAACTCAAAGGTCCTATGGATCCAATGTCCCACAGCCTGTGGCAGCGCAACTCTGACCTGACCCCTGAGGCCTGGCAGCAGCAGGTTGACCAGCAACTCCGACAGCAAGAGATGGAGCTGCAGGCAGAGTCCTTGGGCAACCGCGGCCCTCCTCATAACGGCTCTCGACCTGAGTCAGTATTTAAAGACAGTAAAAGTACGTTTACGAAAGCTTTTGCTTTTTGTAACACTCAGTGGACGGTTATTCTTCATTGTAATTCATAACTGGGTTGACTTAACAGTTTTTTCCCTTCACTCTACAGCTATGATTATAAAGAATGTGAAGCCCAACACGACAGTAGAGACTATCCTGAAAGCCTTGGATCCCTTTGCTTATCTGGATGAGAGAAATGTCAGACTAGTGAAGGCCAAGCCACCTGGAGCCAAGTGCTTCTGCTTTGTTGACATGGACTCCCATGAGGTATATAACAAGAACTCTTAACCCAGTTTGCTGTTGTTAATAACTTCATATTCTAAAAGTATATGAGCACCCTCTTTCTGCAGCGCTGCACGATGATTTTCTGATGAAGTGTTTTCTTTTGTAGCAAGTGACACGTCTGGTTGAGCTCCTCACTAAACCCAGACCCCTTTACGTTGATGGAGTCCGAGTTTATGCTGAGGTGGCAAAACCACTGAAGAACCAAAAGTAAGTCACCAACATGGCATGAAGTGTCCTCCCACCATGTCTAATCAAGAAATCCAGTCTCAATTCGTCCTGATTATTTTCTGTCTGTTTCAGTTTTAGAAAAGATTTTGATAAACCAAACAGTTCCATCCTTGGCTTTGCACCTGAGCCCGGCATGATGGGGGTAAGTTGTGGTCTTAATAGTCAATATTACTGAAAAGCAGAGACTGGTCAGAAC
This sequence comes from Platichthys flesus, assembly GCF_949316205.1. Classification (NCBI taxonomy): domain Eukaryota; kingdom Metazoa; phylum Chordata; class Actinopteri; order Pleuronectiformes; family Pleuronectidae; genus Platichthys; species Platichthys flesus. The sequence goes on from NC_084946.1 coordinate 18,101,163, forward strand.
TCTCAGCTTGACCAAATGTTTTATTTTTATATGTGGCATTCCAGCAGCTGCCATTCCCGCCACCTCCACAGTACTTGCATCCTCAACAGCCGCCTCCTACTGCTCCCCCAGTTGGAATCCACGGTGAGACTTCATCAAACACACTCTTGTATACTGACTTTGTAACCAGGCTTTATTTATTATTAACAAACTTGTATCAGTATACATCATGGAATCATCTCAAGCTGTCTCTCACATTTTGTCACCAGGTGATATGTTAATCGGCACTAATCTGCCTTCAGCTCCCAGCATAAGTCAGGTAAATTGTGAATCAAAAAGCAAAGATGTCATATTTTGTCTGAAAACGAGGCATTTATCTGAATATATATATTTTCCTCTCCTCTTAGGGAGTTGGCTACTGTGAGCCCCAAACTGTGGATCCTTCATTTCTTACTGGTGGAGCTCACGTGCCCACAGAAGCTGCTGGTGTGATGAGGGCTGCTGCAGACGGATCTCAGCCCTCTGGTAAGAAACAAACAGAATTTAAATACACATTGTCCGATCAACTTTTATCAATTTCATTATAACATTGTGGTTGATTTGATCTACTTTAGCCATGTAGCATGATTTTTTTTTACCAAAGATTAAAGGTGACACATGCTCTTAGTTAGTAGGACTTTGAGAGAGAGGGCAACACAGGTTTAAAAGTGGTTTAACTCAAGTGACTACACTCTCAATTGACTATGTTAAGTCAACTATCATAAAAATACCTGTTTACCCCGTTTCATTATCCACTTTTAAAGACCAGTGCTTTTTTGTTTATACCTGTTGTACCGGTCCTAATCTGTCCAGGCTCTGAGGTTCCAGACACGGCCAACTACTTGTATGATGCTACATCAGGCTTCTACTACGATCCTGAGACAACGTTGTACTATGATCCCAACTCTAGGGTGAGATTTCCTCTTATTAGAAGTTTTCCTGCGTGTTTGTTGGATGTTTGAAGATGTATGAAAATCATATTGTCTTGCATTAGTTGATATAAAGATGTTAAAAACAGTTGTGGTGTCATCGCACATCAAGATAAAAACCAAGAGCACCACACAATGCTGGAGTGACAAAAGTACTAAAATACTTCTTCCAGCTGCGTCTGTTGTCTCTTAGTAGCAGATAACAAAAAAATGTTTTATCACTATATGATAATGATAGAAAATTAGTGTTTGAAGGATTTCCTGTCCAGGTTAAGCTTAAATATGCATTCATAATCAACCTATAACAACCATAAGTGAATCATTGTTTTTGTCATTTCTCCAATCTCTTTTTGTATAGTATTTCTACAATGCTCAAACCCAGGAGTACATGTACTGGGATATGGTGACAAAAGCGTACATCCCAGTTCCGGGGGAGACCCCAGCTGAGACCCAGCCTGCGGCCATGACTGCTGAAGACCAGGCCATTCTTGCAAACCCAGCAGCTGATGCTCCTCTGGAAATGAAGAAACCATCAGAGTTGTCAGATACAGAAGGAGTTGAGATGTCTGAATCAGATTCTGTCCCCACTTCTGTATCAACTCCTGAGAAGAAAGATGAAGAGGACGCTGCTAAAAAGGACAAAGAGGACAAGCCAAGAAGTCTCGCTGCTGTCAAGGTAGCACTTCCGTTATAACTGTGTTCTAAATGGGACATGCGCACGTTAATGGGCAGGTTGTAAAGTGGTTTGTTGCTGTTTGCAGATCATGAAAGATATGGAGAGATGGGCAAAGATCCAAAATCGGCAAAAAGACTGTGTCCGTTCCCCATCACCGCTGCTGAGGACTGGACTGGACGATGATAGGAGGCAGTCAAAGACAGCTGATTGCGGTTTTGCTATCTTTGAAAGAAAGGTGAGTGACCCACTCTGAACATTTATGTGTGTGTTATAGTTTTACAATGAGAGTAGATATGAGAAATATACATTTGTCTACCCCTCAGATATCCGGTGGAGATGATCTATTTAAAAAGCCCCTCGCTCCCCTTAAGAAAGATGAAAAGTCAAAGGTATGAATCCACCAGTGGAGGCCATTTTACACACTTCATAGGCCGTCTGGATGTCCCTGAGACTTTGACCACACATCACTCAATTTTTATGCACTCCTGTGTGGGCCATTAAAAAAAACGAAGAAGTAATGACATCTACACATGTCTTTCTTAGCGTCCAATGGGTTCCCTGGGTCTGCTGGCGTCGGACTATGCAGCTGGAAGCGATGAAGAAGTGGAAGAGGACAAGGAGGAGGCAGCTAAAGGGAGTCAAGGCGGCCGCGGCCAGTCTGACGACAAGGAGGACAAACTGACTGACTGGAAGAAGATGGCCTGCCTGCTCTGTAGGAGACAGTTCCCCAACAAGGACGCTCTGCTCCGCCACCAGCAGCTTTCTGACCTGCACAAAGTAATTCCTCTCTTCCTCTGTGTGAACACTAGTTTATACTCATGTACAAATAGCCCTTTAATACTTGATGTGTTGTCTCGACAGCAAAATATGGAGATCCATCTTAAGATCAAGAGGTCAAAGAAGGAGTTAGAGGCACTAGAACACCAGGAAAAGCAAGTAAGCCAACAAGTAAGCCAACAAGTAAGCCAACAAGTAAGCAAACAAGTAAGCAAACAAGAATAGCCTGTTATAGAAATGCTGAGGACTTCCATGTGTTTGGCTACTGAATGTAGAATGTGTCTTCCACAGTTGAGTGTCAAAGAAACCGTCAGAGCACCAGTACCGAAAAGAAAGAAACACCACCAGCAGCAGCAGCACCACGGTAACTGGGCTGGAAGCTCGAGGTAGGGGTTCTTCACTCGGTGTTGCTGACATAAGAAAGATTGGAAACTAAATGGCACTCCGGATACTAATTAATAATTTTCTTTTGTTTTAGGGAGATGAATAAAGTCAGCGAGAGGCCTGGTTTAGGATCTGAACCCGTCCCGGTGGGTGTAGAGCCTTTTTCTTTTATGTAAATGGACATCACGTCAAGTCTCCTTTTTATTCAACTCATCCTTGCACTTCTTTTTTTCCAGCCGAGGAAAAAGAAGGAGACTGCTGCTTGGGACCACGCCACCTACAAACAAGCAGTACGGAAAGCCATGTTCGCCCGGTTCAAGGAACTCGACTGATCTCATCTGAGCACCTCCCTGCTTTGATATGTGAAATATTAAAGACACGCTCGTCCACCTCAGCATGAGAAATCCATTTGACTTTGCTGTTCCCCGCCCGCAGAGCCACAGATTTCTGCACTGAGATTAAGTGACTAATGATGTGGTTAGGGAAAAGTAAAAAATAAGAATTAATTGACATTATCATCGATGGATGTTGTACAGAAATTTATTCCTGTTAATTTGAGTATTATTCACGTATGTGGCCTGAATGTGAAACGTGTATTTTTTTTTTTAAATTAGGCTCTCACACTGGCCACAGTCACTTTTTGTTTTATATCTGAATGATTTTTACATTGTCATCATGGGTTGTAATTGCCCCTACATGTTCATATTTTTAAGTATAAAAAGTTATTAATAACATATATGTTTCCAGTGTTTTTTCTTCTACATGTTTCCACTGTTTGGTGTGAGTTGAATTGTGTTGTACCTTCATCGTCACTAGATGGCAGAAAAAGGCCTTTTTAGTTTTTCTCTTCAGTTGACGTGACCTATCCAAGTCAGTTTGCTGAAATTAAATCACCAAGACTAATTTAATTTTTACCAACTTAATGAAACAACATGTAATACATCTCAAGCTTATACTTGAAATGAGAGTTTAGTCTCACAGATTCCACTACAATGATATTCCCAACCTGCTCTATGAAATGTGTGCCTTTGACTGATTTCAGTTTGTATTAGACACAGCTTTAATGTTCCCCTCTTGTGTACTGTAGATTTTAGAACATGAAGCCCCCCCCCCCCACCTTCCCCTGACCTTTACTGATATGAAGAAACCTTCCGTCATCCCCCCTAGCCCCCCTCTGGCTGTGGCACAGCCCATGTAGAGGATTGCATGGGTTTAGTGTACTCACATACAAGCTCATCTGAGCGCAGTAACCAGAACACTGGGGAGCCCGAGGAGCTGCAGTCAATGACAAACAGCAGACATGGTGTGGAACCCAGCCAACACGTATGTGCCTCTTACGCTGTGTTTACTCCTGGACTCCATGAGCAACCCGAGGCCTGTAACAGGTAGCTGACTCTGCCGCCGGGCCTCCCACGGCCTGGCCCCGCTCCAGACAGCAGTGGGTAAAAAACGCTGAAGGTGAACATGATTTTTGGAGAGTGACGTGCAGAACGTGGAGTCTCTCTGTCTGAAGGGATGGGGCAACATGGTAACAAAGCCTCACAGTTCAGTGGAAGCCTTGTTTTGTGGTTTGGCTATAAAAACAGAGGAAAGCACAATAAACAAAACCACAGTGATTCTCTCCGGTTCAGATGTTTCTGCAGTAAATCCTGATGCACATGTTTGTCATAGCTGTAGCTGGAGTTTTGGGACTGTGCTTAAGAAACTATTCTTATGAGACCAATTTTAATTAAAAAACATTCATTTTTTCCTGCCTGGTCAGTGACAACACCACCATTTTCCACTATGTCACTCTGTAGAGTACATACCTCCGCAGAGGACACATTTAAATTCCCCATCCAGATCTGTATTTAGATCTGCACCATGCTGTTCACATTCATAAATCAGTCCTCTAAATATGCCAGATTTTTTTCATTAAGATCGATTAATCATTCTCTGGGAAATCAAGGAATATGTAAAAAATACGCCCTCACAATGCAAGAAAGTAAAAAAATGGATTCACACCAAATTATGTTATGTTTAACTTGTTCTGTTGTGTTTGGTGGTTTCTGTTATTGTATATTTTAATGTTATTCATCAAAATCTCTTGCAACCTTTTCCAACATTTTCACAAGTTATGTGAAACATTAACAAAGGAAGGGTTAGGGTTAAAATTGCATAAAATCTTTATGCTCTCTATGTTTACACAATAACCCCAAAATGTACCATATTTTACAATATTACAATGAAAAGACAGACCTGATTTACTGCCCTGAAAATGAGCAACCATTGTACCTATTTAAATGTTTTACTTGTCACTGTATTCCCATGTGTCCTTGGAAAAAAGGACTGTCTGAATGAGAAAATCAAAGGTCTAATCACACCTTTAGATGTTGGAGTCTCCTTTAAATTACCTCCACATCCGCACTGATTTTGTTCACGTCCCTGTATCCCGCTGGTTTGACATGATCATACATTTCCATTTCACTGTAGGTCAGTGAATCCTAGGACATCAAATAAATGAATACATTCTCACAGCATCACAGTCAGGCCCAGGATCTGTGTATTTGCATATAAATAGAGTATTTATTACCAAAGATGGACTTAGGTTTACCGACATGGGATGAGGAGTCTTTGTCAATGCAAAGGTTACTGTACCATCCTGATCCTAATGTGTAACTGAGTTTACAGTATTAGTGCGACTGAGCTGTTTGATCAATGCAGACATCTAAAATTAAGTCACTGAGGGATTAGCTGGTATTTCCTTGACAGGCAGACAGGGGAGTTCAGAGGAGGGTTCTCTGCAGAGTTAAGATCAAATCAACTTTATTGAAAGCAGGTTGGGGAAATTCACCTGTTACAGTTGTCTAAATGAGGTAGATGTGAAAGTATAAAATAGGACCAAATAAAGAAAACGAAAAGAAAGAGAATGTGTATATAATATGTACTTTTTAGTACAGACTATTAATGAAACAGGCTTGAGTAAAATGCAGTGGCACAAGAGGAGTCAATGAGCATGCATAGCCTACTGTATTTGTTCATTATGTAAAAGATATTTAAGTAAACATACACTATATATATACATATATATATGTATATGTGTATATGTGTTTATACATACATTATGTAAAACATATTTAAGTAAATGTACACTATATATATATATACATATTTATGTATATGTGTATATATGTATACATATATAAATACTGAATATATATGTATGTTTGTGTACGTATAAATATATGTAAAAATCCAGAAATGTATGCATTATGAATTATGATAAAATTATATGAATATACAGATTTAATAGAAATACACCTAAGTAATTTTAACAAAATGTGGCAAACATATGGAATAATGCAATTAGTATATTTTGTATGGATAAAACTACACGAAATCTGCACATAGACACTGATAAGCAAAATTATACTTTTAGCAGAAATAAGATATATTTATTATTTACTATTCATTTACTATTTTAAATTGTTTTAATATAGTTATTATTATTATTATTGCTCTTTTCTGTATTCCGTCACAAGACGACCCTAGACCATAGACCACACCCCCATCTCCTTGTGACCGATGTCGTCATTGTCCACCTACAATCGTATACGTCCCTGGAATGAAAATGAATGTGCTGTTGGTCTGTAAGGATGAGGGGTCAAACACAGAGCTGCCATGTTAGCTTCCCCTGTGAATGATAGTTTTCTGGCAGCATACTGGGGGGGGGGGGGGGGCAATTATCCCAGCATGAGGGCTTTTAGCAGCAGGCCAGTGGCGCTGGTGCAACAGTCTGGGGACGAGACAGAAGAAGAAGACAGTCAGCAGGACGCTCACATGTTGAGATGTGCTGTCAGTCTGCACAGGCGGGCAGATCAGGAAGAAACACGGTTTGATATCTTTTAACTGGAGGTTCCACACCCAGCTGCTGCACACAGAAGAAGTTCTACACGTTGAAAGCGTTTCATGCCTGTGTACATGAAAATATGTCCCTCCATATCAATACCAAGTGACAAGGACCTCACCACACACCGTCTCGTTTTCCAGTGCATTTCATCCTGTTGTAGAAGCTGATCTCTGTGTGGAATCAAACCCACACAACATTAAAGATGAAATGGATTATTCCACTTTATGCTTATGATTGTGTGGTTGTTTCAAATCCCGTCGTTTTTTTCCCGCAGTGACAAATGATCAAAAACACATCCCATGTAGAATGACTCGGTTAAGGAGTAGCATGTGCTCGTGGTCGCCCCCATGCAAACAAAGAGACTGCTCCATCGCGGGCTCAAAGGAGAAGCCTGGCTGTCTGCACAGTTTTCACCATCTGGCTTATTCTTTCAAGTGCACGTTGAAAAATGATGTCTGTTATTGATTGCTAATCCATAACACAGTCCTGAAAACGTCCTGGTGATTGTCAGGCGCAGGACGGACTTCAGAGCACAGCTTATGTTGGGAATACTTGGACCGTTGCTCATGGCAGAACCAGATCCACGGTCGGACCTGTCATTGAGAACGTTATAGACACTGCAAACATTTGGGAATGATATCATGGCTTTGCACTGCAGCACTGAAGGAGACACGACAGGAGACACAGCACCACATTTACTGGGGAAACAGTCACGCTGCAAAAGCTGCACATGAAGCCAAGTGTAATAATCCTATATATGGATTATAAGAACTAGCTGTTCTTGTTTTTTGTTTAAAATGATTAATTTGGGCCTTCTAAGGAAGATCCTCTGACAGATTGTGGGTTCATGTGCTGTAGAAATATTTGGAAAAACTCGGAAACTTCATGTGAACGCCAACTCAAGTCGGAAATGTTGGTATACGAGTCGCCAAGTCACTGAAGTAAACCGTTAACATTTTCAACTGTTACAGACTTGTCACTTGCAATATCCACGTTCATCTTAAAAAAAAGGACCTAACACCATTTGCTTTTCAGCCAATAGACAGATGTTTTTATGATTAACATGCAAACATTTGAATCATTTATACAATCAGTCCCACCTGATCCTTTTCCTTTGCCCTTTGCTCTATTGTGGGTTATTGTGAGTGTTGTCTAAGTCCATTAAACACATTAATACACCACATTTTCCATACTGTCCATCAGATTTCTGTGTAATCCTGCCAACAACCAACAAACACACGGGGAGAAAACGTATGAAAAGTATTACCCTGTCAGGTTAATTAGATTTCTCATGGTCACAGGGTTCAAGCACTCAGATATTAAGATTTTCATCCTGGTGAATTATTAATGGCCCTTTAATTCTTAATGTAATGTGAGGGTCAGTGAGCAAACGGCTGCGGGACCATGACGTTGAGGGAGGGGACAACACCAACACTGAGTCAATATTAGCAGGAGGGAATGTAGGACCTACAATCTGCTGCAGAAACACGCTCGTGGAGCATGTGATCCTGGTCAGGAGGAAATGGTTTTTATTTTAATGATTTTTCCCAGAAATAGACATTACCATAGCCGACAGTATCGTTATTAACAGTTTGCAGTGGTGATGATAACCCCCGGGAATATGTGTGATGGCTTTCACATAGCGGCCATATGGATGAAGCATTACGTCGGGTCAATTCCTTTTTCCTCAGTTTATTATTGCAAGTCACATGAAGTGGAAATAAACACCCTCGCAATCAGCCATTACCGCCGCAGTATATCGTGCATGTAAACTCTAAAAGTCCGTTTTGATACCGTATCATCTGCTTCCTATCTGTCGTTTCCTCCTCAGGCCGCCGCTTCCTCTCTCTGCAGGTCTACTCCTCAACAGTTGCATCATCCCGACGTGCAGCTGCAGCAGCTGATGCCTTACCTGTGGTTCTCAGGATATCATAAATGATTTACATGTACGTGTGAGCATTGCAACAGCTGGAGTGCAGATCCCGGTTACAGACCCCTGACGACAGGAACACGACTCCATGACTTTCAGCCCCTCTTGCAGAACAATACCTGAGCAGTGGGGCCCTGTAAATGTGCACCGAATCAGGGGGGTGCTGAAAGGTGCTTGCAACACCAAGGGTTTTTTACCAAAGCTCCAATCTGCTCCGTCTTCCTTCTGTGTGGAGGGAGCCCGGGAACACATGGATAGTTTCATGGGCAGTGGGTTTACATTAGTATTCTTCAGCTGATAAACCTATCAGCACTGTGTTGGGAAACAGACGGAGACGTGGTGCTGCTGCCTTTCCTCATTCGCCCGACATCACAACTCGATCCCCGCTCCGAGCTGGCTGCAGGATATTTTCATTACAGCACTTGGCCGTGCAACATTCGGGTGCATTTTTTTTTTTTATATGACAGCATTGTTGTAACACAATCACCTGCACTGGAGCCAATTCCCACTTTGACAAAAAAAGACTGTGCAAATTATCCTGCAGGCACAAACCAGTACAGGGACAACATTACCAGCCCTATCCCAGTTGTCAGCGATGAGGGATTATTGCAGTCGGTAATATCGCCCGTGCTGTTACATAGATAAACATGGATGAAGCCGGTGGGAAACATGCAAATGTCCATGTCTGCAGTGTGAGCTCGGACAGTTTATTCACTCTTCTTCATTTCCACTGTGACAGGCAAGTCCACATGTGTGCTTATCTACTGCAAAGGATAGGGAATGAAATCAGGTATAATGTTTATATATGTGCATGAATGCAAATATCAGGCACTCAGTAGAGTACCTCCACCAAGGCCCCAAACATCAAGCCGCACCAAATTGCACACACTCATAGAATCCCATTTAGTCCCATTTTTTCACCAAGATCCATGAATTATTCCCTGGAAATCAGTGTAAGTGTCCTAAAAAGTCCTATTTTGCAATGTTAAAAAGAGTCATACAAAATTCCTGGATCTGCACTAAAATGTAATGACTTTTTCTTTGACCCAGACCACATCCTTCCTCCAAGTTTCGCGCTAATCTGTCCAGCAGTCTTTGCGTAATCCTGCTTAAAAACAAACGGACAGGTAGGTAGAGACAAGAGCAGGAGACAAGAGCAGGAGGGGGGTAATGAGGGGGGTAATGAGAAGCAGTAAAGTGAATCTAAAGAGCTTTACATTTAAAATGATCCCTTATAAGCATCCCTTATATTCTCATTTCTCTTTCCCCCTCGCGTACGTGCCTCACACATTAAGCGAGCGCTGCCAAAGCCTCAGCCTGAGCGATCCACACCTCCCAGGAGAGAGCATTGACAACAACACGGCCATTTGGGGAAGTCGGTCCCTGAATGCAGCGCGAGAGACAAGTGCTTTAATGTGAGTGTCTTTTAATGGGAGCCTGTTAAACCTCAAGTGTGGCAGTGCATCTGCACAAGAGCAGAGGTGTGGTGTCATGAGAATCTCCCGGGTTCTTGAAAGAAATGATTCTCACAAAGGCTTTTTAGTTTTAAATTTATGTTTTAATAATTTATCCATTGTGAGGTTGGTATGAATCAACAATTTACTTGAGATATTAAGTGGGATTAAGACTGAGCACAACTTTAATTAAACTCATAACTGCTACTCTAATGTCATGAAAATGATGACATTTGAAATCATCAAAATCGAAATCGGCTCCATGTGCAGTTTGCATTCTGCTGCACATATGTGAAAGGCACAGTTATTTGTTTCACTCGATAAAATACAACTGCAGTATAACCTTATATATAGAGTTAAATGATATTTAGTGATGTTGGTTTGTGATATTGAGGAATAATCCAGCAGTAGTGTCTTTCTCTTTCTCTGTTCTTTTTGTTTAGTGTGTGTGGGCTGTTGAGCCAGTGACCAATCAGAGGCTGTTAATGTCTGACAAATGAATAAAGGTTAACAAGGGATTCAATGTGTTCATGATGAAGAAGTCTTCATCATCTGAGTCGTTCCTGTTTGCTCCTCTTCTCCTGCTCTCAACTGAACTGGTAAGTTCACTTAGATCTCCTTTCAACTCCCTTCTGCTCCACTGCATCTGATCTCAGACTCTTATCTTCGAAATGTCAGACTTTTTCAAAGCCTTTCTGCAGCTCTAACTTCTTTCACTTGTCAACACTCTGGCCTCTTTCCCCCCCCCCCTCCATATTTCCTTTGAGGCTGTCTTCTGTCTGTCAGACGGGTGCATCCTTCCACACTGCAGTGTCATAAAGAGGAGACGAAAGACGGGGAGCGTGTGCGTCGCCACACGACACAGAGAGTTCACCCTACATCACGTTTCAGGATGGGTGGTCCTGTCAGGGTCCTGCCTCTACCTGTCCTGGGAGCAGCTCTGAACCTTGAAGGACTAACGTTATTTACTCGGGCCTGAACGATGCCTGCAGGAGTGGTCCCATGGGCGGTAGTAGTGACCCTGTTTCTCCTGCTCTTGTCTCTGCAGGAAAGCACGACCAGAGGGCAGAGAGAACTCGAGATGTAGGTTGGTAATAAAACCATCTTAACGGGTAATGTTGTGTTGGTTGTGAAAATGTGTCCTCGGACTGATCGACCAGGCAAACGCTTCAGTGATGTCAGACCTTTTGCAATCCGCGTTCTTTACTTTGTGTTATTTTCGGTTGTAAAACTGTGATGATGTGCAGAGCATTACGCTTCACGACCTGATCTCATGTAACATGTCTCCATGTCGATTTCATGCGCACAGAAAATACGATCCCCAGCAAAGTGTCAAGCTGCATCCATCATACCGTGCATGAGAATCCGTTCTGAAAGTTTTAAATCTGGGCTGCCTGGATCCTGCAGTATGATTAGATTAAGATGTAGGATTACGCTTCAGTCGTGCACATGTTGGAACATTGAAAGATTTACGAGCTCGCGTTTGTTTAACAGAATGTCTCTGTCACATAAAGACATCAGCAGCCCACATCTGGCTTCACCCTTTTATTGAGGTTTCGTTTGCATTTTGCCAGTTGTTCCATAGGTGGCGTTGAAGGGTTGGTCGGAGGTTTTCATGGCTGAAGATACCATCTGAGATGTATTTTCTGATATCTTTTTGTGTCAGTGGTCCCATGTGTTGAGGCTGTACATTGGAGATAAATTTGGAGCAGGCACAGAAGCTGTGTCCCAATTCAGGGGCTGCTTCCTTCATTGGCTGCATTCGTATCACTCACAGCGCCGCAACTAGACTGTCCCAATTCGAAGGCTCGGACAAATGTGTCCTTCCAACCCTGAGCCACGAAGGATCCACCTGGTGGCCCAACATATCCCAAGATGCGAATTGAGACACTGATAAAGAGTAAAACTGAATAAGTGTTTAATAAATCACCAAAAATTACCTAAGGTGCTGACCAAAAATAAACTAGATACCAACAGTAAGTGACGCACTGATCCCATAGAAGAGGCCAACACATCTTGATTGCCCCCTGGTGTCTGACTGCAGTATTGTACATTTTTCTCGAAGATAATTTCGGTCATTTTACCGTAGTTCTTAAAGTGATGTTGATGAAGCGCATGTATCAGCAGGACCTCGACACAGCGGCTCCATCCAATCACCACTGGACAGACTCTGGCTCCAGATGATGTCATTGGCGCAAGATGGCACAGTTTGTATCCAGGATATTTTGGCTTTATTTCTGGAAGTGGGAGGAAGTGGAGATGCTTCATTAATCTCTTTAGACAGTCTTTGACTGATGGGTGCACTGTAAACCAAAGTCAGTTGGCAATGCTTTCCACTCATGACCTGTTTACATGTTGTAAGTTGTGTTTCTATAACCTTTATCAAAAGTGTATGATCATCGTGATAGTGGAAGGCTCATTTATTTCCCCTTTACATACAAACATAGTACAGATAGAGTACTACGTCCTTTTCCGTATTCATATCTAACGTAAGGGGGCTCAAGACTCCAAGATCCTATGTTTGTTGTTTTCCCTGGGTCATCTCCCACAAGCTATGACTCCTAGTGCTTTACATGTATTTAGTTTGACATGAACCTAATCACCTTTAGAGGCCATCAAGGGTCCCTGCTGCAGAGAAGTGATCACAGAGCCAGGAAACGCAGCCACCTTTGTGTTAGGCCTAGCTGTGTGTGTGTGTGTGTGTGTGTTTGTTTGTGTGTGTGTGTGTGTGTGTGTGTGTGTGTGTGTGTGTTTGTGTGTGTGTGTGTGTGTGTGTCACCTCTGCAGCTGTCCATGCGTAAATCAAACACAGAAACTTGACGAGGTCTCCTAGTGGGCCTGTTTGACTAATCAGTGACCATGACTGCCCTCTAACAAGATTGTGTTGCTTCCACCAGTGTCAAACGTTGTTAACAATGCAGCCAGCGGGAGAGACACGAGTTGTTTCCTTTGAATAACTTAACAACTATGGTTGCTTCTCTTTTTGCTACAAAATCCTCCGTCAATATTAAACAGGTCCATTAATGAAGACCTGACCTGATACTACACGGTGGAGTCTTATCTAAGAGTCTTTTCTAAGAGTTTGTTTTGTGTTACACGGTCTTCTCCTGAAATCCTAGAAGGTGTTTGATCTGCTGTTCTGCAACGTGGCCCGGGCCATATTATTTATATGTCCTTGGCATATCAAGGGGTTCAACAATGGCATGCTATCCCTTTGGCCTCGACTTCCATTTGAATATCATCTGTCAGACGGCACAAGAGGAGACCTGCTCCGACAGAAAACGCCCCGAGCTTCTGAAATTACACAGCAATTTATATGTCATCTGTAATCGCTCTCTGCATCCACTCCGTATCCCGTGACAGCCATTAATTATCAGCTCTTTTTTATCTCTCCCCTCGTCTGCTGTAGGGATCTACCTGGATTCTCTGGGTGCTCAATCACAGCGCGAGCTTTGATACTGGAGACCGTGGTGGTAAAGGTGGACGGCATAATACCATAGGTGCTGATACGCTTTCAGAGAAGAGACAAATGCAGTTACCTGAGCTGTTTTCAGGTGCTGGGTAATAAGCTGATGTGCTCCATATAATGTGGCAGTAGCTGTACAGCTAAATGAATTCTTCCTGCACACTGAGCTGCTGCAAGCAGTGAAACAATGGCTCAGAAATGTTTGGCCTAAAGGAATCAGGAAATTTTCTTTTTCCAGATCAATTCAGAGAGCAACACAGGATTAAGTTTCTCTCTGCATCAGGTGCCAAACTCAACAGTGTGAGGATTAAAAGCGTCACAACATTCTGTTTTGTAGAATGTGTACAAAACATGAATCGAACTACAATGAGGACATTATATTACACTATATGTGCAGGACACAGGCTAAGCTCTGTCTCCGGGCATTAACCGAAAGAGCCGACTCACCTAACGTTTTAGAAACTGAGCTCTACACAAGAGAGAAAATACATGACAACCCAATCAGTCAATAAATCAATCAAACCTCATTCATATAATACTTTTAAAATAATCTCAATGAAATTCAAAGTTCTTTACAGGTGATTTGCAAAACATAGGATGAATAAAACGAGAAACCAATGAATGGCAACGTGATCCATGATAAAAAAGATAGAGAATAATGATGGAATATAAATTATGAAACCACAAAATTATAAAACACTGCATAAAAAGGGGATTTATGTTGTTTTTGATTTATATTAGTGCTGAAGCTAATTGATCTAACTTCAGCTGTATGTGACAAATAAATACAGCACCATCCCTCAGGGGCCACAATCCTGCATCATCATCAATGGACTCTGAAAGTACTGCTATCAACTCAGGCTTATAAAATTAATTGAATCAAATTGAGCTTTAAAGTAAAAATGCAGTTGGCATTAATTAGCTGAAACATTGTAATAAAACTATGAAAACAAATCCCAGATGTGTCGTGGCTCTGAGCTAAAGAGTTTGGGGATTTTGGTTGGACTACTTGATGATAAACTTTTTGCTTTCTGCTTGTTTGTGTTTGTTTGTTCTCAGTTCCTGTTTTATTTTGAAATTTAGCCCCCAGTGATTATGAGTTGACGACTTTCCCTGTCGTCTTCAGCTGTCATGTTTCCAGTGTCTTCTTGCTCCCACTTCCCAGTGTTGTTTTTTTTTCCCCTTGTTGTCTCTTAGTACTTTTGCCGTAATGAAATGAGTCTGTGGTTTGTTCTGAGTAACTGGGCCATTGTCTGTTTAGTTTTTATCGTTTAATTATTTAATACTGTAATTATTTAACCACATGAAATTCCATTCATTGTAAAGGGCTTACAGCTAAAATCGTATATGTAAATTCGCTTAAACCTGGATAAGTAAGATTTAAGTTAATAAAACAACGAAAACAGAGGATTTATGGGATTTGAATGACTTGACCTTTTCATAACATTTCCTTGCACAAGACCGGGGCTTCCACATTCTCCTTGTGTCACAGCTTTAACCCGAAGTTTAGGAGAAATATCTCAACACAGAAAAGATAATTGGATAAATCAGGAGGGCATTTCTCCCTGCTGCATTGGATAATCCTCATGCCTGTAATATTACTTTTCGTCATGGGATCCATTTTGCCGATGCAATAGCTTTAGACACTCATAATGAGCACACAGGCATTTAGAGCAATTAGCCACAACTGTGTATCTCTAATCCTGTACAACAGACTGTCAATATGAGCCTCCCATGGATCCTGAGGTCTGAGCCTGCAAGAATTCACATGGCCTGCGAGTGAACTTTAAGCACGCCAGCCCTCTGACCTGTGCAGACAACAGAACAGGTCGGAGATTGTGTTACTGAGCAAATCAAACCTTTTACCAACATGCCAGTGACTGTATGTATTTACATTTTTCAGAGTGATATAAAGAACTTTAATCTAACTGTAAAGATATAAAATGGTAAATCAAATCGCTGCACGCTCGCTTAACATTTTAGACTAGGCTTTGAAGTATCTCCTCATACTTCAAATCACCACATCTGTCCAGTCTCTGCTCAGCATCCGACAGCATGCAGCTGTTGCCATGGGGAGTCTGCCACAGGAACCAGCTCTGCACTACTGCCATGCACAAGATAACACCAGCACAGGTCCGACAATGTGTAAACAGTTTGTATGGACGCACACACACACACACTCACACACTGCGCTCTTTCTCCCCATAATGTCAGCAGACATGAAAATTTATATAATTTTCGATTATTTTTATTAACTATATCGCATAAATTTGATTATATGGCATATCATTATTCTTGGGTTTAGGCCTCTTGTGGGTCAAACCTCAATCCAAATGCAGATGAAGTTTTGTTAATGTGTACACGTAATGTTAGTTTACTTAGCACATGCAACTCTTTCTGGGCATGCGCCAACAACAGCAGGTTGCAAATATACCATATATGCCATATACCGGTGCATTTGGTTAACATTTGTCTGTCTAATTACAGGTTTGCAGCCAAATTTAGCATCTCTGCTCCACATTACTAACATTTACGGGCGTCTGCTTCACCGGATATTATTCAGAACACAGTTTTCTTCTCTGGTATTTGACATATCGTTGATTTAGACTTTTGAGCCGCCTACACACTTGAAAATATCCTTTCAAAAATAAATATCTGCAGTTGTATATATGTGGGCTTTGTTTATATTGGCTCTAAGGCACATTCTTGATTATAAAAAAAGGGAATTATCATTTATGGTTGAATGAACTGAATGAAATAAGAAAAAAAGTTAGGTATTAGTGTCCCTGTTGCTGTAAATACACATTTCAACTACTCACCCTCTTTGCAGTACCGTAAGTCCATGGTAAAACATGTACTTCCATTTCAAAAATCTGATTTGGGCATAACTTTGCAGTTTAATGGAACCATCGGAGTCTCCATCTTCTCTCGTGGTCCTGCGTTGGTTGTGGCTCTCATCTGGACCTCATCAGGCCTCTGGTCGGTGGAGGGAGGGGGAGGCGTGAAACAGCCTCACACAGAGCACACAGGGCTGCACTGCAGAGGAAATGAAGGAAACAAAGGTGTGACACCTGGGTGAGCCGGCCTCACCTCACGTCTCACTTCATTTTCCATTTAAGTCTGTCCAGATGAGCGCACATTGATCTCAGTGGTGCAGAGATGTGATGTCTTCAAACTGAAATGTGGTGCAAATCAATAATCTGCTGTGAGGTGGGACTGGCTCTTATTCAGTGCTGGTCTTCATTGTATTTAATGAAATGAGACTCCAAAGGACTGGTTTCAGACCAGCCGCTATCATTTGGGATCAATACAGATCCATGTTGACAAATTCCACAGCTTCTTTGAGTTAGTCACAGGTCATATAATACTTCCCCTGTTTCGGAGTCAGAGTGGGGTCTTTAGGGAAAGGTAAACCAATACAAGATGGAGAGGAGGAATCATGATTTGCTGAATATATATTTAATCCATAGATGAGAGTTATTTTCTTCTTTCATGTCATGATATCATCCATTCCACACTGCAAATGGCTTTGTTGGCTAACTCAAAAATTGCATCATGAAACCGTGATCAGAGCCTGCTGGTACATTACCGTACACAGACGCTCAGTTTCAATTTATCAAATTAAAGTAACTTTAAAACGATGTCTTCTTGCAGACAGGAGACAGCTTTACTTGAAAGACCAAGCGTCTGAACTTCCTGTCATGTTTAGCAAACTTCTCTCTGCCCAGCGGGACCCGGCCACTTGTCTGTGTCCAGGCTGTTCCTGTTTAGCTCGTTGACAGTATATTTGACACAAGTCCTGCTCCGGCTTCCCCTCAGCCATAACAGACCCGAGGGCAGAGTGCGAGGCAGCGGCACATTTTGAAGGTTAACTCCGCTAATGAAGCCAGGCTGGACCGGCAGGAACCCCTGGGCTTTTGTGGCACAGTCGTCCACATGCCACTCTGCAGGAGAGCTGGACTGAGAGGGTCCTCACGCTTGTTACTGACGTCCCTGCTGGCACCATCAGACAGCCCCCAGAGCAAAACCCCTGTTAATGAGAAGTGGGCCCCCTCAATTACTTCTTTTCTGAGACTGATGATGATCTGAATACAGACCTGGAGTCTGCTGATACACTTGAATACAAAGTGACAAACTGCCAAAAAGTTCCTGCTCAGACACATATCACATGGATTCAGATCAACACCTTAAAGGGATAGTTCACCCAAAATTGAAAATTCACTCATTATCTAATCTCCACTATGACGATGGAGGGGTGGGTGAAGTGTTGGAGTCCACAAAACACTTTTGGAGTTTCAGCCAGATTCAATACAATGGAAGTAACAATACACTTTTCAAATGTAAAAAAAAACACAGAAAGGAAAACAAAACACGTCTCCATACTACTGCTTTGGTTTGTGTGAAGCCTCCTCCTAGTTACTGCTGCTGTAACTGCAGCTAACAAAAGAACTTAACAACCCTTGGATGACAACACAGGAGCAGTGGGGAGGTATTTTCAGATTTTTTACACTTAAAGAATTTACTTAAATTGTATTGGATTTGGCTGGTATTCCATCTACGCCCTGAGACTCCAGAAATGTTTTTGTGGACTCAAACACTTTCACCCACCCCTCCAACAGCATAGTGGTGAGGAGATAGATTGAATTTTCATTTTTAGGAAAACTACCCCTTTAACTTACAGTTGTGATTGTATCAGGGAATCTGTTGCATCAAGGTCCTGTCAAAACACTCGACCGATCACCAGTCAGCCTCAGCTGTCAATCAGGACATTTCACCCCATTTTTACACCATCAAATAACTAAAACCAAACTCAACAGAACTATTCAAGTGAGTTATACAAAAGAATAAATCAACACAATTTATTTTCATCATAAACGTGTTATAAAAGATGGAAAAGGTCACAGCTGATGTGTGCGAGCTCAGAGGTGACCGTTTTGTAGCACTCTGGCATGCGCTGCAAAAAGAGTGACACATTGTGAGGGATGCGTGAAGTCGAGGGGTCAGAGCCCGAGTGGTTTTACCCCCTAACAGGCCTCATTGTGCTTTGGCTAATGTAGTGTGAATGGAGGTTTATAGTGATGAGGTGCTACAGGACAAGAGCTAAAACTGATTCAGCGGTGGGATAAACAGCTAATTGATAACAGAGTGCGATTATGAGAAGTGAACGTGAGCGTTGTAACAATGCTATCAGGTTACCGTGATCATACACATACACTCATTCAATTCAGAATGATAAAATGCTTTGAATTCTCTCTGCCCTTTTCCTTTGGCGTCGCCGATTTGTCATCACCACCGAGCTGCGGTCAGACGACCGGGTGACCGTAATGATTCTCTGTCATTTACAGATGCTCGGTGGACAGATGTTAATGAGGTGCCTGTCCACAGTCTGAGATACTCTGGAACGTTCCCCTTTCACGATAACGCGTTACCCCTTCTTCCTTTCCTGTTATGAGATCCTGTGATACAAACATCCATTTTGTTCTGGCGCGTGTGCGTGTGTGTGTGTGTAGATGGAAAGCGAGGAGCTGCCCTGGCTGACTGATTTGTGTTCACATCTGGACGTACAATCGCTGACTGCGGCTCATACATGTACAGCTGTCGACTGAAAAGCACCTTCCCATTAGGGGATGTGTTCTGGACTTCTCTCTGCACAGTAAAGCAGGAATGTGCATGCGTGTGTGTATATATTCTCTAATGTGTATTTAGACTTGCACGTGTTTGTTAACCTGTGTATACACAGAGACGGTGTGTTGATGACAGCAAGGAGGGAGCAGTCGTATGAGTATTGTGACCGGTTCACTTGCAGTGCTGAAGGTTTAGGATGCAATGAGGTTCCGTCTTGTGCCAGTTTATTCAACATTTCAACCACAATCATCTCTGTGATCCATTTTAAGGCATCTGGATTAGAGCCCCCGTTTTTGGTCTAACCCAACATAATTTATGCCCAAAAAGCAAAGGTCTGTCACATTGCTTTCTAAACCCATAACAAAAGATGAAAAAGACTTTCTGAGGACTTAACCTTAGTTCATGTCTTCAATATAGGAGGCGGGGGTTGGTTCAGGGCTTGAAATGGAAACTAATCCGCTGTGAAATGGGCCTCGAGGCCAATCCATTGGACCTGTCCAAAAGGAAAACCTATCACACGCAGAGAACGATCTGATGTCATCTGAATCTGGTGGAGAGAAACCTGACATGTTGCTCACTCAAGTGGCTGCGGACAGCACTTATATTTATTGTCCGCTCATTATTTTTGTTCCATGATGAGGTATCAACAATCTCAATAATGGAGTCAGAACAACAGCCGCAGCACTCATAAATAATGCAACTGGATACGGCCTGAATGGAGACTCCACAGGCTACAAACCCAAAGTGAGCTCCCAGAGAGACCCCACACAATGAGAATGGGGAGGTTAAAAGGCCTGTCAACAACACAAACAACACCCTGAGTGCAGAAAAAAGGGGCCCTCTGCTGTTTTTACTCTCTATTCCCCCCCTCTTGTTCTGCTTCTTTGCAGCTTTCACCGAAATATTTGGTCGTTGTCCATTTCCCCGCTCGCTGAAACATAAAGAGCTCTCCCCTGTTTGTGAATTCTCTGTCTACACCCAGTCCTAATCCTCATCTGAAGTGACTCTCCATTGAGCGTCAGGCATCTCGGGGGGTCACAGGCAGGATTGTGCGAGTTGACACCGACACGGCAGCCAGGGGCCTCTGCAGTGCACTGCAGTGTGATTCAAATCTGAAGCTGCACACACACGAGTGGAGTTGAACCAGTCGGAAAGTTACGTCACATCAGGCGAGGTCATTTCCCCTGTGACCTGTGTCGTTAACAAATTTCATTCACCCTGATAGACTGAGTTTCTCAACATCTTATGATTTCACAATGTGTCTATTAGGTGAGCTGCTTGCAGACATGCAATGAACTCTGGACCTTTTCCTGGAATTTTCCAGAGGGGTTGTATGTGAGAATGGAAATGTTCGAGTCAGATGCTATTTTCCAGAACTTTTCCCGCCAATTTTCTGGACATTTTCGCTAAGTTCATGTCTGAAATTTCCAAACTTCTATGTATGTAAAGACAATCAGATTAAACATCTGGACTTAATTCAGCCTGAAGCCATTTATTGCTCCTCTTCTTCCACTTCGCCCTCTGATCCCTGATCCACCGTCCCTCTCTCAGGGCTCACAACGCTCAGTCAGCCATGTGCATTAGCTAGATCTGCGCAGAAGTGTTTGATATCGATCTGTAAATTGTCCTGGTTATGATAAATCCATGGCTGGCTGTGGACCTATGGTCGGAAGCTGCTACATCATTAGGTTTATGATGTTAGAGGAGAAGAAAAC
Organism: Platichthys flesus; assembly: GCF_949316205.1. Classification (NCBI taxonomy): domain Eukaryota; kingdom Metazoa; phylum Chordata; class Actinopteri; order Pleuronectiformes; family Pleuronectidae; genus Platichthys; species Platichthys flesus. The sequence goes on from NC_084946.1 coordinate 18,122,026, forward strand.
TCACATCCTGCTCAATAAAGTTGAATAATTGATGCTCGTAGACCTCGTTCTACAGCCAGGACTTTTTTAATGGCTTTGGTTAATTCAGCGGCTTGTTTGCATTAGAGATACATTTACTGTGTATTTGCAGAGTGATAAAGAAAACGTTTATCTTTCACCTTATTCATAAATTATATTAATCAAATCAATACATTAATATATATCTGCAGTTGTACTGGACTATGATTTTGTTCAATTACATAAAATGTTTGAGTCTATCAATAAATAATGTGATATGAATACATCAAGATAATACATTTATAATGAACATTTACACTAATATGTCAAAGTGCTCTGACCACTTGACAGTAGTGGTCTTAACCCCTCGATGCAATGCAACCAAAGGAAACACATAAAGATAAAACTAGGCGCCATCTTATTTAAGTTTTAACTCCAATAATTTAGCTTTTAATTAGGGCTCTGAAATGATTAAAATGTTTTATCAAATTAATCACAGGTTTCTATGGATTAATCATGATTAATCACATTACAGATTTTCTTGGTATATTTTTGTAAAAACAAATTTTATGACAAAAGACGGATATATACATTTAACAGGTTTTCTTTTTATATTCATAAATAAACAAAACGATGGTGCTGCAACTCAGCAGTTCTTTTAGCAGTTGTCTTTGCTATTCCATATGGAACATTAATATAATCTTCATCCTAAACAGAATTCGGGGTATGTATGGTTGAATACAACTTTTTAAATCAAACAGAAATTATTTGAGCTTCTTAGCCATTCTTTTTATAAGATGGTTGACATTTTTTATATTTTTTGTCAAACAACAATTAACCATACCATGACACAATCTAATGCCTCTCAAGGTCCTCTTAGCTAGTCGTTCTTTAGCCAGTTGGTGAGGCAAACTAACTTGTTCACATTCTATGACAGTAAAGCTGACCGCTTCTTCTGCCCATTGTGTCCTGTAAGTGAGTCTGGTTTGGCGCATTCCACTTGAACGCCCCTCGCCGACCAACGCATGCTTTGCGGTAATACTTTAGGCGAGTATTACTACTGTGAAACGATAACGTCTTCCCACAGAGTGTACATATCACCTTGGTTTTATTGAATGTTCGATCTTTGTTTTTTGGAACACGATCTTCCCGTCCAGAAGGTTCTCAGGTTCATCAGAATTATCCATGTTGTTTGTTTGAATGGCCGCTGCCGTCTGACTGCATTAGAGCGGCGACTAGTGCAGAGTGGGCGGAATTGTGGGTCTATTGGAAGGTCCTTGTGCACATGCGTTAAATATGTATATATATTAATGTTATAGATCCTGATGTGTATGTGAGAGACTGATGCACCAGATGTCAAGAAGCTATACTGATAATAGAAGGGACTATGGGTCAAGCTCCATAGACAAATCCTACACTTCCCATAAAGTAATCTAATCCCCCTGATGATGATTATCAAGGTTATCTCCCCTTTTCCCCTCAGAGCCAAAAAAGACTAACTGTTTTTTCAGTTGTATTCCACCTGGCAAATAAACTGACCCTAATGAGTAAAATCGGTGGAGTGACCTTTAAATCTCCACTTCAAATGTGAAAGCGAATCTCCCTCCGTTTAGATCTGAAGTGGTTTGGCAGGGCTGATGGACAGGTGTCACACATCGGAACACATTAAAGTTAACTCGATGAGAAAGGTTTCCTGTTGACAGGAGCTAAAGGGAACTCCCTGGGCCCACAGTGTCCCACTGTTGTGGCACACTGTCCCGTGAGAGCCTCATTAGCAGCGCAGCGATGACTGAGACTGAAGAGAGTGGCGAGGTGGAGGTTCACCGGGGGGGCCCCACGTGGAGGGCGACCGTGCCAGGGAGTGGGTCTGGGCGAGAGTATCGGGGGCAGAGGACTTGAAAGAGCAGGGGACACGGAGGGTGCAGAGAATCTCTCCAGCGGCCCTTTTAGTCCAGATCAGGTGTCCACACCGCATGCCAGAGTTTATATAGCATCGGGCAACAAGTTGTGAGGAAATCTGATCCTCCTAGAGGGTTGGCTTCCCTCACACTCCGGCAGCCCTGTGGCTAGCCACCAAGCCACAGTTTGCCCACTACGTAGGGTGTGCATTACCTACTCAACAGGGCCTAGCCCGCCCTTCCTCCCTAACCTCTGCCCCCCCCAGCGCAACGCCTGTCCAGCAGCTCTCAGGTTTCACAGACACCGCTGGTAAACCCCTCTGACGACAGCCCCGGCGGCGGCGTGTGAGGCAGTAAGGGGATCGTCTGACTAGCGCCGCTCCCTGGACCCGGTGTGTGTGGAATGCGCCGCGGAAAGCGAGGAGGACATCACAACTTCTAAGAGGAGGACAGCGCTACTTCAGACGCTCCCCTCGTATGTGCATGTAACACAATCTGTCCTCCTGTACTCACGGCAGAGTGGGAGGCTCCTCGGCTCGGGTTGAACCTCCTCCCTCCAACACACATCTTACGGCCTCCTATCTTGTCTGGTCTCGGGTCAGAGCAGACCTGCTTTCTCTCTCTCTCGATCAACAACTGCGATAGAACAGATCTGCATTTGTGCTTGGATGAAAATACCAGGCCGACATAAAAGAAAACAGTTGACTTTTTGATCGTATTGACAGTAACTCATCTTTTCCCTGAATGATACTCGCCACTGAAGTGTCACATCTCCATAAACAAACAGAACCACCAGCTGTCATTTAAAAGCTGCTTTCAGACCAACACTGAAGTCTCCTGACATTCTCCACAGGGGATGTACATGAAAACGAGAACGGTCGAATCAGAGGCTCCAGACGTTCTTCAGAGTTTCTCCTGCAAGCTCCTCAATGACTGAGTGAGACCTCGAGTGAATCCAGATTCTCCGTAGGATTCCCAGAGAGCGAGTGGGCACGTTGATGACATGTCTTACACCGGAGAGACGCAAAACTGAAAGAAACCAAACAAGAGGAATAGAAATATATCAGGAAGAAAGAGAGCTGCCATTCATGTGGAAGACGTAGGCGAAAATCACAACCTACAAAGACAACGAGGTCCGAGAGCTTTGAGTGATGAGGGGTTGGGCAGTAAACAAAAAAACTCCATGTTGTTGTGAATGATTCTGACCAGATGTGAGAGTTCATGGCTCAAAACGGCTTGAGGCAAATCTCGAAGAGCAATTCATGCGAATCCTCCTTGTTCGGGATAAATCCGTTATATCGGTGATCTGATTCTAAGGATTTCTCCATGAGGCTGGTCTGTGACCCAAAGAGGGATAAAACCAGACACTCTCTGATCCACGCTCTTCCAGCCAGGTTATGCGGTTATTCCCATAATGTTTCACAGCATATGAGGTCATTCTGGATCGCTAGGAGCTGTTTTGCTTTCGCTGCTACAAGCGAGGCATGTGCTGATAGCGGGAGATGGATGTGCTCTGTTTAAAGTGTGAGAATCAGTCTTCTCCCCTTTGAGAAATGACTCTTACTCTCCTCAGGGAAAGCTGAAATATGCAGGGTATGGGTATTCCTTGAACTCAACTTGATGTAGTGAAGTCAGACGTTTTTTTTAAAGTTCCATCCAGTTTTATTGGAGTGTATTATGTTATCAGTCATACCAGGCACCCGAAGAGAAACATCCTTTTTCTGACACGAGGACGTGGGAGATTCATTATGAGGCACTATTAATAGTTTTATCTGATGATGAATGAATTCACTGAGGCTGTATATAGAGCTGAAGAGCCTTTTCGGCTCCGGTAAACAGTCTTCTCATGTGTGGCAGCATCTCTGACAGGAAGCCGGTAAACACTCTTTAAAGTCATCCCAAATAAATGATCCTCTTTTGGAGACGCAGTTCGGATGTTGTAAATATTGCTTTAAAGAGGTTTACACACAGAGGTGAGAGTTATTGGTTTATGCAACGTGAGGCTCATGATGTGGGGCTCTGAATACAGCAGATGATAGAACCTCACAGTCTCTCAGCAGGTATCAACCAACCAAAACACTGGTTTCTCCCTCTTTCCTCTTTCTTAATGTTGTTTACTTTAGACTGTGACAACTGAGGGACCCAAACGACTCGAGATGTTATGGTTCAAATACCTGTCTGAAAATTTCCAGAGGTTTCCGACCCCTCTGACTTAGGAAACCAATAAAGAGATTGTGATTACCTCATTATAGGACATAGGTCAGTATTTTTGTTTGTTTGTTAGCAGGATTACACAATAGCTACAGGACCGATTTCAACGAAACTTGGTAAAAGAACCTATTAAATTCGGAGGATTCAAGATCAGTCGGCAGCTCAAATCATTTTTTTTTTTTATTCGCCAACATTGCAACTGTTTTCAGAGGGAATAACTTATGGATCTTTATGGAAAAAGTCAGGCACATTTAGGTGACTGATATCTATGAGTGTGTGATATTCGGAACAGCTTGATTGGATTGGACTTTTGAGCCTTGGCGAAGATATGCACTGTACTCTGTGCCACTATAGTTTTTCTCTATTTGCACTATCCATTCTTAAAATCTATTTGTTTTTACTTCCTGCATCAAGTTCTTCATTTTGCACTATGTTTCCGTGGTGTTGTTTTGTGTTTTCATGTTTTTTGCTCTGAGGTAAATTAGTTCTTCTGAATGGAAATGTTTTGGTCAATTGCAATGCATTTGCCAAAGTCAGCGACTATAGATGCTTCCTCGTTAAACCCCAATGTAGCAAATATTAGAAAAGTGTGTATATTCTCATCTAGGCCTCAACAAAAAAGTGTATTTTCCTAAATTTTCTTTTAATTTCTTAAAATTGCTAAGGAGTCAAGAGAAAATGAAACGACACTCATAACGTGTATAAACATATCTAAATACTGCTAACAGTTTTTTTTTGGGGGGGGGTTTCCATGACAACACTACATAAATGCAAGCGCTGGTGCCAAAGGTGGGTCACGCGTGACTGAGCGGAGCTGATAACCTGAAATCGTACAGCGTGTTGTCTCTTCTCTGGACGTAACGTCTGAGTCTGGATTCCACCCAACTCACTCACAGATAAGAAGACAGAGGAAATCAAAACAAAAACCCATATCAGATCCCCCCCCCCCCCCTGCTGTCAGCTTTACCAGAATGGCCACCGATAAGGCCGGTCCATCATGCAATAAAACGCAACAACATCACTGTGCCGGTCTGTCGGCAGGAGTCTGCTTTCTTCTTCCCCACTTGAAGACTCAGTGAACAGATGGGGAGCCAGACAGCTTGGAAAGAGAATATGAAGAGCATTCATGAATTCCTTTTGTTATAATATTGCAAGCTGTCCTCTTACTCAAAAGCAGCGAGGTGGGTGAATTTGAGGTTTCCCTCTCTAACTTTCTCAAATATAATAATAAGCATATCAGCATACCAGTATGAGCGACACTGACAAGAGCCTTGTGTGAAATCAAATCAGGGTGCTCCGAATGTTATCCAGGAGATCTAACTCAAATACCCCCATGCCCCTCATACAACAACAAAGGACTGCGCTGCTGATAATCTGCATGCCGTGCATTGACAGTGGATGGAGTTAAGGGGGGCATTGAAGTGAGGAGATAGCACCAGGAGCATCTTCAGCGGCTGTTAGACCATGTTTTGGGCGGAGAGTGACTTTTGTTTGAAGTGGGAGATAAGGACGGCCGATCTGAAAGGGAAGGGATGAGAGTCCAGCAAGAGGCATGAAGCATATAGCGTGCAAAGCAACAGCAAAACAGCTAATGCATGGCCATCAGAATGCATGAGAGACAAATACATAATCATAATATAAATACTGTGAGAGCAGCTGGGGCATGGGCAGGGAAAGCATTTAGACAGCTATGCTTTGTTGCAGCTGATGGACCTGATTCAATATCAGACAGTGAATTCATTCAAAAATTAGTTTGTGGTTTTGACAGTTTGGGGATTTATTTGCTACGTTCAGTGGCAATGTGGCTGCACAGGGAGCAGCGAGGTTACAGGCCCCAGTTCTAAATGTAATAGGACTGAAATGGTGAATTATGAGATGTTTGGGGAACTGGTGGCAAAACTAGTCAATTATTGAAGGGCAGAGTCATTGGTATTCTGTCAATAATGGAGAACAAGGCAGTCTTCACTTATAAATGCCTAAATATTAATCTCTGAGCCCATCGGCTATCATCTGGACAGAAGTTTGCCTCGGGGGGGCAATGGTCAATATTTTGGGGGTTGGGTATTCCCGCCCTTCTGGAATACACTGTTTATAACCCGACTAGTTCTATGACAAGTCGAACATTTCACTGCATAAAACAGTACTTTTTTTGTGGATATTTTAGCTCCAGAAAACATGTTGGCTAATCTCCATAAACAGATATCTCCATATGAATACAGATACATTTAAAAGCTCATAGACCATTTTTGATGAATGTGATTTTATGCCTGGGGGAAATCATAGCTTGCTCAAATGTGTTTGGTCAAACTAAAAACTGACACCAGAAGGTTTCTTGCCCCAAATACCGGCTCATTCTGCACATTCTCATGTCGAAAACACACTCTGGACGTGTGCTTCCTTGCCATTGAGAAGATAAAACAATAAAATCCCCATGTATAACAAATGTGATGCTACTACAAGAAGCTGGTAGGGTTAGGGTTGGGGTTGGGGTTAGAATCAGTCTTTGCACAAAGACTGGAATCAAGGAAAAGGCTCTGCTAAAATACTGGACTAGTCCTTTCAAAGTCCAATAAGCTAATTACGCCTGCGAACTACAAGATTCCTGAACTTCTTTGTACGAGCAGCTATGTTGCTATTTGTGCTTTCAACACAAAATAATGACTGACAGGAAATGTAGTGATGTCCCAGTTCAGACTGATACAGGAAGTGGGATTATAAATTCCTCCCATAACATGTTACAAGTTTTTACATGTGATGTCTGGAGCCAAGTGGACTTGCTCCAAGTGACATTAAAGGTCTCCACAATGTGATACAGTTCTGAGACCATTAATTGTGCGCCACTGTTGCCAGAGAAAAGACAGAGCTCAACACAAGGTTTAAAAAAAGTTTCCTCTATTAATACTGGGGCAGAGAGAACGAGGAAGAGAGCGTTCGAAGGATGGATGCAGGGTCGTGGGAAGTTTCTGTCATCGCTGAGCAGATGCTTCAGAACTTCTAAGTTGTCACGGGAAGATGTAGCTGTGACACTGTGCAGATACGGAGGCAGAAATATTCTCAGGCTGCTCATTTCTCCACTCTGATGAAGAACAGTCTGATTTCAGTGGAAAGGAAAACAGCGTGACTATTTCTATGAAACCCGTATTATTATTAATATGGGAGGAACACGTTCTGCAGTTATGAATCTTTTCTGGCAAGTTTCTTGAGATATATTTGGGAGGATGTTTATTTGACAATGTCATAAGTGTGGCTTTGTCAAAACCTAGTATCCCAGGAATCCGGCAACGTGCAGTGCCAGTGAAGGACGTTTTATGTGGTGATTCAGGAATTGAGGCTCCATGCAGACCGACTTCAGTTGTGCATGCCGATGCAGAGGGGCGGTCAAAACACCAGGCGAACTTTTGTCGGATTGCAAAAACTGAGAATTGTTTGTTTATAATGATCATTCATAACTTTGGAGGGCTGTACAAACTTGTGTAGTGAGATGTTTTGCAATGTTTCAGTGTCTCAGTGTCTCATAACTCTGAATGTATGGATCTTTAAGATGGATTTCATTTCGTTGTATCACTGGAACCTGGAGCAGCATAAGCCTGTCAACACATCCAGATAAACCTTTTTTTTTTTATCTGGACACTCATTAGTGGTTCTGTGGTTGAGGTGAAGCTAGATCATTTCTGCAGTGTCCTTTTTCTCTAACTTAAGCCAACGGTTTTAGTTTCCTAACAGTGACCACACATTAACCACAGTGTTGTAACCACCATCTCTTCTTGGCCCTTCCATGGACATTGTTATGCACTGCCATGCATTGAAAGATATTTTCAATAAAAATAATACAAATTGTTGGTGATAGATAGAAAATAATATTGTCAGTGAATGCAAATTGAGGTTTTTGCAAATTGAGCAGTAGTCTTCTAGTCGTCACATAAAAGCTGCAACAAGTTGCAATAAAAATCATCATAAAAAGGTAAATCATATCATTAATGGTGCCGAGGTGGAGATGAGGCTGGTGGAGATTTGCAGAGTCCTTTCCCTAGAAACTGAGCCAAGAGATTCCTTAATATAAAAATCCGGCTTTAAATCGGAGGTTTCGCAAATTGTTCAATATTGATGTTCTTGTTTTCAAGTCCTAAAATCTCATTAAAGCTGCAACATTTAACTCATTATAAAACTTTATTGGAGCAAATATTTGTGGTGAAATTTCACCACTGTGCTGCCAATGATCAGAGACGGATAAAAGGGAAATGAGGAAAAGCCTTAGGCCCCAAAGTGCAACGAGAAAAACTTTCCCATGTCACTTTCAATAGTTGACACAAATGAACTAATTTTGAAACAATGAATAAATGTCAGTCAAGGCAATGGGGCGTCCAGTATTACAACCTCACAACCACAACCACATTTTATCCAGTGGTTAGGCAGTAAGATTGTATTTAAAATGTCTCTCGCTTGTAGATGCAGAGGACAGAAAAAAGTAAAGACTTACCAGAATACATCAAAACAGAGCTTGTTGCCACAGAAAGCAGTTCTCCATCCACAGTGGGATGAAAAGCTTGTAAAAAATATGTCGACATGAAAATCAAGTCTGAACTTTTAGACAGAAATGAGCCACTCAGACCTGCAGTGATACAAGAGGGTGTTCCCGCCTCCTAAACATGGCTGCATAGTTTTCCATGCGTGCGAAACAGTTTTGATTTTTAAAATCCACTCTACACGTCACAGAGCTCGGTTAGAAACAAAACCTTTTTGCCTGTGAATAATTATTGCACGTAATTTCTGCTTGGTCCTGGTTCACTCACCGCTGCTCTGACTGACAAGCACCCCTGCAGAGAGTGAACTGGCCGAGCCAACACAACACATACACACACACACGCACACACAGGGAGTAGATACAAAGAGCATATTGTAGAAGAAGTTCTGTTATAAACATTAAATCAGAGCGGTGGTTGCATGTAACCTGCAAAGTGAAACGGGGTCATTTTAAACATATGGATCTCTCTATGCATTTTAAATAACACAAGTTTACCAAAGAATCATTTTAGTCTGTGCAGTTGTTTTGGGCCACGGGCTCTCATTTAGTTTAACAAATGGAGGCTTAGAACAATTGTGGCAAGGGGACAATCCTGGCCCAGTTCTGTGACCACACAGGCTGCCTACATACCACGATGTGATGTCAAAACAACCACACATAAAATGGTGCTACCGCCGCTTTAGTCAGTAATTGCTGGACATATATAAATTCTGAGATTTATATAAAAGCCTCGTAAAAGGAAAAAAAAAGATTTCGGAGCTGTACGCGGAGAAATCTTCAATTAAAATGTGATTGTCTTTTCGAGTTATTTTCTTTCGCAGACATTCTCATCTTTTAGTGTGAAATGGCGTTCGCCCAAACTGGCTCAGACAAAACCAGCAAAATGAGCCTTGCATGTGACTGTGTTTGTGTGTGTTTGTGTGTGTTTGTGTGTGTTTGTGTGTGTTTCTCTGACTCTCGGCCTTTGCCTTGCACGCCTGGCACTCCAACTATCTGTCTGCTTTGGCTGTGGCCCGGCTGTTGTTCCTCTCCAGGCTCACGCTCAGGAGATAAGGACCTGGAGAGGACTCGAGATAACGTAGAGACCCAGACATACCCCCCCCCCCTCCACCACCAGCATAATCCCCGGAGAGCCAACACTGTGATAGCCTCATTCCAACCCTGATTTAGTGACTCTGACACTACATAATTATCCGGTAAGCACAGATAATCACAATCTGTATCAATGAGCAATTAGTGTAGACGCGGGCTGAAGGCTCCCCCGGGGTTGCCAGGCTGGAGGCATTGCAGCCGAAGCTCGGAAGACAGAGAGGGAGCACGGGTGTTCTCACTGATCCCCAGAAAAAAACAAAGATTTGTCACACAACCGTGATTCTGATACATTCAGACCAAATCAACTTTCCTTACAGGCATTAGTTATTTGATGACAATAAATGTTTGGTTATTCAGCCTCACATTAGCTGAAGCATCACCTCTGTTTCTCTTTGGATTTCTGGAAACAAACGTGATCTGATCCTTTGTTTTGATGATAGAATAAGGCCAGATGTATCCCCCAAACAGAAAAAGTGAAATTGGCTCAGTCTCCGAGGGCTAATGAACTGCTGGTGAGTGTGTTTCTGCAAACAACTGCCTCTCTCCTCGCTGAAATGTGGGGTCTGTTTGTTTAACAGCAGCCACATCAGCTGTATTGGGAAAAGTAAATACTTGCACACACGCGCTGTGTGTAGTTACATCGACATGCAAACTGTCAAACAATCACATGACATCTTTTATTTATGTTGTGGCAGTGAACAATGTAATGTGAACATTTTGTAAAATGTAACAGCACGCAGTCGCAGTGAGAGCATAGAAGGTACTGATCTTTGGTTGTAAACTTGTTATTGAGCACCGTGGCATGGTTGCAGTGGTTAGCACTGACAATACTGGTTGGGACCCCAGTTTGCCCAGTGTTGTTCTGCATGGTACTGCATGTTCCCCCAGTGTCTGTGTGGGTTTCCTGCAGACACTCTGGCTTCCTCCCGTAGTACAAAGAGATGCAGACATGGGGCTAGAGTTGATCAGAGGCTAGTGAATGGCTGTTGGTCTCTGTATGACTGCTTTCAGACATGCACTGAACATCACAGCATAAGAAGAGGTGCCTCACACGTAAAAGTGTTTGGTGAGGAGGGCCGACGCCAGTTCTTTATGGGCTGTCAATAAAAAAACGTAACGTGAATCCTCATGCGTGAGAGGCAGCCTCTGGAGAAAGTCCGAACCCAATTCTTTATAAATGTCCTAAAACGGCCTATGAGGCCTCACTGTCAGCTGGGATTGGCTCCGGCTCCCCCTTTGATCCTTAAAGGATAAGCGTACATATAATGGATTGATGGAAGCTGTTATTCTGTCAGGGCCGAATCCAGATTTTTTAATGATTATAAAACATAAGATCTTACATGGTTTTTTCACAGTAGAACACATGTTTTTATTGATTTGTGACCTTTTAGGGAGGTCTCTGTTTTTGTCACACTTGATGGACAATTTTTTTTTAAACCCTCTCTCTCTCTGTCTCTTCTACATCTAGTGCCGCCGATCACCGTGTTATTTAATTCCTGACCCCTCTGCTGTCTCGTCAGTGACGTTCTCAGACTCCAAGACCCCTTTACTCGTTAGAGAGAACATACATAACCCAATAAGTCTGTTTACTGCACTGGTCAAAGGGCAGGCCTTTAACAGACACGTGCACAGACACAATCAGGCTCCTGCTCTGGAAACTGGACACTGCATCTGTGCAACACAACTTTAAGGTCACTGATTAGGTAGTGGAGCCCATGTGATTTTCTTGTAAGTGTATAGCATTGCTTCATTGATTTCTAGGAACAAGACAAGCCTGAGCTGTGTTTAAAAAGCCATCACTGCTACAGACCAGAGTTTCCATTGCAAATATGTGTTTCTTTAAATTAGACAAACAAGTGCAATGTTACAAGATTCTACAAAACAATCGGGATTTGATTGCGCTACATTTCTCTTAAAATTTACATTTTCAATGATTTCCCATACAATAAGTCATGGATCCTGATTAAAGAAATCAGGTGTATTCAGAGGATTGATATTTATGAGTGTGTAATCTGATGCAGCTTGATTAAATTTAAGCGGGACCTTGCCGGAGGTATGTGAGTCACTGAGTGTCATTGTTTGTGTTCTCAGTAGAAAGTGGGTGGAGGTTGTTGTTTCCCAATATAAGAAAGAAAGGGTCTATCCCTCATCAGTATACCTGGCATAAGCTCCCGTGAGCTCACCTCTGCTTCAACCTGCTTAGAAAATTGTTTGAATATTGTGTTTAATTGAGGCAATTTCTATTAGGATGACATTTCTCTGGGATTGGCCTGAGGCAGGATTTGAGCCTCGCAGCCTCTTAAGACGGAGTGATTGAAAAGTTAAAAGGCTGCACCATGATAACCACCGGCTTTATTGTTCTAATCTAATTTCCTTAATTTCATTTTCCAAGGAGAAACACAGCGTCATGGTTCCACCGGGCATTTTCCTTTCACTTGTATTTGTTGCTTTCCAACTACATCTGATGACATAGATCTCATGCAGATTACAAACCCTGACCCAGACGCAGCTACAGTGTGGTATCATGATCCACGCTCTCATGCCTTCGTAGACCCAAAGTGCAATAGTTAGGAAAAGAGCTGTAAGTTACAAGTAGTTATCTCCTGAGGGTTAACCTTCCCTCACTTTGTCTCCTCTTCCCCAGTGACTGAAAAAATAAAGTGGAGGCCTGTTAGAATCAAGAGCCTTATGTAATCATACTCCAACCAGGGCAAAACAATCACAACTCAGCACGGCACAGAGTCAAAGTTCAAGAGAGACATGTTATTCATTTTGAGAGAATACTCCAGGGTCCTAGGAGAAACTTTGTTCGACAGACTTTCTGTCAGGAAACAGGAATGCATGACCCGACAACTCTGGGGTGTTGGAGCGGCCATGTTTTATCTCTTCTCTGGGGAGAGGTTATCAGTCAAAACAACTAATCACACATACCTGGCTACTTGAGACAACGCAATTATTCACTGTTAACTATTCTCACATTCACAACTCTCTCCTAAGTAAATAACCTTATTAGGAAAACATTGGAAATGTATTAGCCTGGAAAACACAGCAGTCAGTGAGGCCATGTTTATTTGCTCTCACAGGTGGGTCTGCCCCCCCTCCCTTTTTGACTGATCTGTAGTCGGGCCAATCATAACCAATCATCCAAAATGGGGCAGCGTTGATCGGATGACCCTTGCTGACCATAGAATGTGTAAGACGGATAATGTGCCTCCCCAACCTCTCGTTGTTTCAAAAATAAGCCAAAACGTCTCAGATACGGGAGACGCCATTTTACACTAATCTGACCAATTGCGAGTCATTCTCAGCTGACAGGATGTTTCACCCTTTCTTCATCACATCAAATAACTAAATCAAAACCAATCACACAAACATGAACACTTGAATCATACACGAAATGACAGAAACCATTTTGGAGAAAACTTTATTTACTGAGTAGTTTGACTTTCTACTCTGGTCCATGTCCCATCTGTTAACATGGAGCAGCCAGCCACCAGAGGGGGATCAATATTGTTTGGCTCCATTCTTGAGGAGCTGAATAGTCGTCCAACTTCATTTCCTGTTTATGATGCTGATGCTGATTCGTTTCAATCTGCTGTCGTGAGAACATCAAACAAACGGGACAGAAGCATTTTGATCTTTGATTGTTGTTAACGCCGCCTTAAAAATCTAAAATTAACAGAGACTTCTGTCTTGGCATCGCCTTGAAACATGGGTTAGGTCAAGTACATTTTCAATATGCTCTTTTATTTAATCGAAGAACACCTCAATCAAAATGTAATAGCCTCCACTCGTCTGGAAAGGTTTTTCACAGGATTGTGAGACGTGGTCCCAGGGACTTGATCCCATTCAGTTATAAGAGCAGTGATGCTGCACAATGATGTCTGGTGATAAGTCCTGGCTCATGGTTGTGTTTTAATTGTTGTGTCTGGATGGTTGTGAGCTCTCTGCAGGTCAGTTAGATTTCATACTCAGAAAATATTTTTTCTATTCAACAGAGATTTGTTAAAATCATTCATCATTTTTTACAAATAATTTAATGTAATTTAACATTCAAGACTTATCTGTAAAAAATAAATAAAATACTTTAAAGTGTATTGCTGTATTTCTATGGCCTTCATACCACACATTTTGTGCATGGGGGGGGGGGGGCGTTGAAGTTCCTCAAGCAAACAGTCCATCTTTTCAGCCCACCATTACAAATTACGAACATTTGTGCAGATACCTCTCATCATATACTTTACAGTATGATCAGTGGTGTTATTGTCCCTCCGTATATCATCATTTTGAATATGTGGAACCTCCAGGTAAACATGGACTCTGGACGCCGTATTTCACCTTTGACCTCCTGCTGCTGGATGAGCCGCTGATGACACTGCGACAGCTGCGGCTGCTGTTCGCTCAGCTCCCAGGGCCCAGTGTGAATGGAGCAGCGTGTTTGAAGTGCGAGGGGAAAGCACGGACAGCATGCGAAAGACTCTGTAATTAGAGACCCTCTGCGCGCAGGGGGAGAAGTCAGGGAAGCTGTAAACACTTCCGAAAAACGTCCTTCTCCTTCACTCCTGCACTCTCGCCAGTGCATTGAACGTGCCACAGTGAACATCGCTGCCCCTCTCAGCTACGTGTTTCCAATAAACTTCCTGTCTTGCCAGTTTCTTCTCCTTATCTCAAATTTCCTTCATTCTCTGCCGTCCACACAGGGTGAGGGAAAAGTTATTTGTTTGGATTTCGTGCATGTGCAGACTTATGTGTGTGGGTGACTGGGTGTGTGTCATGTAGGTTGATTAATCATGACACAGGTTGACAGTTCTCTTGCAGCAGTGATGTATTGTACCACACATGTGCAGGGGATTGGAGCATTTAAACCCGGTCACCTTTCCCCTGTGAACGTGTGGTTTCAGCCTTGATGGCTGTGGAGCAGGTCTGTCTCTTCCAATCCGTCAGAACGGTTCTGAGAAGCCGAAGCAACTCCCGTTGGGACCTTTGATGACAACTGAGGCTAAACTAGGTGCTAACAAGCCTCTATCAATATGACTCTGTGATATCAAAGCAATAATTTACAATAACTACAACAAAATAGCAAAAAAAAAAGTCTCAGTGCCTAAATAGCATAAAGTGTTTTACAGTTAAATATGTGAAACAACTCTCAGTGCAATGCTTACTGTGTACGGAATGAAAAAACACAAGAGACACTCCCACTTAATTGGCTGTTTGTTGCAATAAAGCAGCTGCTATGAAAGCATAAACCTGAGGGTAATAACTGTTAACGGCTTTTTAAAAAGAAATGTCCTGGTCCAATGGGAGTGTCTGTCTTTGTTTTGAGTTGTGCATGGTTTTCTCCTGCTCCCTCCCACAGTTTAAAGACTTGCAGATTGGGGTTAGGTTAATCAGAGACTCTACAATGACTGGAGGTGAGAATGTGAGTGTAAAGGTTTGTTTTTCTCTATATGTTGGCCCTGTGATCGGCTGGTGATCTGTCCAGTGCATAGCCTGCCCCTCGCTCAGTCTTGGTTGATATTATCCCATGAGATTCTGCAGCAGAATTCATACGTCATGTCCCGCCTGCTGTGTGCTCCTCCCTGTTTCACCCCTCACCTGAATTCTGTGGAGTTTTTCCCTGTCGTTGTGAATGTGTCTGACCCACACAATATCCTACTGCGTTCTTAATATATGAAAGTCTGAATGACGTCTGGGCCCAATTGTCCGGACATTATTGAGAGTTCATGTCTAAAAACAGCTATAGATTTTGTTTCCCATCGCTTGTGACGTCGGAACAGTGCCGGGGCATCTGCTCACTTCTGATCTGGTCAGTGAAGGTGTTTACACGATTTTAACTCCTCTGCCAAGCTCTCTATTTTTATTCCACACACGGTGAGTACAAATGAGTGCAACACCGTGAGCATGCAACACCTTCAAGTAGCAACTGTCCGAAAGTGTGCAAAAGACATTTGAGGTTGTGGAGAGAGTCCAGGGAGGGAGAGGGCAGTGACAGCCGGCTCTTCACCCTCGTTTTGTGTGACGTTCGGATCCGATATGAACACTTTTGCCTGAGGACGACATGTTTGGTCAACTAGTTTCAAGTAGACTGAATCCTTTAGACTCAAATCGAATCTATATATGATAAATATTATTTAGCTTGTGTTACTGGGCCACAGGGAATGAGGATGTCAAGTTCAAACTGAAAGAACATTCAGTTCACGATGTTAGAGCAACTAGGTGATGAGTTCTGAGACATCCGGAGTGTGTAACCCACTCTCTGCCAGCTGAGCACAAGGTTGATACCTCCAGGTGGAGTTGGTGTGGACAGGCCAATTTACTCTCAGAGGCATCCTGGGAGACAGGCCTTGAGTAATCCCATTAATCTTTTGTTCCGAGACATCCAGACCAAACAGAGTAAATAATGGAACAATAGCATTGCTGATCTCCTTAAATGCATGAGGCAGCTCATCAGGCTTTGATTTATGGTGTTACTCTGTGGGACAGAGGAACACCGGAGCAGCAGATCCACAGTGACAGCAGTTTGAATTAGCAAACACAGCCGCTGCAATCACAACAACCTGAATGGGATGCTGGACAAGTGTTGGATCTCCAGTTTCATTTGTAAGGAAACTGAGAAAGCATCTTCTATACCACATGAATTATCTTGAGTCATAGTTAATATTACAAACGACAGGTTTTAGCTTGGTTTAAGTTTAGTAACACATTCATAACTTTATTGTGTGCCAACATATTCATGATCTTGTTTTTATAGAGCTGAATTATTTTAAGTAATGCACTTTTTATGTGTCTGTGTTGGCAACACCATTTTTAAGTTGTCAATCCATTCATACTATTCATACATAATCCAAGGATGATAAGAATTTTGTGGTAAAAGGGTCAAACTGTCACAGGGGATTATCACCATCTTGTCCTTGTCCTATGTTCTATGTTCTAAAATTACAAATAGCTAAATATAAAACTTAGTTTTTTGAGTCCTTGAATTATTGTTCAGTCTGATGGATGAAGACTTTAAGGTACCTCCAATTAAGATATTATATAATTTGCTCATATTTAACTGTTCTGACACTGACATATTTAAATATCAGTGAAACACTTAAATAACACTGACAAACTACACCATCTCTCCTCTTCCTCTTACCAGACTGTGGGTTGAATCACCGTGCAGGGGGGATTATGGGATGCGAGGAACACCAAATAATATACCATCATGTTGACAGATATGTCAGGCGCTCTCTCAATCTCCTGTGAAGCTGTAACTGGGCATAAGTATAACATGTGAATCAGTAATTGCTCACACTTGATCCCTGCGGGCTTCTGCACCGTAAACAGCCGACTCATCCGCAAAACAAAAGCTGGAATGAAGGAAAGCAACCTTCACACAAGCTGCCACATCTGCTGCTGCTCAATGCGGAATACAGTGACCATGTGAGAACATTTCAAACAATGCAAGAATAATGGAACTTTTGTATTTTCATTTTGAAACAAAGAAGTGCAGACTAAAGCAATCCAACAGATGTAGATGAGCTCAGACATTTTCCTCAGCTGTTGCTTATTCCCCTGGAGGTTTTGTGACCTTTACCTGGGGCTTCTTGTGGCGGCGCCTCAGACATTAATAATAGGCAATCCTAAACATGTCATGGAGCCTGAGTGGATCTGGAAAGGAAGAACGTGCCGCTTAGGAAGTGGAAATCTCCGCACAGTCGTCGGTGGTGAACCGTACAGTATGCACCCATCTCACGAGCTGCCCGGAGGCGGCTCAACACTCTCCAGAGCAGATGGACTTCCTCTAAGGTGGAAAGGGCAGAGAGTTTATTGAGCTCAAATCCTCCGGGTGTGCGACTGACTGAAAAGGTGAAGTTCATTCTACAGACAGGCAGACATACACACTACTTCTTTTACCAAACAGGAGAGATATGGTTTTCAGTGGAGTGGACCCCAGTCCAGATGGACTGGGGTCCATCATCCTGGTCTGGAAGAGGCCCTCTCTTTCACAGATGGCAGAGCTGATGTGGGCCGTGGGCTTTCTGCTCTGGGTTTTTGATTACGTGACCTGGTTTCAGTGCTTGAGAAAAGGTGTGGAATGTGGAAAACAGTCTCTCTGACAATGTGCAGCTGTTTCAAAGAAAGAAGAATTCAATTTTCTCCACACAGCTTAACAGGAAATGTACTTGGCAAAAAATTGGAGTTGGGTATTTTCATCACTAAAAGTGAAAATTAAACTGGGCTATTTAAGGCAACATCGATACAACTTCATCTTTGTTTGAAAATGCATTAACTCTTTTATGGATACTCCTGGTGCCCAGACTGTAGTTTAAGAGATGATAAAATGGAGAAGTTTTAAAAATCCCAGCCAACGTTTTTGTCATGGCAGTCCGAAACTGAGATGTTTGGAAATAATGTCTTTGCTAACAGCTGTTGTGCAGTTCAATTTAGCATTTTTATTGATACAACTGTGAACAATCTGCGACAATCCCTATGTCCACTCGCACGTGCATGCTATCCTGATAAGAGTGTTATGAGTCTACAGGCATGTTAATGAGGATGGGGATTAAAACTGATCCGGAGCCAAATAGCTCATGTGGACAGAGATCGTATGAGTTTGAAAAATGTCAAGTAATGTGAACATTCCTTGGTCAGATTCACAGAAGTATTGTTTAAGAAAAAACGTCTTCTTAATCCTCTGAAATAAAGGATTCTTTATTTACTTTGTGATGCACAGCACCAAGTTATTTTGCAGAATCACATTATATGAAGTATGTAAGTGAGACGTTGAGACTGGATGAGAAACTGGGTCATCGATCTAACAGCTCATCACTGTCTCTGCTCTCTTCATTCTGTCTGAAGGCCAATAGATTAACGTGTGTTTCTATATTCCATTGATCCGGTTCCCTAATCCAGTCCCACATGTCAATGTCAACACCTCCAGGTGAGAAACTCCTGCCCTTGTCAGAACACAAGTACACACAAGTGACCAATATATACACAGAACATAATCCCTAGCTTAGCGTTCACACTGCATCCAGTCTTTTCAGAGGAAACATTTTCTTTTCCCTATTTCCTTGCTCTTGTTTAATGATCTCTCTCATGACCCATCAAAACTTTGAGTTGTTTGCTTGCTGACAGGGGAGCGTGTCCTAAAGGTCACGGTGCATGTCCTAAAGGTCATGGACGTCTGTGAAGATCCTATTTTAGAAACAAAAACAAGTCAGCTGCTCACTGTTAATTGGCAAAATTTACAAATGTTTGCATTGTTTCTGTCCTGTCTGTCCTTTATGTCGCATCTGTAGACACATAACAGGACTTCAAAAATGAGCAAATATCATAAAAGTTCACAGTTTTTTCTAATGAACCAAATGTCTTTGCAATATTGTTGTAATTGTGTTTATTATTATAAGGAGTTCTGGCTCTCATCTTCCAGACGGCAGATGAAACTGCTTCTCTGGTTAAACTAAGTTCAGTCATATTAATCCAAGTACTGCTTCCCATCACCTGCCCTTACCTAATGACACCCACCCTCCCATATGTAAACACACACAGACACACACACATGTTCAAACACAGAAACACACACCCTTCCTCATTAGTGAGCTTGGTCTCCATGGAAACACTAAACAGGTGACAGTATTCCGAAGGGGGGAGGTTTTTGAAAACCGACAGGCGACCATCCAGTGTGTGTTAGTCTCTCTCTCTCTCTCTCTCTCTCTCTCTCTCTCTCTGTGTGTGTGTGTGTGTGTGTGTGTGTGTGTGTTTGGCTGTGAAGTTTAGGACTGTGACTGTGCCTCTGTCCATTGGCTTCCTCTTACTTCACGCTCATGCTGCAGGTTACTCAGCCCTTCACAGCATTATATCAACACACACTACAAAAAAAACAAAATGTGCTTACATCAACATCTTGTGTAACTTGGAATGGTGAGTTTGAAGATTCCGGATCTTATTTATGTTTGGACAAGTATTGAAATATTTCAGGATTTCTGTTACTCTTCAATTATTATTATTATAAATATAATCATGTCAATTCATTTTTGTTGAGAGATGGCACTTCAAATCTGAAAAAAAGTCATACATAACAAAAATACATAACGAAAAGTATAGGGATAAATAATTATTAATACAATTATAAGAATAAACCAGACTTCTATCCCAGATAACTGATGAATAATCAAATCTTTATCAAAAAACTTATAATCTTATCTTATAATTGTTAAAGGGAAATAGTATTTTTGTTTAATTCATTTTAATTGAAAAGATATTCATGAATGGCTACATGCACTGTATTACCCATGATTCTAATGAGTATTTGGGTCAAATTACAACAGGATAATCTAAATATCATGTTAAGCACATGTACACGCAGCCTTGATGTAAGCCAATGACAAGCTAACGCCTGTTAGTGAATTGAGAGTGGTGGCTAACAGTTAGCTTCATCCAGCAAGAAGATGCTCCCCTACACAGAGATACTCAGCTCCGATGGCCTTACCAGACATTAGACAGTGTCCTGAGGCATTTCCCCTTAATGCTATGACAGCAGGGACAAATCCATGGTGGATTATAAGACCTCTTAGTAAATAGCCTTGTTACCACAACAAATAGTGCTGTTTGTGCACATAAGGGGAAACGACCAGAGGGTGGTCTGGTGGAGTGGGTGCGGGGTTAACCCCAATTCAGAGCGTGACATGTTTAATATGTAGGGCAGCTTTAATGCCATGCCCATGAGTCGAGGTAAAAAGGCTTGGAATGCTGATGGTTTCATGTGGGGGAGCAGGTTCAGAGTTCATCATGCTAGTTAAGATGAGAATAAAGATTCAACAAAACTTTCACATGTTGCCCAACATGTTGACAAAGGTTGGAATGAGAAGCAGTGTGAACATAATCTGTGATACAAAGAAGACAACACAATCAGTCTGTTCAGCTCATAGTGATGAAAAGAATGTCAGGTGCAATTATCATGAAGCAAAATTGCATAGACTGTATACAAAGATGGATGATCCAGAAATATTTAAAAATAATGACACGAACGAGTCTGTGTAGCATCAAACGGGGGTTTGAAAACCAATCCCCCGGAAAATTTAAACAAAAACGTTTTGTCTATTTAGTTTGGTCCATGCAGGAAGTAAGTGACTTAAACTGCAGCCAGCCACTAGGGGCCGATCGAGGGATTTCAACCCAAACCATTTCCCGAGCTAACCTAACCAGGTTGTTTTCGCAATAAGCCAAACCAAACGTCAACCACAGCATTGGGGCATCATAAAAGTATTCAACAGTCCATTGATCCAGACTTCCTTCCTCCCAACCACGCTTTTTAGCCCCTCCTGGGGGAGGTGGGATATGTGGTCCGTCCAGCGGGGGTCTTGGTCTACCTCTGGGTCTCATTCCAGTTTGGTGTGAACAGACAAATTATGTTTTTCTTCCGATAGATGCAGAACAGAAAACACTGCAAAGGTCACGGTAAAGGTCAGTTCAAGCAGGAAACGCTCAGGTGTGACCCATAACACAGCTCTTTTCTAATCAAGTGTAGCAGTGACCCATGGCAGTGTGACAGTGTGACAGGGAACCAGCGTGAACAATATCAGCTTGAGGCAGCGAAATGGAATCCAGCCATTATTCATTTTGTTGTTGACTATTGTGCTTTTTGTACTGTGATATGTCAAAAAGTCGTATTTACACTTCCTGCAGTGTGATGACCTCTTCTTGTCAATGAATGTATGAATGTATGTTGGAGCTCATACAGCCTGCGTGTCGGTACGATCCTGCTGCGAGACTCGTTGTGAGAGAAGCATCCCAGAGAGTGTTGTACAGTTTACGTCGCCATGGTAACAGGACTCAGCGGGGGCCAGACAGGGGGGGGGGGGGGGGGGGGGGGCTGTCGGGCATGCACAGTGGATCCAAATGTTGCTACAGGTGAACACGCATGACTTCACATGGGCCCTCGCACTCTGACATGCGGAGGTTTCAGCTGACACACATGTAGAGAGGATGGTGGCAGAGAAATAGGCCGAAAACATCAGTGTGTCAGCAGCTCCCCCCCCCCCCCCCCCACTCGCAGCGGCCTGTCAGACACGGGTGAGGTTCCCCCCCCGGCCCCCTCCACGCACAGTGCGCTGCGCTGCAGGTGAGTGTCAGTCTGGAATCTGCTGAAGGTTCATTAATATTAAAAATGGAACCCACCAGCAGATGTGCGAATAGAAGGAACGATGTGTGGATGACTGAGAAGGTGCAGGAGCAATCTCTGTATGCAGAGTCAAGATCCAATTACAGAGCAGCCAGAGGCACAAACTGTCACAGACGTCACGTCGGGCTCTTTATAAAATGCCACGCCACAGAAACTACCCCTACAGTTTATCTGCAGTTTTGCTGCAGGTAGAGCCACCCGCTGTCAGAGGTCTCTCCCCGTCCCTGTGGATATACAGTAAATGAGCGTGCTCCTCTCTTACCTGACTCTCTATGGTAATGAGAAGTGACACAAAAGATGTGGCTGATTTCCTATATGGCCCCGGCAGTCGCTTTGCATTAGCAGGGATGACGGGTGATTAAAGGGGGAGGCACAAAGTGGTGTCTCGCTGAGTGACAGTCAAATGAGGGAAACAACCTGCGAGAGGCAGGAGCTTGATTACTTGATCGCTCTCGCTGCTGTGAGTGCACGCAGGTTCCCAAGCTATTTTTAATGAGAAAAAGATGCAGATGTAGATAGTCCAGCTGAGTAGCTATTAGCACTAGAAAAAAAGAGCACTGTGATTGAGTACAACATTATCATGCTGTTTAATTCAGTGCTATACCTTAAACGTGTTATTATTCATGCAGTGAAGGAAACAACACTTAACACCTCAGAGGAATCAGAAGACTTTGCCATTTATAGACGTGTAGCTGTTTTGCTGTTGGCATTTCAGTGTTTGTACCTGACATTTAACCAGCACACATATTCAAACTGAACAATGGCATTGTGTATGATCGTCTAAATTTTAACTTCCTGATTTTTGTGATTGATAACAACACTGTTCTAGACGTATAGACATAAATGGACTTGAAGCAAACAATGTGAACAGCGCAAATGAAACAAAGCCAAAGACACAAAATCTGCGTCATTCGCTTCATTTAACTTGAGTGAAAAGTTTGCAGGATGCGTTGTTATGAAAACCAATCAGCGGTGGGAGTGAAACTCACCAGACACAGGTCCTGGCACAGACCCTAGCTAGCAGGTCATCTAAATGCCAACTGGTCCGCCTTAAGAAGCAAAGGAAACAGCAGTCGTCCAGCTCCTGGAAAAGACCGGTCAGTAGGCCTCCTCCTATTCTCTTTGATTTTCTGGAGGAGAATACGCAAATATTTGCAGATTCTGTTTACTAAGTACCATAAACACAACAAATAAAAATTGACACGTGTGACCGCGGCATTATTTCCAGAGCACGTCATCTATTAATCAGAACACCGGCGGTTTGATTCCCCTCCAATCTGCATGTTAAAGTGTCCTAGAGCACTGGACCCCAAATTGCCCCTGTCTGCTCTGTATGAGTGCGGAGGGGATGTGTCAATGATCTGTAATGTAAAGCACTGTGAGTGGTTGTGAAGAGTGGAAAAGCACAAAGTAATGAAATTAATTTACCATCTCACACAATCCTAAATTGAATGTGGCTAATTCCTGCATCCTGTCATTTCAGACATTCAAAGTGCTGACGGTCTTTGTTTGGATATGAACGGGTTTCCATCAATGTATCCCCCTCCACCCCCCCCCCCCCAACCAAACCTCACTGCTGTTTTTTCAATCCAGAGGGGACCCCCACATGTGTCTGCTGGGGGTCTTTGTGCCTCAGGGAGAGCAGCATGGGGGGTTTTACCCTCAACTGTTTTCAGGAAGGGATTAGGAAATTTATTATGATTACGTCTGCACTGTGTTTCTACCCCCAGACCCATTCTCCTAATCTTCTCTTGTTGCGCAGAACACAGCACAGCATCAATGTCTGCTGCTCCTCCGGCATCCCAGCCCCCCCGAAGGCTCTCATTTAAATGTAATCCACATCATACTAATAACCTCGGCTAATTAATGACCATGTTTTACGCTAATTAAAATGCTTCACCCAGTCTTCAAGACATTTCGACGAAAAACAACCGAGCATGCGTGCCTCTTAACATTTCCCATAAGTATCGGTTTACATAACATCGGCGTGGTAAGTAAGTACTGGAGAGGTGAGGGGTCGTGTCAGAGCCGAGTGACCCAGGGCCTTGGTGTCTCCGGAGGGAAGTCCAAGCATGGCGTTGTGGGGTAGCTCATATTGCAAAGATGTCTAAAAGTCATAATCCTTCAGCTAAAGAAGGTCGATGTCACATCCACTGCTGAGAGCTGCTGACCCCTCGGCCGATGGGATGGGAACCTCCAGACCTTCACTCAATGCAGGCCAACCGATTTTCAGTTTTCTCAATCCAACACATAGTTGATTATTTTTACATTTCAAAATACAACAACCGCCTACTTTGGTTACTTAAGGCATAAATCCACTGACAAGTTTATGCTCGTGTCCAGAGGCTTGGGTGTTATGTTGCCTCAGTAACTCTGGTCCAGGACGACTAAATATAATAAACTTTCAAGTTTAATATATGAGTTTTATGTTTGACACACGTTTCAGGTTACAAGACTAAATTTCACACTAGATTCTGGAATAAAGAGTGAGTAAAGCCATTTATACTTTCTTAACTTAAACAATTTAAATTAGAGGCCATATTTTCATTATGGTACTCAAACACAGAAAACTGCATTGAAAGGACTTACATAGAAACATGAAATGACATATTGATAAATAACATAAATAAATGAATGAAATTAATATTTGAAGTTGTCCAGATATGAGGTGTTTATTTGCTAAGTGTGAAATTAGAGTTTTCTCAGCATTTTGCGACATAAAGCAACTGCTTGACGTGCCCTGCATTAGGGTGTAAACAATAACAGGACATTTTGTCAACATGACGCATAATAAATATCATAATCTAAATTTTGTCCTATTTAGAATAAGGTTAATAGTTGGAGCTAAGCTAGTTTCAATCACAAAAAAATGTTTTGTCACATTAACTGAGAGGCTTTGTAATATCCATCTTATTTCATCTTAATTTGTTGGCTAGTTCATCATTTGTTTAATAATGTATAGAGAGTATATTTGGTAATATATAATATGAGAGTGCAAGGCTGTGGCTACTTCCTGGAAGCCTTATTATGTACAAGTGCAGACCTGGTACATTCCAAATTTTAAAATAGTCTCAGTAGAAAAAAATATTGTTAATTTTTTGCCTGCATGCGCTCATCCTTAACAGGTGGTGAGTTCTCTGCACAAGCCACTGGGCACAGAGGGTGGAGCGGGGACGACATCACCTCATATCAATCCCAACTACCTCTGGCCTTTCTCGCCACAGATGCATGAAGCATGACACACTGGATGCTGGTCAAACTCCAGCTTGGACTGAATGAGGGATACTTCATCTCTCTGTGAGGCGCGTCACAAATCAAACGCAGAGGAGGTTTACTGAACGCTGAGACTTCCTCGCACCCGTCCTCGGCTCTGTAAATAGCTCAAATCACTTCCATCTTTTGCCAAAGTAATTTCTCAATTTTACCAGCCCCAGATTTAGATCTGAATTCAAACGGACTCTGCATTACGTCAACTAGCATGTCAGAGATTGTTGGGAATCCTGATCTGCTTTGAGTGAAACTAGCACAGCCTTGACTAGCATGCTTGTCAAATGGCCCTGTCCTGGGCATCATGCCACAGGTCTATTGCTGGAGACATGAACTCTTGGGAATGTTGGGATAAACAGTAGGTCACTGTATGATTACAGCTCATGTCCCTTTTCCTCTAAGACACCGAAAAGGAACCGAAGAACAAGAGAGGCAACAGATGTGTACGGCAAGCTTTCAAGTCAAGTATATTTAGATCTGAAATCTGTTTGGCAGATATACAGCTGACACTATAGGTTATGGAAAAAATATGGCTAAGTTATAAAAGAATCATTTTTGAAAGCACTCCTATTTTTCAAAATAAAAGTCAGATGAGATGTAACTTTTGTTTGGTAAATGTGAATTTAGCAACTACTTAGCTGCAAGCTTAGCGCAAAGGCTATCTTTATTCAAAAGCGTGATCTTTCAGTTTGACAGCATTTACGGATTTCTCTTTCGGATTGTTTAATGCTTTCACTAAAAACCTTGCACTTGCACTCATAAGGCATATATTCAATGGGAAGAATAGAAGAGAAGCTAATCTGAGCACAAGCAGGTGCTATTTGCAAGCACAGAGTTTTGAGTGAAAGCTCTGAAAGTGAAAGAGCATGCAGTCGAATAAAGATTGGAAAGAAAAACCCATAGGAACCAGCACGCCTGGCTCAGATCACAGTTAACAAAATCAAAGACTAAAATCGTCTTCTTCCTCATCATCATCATTGTCATCATCATTTATACACACAACCTGCTGTAAAACCACAAATTGTTAATTAGAGGTAAATAGTGAGCTAGGGGGTTTCGCCTTGCTTTTAGTCTCTTTGCTAAATCTCACCAGCTGCTGGCTGAATATTTGTATTCTTTCACCTAACAAACTAAAGTAAATAAAGAAATTTCCCCTTTTCCTTTGTTTTCCCTAATTTGTCTGTTGCGGTTCAGCCATACTTTTCAGGTCAGGTTTACAGAGTTCCTCTTCTATTTTGTTTTCACAAAAGTGTATCACTGATACTGAAATTTGAGCTGGTGACTGCATTAACTTATTGAACCTGTGGGGAGGTAAGCGTTACATCTCAAGAATCCATTCCATGAGTTATAATATCAGGTTTTGACTTAAGCATGTATTTTTAATACAACTGTGTCAGCACAGGGCAGAGAGGACCTGACCTCAGGGGCTGTCCCACAGTCTCGTACACCAGGGAAAATGTGGAAAAGAAAAGGTCTCCAAACAGCGTCCTCTCCACACAGCAGGTGGCTTCTTTCCTTCGGAGGTGAGGTGGACGCGCTCGTTTGTTTCTGTGATTGGCAAGCCAGACGTGAGAGGCTTGACGGAGGCTGCGGGGCAACACATAAGAGTCGGCCCGGACCCACTTGGTATGCTGCGGGCTCTCAAGGGGCAGAGAGAAAGGACGGGGGCTTGGCTCTCTGCTAATCTAGTTGGCAGATGACTGACGTCTCCCTGTCCATCAAAGTGTGACCTGGGGCATAGTTTTAATGAGATCCGTTCCACATGACAGGCGCCACCTCTCCGTGGGCTGTCTGTCTGATCGCCTGCTCTGTTCCAATCAGATCGCTGAGTACATGTGTTGCTGTTTTACGTACATTGTGCCTAATTGTCTGTGTGTGTGCGGTCATAGAAGTGTGTGTGTGTGTGCGTGTGTTCTGTGTATTTTAAATGTCTCAGAAAAAGGAAGTGATGTCGGGATAAGTGAATGAACATGTCAAACTCTACACCAGCCTGTCAGCTGCTCATGTCAGACTCAAGCCTTCGAGTTCAATATTGTTTCCAGTAACAGCTCAGTTGAGGTTGAGAATGATCTTGTCAGCTCAGTAGAACAACACAAAGACCTGAGATGCTGAGCAGGCTACATTGTATAACAGTTTGTTAGTAGAGGCAGGAGCCTTCACTCCACAGTTTGATCTGTCAGATTCACTTTAGAGTTCATGTGTTAAGGTGGAATTTGTGTGTGCAGGCTCGCATCTATCATGAGAAAACTGCTGGAGCATCAGTGTCTTGGCTTGGTGGTCTCTGTTGGTTTGTATCAGAGACATCTTGCTGGGAGGTTGTGCAAAGCTCTGCCCAACATCTTTAAATAATCCTGAAAAAGGGGAAAAAAATACGACTACTACGTTTCTATCCAAGCTGCGGATAGACACTGTGTCCAGTATTGCACAATGTTTGTTGGAGTAATTAATACACAACTCAAATGGATGTATCTGTGTGGTCTAAGGCAATGTGATAGGAGAATGACGAATCAGCAAAGGCTAAATTGTTCATGAAAACATTTCTGTTTCTGCTCATCCAGACTTAAAGGCAGCCCTGGAGTTTTAAAACTACAATGGGGCCAAAAGCGTTTCTTAACATTTCTGTTTCCCTGGCTCTTAAACGCCAGGGCAGTGTGGACATCAGCCATATCCTGATGCATTTTCAAAGGAACACGTGGTAATGCTGGGGAGTAATATTTGTCAAGAACCTTTTATATTTTTAGTTTCACTGTATATCTGTACAAACTGACACAAATAACCAATGCATCAACAAAAAGTGACAATTGTTAGGGCCCCAGAGTGTTAACTACTCATCTTGAGGGAGTAACAATGCTGTGAGCAGACTTTTATCTGTGATATCTGTGAGACTGACTCCAGCGTGGCGAGGACAGAGCACTGATCGGAAAGTAGACGGTGATAAGACCAGGGGACTTTCTTCCGGGATTGACTGGGGAGCCACCAACAGTTGTGACATCCCTCCAACAACATTTCCACAGTTAATTTAATTGCAAACTAATCCACGGAGAAAGACATAGTCGAGAACATGCGCTTGATGTGCCAGCCTGTCTCCAGACAACTTTACAGCACAACTGCTGCGGGAAACACTGGGAACAGTTGTCCAGATAGATTTGCTGGACATCTATCCTTTCTGCAGGGCTGAGAAAACCTTTCGTCATTGTTAAGAGATAAAAAAAGCCGCATTGTGTTACATAGACAGCTTTTCTTATTATTATTGCAAGACACTATGTCTGCTTCAGCTACAATATGCAAAGCCCTGGTCATCGCTGCTTTCGTTTTGTAAAAACCTCCCAGTCTGTCACCGCTCCCAGCTCCTCATCTGTGATACTTTAGAGTCCCGAGTCCGTATCAAGATGGAATTCATTAAGTTTAATTCAATTTAGGTGTAGTTCTGTCAACAGGCAGACAGTCGAAGGAGAAAGCGGAGGACTATGAAATAAGTGGAACAGGGCGAACAAAGAAAATGTGGTGGTCGGTTCTGCAGGAACCATCAGTAAACAAATTAAGCTGTTTGTTGTTGTAGGGTTTGGTTGCCCTTCCACTTTCTTTTGTCTTTCATGAACACAGACACACACATGCAAAGCTTTCTCTCTCTCTCACACACATAAACACAGACACACACACACACACACACACACACACACACACACACACTGTGTTTGGTCTCCATCGCTCGCTCCTATGTCATTTAGAATTCTTGAGCCACCTGTTTCACAGCCTCATCACAGCAAGTGATGACAGGAGGATGAGATGGGGAGAGGGGGGGAGGAGGAGCGAGGGGAAGGGTGAAGGACAAGGGACTCAGATTCCAGAGAGAGTCATTTCAAAAGGAGAGTCATCATAAATATATATTTTAAACACAGTGACACAAATGTACTCAGCACTATACCCTCGTTAGTTGCAGAGTCCGGAGCCACGTAAGCAGCTCTGCTCTCGCTGTGAGCCAAATGCTAATGTCCACTGTCATATGCCAATGCCCACAATGCCAATGCTAACAAGCTCACACAGATGAGCCAATAATATTTGAATGATAACACTGGGCTGTGGCTTTTCATGGAAATGTTACTTTTATTGTTGTTTGCTGCGGTTTTATCACTTTGGAACTTTGTTATGGAAAATAATATACAAATCATATATAATGATTACAATTATTGTTATGATTATGATTATTATTATATGCAGTAGAAGTAGAAGTAGTAGTAGTGGTGGTAGTAGTGTTTGGTCATAAATCAAAATAATTGGCAAAGTGACATTTTGCTCTCATCTGGTGAGGGGAATACAACAGTTATTATAATTCATCCTGAGGGGACCATGAATGTTTTTAATTTCAGGGGAATCCAGCCTTAAAATATTCTACACATTTTTACATAGAAAACCACAAATGTCATCCTTATGGTGTCGAGAGAGGAGCGGACAGGAAACCACCAAAAATATGAGGTCCTCTGGGGATCAGGAACGTTTGTGCAAAAACTTTCGGTCATTCCATTCAATAGTTGTTGAGATTTAGATTTTGAACATCCACCCATCCCATTGCTTCTTAATTGGGCTTGTTTTAGTTAAATTTAACATTCACTTCATTCCATGAAAAAGAGGAAGATGAAGGGAACAGGAGACGAGAGGCAGAATAAAGTTGCTGTGTTGCAACAGAATTTAGTTTCAACAGCAAAGTCCTGCAAAGCCAACACATCTTTTCATAGATTTTCAGTAGCTGAAAATGAATAGGCTCCAATGCAGAAGAAAAAAAAACTCAATGAAAACCTTACAAAATGAAAAGGTTGTTTTAGTCTCTTTATACAATTAAAGAACTGGGCTGTGACAAACACACAAAAGTCCATCGTATTCAGACCACAGACTACAGCCGTTGGAGTTCAGCTACCAGCGCTGACCACTTTTTAGTGCAGCGAAGAACAAAAAGCATAGTCAGTTCCTCTGGCTGTCCACAGTCTCTCCCTCTGGCCAGAGACTTGCGGCTGGATGCAGATGAAGAATGACACTGACAGATCAGACCCTCAGGGGGCCCTCGCCAACAACGCTGCCTGGGAAAACTATTACACAACTCCCCCCCCTCTCTCTCAACCAACCACAGGTAGTATAGCTGGGGCACCTTCAGCCGCAGAAGTCATGCTAAATATAAAAAACATAGTTATTGTTTGCAGTTTTACTGTGAAAAAGAAAAAGACAAGGGAGAGAAAAGAGCTGATACTGGTGAAGAGACGCCACCAGACAAGGATCAGACCTCATGGAGCCTGTTAGGAAACAGCTTTAATTCATACCAAATCATCCCACCACAGCTGCCCTCCTCCGTTCCCAGGCAGGACACATGTGAACCAGAAACAATGAGACAAACTTTTGTCATTTGAAAACACAGCAAGACGGGGAAACAAGGCAGCTGTCCCATTTTTAGCTCCGCAAAGCTCCAGCTGAGTCATAGTCAGCTTCGGTGACAAAAGAAGGAGGAATAGATACGAGCAGAAAAATGATAATCGTCCAAACACGGTGCGAACTGGGTGGGAAAAAATGCTCTTCAAGGAAAAACAGGGCCATTAATCTTCAGAGTGCAGCTCATCTGTGAGTGATCAGATGAAGAGAAGTCGACTGAATTCACATCACAGAGAATTGGCTAATTATTATTTGGCAAATTTACTCGAGAGGATCAACATTACTCTTAATGCCTAACAGTGAGGCTATTGTTTCAGCTCGATACGGTGTCTTGACTTTTCATTGTTAAAGTCAATGTTTTCCAGGCCAACAAAAATAGCAGAAATCCAAAGTATTTCTCTAGTTTGACTTCAATCATGAACGAGCACTTTGTGGTTTGAATGGGAATCTCCGAGCAGGGAGTGCATGTCTCTCCTGCAGGCAACTCCAGACGAACGTTGCTGGATTTACCATAAGAACAGAGAATTGTGGTTCGGCAATTACAGCAACAAGACA
This sequence comes from Platichthys flesus, assembly GCF_949316205.1. Taxonomy (NCBI): domain Eukaryota; kingdom Metazoa; phylum Chordata; class Actinopteri; order Pleuronectiformes; family Pleuronectidae; genus Platichthys; species Platichthys flesus. The sequence goes on from NC_084946.1 coordinate 18,153,152, forward strand.
GAAAACCTGGAGCTGCTCCAGAAAACGAGAGGCTGACCCCAGAGTCAGCATTTTCATTAAAATTTTAACATTTGGTTTCTAAGTACAATAAATGTCCTGTAATTCCTGATGAATCACAAAGACATGTCCAGGGTTTGCAGGTTCTGTCCCGTGTCTAAGTTGATTCACTCTAAACTGACCGTAGGTGCTAGAGCAAGTGTAGCTATACGCTGACGACCTCTCACACAATGTCAGTGAAGATGAGCATTCTTCTTCTCCTGGATGTGATGGTTTATGTTACTGAGTTTGTTATAAGCTTACATAAAGTAGAAACACTAGTAAGAGGGTGTAACAGTCTCCTCTCTCAGGTGTCTAAAAACAGCCAAAGTTTCCGGGGCCTGATTCAAAGTTCTCTCCTCTGTCTGCCAGCCCCGTGACGGAGGTACGACTCTCTGAAGTGCAGTGTTATCTTTTTCCCATTTAAATGCTAATGAGCACGCTGCCCTGCTAGTCGGAAACTGTGTGAATTTTTAATATCTTACCGCAGCACAAAGTAGCAGCTTTCCCAGCCAGGTGGAGGGACGGGTACACGGTGCCTCATTAAATTCAACACAAACGATGTGTCCCTCGGAGAGCGCCGAGGTCCATCCTGCCTGCATCCTCCACCTCCGGGTGTGTGTGTGGTCATCTGTGTGAGGGTGTGTGTGTGTGTGTGCAGATGTGCGCAGCGGATTGTGGGGTGCACTTGTTTCTTCACCTCATCAGTAACCAACAGCTGTTAATTGCCTCCCATCAGGTGGTGACGCCAGCGGACAGAGGTTGTCACAGCCTGTTAATAATTACTTTCCACGGCTGCTGGAGTCATTGGTGGCAAAAGGTTGAAGAGAAATTCATTGAGTGTAATGAAACTCATATGAGAGCGTGACCCTGGCTCTTCCACTGCCTGGATCTGTATTCCCTACTGGCACCTGTTTCCATGAAAACCACCGGTGTCTTCTCAGTAAACGCTGTGCATGATTCCTTGTTATATCTTTGCAGTGGATGAATAACTGTAAGATGGTTCTCAGGAGAACTCAGGAAGAGTGATAACAATAGTCTATGCAGTGTTGCCTTCAGGTCCTCCAGGAAAATGTCAGTATTTTCAAATAGATGTTCAACCTGGAGTCAAACTTACGCCAGAGAAATATCTGAAGAGAAGTGGCGCGGCATCTGTCTACTAATTCCCAGAAATCTCCATCTGTCTGTCTGTCTGTGGAACGCATATCTTGAGAATCGTTCATCTCATTGGCTTTAGACTTGGCATGTGTTTTGTTAAGGGTCCAAGGAAGTGTAGTGTCGAATTTGGTGCAAATTTGTAAACGTGATAGTTCAATATCGACTTTGAATGAACAGATGAGCAGCAACCTGGACTGATCAGCATAAGTGAACCTATGGATCACGACAGCAGCAACTTCATGATAACGAGAACTACAGATTGTCCAGGTCGTGGTTCTGCGTACTGAGTGGCATACAGTGACTGAGACCTCTCACACAAGCACATCAACGGAAAACATGAATGCAAAAGCCAAAACACAAATGCAAAAGTGAAAACTCAACTGCAAAAGCCAAACAATGGAAACACAACCACAATGGAGGAGAGCGGCAGCGGGTGTTGACAATGAAACTAGCAGTTGCGTACTGTGGTCAAGCCGCTGCTGCTTTAAATCGGACACTTGTTTATTCAAGGTGTAATTGTCCAGGTGCATGGAGCACCTGAAAAAGGAGGAACACATTGCAGTTGTGCCGTCTCTTCTGCGTTTGTGTTTTTCTGTTGTCCTCTTGTGAGTCATCTGTGTCATCATAGAGTCGAGCTTCACTAAACTTTGAATAAACAGGTGAACAGCGCTGTGTAGCGGCGGTGGTGCAGCGTCATGACTGAATCCTGCAGCTTTACTCGCCGCGCCTCAACAACTGCATGTCACTTTTACAGTTTCAGAAAGAGAGGCATCTACCAGCATCACCACAGATCAAACAATTCCAAACAGGCCGGTGTAGAACAGGCTCATCTGCACTAGTCTTTAACAAAACTTCTTAAGAGACAGAGGAGTTGAATCCTACACCAGCAGCAATATTCAACTTTTGATTTTTAAACCTGGCATCTCCTCGCACCGAACAAAACGCCTCCGTGGAAGATTTCTTTTGCAGGATTCCTCTGAATGTGCTGTGCTGCCTCTGTGGTCTGGCACCCGATTGTGATCTTTGGTTTCAACATTATCTCTCCCTGCTCGCTCCTCAGATAGCTGCCGGGGAAGGAACGCTAGAGGAGAAACTGGAAAGCATGAGGGACTTTTGTGAGGGCGGGCGCTCCTCAAAGCCAGGATTCAATAATTGCTTTCCTCTTGTCTCACGCAAGTGACAGATGGTGAGGCCACCAGAGGCCTGAAGATGGGAATGATATTGTTGATTAAAAAGAAATATAGGAAACAACATGCAGCTGCTGGCTTCAAGGAAGGGGAGGGAGGACACAAAGAAAAGAGAGAAGGAGAAAATAGAAGCAGAAAGAGCTGGTAAACGACAAAAAGAGTATCGGTAACGAAACAATTCCACTTGACTGATTCACACACGGCGCGATTGGACGTTGCTTAAACTGGTGTCAAGTGAAATTTGGTTGAAGAGATGTTATTGTTTCAGTGAGTTATTCATGGTCCTGCGGCATGGAGAGTTGTTTTCCAGATATTTACGAAAGTTGTTATTTATTTGGAGCTGCGCAGTCTGGTGCACAGACCACCCTTCAGACATGACGCCCACCTGCATATGTTGAGCTCTCTGCGTCTTTGTGAACCAGTCTGACGTTTTTTTGAGCTGAAACGTATAAATGTCTTCTGGTGTGTGCGTATGTTCTACTAGGTGTGGAGGGGTAATTGTTTCCCAGAGCTCTTTGCTGCCATCGAGGGAAATTTAACACTTTCTAATGACAAATGCTGATGCTGAGCTCTCGTCCCTCCTCTGTGCTCAGAGCAACAGAGCCTGGTTTCACACGGCATCCACTAATGAAATGAGTTTATTTTATCTTTCAAAGGACAGAGAACTGAAAGACACGACCAGAGATCCAGTGTCTTCATATTCACAGAGGATCAGTCAGCAAAAGGGAGCTTTGCATGCTTTATTTCTAATGTAACTTATCTTCATTACAAAGGTTTGATAAGGACACAACGAATTATTCTATGACTGAATTAAAGCTGGGGTTGGTAATCTTGGAAAAACTATCAAAACAAAGCAAGTGACCCCACCCTCTTTTATTGGCCAGCACGTTAAAGCCACACCCCCAAATCACATGGACGTGCACCGCCTGACGAAACTGCTAAGCCAACTTGTCTGTGAGTCACTCGATCAATCGTCTCGGCTTCATCTGTGTAATTCCTCTCGCCCCGGTCCGGGGGCAGGATGGGCTGTCGACACATCGCGTCTTGTCATTTTTAAGACAACTTTATTTATTGATGGCTGTTAAGACGTGAAGAGGATTTCAACGAATAAGATAAAAAAGTGTTTCAGCTACAAGATACCCTCCCAACCTTTAATGACCGAATGAATCAGTATATCGCAAATCATTTGGATCCAGGTGAAAGTCACTGTATCGGCAATTTCTTTTTGTATTTATCATATATAAGTTTCCCGTTAAACTGCGCGGAATCTAAGCTACTGTATTTATCATTTATGGAGTAATAAGCATGCACACTGGGCGCCAGCTGCATTGCGCGTTGACTGGATAAGAAGCACAATAAGCCATCGTGATCAGGGGAGGGATTCAAGTGAGATTAAAAGATTTAAGGCTCCATTTGCCCATGAATATCTGATGCCTATCTGAAGCCTGAGCTTGTGATCCGCTGTCAGGCCACAGAGGTGGCGGAGGAAAGCTACCTTATCCTGCATCTGGCCACTTTTCAACGGTTGGGTAAGCGACCGTGCAGCTGAATTCCTGTTGCACAGCAGCTGTTACAGCACAGAATAAAAAATGTTTCCTCTCGTCTGATATCATTTGTCTGCTTGTTTTTTTCTTTTCTTCTACGCCGGAGTCAAAATACAGCTTGTGATTCATAGTTCATTCAAAAAGCAAACACTGTACCACAGTGGGAGACTGCCAATACCACCAGATACTGAGCAATTGTTTGGCTCGGGGCGGGCATCTGAAAGCCTCTCAGCTAAACTTGATCCTGGCTCCAGCGCAGTGAATAGAAATCAGTAGCAGACAGTTACAGGCTAATCTAGTAGAGAAATGACCTCAGTTCTATTTATTAACTGTGACAGCCTCTGGAGGAAGACTTACTGCTCCAGTCATCCTGAAGAACAGATCTCCGTGGATCATCTGAGCTCAGAGCTGTTGCCTTGTGATGAATTTGTCGTATCCCTCAGATAAAATAACGCCTACGTCGCATTTACACAATCTCCCTTCTGTGCTGTGAGTCTGTGCATTGGTTAATTATAGGAATATTTAAATTGAAGATGTCACTCAGTTTATAAATAATAATAAAACTAAAAATCCAGTAACTAGGTAATCCCAAATCAAGGCTGGTAACAAAGGGTGACCTGGCACTTGCCATCAGCATCACACAACTATGGTTACGTATAAAAGCATTTCAATGACTGCTTAATAAATATTTTTTGAATGGAAAGTATGATTTTTAACTGTTTTTATGGATTTTGTTTATTTTTAATATCACTTTTATATTATTTTTTTGTGTCTGTTTTATAAAGCATTTATTAACTTGTTTAATAAAGTACTATAATAGCAAAGTTTTATTATTTATTTTTTATAGACATAAAATGTTTAATATAATATACGTGTATACATATACAACATGTTACCATAATGTCTTTACCTTGTCTTGAATATACATGTCAGTGAATATTTGTTTAGTTGTCAACGATAAATACTATTTGGAATGTAAATAGATTGTGTTATTATAATAAAATATAAGAATCATTTCAAGGTTCATTTTGAACATTTTGAATCAATCAAATAACACTAACATAATATAAAAGCAGCCTGACGGTCATTTTGATTGCTACAAATACTTTGAATCAAATCAAATCATATATAAGACGTTATAATGAGTGGTCTGATGGAAGATTGTAAAGACGCCTCTCCTCATCTTCCAGCTCCACCTTCACCTTTGCACCGTGCACTCTTTGCGGTGTTTCGGGGCGGGGCGCAGCGTGGAGCTACTAAGGTGTATGTTCCCTCCCCCATGGGTGTGTCCACCGCCTGGGAGACTCAAGTCTATCCACCTGCGAGGAGCCGCTGCTCCCCACTCCACATTTGAGCGTCGTTGCGCACGGTCCTCCTCCTCTTCTCCACTCATCTCTCCAGGAGCTACTCTTTTGTTTCTTACCTCGTCCAAAAAGGGGGGGAAACAAACACAGAATCTGCGCTTTAGAGATCACTTCAAGTTTAAAGCGGCTGCGGCAAGTTAAATTCAAATCCAAGCTTTGTTTGGCTCTGGGATAATCGTGCGGGATCTGCGGCGGATACACTGATACTCGTGCGTGCGGACAGAGGAGCTCAAAGGATTTGGGTGGATGGTTTTAAATGTTCACCAGCTTTGGCACACTATCCACCGGACGCATCTAGGAGGTAGGTTCAAAATGTAAAAGCTGCTTTTGGTAACGTGACAAGTTCATCTTAATCAGGGAGATAAATCTGGAGGAATCCAGCCTCATTCGGTGGGAGTCGAGCTAAAATGAATGATCCACGCGCCGCATCCGCAACTATATAAATATGTTTATTGTGAAAGTGGGAGGATTTCTGACTTAATTAAGGATGAGAATGGCTAAAACGACGCACTTCCATTCGCCCGCGGTTTATCTTTATCGCGGGTGCGTGGGAGTTATTCTCCCAAATTGCCATTATATTCAAACAGAGCCAAGTGTGTGTGCGTGCGTGTGCGTGCAACGGGGATTGTGAGGCACTGGAAGTTAAATGTTTCTGCGTGTGACGCTGCACCCTCGCCCTTCACAGTGATCAGACGTTCCTGCAGGAGCCCACCAACACCTGACAATCTAAAATCCAAAGGTCCCCATAAAAATAAATGACACGTGGTTCATGTCCGAGTCCTCATAACTCAGAGAGGCCGTCACGCTTTGTTCTGGTGGACTGTCTCTGCCTTTGGAGTCCTGTCCTGCCTGCGGGGCTCAGCGTGGAACTCGATCTTTAAGCCTCGACTGGCAGTTTGACCTCAAGACTCCAGATCCACGTTTACAAGTCAGACCAGTGCCATGCGTGGATAATCCCACTGGAGTTGTTTCCAAAGGCTTTGGCAGACTCGCTGATTTTCTGTGCTGCTTATTGTGTCACTCACCAAAGCTGAGTACTTTTTTATGGGTTGGGATATTTTTATGTGCAGCGGATAACAGCACGTTGATGCGCTTTGTGATTTTAGTCTGAGAGTGTGCCAGTGCGCGCACACGCTGCACCACACCGGCACCTCCTGTGTGTGGTGCCACTGCTGAAACTCGGCCCCTCGGTGTAAAATAGAAGCGGTGATTTCTCAACGAGCGCGTTTTGTGTCTCGCTATTGTGAAACGTGAGGTGTGGTGTGGAGGTGTGGGCAGCTCCTCCGTCTGCAAGGAGACTCCGTGCGTCCACATTGCTGCGTCCATAGCGCACAGAGGCGAAGCCACGCAGCAGGATTAACTGTGGATGTGCAGGAAATGGTCCATTACAATAAAAGTCTCATTAGGGAATCCAATGCATTTTATGGTTCAAGTTTATATACTTGGCCAATTCATTGTCTTACATACAAATTGTTTTAATTCCACAATTGTGCACACCGGATAAAGAAGGGCTGCACAGAAACATATCAGGCTTTGCATCAAGGTTCTTTGCTTGATTTTCTGTCTTTCAGTGTATTCACGGGGTGAACATAGTTGTGCTCATAGATTCAGATGCTGTGGTGGCATCAATGCAGTTCTTTCTCTTATGCGAGAACGGACCTGAAGTCTCAGTAGACTCAGTAGTCTGTGAACCTGTCACTCCGAATCCGTTGCATGAGAGTTACCTTCTGCATCTGCATCCCCCCATTACTGCCATAGAATTAATTAAATCTGTTTAACTACTTTTTATCTCCCTAAAGAAAACTGAAAGAACAGGTGCAATTAAGGATCCTCCCCTGATTCATGACTTTAATATCAAAAAGCTTTAATAGATCTAAATCATCGTGTGAAGAAGTGAACTGGTTGGTTATTGCAGCTCAGTCAGGGTTGGTTGCTGTATTTGATTTGTGAGGTGAACTTGCCTCGGCTGTTGTCTGACACTCGTCCCCTCTGTGTCCCTCAGCTCCCGGACTCTCCTTCCCCCCCCTGTTAATAAACAGAGGGACCATGTTGTTGGACAAACTGTGCTGGCTGCTGGCCCTCCTGGCCTTGTCATCCGCGGTGCTGACCTCCTCTAATGAGTCCCTCTCCGCTCCAAGGATCTTCCTGTCCTTCAAAGGTAAGCCACTGGAATTACCGCTGTACCTCTTGAACCAGTTACTGTGTTTCTGCTGCTCGTGTGTATTGATTACTGGTGTAGCACTCACTTCTGTCGGCAGCTACCTTGATTTCTCGCTATTGTTGGGTAAACTATTGGCCCTGTCTGAATTTAGGGCTCCACAAGCCCTGGCATTTGTTCCTCCAGTCCTGTACAGAGTTAGTGTGTCCGGTAGATGCTCTGCTCATTGTTCTGACTATTCAGGGCCCAGAGAATATGTCTCCATTTAATCGCATGGCTGCTATTTGTTCCCCAAACAGGCCTTTGTGTGACCTCGCCTCCCTTCTGAAATCAAGTCAGATTTAACACTTGGCTGGGCACCGCACTCAGAGATCCAGCGTGTTATGAATGTTTGCCAGTGCGCCCATGAGACCCTTTGTGTGTTGAGCTGTCCTGTTAAAGTAGGTCTTAGTGGTGCTGTCTGCTGTGTCTGGTGCTGGCATGGTCCTCGTGTCCATGTGAAGCCCTGAAAAAGATTTGAATGAACCTCTGACAAGTTCAGGTCCAAGTTTCTTTGTGTTTTGTTTTACAAAATGGCTACACTTCAGATCCAAGCTGTGTCAAAAGTTTGGATGAGTGCAATCTTTTAGGAATCTGATAATAATAACGAATAATGTTGAAAGACACATTTTGGAAATTTCATTCTATGATCTGACCAGTGACAGATGTGATGCTGTCATGGTCCTTTACTAAACCGATGGAAACACTTAGTAAATGAAGGGCATTGCCAGTGGAGGTTCGTCCAGCAGTTTTCAGTCATGAACATGGGAAAATTGGCTGTAGACATTTTTCCAAACTTTCACATATGAGGAAAGCAGCAAGGAGTTTGTCTGGGACATGTTCACAGCAACAGGAGAATGTCAGCATATGCAGGTGAGGGCCTGAGCCTGTGTGGAACATGCAGGAAGAAGGACATGACGTTTAAATTCTGCTGCAGATATCACTTATGTTTTTATTTACGGCACATTGACAGCAAGGTCGGCCCTTATCGCCAAATGCCCCAAAATCTTGTTTTCTTTCCAAGTTGTTTGCGTCTTCTTCATGTAGGGCCCCTCGTTTTCGTCCTCTTTCTGGACATTTTCTTGTTCTATTCTCAGAGACTTTCCGCACAGTTTTTACTGGGGCGTTGGCAGGAAGTGTTAGAGACAACTGAAATTTGTGTTCTCCCGTACAGCCCCTCTGGAAAGTTTCAGGAAAATCTGCGGACTCCAGTGCATGTCCGAGACCAGCTACAGTCTCTCCTCCCTCGCTGATACTTTTGCTTACCTGTTTGTTTTCACTCTCTCTCTCTCTATAATCGAGCCGTATTTCACTCACGACCGGTTTCACATTCTCTCAGTAGAAAAGAGGTCATTTATTTTCCGTTTCTTTTAATTGAGTTCCTTTTGTTTTTAATTAGTTTCTGAGGTAACTTTAATGCCTCACGGAGCAACTTCAGATAGCTGGAGTCTACGAATGCACCGAAGCTGTGCATTCCCTAATTGTATTGGTTTTGCAGCGTACTGCAGGGAATAGCTCCCTAATGTGCGTTTATTAATTTTTCATGTGCCAGCGTGCTTAACCAAATAATTGCTTTAGGTTTCGTAATGTCTGTCTTGTGCTGACACACAGATTTGGTTGACTTGTAATGTGTGTCTCCTGATGACAGATGCAGTTTATTTTTAATAAGCCTTTCAATTTTGATGATGAAACAAAGTGGGACAATCGACTCACCGATGTTAACTGGAGCCATGTAATTGAATCAGTTGTGTTATTGAGTTTGTGTTCGGGACCCGGCCTCGTACGTTTTCCTGTGACGGTTATATGGTTTCACTTTCCACTGATTCTTTGCATATTATGAAGCTAATATTTAAAGTTTTCGGGCGTTTATATAGTCAGCATATCATGACTGTTTTTCACAGTGGCAATGTAAAATCAAAGCTCAAGTTTAATTTCTGGCACAGAGTCTAAGAAATCCCTGTACTCTGGTATTTGGCTCTGATTTAGATATTTAAATTAACAAATGTTTGTCCTTTATTTTGAATTAGGTGTTTCACCCTATTCCTGTAGTCATCATCATCATACAAATTCTAGTTCAGCATGATAGTGTCATGTACCCTCATCTTTAAAATAAACCAATTAACCGGTGAGTTAGGAAGTTTTTACTGGAGGTGGTTTGTAAAACTAAGGTTTACAAAGTCAACAAAGATGAAAATGTGTCTTTTGAAGTTTCTAAAGTCGCTACTGAGTGTGTTAGTGCTATCTGAGTTATTAACTGTGATAAATACCCAGAGAGCAAACACAGGCTAAGACTGAAGGAATGTCCATTTAAAGCTCGTAGGGATAGATCATCAACCCAGACTTCAAAAGGCTTGGAAAATAGACGCACACAGAAACACACACACACACACACACTTACAACAAGCCAGCATTCGATGGCTTGTTGTAAGTTTCGCATCTGATGTTATTACAAAAACAAAAGGTCACATTTGTCCAGTTATGTAGGTGTATTCGCTCTCATGAATACACATGGCCGGCTTAGATCAGCAGCTGAGAACTCCTATATTTACTTTTAAACAAGGTCTATAATCGCATGCTATTTTAGTGTGAAGGGCTCTGCAAGGTTGTGACCCTTCAAACAGAAGCCAGTCCCCCCCGAGGTTAACTGCCCTCAAACTGTGGGAGAATGGCACCATATTAACAAGTAATAGCTTGTTAGGCTAATCCCGGGGAACATTTGAAAGTGTTTAACTCTGTTTTTCTACGGCCACTTCAGTCCTCCGTGGAACACCTGGGCACAGCGTTCACTCTGGGAAGAACGCCCGAGGAGAAAAGACAAAGCCACGCAGGCTGTCCTGTAATTGGTCTCATTCTCAGAGACAATCTTTGCCTGGGCTCTCCTACCGACACGTTTTCTTGTCCCCACATAATGGGACGACGATTGTCACGCCTGAACAAAGGCTTCACTGTCGGCTCTTTGCTCCTGCCAGTTTTTAGAGTTAAGATCAGAATTGGCCAATTTCTCCTCAACCTCCTTTTTTCTTTGAATAATTAGGAGCTGCTACTCAGTTTGAACTTTGCTGCCGGTACTATTTCTGACTCTATAACAATAGATCCCAGCTCCCACAGATTCTGTTGTATATAGGCAGATCTATGTATGTATATATAGTGCATAAGAAGAGCCCTTTGTCTGGGACATGCCTCTCTGTGGGTGGTCCTTTGCTGTTTCTGTCTTTTTGACTCCTCCCGTGAAAGAGAAAGTATCATAGTTATAATCATGCTTCCCTCCCCATGAGATAATACCGCTTCTCCCCAGATTGTTGCACGGACGACCGAGCAAAGTTTATCCACTCGTACCTCGCCCAGTCTGCTTACTTATTACTGTGACACTGGAGACAGAGCTAAGTGCCTCAGCCGAGCCTCGCAGCAATCAATGAGCCGCTGAAAGCTTATCCACAGCGAACCTGTCTGCAGGCGGATGACCCCCGGGTACACAGGATGGATCTTAAGTCTGCCCAGTGGAGTTCAGACAATCCTGAAAGACATGGTGCTTTTCTTGTATAAGAAAAAGTTAGCTTGCCACCACAAGTACTTTAAAGGAGACCGCTTGTGCTTTTTCAGCTTAAAAGAAAAAAGTCCTGCAAATTCAAAAAGCCCAACGTCTGGGATAGAGGGAGCGCCTCAACTCCTAATAATCCTGAAACACTCGTCAGAGGTCCAGCCGTCACTTGTGTGGTGTCGTGATTTCATGTCATCCCTATTCCCTGGCTAGTCATCGAAACAAGCTGTCGTTAAGGAAGAAATGTTTTGTGAACGTCTGAATGAATTTGCTTTCTGTGAACAGTTACAAGAGGTATTTGGATGTTATCTGGATTTGCGTGGATAACTGTCTAACTAGCGAGGGAAGCTATCGCAGAAGCATTGTTTCTTCCAAAACAAATAACTTGTGCGTGTGTTTGTTTTTTGGAAACAAGCTGAAAGCAGTAAGTACTACTCTGCTTGTTTTTCCACAAGAAGTCAATAAGCTGTTGTCTCTGGCTAAAGTCCCATCATGCACTGTTTGAAACACTTGCATACACAGCACTATCTAATCCACATCCTGTGTGCCCTTCTACCTACCAGCTGTGCTTGTTTACTTCTTTCCAAGCCGAAAAACATCATCGCTGCGTGAGGGGAAACACGTCTGTCACAGCGTTTTGCTGTCCCAGCCCTATACTGCTTTCAAATACTGAGAAATAGTGGAAATAGCACAAAGGATTCTATCAATGTATTGTTGTTGTTATTGTTACTGCAGCTCATTTGCACGTATCTGTACTCTGATACAGTTTCCTCTCTATAGGCAGACAACATTGTACATGTTTGGAGCTTATTGTCCAAAACTGCTGCTCTTCTCCTAATCTCCATTTTGGAATAACAGGGGCAATGAAAAATGTGCATGATGTGTGGTGGCTGTCGCACGCAGGCCTGCAGCAATTATTACATTACTTTGCTACTTTCTCTCCAGAGATGATGATGATGATGATGATGATGATGCTGGAGGAGGAGGAGGAGGAGGAGGAGGAGGAGAAGGAGGAGGAGGGGTGGGGTTGTAGAGCATCCCATCAACCTCTGCTCTGCAGGATGCATGCTGTCAAACTATGATTATTCAGGAGAGAAAAACAGGAGGTGACAGCTTCAGCTGCTAAATATAGTGTCCCTCCTGTTTTGTTTCTTCCTCGTTTTATCTCCCTCTCCTCCTCCTCCTTGCCGTCCTCCTCCACCTCCTCCGCCTTTTAGCTCTGCACTCCCACCCTCTCGTTTTTTGCGCGTGTTGATAAGAGGTTGGCAGTGTGAGCGGAAGGGAGGAGAGAGAGCACCCATGTCTGCTGCCCACTGCAGAGGCGTGCTGTTGTAGCACACTCAAAAGGGGAAAGAGGAGATTGGGGGGGGGGGGGTCTGTAAAAGTATGCAGACTTGTAAGGGAGCAGTGAAAATGTATAAGGGAGGAGTGTGTGGACATATTTATCTCAGTGAAGAGAAGGGTTAGATCCCATGCAGTGAGCGCTGTGGTAAGATGTGTTGAATCTAAGTGTCTCCATTGTGCTGCTGCGGGAGTCATTTTCACATCGTAAATTACTGCCCCCCCACCCCCCTACCTACTTAGTGATGTCACATGTAATTCACATTCAAATCAAATGAAAAGGCAGTAGATTGAAATCACTTTTCCCCTAGATTTTAATAATATGAGTTTTTCTTGAGCTGACATGCAGAGCCCGTGCCCAAGCATGTGTTAATGCTGTCCATGTCCAGTGGTGATAAAAATGCACAACATCCACATGACAACAATAATCCCTCTGCTGTTTATTATTCCAGTCTGCAGCTGCTAGGTGTTTTCATCTGAGATTTAATTATTTGTACTGAAGAGAAGATTTGTGCCAGGAACTCCGATGAGCCAGGGAAATTTGGGTTTAGCAAGGTATGACACATGTATTTTTTACAACATTGTGATTGTTAATTTCATAATAAAGTTGTATCTGAAGAGTACCCGCTTGTGTGTTTTTCTTTTAACCAAAGAACAAGACTTTTTAATGAACATGCTCATCTTTTTTTTACTCTGAGAATTGAATGCCCACCCAATCTTTAGAAGAGCTCCGTGCGTGAGTCATCCAACATTGTCTTTACAAAAAGAAGAGCAGCACTTTTGATATAGAGGCTGGAAATAGCTCGTCCCATTTTGTAAGTCTCTTTCATTTCTTTGTGTCCAAGAGTGCAGATCCTTTTTTAAAGAATTTTGTGATTTTATTCAAGGATCTTTAATATGTAAATGCTAGTTTACTGCGGGTTTGATAAATTGCCCCTGCACAATTCTCTGTCTTCTGTGTAAAGGGGGCCAACACAGCAGGGAGCGAAAGGCAGCCACACTTTGATGGATGTGTGAGTGATAGATGGTGTCTGTGTGTGTAGTCTACATCCTGGTGTGTCTTTGTGTCTCTTGGACGCTGCCGCAGCCAATTTTTTTTTAGATCAAAATGTGGCAGACGGGATAAAAATAGGTGTGAGCCACAGTGGTACATCAGACTGATGTCGTGTTTTTAAGGAACCTGATTGGATTGGCTCGTGTAGATAAAGTGGTTGCTGTTGCGATTGTTGTTGTTTTTTCAGTTGGGCCTCAGCTTTTAATTCTTTAGGTGCATTTTAAATCGCAATTAGAGGCAGATTAATATTCAGGCTGTGATCAACCCCACCTCCTGCAGGAGAGAAGGAGGAGGGCCGAGGAGCTGAGGAAAACCGTTGAGTGGTTAGGAACGGAGAGAGTGAAACTGATTTTACAAGTTGTGGTTTTCCAAAGATTCAGAGTGACAGAGAGGAGTGTGAGAGAGAATCTTTAACATTTATGTGAAGTTTATTTTGTTGCATGCGTGCGTGTGTGTGTGTGTGTGTGTGTGTGTGTGTGTGTGCATGCGCTCGACTTGCAAAGCTCCTGTGAAGAAGCTATATATGACACTGCTTTTGGTTTGGTTTCCATAGCAGCGTCTACCTGTCACTCCTCACAAACCGAATCGGGTTCAAATGATTTCCCTCCGCAGAGGGGAGGTGGGATGTGATCACTGCATTGTGCTTATTTCCCCTGATGTCTGCCGTCTCCTCTGCTCGTAGGAAATCCTGAAGCAAAGAAGCCCCGAGGCTCCGAGGCTTTAGAGAAGACAAATGAGAAAATAAATTTGCAGAGGTGTGATCCTGTGAAGTTGTTGCAGAGGGTTTATCGATTGAGAAGGTGAAGCACTGGTTTCTTTATGTGGAGGCTCCAGTCGGCTGGACGTGCTCTCCAGATGTGGTCGAGGTGTGGGAGACCTTGAGGAGGGGGGGTGGTGTTTGCAGCCCGGACTAAATTAAGGAGACAGCGGGTCAAGGGCACCTCTCCACTTGTTTACTCAGACAGCTATCCTTCATTATCATTTGTCTGTCAGTGTCGGGATCTTGTTACTGCAGTGCCATTGACCTCCCCCCCATGTGACGGCCATTTTGAACCCTGAGGGTGGGAAACCACTTTGGACACATTCTGTCATATATGGTTGCATTTATAAATGTGTAAGTGTGTGTTTGCATTCAAAGTAAATGGGACCCTGAGAACAACCTTTTGATTTTGAACCTGTTTGGCAACAAAGAGGCGATAACTATGAATCCTTCAATTGTTTCATTGAAAAATAGAACATTTATGAATAAATAAACAATTTCAATTCTTTATTCAACAGCTTTTATGAAGAAAAGAAAAATAAATTATTTAACATCCAATTCACTAATTATGATTCAACTTTCCCCGACTCTGTGCCACTTGTGAGTTTGAGAAAAACCTTAACTGACCATAAATTATAAATAACTACATTACTTAGTATTCAATAGATCCACTTATCAAGCAGAAATAATTGTTTACTGCTTCTCAAATGTCAGGGTTTGCTGTTCTCAGGGCAGTTGTCACTTTTTTCTGGTGTTCAGTATATCACACAGAAATCAAATAACTCACTGATCATAATAATCATAATATACAGCCATAATATACTTAATGAGAATTTTTATCTTCAAATACTTTTTAGTTTGTAGTGTTTTCAGAGGTCATCTGGGAGTGATGGAGACATGATTTATTTGTGATTACAACATTAAAGCAGCCACAAAGCAGCTTCGTAAATAGGATCAAGCCACTGCTTTAATCTCCAGAAACAGGTTTGCAGTTTGTTTATCTGCAGTATCTCAATAAACAATAAATTTGATCATCAGTCATTTAAGATTTATTCAAGCAACATTCCAGAACACTCCGATTGCATAGAATGGAACAATTTGGGGCCTGCATCTGTTTCACGTCATTGTAACTGATATTGGGTTCAGACCGTGTTTTGGAACTTCTGCGGGTTAGGGGGGGACAACAGTTGGACCGTCCCTTCAGTGATAACAGGTGTGTCTACATTAGAGGAGACGTCCTGGAGCAGAGGGATAGTTTATATCATGTGTCCAAGGTGATTTTCTGCAGCCCCATCACAGTGATGCTATATGTGCGTTTCAGTCCCCCCTGTGGACTCAGACTGACATGTTGAACACGAGGAGCTCAAACATCCAGGAGGAGAGGAGGAAAACACAGAGTCAGATAAGGGGTGCGAGAGCAGATGTGACTGTCAGGAAGATATAGGCTGAGTCGATGGAAATGTGAAGCAATGGAGCAGACCCAGACGGGGGCTCTGAGAGAGCTAATGGACTACAGGGCATCAGTGTCAGGTTTGCTATCTGGTGGAGAGCGTGGATAGATGGTGGGATTCGAGAAGGAGGAGAGGAGTGTGGGTGCACAAAGGCAGATATACGCTGCACGGACAAATTGTGCGTCCGTTTCCCATTAGCTGCGTATGAGTGTCGGTTGCGATGGTTTACCTCAGCTGGTGACTTGCTCGGGAGTGCCTCCACAGTTCATCTCCAGTGCCGCTGCCCCGGCTGTAACCTCGCACTACGAGGTCCAATGTTTAGTTCAATGAAAAGTGCATAGTCTTTATTCACACTTGCATATTGTCATACCAGTCTCCTTAGTGGGAGTGTTTTAAGTAATTTGGCACAGGGGGAACATTTGGAGCACAGCCCAAAGTGCATTGTGAACCTTGCGTCCTTTCACCGACGATACAAAATGATGTGAAGCCAGAGTACAAACTATTTCCTCTTGTGGAGTGTTCATATGATCAAAGCCTCCTGCTCTGTGCCAGTTTGGCAAAGCTTTATGGGAAGTGAGTCCTTTTCTTTCCTCAAGTGAAAATAGTTTTAAGGCAGAAGCTGGGCAACCTCAAGCACCCGCGACCTCATGAAATGTTTCAGGTGTGTGATATTCAGACTGGGAGTCTATGGAGCCTCTATGTGTGTGCATACTTTGGACGAGGACCAAGGCGCTGTCTCTGTGATTATTGGAGAAACGAGGCCTGTGGTTGAGTCTGACCATGATCCTGTGGGAGGTTGCATTAGTTGTGTTTCACTATTGGATTAAAAAAGCAGAAACATTCCCTCCTTCTCCTCATGCTTCAGCTACCAACTCTCTCTCCCACTTCCATACGCTCTTCATACATTCTCCTTGCAGGATGTGTAATTGGTGAAAACTGAGCCCGAGTCAGATGCTAACATCATTACCAAGCCCACCTTCAAGGATTGAGACGTAAACGATTGGTAAATAGCAAAGCCCTCCTTGTCAGATTAATCTCATTTCAAACGGATTTTTATTCCCCCAAGTTCCATTAGCTGCTGTGGCTTTTCGGCAAGCGCCGCCTAGGTTTGAAGGTCAGATCTCTGAGTGAGATCACCCCTGTGTGGGCGAGCACCCCCTGAACCAGTCTCATCCTGGAAGAACAACGGAGGGAAAGCCGAGCGGAGGAGGAAGGAAGGCGTAGAATGTGGTGGAACATGAGGTTTCCAGGCCTTGTTTTCTGCGCTCATGCACTGATGGGCTCCCTGATAATGTGCTGATTGTGGAGGGGAGGAGATGGCCTCTCATCCGCCATCATTGTGACGGATGCATTGACATGATGCCAAGATTTTCTCCATGCCTGCCCCATGCACGCCCCCTTGCCTCCGAGCTTTGTTAGTCAGCCCTGTTCTCAGGAACCCTCTCTAGGTGTCCCTGATGGTATGTTGGCCATAGTGTCCGTGGTATCTGTGCCATATGTGTGTGTGTGTGTGTTTGTGTGTGTGTCCGCCTGTCTGCATACATATGTATGCATGAGAAATAGGAGCAAGGGCCTCCTATGTTGCTGTTGTTTTTGTTGTTGTTGGTGTCGACGCCTCACTCATCCCGGTGAATGGGCTGCTTGGACTCAATAGAAGAGAGGCGTTTGTGTGGGCTGGGTCCATCATTCATTTACTTCATTCATGTCCCCCGGGGAAGCGGAGGGGGAGTGGCATACAACACTGGCACGGCACTAACGCTCAAAGCATCGGTCTGTCCTTTACCTCCCTCTCTCCCTCTCTCTCGCTCTCTCATCTTCCTCGTCTTGCACTTTTCCTCCTCTTGGCACCGATGCTGAAACAGTCATCACTCAGAGCTTGGCCATCATCCTGGGCTTTCATGTGCTGTAGGATTTCATGTTCGCTGAATTGATGTGCTCTTCTGGAACCTTGTGCTTCGCTGCGCTACAATGATGGAAGACCTCAGACAGCCCCTCACAGAGCTCATAGGAAGCTTCACCTCCTGGCACTGACACAAAGGCACAAACTTTTTCTTCTCCGCGGCTGACAGATCTAGTTTTAATGTGGTTGACCCAGCCGAGAATCAGACGGAGGAAACGAAAAAAATGGCTTTGGCCTTTGGGAAGATCTCCAGCCTAAATGATGCTTTGTTCAAGTGTAATCACATTTAGGAAGAATAAAAAGCTTAGAATTCATTACTCCGAGGCCTTTGATTATACTAACGTCATTCACATACACAGCATGAAATTTTGTTTTCACTACCGTGGCCGGATTACACTGTCCCATTAAACCAGCTATGCATGATTAATTAGTCACAAAGCATTGCAATACACTGTGAGCCAATTATACCATAAAAGCAACCGGAACTTTACTGATTCTTGCTGCTACGCTGCACTGCATGCTGGGATATTTAACTGCATTCCTATGTTTCACTAAAAGCCATTATTTCTTTTTTTCGGCTGAACAGATTATCCTAGCATCAGCTTTTGGGAAATATATTTAACTTGACGAACATCAGTATGTATCATTGCCATCAGGGTCTACGTCCAAAATGGGATTAACTGAATTTGAGGCCTCAAAGTCTTGTAGTATGTTTAGGTTGAATTGGATTGTTTTAACTTTAATTTAACACCATTTCCATTGTGATTTAAAAAATGTGTTTATGAGAAACGTTCTGCAGCATGCGTAGTTTGTAATGTCTGTGTGTTGTAGTTCTGTCTTGACTATACAGATATTAGCACGCTGCACTAGGGCCAGCGTGGAACTGACAACCGGTCAGTACAGTTGCATTGGCCGTGGGAAAGATGGAAACCTGCTGTTTCTGCCTGTAGTTTGTATGGTAGCATAGAGTATCACCGGTTATTCTCTAGGCTACATAATCTTATCTTCAGTTATGGGGAAGTGTAAGTCGGATATCTGTCAAACTTCACATTGGTCTTGAATTCTATTCATTATGGTCTTTAAAAAGTTTTAAATGTAGCTCGTAAAAAAATAGAGAAACCTTGTTCTATTCACAATTTGTTGATGAAGAGTTAAATACTCCAAACATTGAACCGCCCCTAAAACCAGATTTGAGTTTTTTTCATGCTAAAATTACATTTGCAATACACAGGGCCAACAAATTATGTAACACAATGCCTAAGTAGCTGGGAAGTGTATTATTTCACTGTTTAAGCTGCATTAGTTCACTTTATTTAATTTTTGTGTGACCAGGTTCCACATAGATCAAAGTGATTTAAACCTGTCTTCTAATGTCCAACTCAGGGTAGAAAATGGGTAATTCCATGTAAAAGCTTAAACAGTGGTGCTAAATATCATAAATTAGCAATAAACACGGTGACTATTTCCATCATCAATCTGCAAAGTGACATATAAGCCATTAAGATAAGGAAGCAGCTGGAGAGATAACGTCCTGGTTTGCCTGAAGAAATTCTTCATCACAATGCTTGCAGACTCTGTTACATTTTTTTTCCCTTTTGCATGATTTCAAGACGATCAATTGCTCTCTGAACTCCTTTCCTCTGTGAACGTTGCAAATGGTTCACCAGTTCATCAGATGATCATAACCATACTGCTGGAAGAAAAGATGGCCAAGCTGCAAACAAACAAGCCTCGAGCAGAAGTGTCTGCCGTTCAGATCTGATGAATGAAAAACAGATAGCAGAGACGGGGTGTGTGCACGATCGAGCGTGAGAGGCTGCTCTCTCTCTCTCTCTCTCTCTCTCTCTCTCTCTCCCTCCCCCTGGTGTGGATCAGACACTTGGTCGTCTTATCAGTGCACAGCGGAAGGCTGAAGCACTGATTTATGACGAGGAATGAAAGTGTGGGATCAGAGGATTTCTTTTAGCCTCCGTGTTTCACCGTGCAATCACTGGCCCCCTTCAAATCCCTGTGCGAGGACGCATGGAGGAACTGTGACCAAGATTTTTCACTGTCACGCATGTTGTCTTCCTCCAGACTGATAAGGCCTCTTCCCTTCCTCAACTGTTTTTTTTTTTTCTCTCCTTCTCTTCATACCTCATATCTGTCTTTCATTCACCAATCAAAACAGGTGCCTCCAGCTACACTTTCTTTTGTTGAACCGAGCATCTCCCACCTGGATGTTCAGACGTGATGCTTTCGTTGAGCCTAAAGCCAAATAACCATTTATTGCTGGATCTCACTGCACAAATTAATAGTGCGTTATGAGCCGCTGCTGTGGTTTTGAATGTGTTGCATCCGGGTTGTTTAAATGCTGGAACGCTCAACAGTTCTTATCTATCTCTGATTGTGTGCGTACTAAGTCTCACTGAGCAGAGCTGCCAACAATAACATGCCGGAGAAATCAGCCATTTTCTGATTCCACGTTTCTATTTGAGGGTAGAGTTTTGTTCAACCTGGTGCGTGTGATTGATAAAACCTATACTCTGGATAGGGGGGAAATCTTATTTGCCCATTTCATGCCTGCTGGGCAGTATCTGCTGTGTTGTATTAACTTAATGAATGTTGGTGTGGTTTGTTTAGGGTAGACGGGTTATGTTGCATTGTTTTGTAGGATTTTATCCATCTGGCTTTGAACCGGATGAATGATTTTATTCCATGAATAATTACCATGAAATCTCTAAAAATTTCAACAATCATCAACTTCTTTCTGTGCCCATGTCCCAACCTTCTACCAAGTTTCCTGAAAAACTGTTCAGTAGTTTTGGGGTAAATCCTACAGAGAACCAAGCCAGCAAACAAAAGCAACAAAGCACGGACATCCAAACTTGATGACAAAGACGAGACCCGTTGAGGCTCCCATAAACTTGAATTACCTCCCAGGCAAAACTTTGGGCATAAGTCCTTCTTCAGACATGGTGCAAAGCTGAGGTACTATATGTATATATGCACCCAGGGGTCACCAAGTTGATCAGAGTCTCAACTGGTGTGTGGAAAAAAAATTCCTTTGGGGGAGGTAGTTATATGAATATATCACTAACTAGAGCCATTCAAAATCCAGTCTCCGCTGCCCTTAAAAAGGGACACTCTGCATTCTGACCCTTATGGTCACGGGTGTGGAAGAAGGCCACGGGGTCATGGAGTAGGATGTCCCATCTGTCCATCACACATGAAAGCTGCCAGACCAACACGCACTGGTGTTTCAGAAGGGAGGGCCGAGTGCATCAGTCAGCGAGGGGAGTTAAAAAGGCTGTGGATTACACATTTAGACAGTAATCTATGGGTCTGTCAGCCCGTCACTCTGACTGACCTGCCCTAACTTGGCTTTAATGGTAGGCTGAGATGAGAGAGTGAGTGGGACAATTCACATTAACCATTAATAGTGTAATGGGTGCCAACATGTTTCATCTTGAATGACATTTCTTGTGCGTTCAAAGGACAAATTGAACCTATTGGAATGTAAATTGTCTTTTTTAGCCTGTAATTATTTTCTCAGGCCCTCTCATTTAGCAGGCCATTAGTGTTGGGCAACATCATTACGAGAGCTTCCTTTTCAGTTGATGTTGTAAACTTACCTCCAGTGCTGGTGACATTGAGGTGGTCTAAATTGCTTCCTTATGAGATTACACTTCGATGTAACACCTGTTTGGTGATGTAGGTCTCCCTTCACACCTCTGATAATCTCCGTTGTCACCTTGTCAGATCATCATTCTTCTCAGAGACCCTTTGACATGGAAACAAGGCAGGTGGTGATGATGGATGGTCTTTGCATCTAGAATTAGATTTCTTATTTGGTTTTCATTCAGTCACTCCGGGTTAAATTTGTTACCAAACTACAACACCCGTCCATACCAGTCCCATTGTCTGCATTCCTTTCTGACAACCCTCCCCCCTCTCCAGACCCTTATCCCTTTGCTTCAAATCCCTCCATTCCCATCATATCCATCATACAGCCGCTGAGAGGAGATGAATGCCCTTGACTGACGGTCATCATCCCCCACTTTAGTTTGCTCCACTCATCTACTCGCGTGTGTGTCAAGCAGACAAGACAGACACCAAATGGACTTGTTAACGTGGATGTTCTGTGAATCAAAGCAGCCAGTCGGCACAGTCTCACCACTTGGTCTCCAAATATTCTCATTTTCCCACTGCAAACCTTTCACCAAACTTTCCGTCAAATGTTTAGATTAAATCTGTTTGTGTGAATGTGTTTGTCAGATTTCGTGTGTGTGTGTGTGTGTGTGTGTGGACATTAGTTTGGTCTGTATTACATTCTCTATTATGGTGTCATATATAGACATGGTATTAGTTTGCTGGAAAAATATGTTCTGATGCCATTTTCCCCTTCTCTGATGATTGCTATCAGTGCTGTCTGGCCTCTTGCAAGTGTTGTAATTGGCAACATTAGAAACACTATTGAAACTGAAGTCTAGCATACGGTGGATGCAGCTGTGGTACTTGTGGGACCATCTAGCATGAGTTAACGCTACAATCCATTGTCATCTAAACTGCTCTAAAAAACAATACTTGCCATTGGCAGTGCAGGGTGTCTGGTTGAGGGTGATAAACCTTAAAGATGTGGTATTGAATCAGTGCATAGATCTGCGTACTCACCGATGCCCGACCTGGCTTTTTCAGCAGTATTGAATGCGTTTTCGATGCTGGAACCTATTAGAACATCTCTAGCTGAAAAAATAAGGCGGTGAGTGGATTGTGAAACAAGCAGAAAAACGTGCTAGAAGACTCACAGACAAAAAAATTTTTTTTTTTTCAGGGAAGATTTGTTGATAAACCTGAGCCAACAATGGGCCTAAATCCAATAAATGAAACTCTAGCAAAAAACGTCTCACACTTGTGGACCTCAATCCGCTCATCGCGGCCATAGGAAGAAAAAATAATATTGTTCTTGGACTGCTCCCAAGTAATAACAGCTTTGGGGATACCTGTAATAACTTGTCAGGGAATGTGTGTGTTTTTGTTTGAGAATACACTCAAGAATTGTCCAAGTATATTGCTGGTGATTTGTTTTCTTTGGTTACAGCGCCTTTAAAGACAGAAAATACAGGGTTCGTGCTCCCAATGTAATTACCCTCAGAATCATCCACTGAGGTCAATGCCATATTGATCTATTGGTTCACGGCTGCACAGTTGCCCTCTAATAGAATGGATTACTACAGGAATGGTATGTTTGATCTGTTTGCAAAGAGCCTCTCTTCAGGGAAAGTGTTTTTGAAACATCGCTGACCTTCAACACTATAAGTGTCAATTAACTGTGGCATGTTGTGTCAGTGGCAGAACCAAATATTTTTATATTTATTGGACGTTTTCAATGAGGATATGGAGAAGCTAGCCTGTAGGAAAGGTGGCCGAACAAGAAGGTCTGGAGCCTAAACCCTCCCTGGAAAAAAATCTTATACACTGGTCATCATATTCCATATATAAATGAATTTGTCTACCCTATTGTATTCATGTGATTTATTATATGGTTGTGTAAAACATGGCAGTTGACTGTGGACAAAATATCACTTTTCTACATGTCTGATGAGCTTGTGTTTTGATGACAGTACTTGACTGGACTTAAACTGTAACTGATGATAGTTAATATAGTTTTCAATCATTGCCACTTCACCGCAGCTCGTCCATTCTGCGTGGTGTGTGTGTCTGTTTGTGTGCGTGAATTCAGGGCAAAATATGTCTAATTATATTTATCAGACGGATGGAATAAAGATCCTCCTCTTTTAAAAACCTGTCCGAAGAAAATAACTGTTTCCTTCTGCAGTTGTAGTCAAATAAAGGGACATTCAGATGTGAATGTCACGGGGACGTTAAGAAGAAATTCAGGGGGCTACAAAAGTTAGCATACAGCCTCTGGGAACCATGAATCTCGGTCCAATAATATGGGCCATTCCATCTTGTTGATGTTGAGATAATTAAGGGATAAGTGTTGATTACTGAACTGTTGATGGCGCTACAAAGAAATTCAGTTGATCACCAGCACAAGAGGTTATGCTCTCAGAATCATGATTATCTATTCCACTTGTCAGGGGATAACTAATGCAGTACTCTGCCCCAAATTGATGGACTAGCCGATTGACTGAACGCCATCCATTGTCATCAACAGAGCTGAAAGTCTAAAAATGGCATAATTTCTGCTTTACAAAGGACTCACTGTCTTATGGTTATGCTTTTCTGAGTCTTCATGGCAAAGCCTCTACTCGCCATTAACACAGCACAAAGGCTGTCTGACAAAAGAGCAGGTCCTTGCTGCAGGCCAAAACCTCAACACCCCATCTGAGGTCCACGCCGTGCTGCTCAGCAACCAGCCGTCTGATTGTTGAGCATTATCTGGTTGTCCCCTGCCTGTCACAGTAAATTAGTGCACAAGGCTCGGCCCAGGATCTGTGCCGACACGTACCTGGTCGGGGCTGACCCCGTCTTTGTCTCGCACTGACGCGGGGTCAAGTGGGTGTGTGCAGCAGCAGGGCATGTAATATTATGTTGACCGTGCCGAGGCAGATGGGTCTTTGGTTCTAGCCCATTAGTGGTCAGTAGTATGATGCTGGTGACCCTGGAGGTCTACTAGCTGCCCTCTCCGGTCATTTGGGACCGAGGTAGAGTTTATATTCACAGCTTAAACCTCTAATTGACCATCTTCTGTCATTTCGTAATACAGGGAAAAGGCTGTTATAGGCATGTCCTTACCAGTGTAGTGCAGTTCCCATGATTTCCAGGTTTTCAATTAGCACATTCAATCAAAAAGCTCCAGCTGAGATCATTGACTTTAGAAATTAGTGCAAGTGCCAAAAGTCCACCTTCCAAAACACTAAAAAAGTTTTGTCTCTTGAATGGGGTCAAATAATTGCCCTCTCTCTCCAGGTGGGCTGCTCAAGTCTCTCTCAAGAGAATAGCTCACACAAACACCACATGGTGTGTGTGGACAGAGGAGACGGAATCACACATTCAATTAACATGAAAGCCATTTTTTAGCTGGGAAGCAGCAAGGAAATGCCATGCTGTGTCATAGTTATTGGTCCTTGTTTGAATGTGTCATCGTGTCCTCTTTGCACAATGGAAGCTGCTGGAACCGCACAACCGCAGGCAAGTGGGAATTTTCACAGGAATTGGCTTAAAGCTTGCACAACATTCGGATGAATGCATCACTGCTGAGTCTCAGTGTGTCTTGACTCCTTCTTCATGCCAGAGTTAAATACTTTTAATGGGTGAGGTTTCAAGCCTGACAATCTCTGCAAAATGCCTCATTCGTTTGCACATCATCCCCCATCACCCTCCTGCTTCCACCTGTGCCATGCTGGGTGCTAAAGAAAGGATTGAAGGATTCAACAGAAAACCAGCCGTGTGTTATCTCAATGTACTGGTATGCAGACGGAGGCCAGTGGATGCCGGCAGGATCAGACAAGCCAAGAGAAAGTAAAGGTGTCGGAAGAAGCTGGGTGATAAATCAAAATCGCTTTAATCCGGCATAGAGGGGAAGATTTAGGATACGGGGGAAGGCTCGAAGTTTTTTATGTCAAGCTGCCACGACAACATCTGTAAAGAATCCATTCAGTGTTCTGGATGGTGTGCAAGGCTGGCGGAACAATCTCCAGTGGTTGATGCAGGCCAGGGAAGCGATTTAATGATGCCAAGATACGTGTTTCCTCATCACCCATCACTGAGCGGTAATCCACTTTTATTTTGAAAAACTGAAGAAGCTGCCTTTTGATTATCTGGGTTTGCTCATCCCATCGCCTTTTAAATGAATAATGGTTGATTGAAAATGACTGAAAGGATGGAATTAATTATATGGTCCTCTTTAATATGGTAGAGTTTGAGTCTTTTCTGTAGCCACTTTGTGCACAGGTACACAAAGTGGCTACCTATTTCAGTGTCCTGCACTCCTGCCTCAGAGAGTCCTCCAGATTTAAGTACTTCATTTAGATTTCAACCATTGCCTGATCAGCACATCTTTGTGTCTACCTCAAATGCTACATCCCTCCCCACTGCACAGGAGTTCAGACTGCTGTAGGTCCCACTCCACAGAAGCAGAGTACGCTGCTGTCGTGATCAATAAGTCGATAAGTCGAACGGTTCTCAAGATATTTGAGCTACATACAGACAAACTGAGATTTCGGGTATTATTAGTGGGATGCACGTGGTCAAAATGTTACAGACAACTTTTTAAATCCCTTTATGTGCATCTGTTTAACTTGTGAATCATGGTGTCTGTCTAAATACTGAATGCTGCTCGCTCATTCCTTCTTAAACATGACTTCTGTGAGCTTCTGTCTCCTCCCTTCACTCCTGCTCTTACCTAAGCTTTTGTCTGAGATCTCGTGAGTGGGTTTTGTCCTCTGTCCAACTCCTGATTAGAATACCCATTGGAAAGCCTTTGTGAGCAGATCTTTTTTTTTTTGCCCCTCCAGCAGCAGTCCAGGGAGCTCAGCTTCTCTGTGTTAGTTGCTGAGCAGCTCTCTATGAGTTCGACTCAGAGTTTCCATGGCTCTCTCCTGCACTCGTTGATAAATGGAAGTTCTTACGGTTGCTGTCAGGCTTTTCTCCCCCCCCCCGGGACCCCTCCCTCCGTTCTCACTCCTCCACCACACCATTTGCTGCTAGTGGGTGAAAAATGACCTCAGGGAATAGAGTGGATTCTCATTGCTGGACCGGAGAGTGGAACACCCAGACAGGATAGAGGTGGCTGTTGTCCCCAGTGGACTCTGAGTCAACACTTGCATCTAATGGTCTCTCTAAATTTACCTCCTAATTACCCCCCTCTTATTGCCCCCAGCTAGCAACACACTGGCCATGACCTTGATAGACGAGAACGCATGAGGGCACTCGTAAAAGTGGGCTTTGTTCACTCCTGGCTACAATCAGAAGAGAAATGAGCGGATTTATCGACAGGAGCATTGCAAATTTCAGAAAACGTAAGCGAGCAGAGGATTAAGAGAAATCTATGAATAAGAATGAAGTGAGAGAGCGCCGTGCATCTGGGTGTTTGTTGGTGCAGCTGACCGAGAGGGATAGTATTTGTTCTGAGCGCCGTGTCAGAGGTCAGCCGGTGAGAGGAGGATTTTTCATCCATTCACACCAACGCTGTCTCATTATTCAGCCCTCGCCATAATCCCTCTAACCTGACGTGTCACCAATGACCGCCGCTGCCACCCGGACCAGCTTGCTGCAAGCGACAGCACGGCTACATCAACAAACACAGCTTCATCATCATTACAGCAGCTTGCAGCATCTGCACGACCCAAATCCCCACGCACGCACGCACATAAACACTTATGCTTACAGCAGGCAGCCACGGGACCAGACCGTGTTTGGAAGATTTTGTGTTTTGTAAACGAAGTAAGGTACAAACCAGTGTTTTTTTTTCATGTTCTCTGAAATCCAGAGATTAGTGTTTTAGAGGAAGAGAGTGTGGCAAAGTGATTTCCTGAAAAGCAGGGCTTTATATCTAACGGGCAGTGTTGGTAAGGATTTCTCACTTTTCATTGCAACTTAAACATAATTTTTGTGAAATGTAATGTAAATAGAAAATAAAGTATCAATCTGATGGAATCCTAAAAGTCTCACTTTAATAACGTGTTACCATAAAGAAAAAACTAATTATAACACCAAGACCTTTTGTGAAGAAGCAACAGTGAACATATTGGGTTTTAGCTCATTGTGCGTGATCTTTTTCAATTAGCTGCACCCACACCAGTGTCCTCGCCCCCTTTCAAACTTATCTCAGAACATCGTCTCCCATCTCTCCCTGTTCTCCTCCTCACTGTAACCATCCCAGCTCAGTATCATCATGACCACCCTGCGCTCTCCTGACCCAGCTTGGCAGAGGCACCCTGCCTGACCCCCCCAGAGATAATCCTGATTATGCTGAAGTGTGTAAGGGGGCCAGCATGAGCTTTCACCTCAGACCCCTTGTGCCCTTTGACCTTTCACCTGCGGCTCTGCAGAACTATTGAGGGCAGCTGTCCACTGTGGTGTTTGTAGAGGAAAAAGCATGGACACGCATTGCATTGGTTTCTTTGTTCCTTGACTGGATCTCTGGAAAATGAATAATAATAATTTAGTGTAGTTCATCCCTCTGTGTAAAAGGTTGGAAAAGAGGTTATTACATTGGAGCAGGAGCCACATGTCTTGTCCGTCTCCTCTTTGCATGTAATCCCACTGTATCCTCCTCTGATTACATACAGTACAACATGAACTTGATGGAGGTTGGCTTTTGCAGACCAGACAAACTAGATAATTGACCTTTTCTGTCAGTCGAAGCAGAGCGCCTCCTCTGCTCCCTCGTGCTTTAATTAACCTTTGCTGTCATCCAAAAAAAGCAGAAATAGATTTGTTATAATCTCTCATTTCTACTTGAGGAAGTGAACTCACTGCTCAAATCAATTTTCCCCTGCTCTTGATTTGTGCAGTAGGAGACAGGTGTCCCTAATTTGATGTGAGGATCATTCTCTGTCTATGTGCGCACACACACACACACACACACACACACACACACACACACACACACACACACACACACACACACACACACACACACACACGTAGGCTACACACACAGTGGTATTGGTGGCAGACGAGCATGAAGAGCATCTGAGTGACAGCATCCGGAAGGGTATAGATAAGACATAATCTAGTGCCAATTATTTCTCCTTGACAGGCACAGGTAAGCAGCAATCAGTTCCAGTGACATGTGTACCGAGTCAATAGTCGTGGCCCCAGTGAGTGGCGTGAGGCTGATTATGAGGTGGTGAACGGAAGCAAACACAAAGAAGAGACAGGTTGAGCTGATAAGGCTTCTCTCTGCTGTTCAGCTCGTCTCTGTAATGTTCCTCTGTGTCCTGTGCAGTTACACACGTGCACCGGCCTCAGATATTCAGCGTGCACTTGGGATTTTAAAGAGACACTTTATCCTTTTAGATTGTGCATTTATAGTAGATGGATGAATCAAAGAGTTAATCATACTCACAGGTTTGTCAGTGTCTAGAACGAGACCTACAATTATTCTAAACATGAGTAATGAGCGTTGTCTGAGCTGCTGCCTTCATGAGCTCGCCTCAGGGTTAGACAAATACAGTGCAAGCCCTATTACACGGTCAGATTGCCCCCCAGCTTTCTAAGACTCAACTTGACAGTGGTAAGCTCCATCAGAGATCATGGGAGATCGAGCAAGCCCTGACATTTAGGAAGCAGTGGGACTGCATGCTGCTTATAGCAACCAAATTTCCAAATGACCAATAAGATGAGGTTGAATGGAAGTGAAAGTTTGTGTGAGACTAGAAAAACCTTGCAACGCTTAATTTTTCTATATATAAAAGTTGCATAGTTGGATTTCACAAGCCTGAGATGCCATAGACGTTTTTAGAAAGTTGGTCCTTCAGTCGATAGATAAAAATCCTTTTAAGGACACATCCGTGCACGCGTGCCTGCAGACAAGCTGCAGCAAGGTGTGGCCACACCTCTGCTCCGAACAGCGGCAGATCAGGGGGAATTCAGCCTGCATGCTGGGGATGCCTGGGCAGGTATGTGGGATTTTCTGCTGCCTGCTTCATCAAACCACACCCCCACCCATGACCACCTCCCTTTTCAAGCGAAACTTGCACTCACACACACACATATATCCACACGGGCTGGAAGAAAGGGAAGATTTCCAAGGCTGATAGCAGCAGGCTTGTCTGGGAGCTGCGTCTTTCGTCATCTTCTTACAGACACAAAACCGAGGTCATCCGTGTTCCTTTAAATCTGACCCAGGAAAACCACACCGCTGTACAAAGCCTGGCCGAAGGGCGGCATACCTTGGCTGCAGAACAGAGCAGAGAGTGACACTCGGTGCAGAGGGATCACATCAACAGGTGGACAGACCACAGGCTCGGTTTACCAGCAGATGTCATTCACATTCTGGGGGAGTAGTAGGGGCAGATTGGCTTTTATCCAACAAAGAGGGGTCTCCAACAAACTGTAGACGACTCACACTAGAGTTCACACTAGAGACTGAAGACGTTCTAGCTCCGTCTGCCTCAATGTCTGGTGGTGATTAGTCAGACCGTGCTGGGAAACTTGTTGATACACACCAGATCCTGCGGTCTTTCAAGACAGACACTTGTGCCCTATCATTGGTGAATTTGCCAGTGGGTCGTAAATTCTGCCGCTGAACACGAAGTCAAGGCGGTGATTTGTTTTGTAACATTTTGATTGGCTTCACGGGCAATTAGGGCTGAGCCGCAGCGGGCAGGAATGCTGCCGAGAAGCTGAATTTGTGCTGACAATGGGGCTCAGGAGTTGCTTTGAGGTGGACTGTTATCATACCTTTCTCCTTATCTCACCACACCACAGGCATCTTTTCATAGGAATTGTGTTTCAGCAGGTCTCAACTCATAAAGATGTAATATTTCTCCTGAGTGCAGATTAAAATGGCAAGATGAATAGAGTTAATTCACACTACAGCTTTGATAGAGCCATTATATTTTAGCCGACGGGACTTGTAGTCTTCATAATGGTTTAATATGGGCTTTGGAATGGGTCCGATGGGTTGTTTGGGACCATGAGCACACTTCAGAATGGGACCCCATACAAAAGGGATGGTGTGATGAGGCTAAGCATGTGCACACATGACCATCACCAACACGGTTTCTCCTCTTTTGGCCAGGCCTGGCTTCTTATTACCAGAACAATATAACCAGTGATCATCAAAATGCAGACCACCATGAAAAGATGTTTCCTTTTCTTCTTCATCAAATGATTTTCATCAAGCACACGCAGCCCCAGACATCTTTTCCATTATTTCCCGCCAAATATCTTTTCTGTTATTTGTCAGTGGTCTCCCATTTTAATTTTAGAGAACATAAAACTGAACCGTGTTGCAAGTGGTGGTTTTGTAATGACAAGTTGTCCAAACCACAATTGAATATAATTCGAACCATGTCAATTCTCTTCTGTGAGAAGATAATTATTCCATTTTCAATCGTGCGATCTGCTATTAAAGAAATGTAATTGTTGCATGCTGCACAGTAATCCCTTCAGACTGAAAACTCTCCTGCAGCTCACGGTTCTTTGGACCCTTTGCTGGTTTTACTTCTTCATGCATCATGTGGCCCCAGTGAAATCAATATGGTCATTTCTTAAGGTCATCTCTAAATCTGGTAGATATCGATCCAGGGATTCTGAATGATAGACTGAGACTAGAAGAGAGACAGAGAAAGATGACGGGCTGTCAGGCATTTGAAGCTGTAACTGATAACGTTTTTTGATGAATGTTAATATGTAAGGTGGAAGATTATCTGTCTGTCTGTCCTTCTGGTGCGTCTCGTCTATCTGCCTGTCCAGGCCACCTGAACTTTGCGGTGACCTAGCCGCTGTCAGACGTGTGACAGCCAGTCACCACCAGTATGCTCCCGTTCAGATGCCCCATGAGTGCAGGAGTGATAAATGTGGGATGTCAGCTGGTGACTGTCCCTGAAGCTCCAATATCGTTTGAAGTGTTTGTTCCGCCAGAGCTTTTAGTCTGCTGAATGGTTGACGAGGAGACGAGTATAGAAAAAGAGATGGGTTGTTCATGGAGAAAAGATAAGTGTAACTGTTGCCACTACATTAATGTAATATGTTACAAAGGTTTCTAATGTTTATTTTGTATTTGTATATGTCATCGCTGTAATTAGAAATAAGACTTTTATTTTGAAGCCTTCGCTGAGCTGCATGTTTTGAGAAGAACCATCTAGAAGAAACTCGGAGAAGTAACACGAAGAAGAGACACAGAGAAGCAGGCCGATGGAGGTACACACCTGTGTAACAGTTTGTTAAGTAAGAAGAAGATAAGAGGATTCCTTTTCAGAACATGCAGCCAACGAGGTATTTTGTTTGTTATTTATTTTAACTTTTACTGTTTTTGCTAGTTAGCTAACGCTGTATGTTGCGTCTTTTGTTGCCGTGTGTGGCGCAGTTTTCACGGTCTGATGTGGAGTACAAGACTTTATTAAAGACCCGTGGAGGAAACCATTTGCTGTTTCACTGTGCTTGGGAGGGAGTGATAATAAGCGCTGATTTAAGTTGCTCTCCATTTCTTTATGTCCATGCATCGAATTTGCATGCTCTCATAGATGCTTAACATGAGCTTCCACTGGCGTGCTGTCACCACCTGCACCCTTTGTCCTCACTTAACAGAACCGGTGCAGGAACCTGTACTGATATGGTTGGAATTGATATCAACTGAGGTGATAAGCCCAACATTTTTAGTCCTGCAGGTTGATATGGCAGAATCCATGGTTAGTGTGGTAACATCATTTATATATGAATACAACAGCAAAAATTCCTTGAGCAGCTACTTAAAATAAAGTGTTTACAGCGCAAATCATACAACAAAATCAACTTCTCTTATTAAAGAAGTCAAGAATACCATGCTTTTGGGCTGCGTAGGTGAAACAGTTACTGATTTTATTATAAAACAAGGAGAAATTCCCAATGCTTAGTATTACTACTACTAATAACGATAATTGAATGATCAGTGTGTGCATCTGTCACAATGCTATTCTAATCATAAAAAGGTCAAAAAGTTGATAACAAATTCGAGTGTGAATGGAATTATTTTGGGGCTTTTTGAGTTCAGCAACATTTGCTGAAAACCTTATCAGTGAAAGGCATCAGGCTCGGGTTCGGACACAGAACCCCAAATGCATGTCAGGCTTGGTTAGTTTTCTCTCGGTCAGGTTCACTGCACTGCCTGTAGTTGCATGTGATTGATGACAGAGGAAACGCCTTCAAATCAAAGCAGCTTCGATAAGCATCACTTCCTGTGGATCCCTCTTGTGAAGCTGGGCAGTTAGAATCATGCCCAGAAATGGCAGAATCTGCCACCGATGATGAATTGTGTTATACAGAGGGATAATTATAGAATCTGAGTACCACTGTTTAAAAATAAAACTACAGCCATAAATGGTCAAAATAGTTCTCAACACGGGGTTTAATTTGACAAAGCAATATTTGCTGTTTTGCAATATTTGCATTTTGTAAGACAATATCCCATTATTTCACCACAATCGGGACCCACAATCCATTTCTGTCCATGCGTGGGAACAAGCTTTACAGAATATTCTGCAGGGAACTTATGAGAATTACATGGGTGACAGCCACGTCTATTCCTGTTTACTCCCTTATCCACTCCACCGAGGGCCCGTGATGCTGCACCGTGACAGCAGCATCTCACAGCTCCTGAAGGAGCTCAGCTCACCAGCGGCTCAGAAGCTTTCAGCCAGAGGATTCATGTCAGTATTTCAACATGTCCTGTGCAGGTGGAAAACATCGTGCAGCCTTTTTGCTCCGAGTAAAACAACAAGTTCGCTGCCTGGATGAGGGAAGCTGCTTAAGCTGATGGAGCGAGTCTTTCTCTTAACCAGTGACGCACAGACTCAGTTAAAGAAAACAGTAGAGCTGTTTGTCTGGTCCCGTTGAAGTGGAACATGAACAGGTCCTCTATCTGGAACCCCAGTTTTCTCTGTAAATAGCACAGCACAAGTGCAGGCTTAACCATCTCGAGCTCCACTTTCCCAAGCACAGTTTGAAAGGGAGCAGGAGAAAGAGGGAGACCTATCGGATTCTCTAACAGCTCGGGAGGTAATGGGAGGACCGGGAGAAAAAAGCAGCTTTCTGTACACTAGATCTCCACTTATCTCCCCTCGCACACCGGGTGTAACCTACACTCACACACACCAGTGAATTGCCCTCAGCAGCATGTGAGCCATCTGAGAGCTGTTTGATTTCCAAATAGTTTGGGAAGCACTGATACGAAGGAAAGGAAGTGGCAACGCTGTGTATGATGTGAGAATTTAAGCGCGTGGGGGGGGGAGATACCCCCCCCCCCCCCAACCCTAACCCTAGAGATATAATGAAGTAAATCAACTCTTTCACGGCTCCATGTAATTGTGGAGAAAAAATGTGAATGAGGTCCACGGTCAAACTCTCATGTCCTGAACATTATCTTCATCTGACCTTTTTGTAATAAAAGCCATGTTGTACTCAAGTCAACATGACTCTTTACCGGTGTCATGACTGATCCACTGCTTTTCTATTGCCATTTAGCTCTGAGTCCCGTCTCCTTAAATATATAATATGTCAAAAATTCACCTTTGTTATACATTTTGTTGACTTGTGTACTTTTTGCACCCAGAGAAATCCAGTATTGCATTCAAGGTTGTTTATTGCTTCATATCCACTTTACCCACAGTTTTGCTCGTCTCCGATGTCTTCCGGTGTAAATGGTGTTTGACACACTGCTAGCCATTCAGCAGTTTTTTCCCTCTACCGTTTGTATTGGTCACTCGTAATGGATCATGTTTATTCTTTGCCCTTTGATACTTGACCTCATCCTTTGACCTGATTTGCTCCTGAGTTGTGTCGGCTAGATTTTCATCAGCAATGGTTGTGAAGACAACAACTCCCATGATCCACACTGCTCCACGATGTCATCAAACTAGGTCTTTTGTTAGTTTTTTCATTGTTACATATTTAATGTTTATTTAAATAAAAATTGCAACCTTTCCCAATCTTAACCCAAAGCTCTTTCGTTAACCCCACTGCAGATGGGACTCGAACATGCGATATGGAGCCTAGTCACCAGGCTCATCCGCTGTGTACTCCCACCATTCACCCCAACAAGCTTCTTCCAATTTATATTAGATTTCCAATGTATTCGCTGCTACAGTTTAGTTGTATGTAAACATAATTTCTTGAAGACAGGGTTGGTTTCACTTGTTGTGTCGTTGCTTGTGTCAAGTCTGTCATTCCCTGATGGAGCCTGCCCATGAGCCTGTAATCTCCGGTTCTAACTGGGATGCTGGGATGAAAAGTGAACGGCCTCTTTAATTTGATTTAACAGAGTCTGATAGTAGGTGCATTATTAACATAAAAGAGCCCCTCTAGCACAGAAAGTTTGATGGAACTTTGGCAACTGAACCAGCATCTCTGGACCAAACATGATCTGTTACACATCTCCTGTGACTGTCTGTGGCTTCTCAGTTCCCAGTTTTATTTTGTGTATTTTCAGTCTCACAGCACTAACAAAAGTATTTATTTCCCCCCACTCTCTCTCTCTCTCTCTTTTTTTTGCCTTATTTACGCAGAGCTGAAGTCCACTGGCACCGCTCACCACTTCTCCTTCTTGCTGAACTCGACCGACTATCGTATCCTCCGCATGGACGAGGACCATGACCGCATGTATGTGGGCAGCAAAGATTACATCCTCTCTCTGGATCTGCACGACATCAACAAGGAGCCGCTCATAGTAAGAAAATGTCCCACAAAGAAACATGACAAAACTGGATCGGCTCAACACAAGTTTACAGCTAACTGGTATTCTCTCCCCCTGTCAGATCCACTGGCCTGTTGTCCCGCAGAGGAAGACTGAATGTGTGTTGTCTGGAAAAGACACTAATGTAAGTATTCAAACAATGTGATGTAGAATTAGAAGATGTACTGTACAATGAATGTTTATTTAAGACCAAGTACCCCCGTCACTTCAAAGTGAAGGGGGGGGGGGGGGGGGGTATCAGAAGATTGGCCTGTTGCCTGCGTTAATATAAAGAACTTGGACCATCACCAATCACCTTGCTGCCTATTTCATAATTTTGAATTATCCTCGAAATATTTAAATTGTTTCTCATTGGACAACTCGAACTTTCTCATTTGTTTCATTCAATATTCCCCTAATACTCCATTTTAATAAGAACAAAAATGAACTACTGCTGTCCTTATATAAATAATAAAAGTAATTGAATAACCTTAAATATAATATAACAATATTAATAATCTATAAGTTGTAATTAAACTGATTATATTTGGGTTTTGGATTGTTAAATACGATGACGATTGTAAAGAAGTCACGTGAGGCTATTGGGCTATATTACCCTCTGTCTTCTACCATCGCATGAAGTGAACAATGAATCAACTAGTCAATGAATCAATGGATACATTGGTCTTTGTAAAAGTAAGCATGCAGTTGCGGCCCTCAAGTCTCACGCTGGTGACCTCCTGGATGTTTTCACACAAATCTTTTGAGCAATTCTCAGAACCAGTCCGGACCATGAACCAGTAAATATTCCAGCGCGGCTGCAAACCTGCGTCCTGTTCGACCTGCTGCACGTCTGAAGCCTTTACTTGAAGCCCTGGTGTAAAACATCTCAGCTGTGTTTTCTTCTTGAATATTTCTCGTGAAGGCCACTTCAGATGTGATTGTGGCACCGGGGTCATTGAAGGACATTTTGAATCTCGCCTCTCGTTCACTGTCTCTGCTGCCCTGATTGCTGAGTGCACACAGCTGCCACCAATTACACTGGAGCGGGGGGGGGGGGGGGGGGGGAGGGAGGAGAAGAGAGACAAGCGACACTCGGCTGCCATCCCTGAAATCTGAAAACATCTTCCACGCACCAGCCTACACATCTCATACATGACATGGATAAATCGATATTTAAGTCATTTAAATGTCTTTTTTTCACCATGATAACTTTTTTTTTCCTTTGTTGTCCTGACTTACCCAAGGAAGGCCTGTGTGAAGTGTTAATACCATTCACACATCCAGACAAAGGCAGAGTCCCCACCGGGTCGAAACGTAAACTCATCATTGAAATTCATACTAAAACCAGATTTTCATAGTTTGATTTTGTTCACACACACACACACACACACACACACACACACACACACACACACACACACACACACACACACTCTCTTCCATGTTGGGGGGTGAGCGCTGCCAGAGGTCGTGGGCACGAGGTTCTGGCTAATAACCCTGCCCTCCCCTGCTGGTAGAGAGCGCAGGCTGCTGTTTATCCAACTGGAATGTTCATTTATGCGTGTTTGGTGACCCGCGCCTCTCGCGGCCTCTGGCTACGTCTCATCGGCATCTGTATGTTCACGTGTGCATGTGCGAGCCGCCGTGTGTGTGTGCGCGTGTCTGGGTGCGTGCTTGCGTGTGCCTGTTAAAGGTGGGTTTGAAATTTCATCACTAAAATAAGAAATAAAATTGGCCACTGCGAGACGTCCTGGCATTGCAGGCCGCTCTTTAGGGAATGACAGATGATGACAATTCAAAAGCAATTCAAAGGGGATGTCGGTTCAGGCAGGAGGTCAAAGGCAATCATCCCCACTGTGCTGTCGGTGGGGGGGGGGGGGTGCTGAATAATACAGACAGAGCTCACACAAATAAAGACACACCCACACATGCACACACGCACATCCTCTGACTTGTGCATCTGTCGTGAAGCTAAGATCTGCCAAAGTGGCTCACCCCCCCACCCCCCACTTTTTTTTATGCTTGGTACATCCTTTCTTTTTCACCAGCTGTCACTAGCAGCCGACGTGACTGACAAATCTGAGCAGATATCATAAGCCTGTGCATTTTTGTAGATGGAGTTTTGATTCGGGTGGATTGCGGAGCGGCAGAGGCGGACAGCTGGTTGGACAAATCGAGATTAGAAAGCTGCAACCCTGGAAAGCACTGAGCTGTTTTCACCGGCACCGCCTCTTTTGTCCTCCCTCTATAAAACTTGTTTTGTCTGCCTGAATTCTTTGCACTGAAATGATTGAAATTCTCACTAAACCACATCAGCGTTGAGATTTTCACGTCTTTGTCCTCTTCTACAATAAAAAAAAAAATAAAACGCAAATTGGATCTAAAAAAAAACAAACTTCCTAAAGGTCTAAATTTTCACTCGGCAGTGTAATTATACCGCACCAAAATGTTTTTCAGTTGTCAAGTCTGACGGAACATTGAATTTGCTCTTTCCCTCAAACCCCCGGCAAACACACTTGACAGCTCAGGCCCACTGCTGCTCTTGGTTCCTGCCACATGGTTATATGGTGTTTGGATACATTCTCCCTCCGACAGTGTGGTCTGGTGTGAAGCCCAGGCCAGGCCGACGCTCCGAGCCAGGGAGCGGAGCTGCCAAACACAGGCCGGCCAGCAGCTGAAATTATAGATGTGACGGTTTTAAGCCAGATAGAGGGGAAGCTAACAAGCATTGGGGCATTTTAGGATTATGTAACCATTTTATTTCATTGTTTTTCATGTTCAGCATCTTTTTTTAAACCCAAGTCTCTAATCCCGCTGGGTTTTTGTGTTGCCCTCCCACAGGGGGAATGTGGAAACTTCATCCGTCTGATCGAGCCGTGGAACCGGACCCACCTGTATGTGTGCGGGACAGGGGCGTACAACCCCGTCTGCACCTACGTGGACCGAGGACGCAGGTCGCAGGTAACCAAAGACACAGCCAGGCAGCCATGGAGACACTGTGACCTTTTCCTCTGAACCATATCTGTCAATCAATCTCGGATCAGGGAGTCTCCTTCTGCTCCTCAGTTTCATGGCCTCTGCTTTTCTTCAGTCATTTTTTGCCTCTTGGTTTTCATTGATTTGTGCTGTTTCACGGTCTGAAGGATTCAGAGGGAGAAAAGAAAGCTCTTGGCCGGTCGGTCTTGATCTCAATTATTACTCTGAAATTGCTGTTGTCGAGGCACCTAACTGCTGCCGCTTAGAGAAGTGTGCAGCACCAATCCCCCCCCCCCCCCCCACTGGGAATCGCACATTGACAGTATATTGAGAGCTGGTGTTGCCTCCTCGTAGACCTCCCTCCCTTCCTCACCTGTTTACACACACTCCGGCCTGTGGCCTGTCTGGCTGAGAGCCTCTGAAAGCCAATCATTACCGATGGAACCTCTCATCCATCATCGGCCTTGTAGCTCACCCCTTCTTCCGCCCCCTTCCTCCGTCCCTCCCTCGCTCCGGCACGATGGCGCACACAGAGCGGCAGCAGCTGCCGGCCCGGTCTGCATGTCCGCACACTTACACTCACCGGTCCCACTGTTTAGTCTCTCGGTTCAAACGGAGGATTCAGGTTTCAATGTAAAGGTCAGTCCGCCTCTTCTCATTCAGCTTCTCCCCGAAGGCCCCAAAGCTATGCTGCTTCACACTGTAAGGATTTTCCGTGGTCAGAGTAGATGTAAACAGAAACCAATTGTTCCGAGATTCTTCCGCCTGGTACGCAGAGGGCTTCACACGTTTTTAGTCCTTAGATGACGCTCCATTTTTTTTTTTCCACTCTCTGGAAACATTCTCTTATTCCACATACACAGCTGTTCACCTGTTTATTCAAAGTCCAGTGAAACTTGACTCAGTACACAGAACCTCGAACTGGAGAATCCGTTGTTGTCGTGGTCCGCAGCTCAATATGAGCTGTAAGGATCGCGTGTCCAAATCACAACAGATTCTACCCTGCACCTCGTTTGACCCTTTACATTACACATCGCAAGTGTCGAGCGGATCAGATGAACGGTTGTCGGATATGCAATCTAGAGATTACTGGAAGTATTAGATAGCTGCTTCAGTTATGTTTGGAGATTACTTGGTATGTTGGCAGTCTCTTTCACTGAAGTCCCATACTTTAAGTTGTTATATGCTTCACCTCATTGCACTCTTTTGAAATTGTGTTTTTGTCTGATTTTGTTCTCTTCTCTGCTGCATGGTTTTTGCATGGAGTTTGTTGCTGTTGTGTTTGCACGACACTGAGTCTAATCTAACGTGGCTCGTAAATGACAGATGTCATCCACCAAACTCTGGTTTCACTCGTTTGACATTTTTCTCTCCATTTTTTAATAAAACATTTTATTCTTCCAGTCTACTTGTTTTTTTTCCCCCCAATCCTTTTTTCCTATTATTTCCTATATATGTAATTGTCACAGGCATCACCAGTTGATATTTTTACCACTGATCTGGAATCGAATGCCGTAACAAGATGGCCCGCTGTGCCATGTCTCTGTTTTTAT
This sequence comes from Platichthys flesus, assembly GCF_949316205.1. Lineage (NCBI taxonomy): Eukaryota > Metazoa > Chordata > Actinopteri > Pleuronectiformes > Pleuronectidae > Platichthys > Platichthys flesus. Next base: position 18,192,540 of record NC_084946.1, read on the forward strand.
TTAGGGGTCCCACTTCCTACAGGCATCCCAATCTGGAGGGAGAACGAGTCGGGCAGCAGACTTCAGCACCACATCAGAGCACTTGGAGGCGAAGGTGGGCAGAAGGGAGATTTTGGAAAAGGCTCTTTGGGTCTGACGCTCACCTGGAGAACTTTAGAACCCTCAGTTGAAGTAGGGGATGACCGAGTATAACTAGCATCAACATGTTTACCATGGATCTATTTTTTTTTTTTTACTGAGGAACCATTTGTACTTCCCCCAGTGGCCTTCAACGCAAAAGAGTACTTTATAAATGTGGTATTCCTATTCCTTTGTGTTTATTCTTCATATCTTAATTCATTTCCCTTTATTCTGTTAATGGCTGTTAAGAGTGATTTCATATGTAGACATGAGGGTGAAATAACCCCCCCAAAAAACTGTGACTCACTTGGGCTACCTTCATCAGTTGTCTGGTTTAGCGGGTATTACAGTCTTAAAGTTTATTTAGCTTGTTACAAATGACAACACTTTCATCACAACACATGTTTGAGTCTTGATATATAAAAGCTGGGTAACAAATGCAGCTTTGAAATTATTCTGCTTCCCTCGGCGTATATTTCCAACCTGTCAAGCATCATCATCCGGCTTTGAAGTACCCGACTAAACTCGGCGCAGACACACACCCGATGTTGACACAGATGTTCAAGATGTCCTCTTTCCCTATGAAATAATGGATTCTTGTTCCCGTTTGAGCCACTAATGTGTGCAGCATGGTGGATGAGTTTTTTTGTGGATTGCTCTCAGCGTGTTCCTCCACCTCTCCATCTCACTGATAACCATTGGTCCTGTGAGAGCAGCTTGTTCAGTGGCTGTAGAGTCACCGCTCGCTCCTCATCGGTGTTAACCAGCTGATCACATCATTAGTTTGATGCTGCTGTGATTCAAAAACTCAAACAATCGCCTTGTACCTGCTGCAGTATAATAATAATAATACAAATTAATTCATTTAACACTATAAAGCTTTTACCAAGTAAGAAAGGAAAACAAATAAATATGTTAATGTTTTTCTGAATTCTTTTCATTGCAGGAATATATTTTCCGACTTGAACCTGGTAAAGTGGATTCTGGTAAAGGAAAATGTCCGTATGACCCCAAACTGAACAGCGTCTCAGCTTTGATCAGTAAGTATCTACTCTTTATGTTGTATTTCTTTTTATACATAATGTACGAGCATCTTTAAAGAGCCCTCTATGGAAAACTAGAGGTTCTGCATGTCTTGATAGGGCTGGGCAATGAAATATTATTTATAGTTAATATCATTTTCACCAATCGTTGTAACAAAAGATCAATATATATCATTATATAGCTTATAAATTATCATAAATAAGTGTTTCTCATGTTCTGTTCATAAAGAGGAGTTTAAAACCAAAACCTTAACTCAGTCTTTAAACTTAAATAAAGAAATAATAAACAAACATTTATCCTGATATTTATGAGTATCAACGAACATGAACACATTTTAAGCTTGATACCATTTTTGGCCATATCTTCCAGCCCCATGACTTAAAAGGATAATTTTTCACTGGATTAACTGTTGGACTTTGTATTATTGAATTAGATTTCTTTGATTTAGTTTTCATTGTGTTTACTTAAATACCCTCCATTGTTGGGTGTAGCACCTGTCCAAAGTAATACAATGCTCATACTGTGCTAGATTTACAGATTAGGCCACAGAAAGCGTTTTTCACAACTGACCAACCACCCACTGTCTTATTGAATTGATTGATTCATGTTTAGTCTTTTTGACAGTGACAACAATCAAACGTAGGCCCTTTTTGACTAAGCCCATGTCTCTAGTTTGCTTGTTTCTGTCCTAAACATAAGCTACAAGCAGGACATGTTGTTCTCATCAGTCCAGCTCTGGTACAGGTAGTTTTATTTGGTCAGCCTCTGTGGGTGGTCTGCTGCTGTCAGCAGCGTACAGGTGGTCAAGCATGGCTGTTGATAAGTGACCTCCTGCCCTGCATGTGTGTGTGTGTGGGGGGGGGGGGGCACAGAGAGCGCCTCTCTCACCTCAGCTCATTTCTAGCTGAACCGAGCAAAACTGTAACACTAAAAAAGAAAAAAAATATCAGCTGCAGGTTTTCTTACACAACTGGCAGGGGAGACATGTACCGCACTGACACAACACAGGAAACTGGAATTTCCCTGGTTTAGGCATTAGTGGGATTTTTAACACCACTGTTACACCAACTGTGTTTTACTTACCTTACCAAAATGTCACTCCGAGTTTCAGCATATTTTACATGCATGGAAAATAAGGGTCTGTACATTTCTGCACATGCAGATTTGGAATCCAATATCAGGATTTCCTTGACCCCAGTATATGAACCAAGAATCCGACCTGAAACTGTGGGAAGACAGCCGTCTTTTCAAGCTACACTGATTGGCTTAATAAGCTTAAGTATGATTACAGTATAATCACAAGGTCACTGTTTTCGACCCAAATGTGACATTTCTGACTCCCCTGAACAGACTTGGATGAGATGTTGAGGTGTGATGTGTTTTCTGGCGCCGTCCTCTCTTCATGTAGAGTTGATCTCCATCTTTGAACGGCCCATGTCCTCGCCATCAGCCTGATTTTGACATGAGGGATGATGCAACGTTTTTAATCAAGTTTCGCTCACACTCGGTCGACAGCATGTTCTCCACAGTGACCCGGAAATTATTTTCATCCTTCATGACGTCAACTCAGAGACACCCTTCCTCCTTCTTTCCCTGTGACTGACAGATGGAGAGCTGTACGCCGGAGTCTACATCGATTTCATGGGAACAGACTCTGCTATCTTCCGTACGCTGGGGAAGCAGACAGGCATGAGGACTGATCAGTACAACTCCAGATGGTTGAACGGTAATGTCTCCGCTCACGGCTCGTGCTGCACCCAGCTTTATTCCCTTCCACTCATCCCCGTCCAGTTCATTTTTAATTTATTCCTCAGCTCTGTAAGAACAATGCTTTAATGTCTCAGGCAACAGCCGAGTGCAGCCTCCCCATTACCCAGCAAAATCCTCCATGCCTAGTCTCCTAGAGTCATCTAGGAATGTGAGTGTTGATCTTTCCAGCCTGCTCCACATGACCCACTGCTCATTTGACTCGAATCATAAAATGCACTTTGCTAATTGTGGACTGCACGTCAGCAGAGACCGAAAACAAGGTCAGTAGTGTAGTCCCAGGGTGAAATGACTGAATGTCAATAATGACTCAGAGTAGCCTTTGCTGTCTAATGAACCGTGAGTGTCACAGCACTTTGAATTCTGTCGGTTGATGTTTCCAAATCATCCACGGCCTCCCAGACTTTCCTCTGACCCTGTTGCCCTGACAACAGTCCCCTGGTAGTGGTACAACAGAAGTGGGACACCTGAGTCCTGCTAATCAGCCATGTGGAATCTCTTTATCTACCCCCTCCCCCAATACATGCCCCCCACCCCCCCCCCCTCCTCCGGTTTTGGTTTGTCCCTGTTTGGGACCTTGATCGGTCACGGTGGGGAGGGGCGCTCTGTGTTGCGTGTCCAGTGATGACCCAGTAAGTCAGCCAGTGGGAGTGCACTGGAATGGGACACTGAGGGTTGTCACTAGGAAGAAATCCAGCTCCAGACAGTTGTTAGTAAAAAAGCCTCTGCTTCATTCAGCATATTTCTCAAATTTCAAAAGATGTGTTTGGCTGAATCTTCCTCAATTAGACCGAAAATAAAAACTGATTTCAGATGTGCGCTGAAGTCCAGACATTTTCGTGATATTTGCCAGAAGGGCAGTGTGTGAGAACACAAACATCTGAGTCAGCTGAGCACGATATCTTCTGGAACTTTTTCCGCCAGCCTCCTAGTAACATGTCAGAATGCAGCAGGAAAATATCAGGAAAGTTCACAGTGAGCAAAGGACAAGAAACAGAAAAGCCCCAAATGAGGCACCATACATGTGGAATAGGCCAAAGAAGAGTCAAAGTAGAGAGACATTTGGATTTGAGAGCTTTTGGCAATAATGTTAGTAATAATCATAAATGCTTGCTTTAAGGATTTCTACTGTAAATGCTCCTTCCTGACACTTGTTCTTGAACACCATCAGATCTGTATTTCTATAAATGATAGTTAATGTAATGGTAAAGTTAGCTGCAGGCCCCTTTCAGACTTGATGAACTGTGGATTTAAGCAGTCCTCTGCTCTCACATTTGGACGCAGAGGAACATGTGCTGCACAGCTACTAAAGCTCTCCCCATCCATCTCTTCTTTCCTGCAGATCCCACATTCATCCACGCACACCTCATCCCAGACAGCGCCGAGAAGAATGATGACAAGCTCTACTTTTTCTTCCGCGAGAAAGCCTCTGAGATGGGCCAGAGTCCCATGACCCAGTCCAGGATAGGGCGGATCTGCCTGGTGAGTTATCACGCTCCCGGTCGGCAAACCTCATGTTGCTCATCACCAGTGAAAGGTTTATATGTCTCCATAATGGTTAGTTACAGTCTGTGTCCTGTTTCCTTGTCTCTTAGAGGAGCAGACTGAAAGCCCCCCCATTATCACCAGTAACGTCTAGAAACTGCTGAACAGAAAAAAATCACACTCCACCAAATCCCCAGTCAGGAAACCTGATCTTCGCTCTTTGCCTCGACAGCTCGCTTTGGGAAGGATTCTGTTATTTCTGTTCCTCTGGATGAAATGTTTGAGTGGTGGAGTTTACTTTAGCCCACATCTGTGTGCATGCATAGACATACATACAAAGCTGAGCTGTGTTTACTCAGTGATGTAGCTGATGTGGCCTGAGGCACTGTTTTTCACCGGAGACGCACGGAAAAAAAAACACTGTCAAAAACGTTCAAGTCATCTCAACATGGACTCCAGAAAAACTCAGGATGCTCCTGTGTTTGTTAGATGCATCCTTAAAGTATGTAATTTACAAGGTGGATACTAAACCCGAATAAGAGTCTTTAGCCCTGTGTGCAGCTCAGTGAGGCTTTATTTAGGTACAGCACCGCCTTAGATCAGCTTGATTACAATGTGGACCTATAGCAGGTATAATGTTAGGTTATCTTAGTTTAGTCTGTGTTAGCATTTATTCTTCTGCAGTAAATACAACATGCTGCTGCGGCTAATTTCAATGTCATGAATTAGCTTGTTTTTGGCCATAAACCAAATTATTGGGCAAACAGACAGTTTTAACCTGAAAATGAAGTTTGACGGAACCAAATCTTCTTTCACTTGACGCACGGAGCACCTGAGGGTTCACCGTGATTTAGTTATTTATTTTTAGCATTACTAGCCATCCCCTTTAATGTTTCTTTATCTTGCAGTTTTTGTCCTGGTCATTTCATTATTGGTACACAAGTGTGGAGTCATCTGTATCCATTCGGTTTTCCTCTGTACAGTAACTGGTTCCGAATGAGTCTGACAGTACCACACTGCATTCTTTACTAGTTATATAACCATGCTTATTGCTGTAGTACTGGATCCTTACACTTCAAAGTACTAAATTCGTCATGGTGGCACTAGAGGAAAAGTCAGGGATCGCAAAATGCATTAAAAAAACATCAGCATGAAGATATGAACAAACATTTGTGCTATTGTTCATTGACGTATGTATCTGAACAAGTGAAAATGTTCCCCTGCTGTTGAACAATCACCTTTTATAATGTATCAGCATGTATCCTAACTTGAGTGGCCGCTCCATCAACAATGCATTTCCCTCCTTAGAACCACAAGTGTGACGTACTGGTGGAGATAGACAAACAGTCAGAATATTATCTAGGGACCAAGAATGGCTTTTTATTTCAATTCATGTTATAAATGTGGAAACAATATGGACCAATTCCAATAAACAGATTTCCATCCCCAAAAGACTACATTAAATAAAGATAGTCTCGATTTCTTCGCCCCGTGCAGCTCCTCTGGACTCCGAAGTCCGTCGAGTTCCAACTCATGAATCATTTTCCCAGGGCTCCAGTGTCTACCTCCGTAGTAGACGTTGGCTGAACCTCCCGAGCAGATGGGCCAAGCCGAATCCCAGGGCTGATCTTTACTCAAACAGGCCCAACAACAACACTTAGTCCGGACGGTTGTTTGAAACAGCTGCTAGTCAGACGCTGGACGGCCTGTCGGTGTGGAGGTGGATGAATGACTACTGTGTGTCTCTGCTGCACAGAATGACGACGGTGGACACTGCTGCCTGGTCAACAAGTGGAGCACGTTTCTGAAGGCTCGACTCATCTGCTCGGTGCCTGGACCGGACGGCATTGAGACGCACTTTGATGAACTGAGTGAGTTGACATTGTTATTCCTCTTTTAATCTCTATAAACACATTCTGCATGTGAAGACGCAGAATCTGTTGGCGAAGGACGAGATTTAAGGGCCTGACGTCAACTGATTTCCATTTGTTTGGCCAATCACGTTGGAGCAGGCTTCATTTGCCTAAGGTAAACTGTCCATATGGAGAGAAAAAGCCCCATAACTTTTTCCATTTATCTTTATTCATATGCACATAGCATTGTAAGAGATTAGCCAAAATGTCTTATGGACCTTAAACATCTGCAGAAAGTATCAATGTTTTGTTTGGATAAGCGTTCGACTCGTGTGATAAAAGAAGCTTTAAAAAAAAGTAAAAGGCAAACGGATGATGGAGTCTTGGCCCAGATATCTGTTATATGACCTCTGCCCCTAGAGGCTAATTTGTATTCAGGCAACAGCTGATTGGCTCAGAGATTGTCGCTTTTTCACACCCTCCCTCCGTATCTGACCCTTTTGTCTGTTAACGCTCTAATCAACATTTACCAACTGAAACACAACACACTTTAAAAAATTTTCTCACAAAAGTCAAATAGCAATCACTTACTGTGACGTTTCGCAGACACATTTCTACGAGTCTTTGAACCTTTAACACATCTGCATGGAGTTAGAATCCTGCTCATAATGAGCTCGTCTCTGATTTGACGGGGAAGAAAAAACTTGGCAGAAAGAAAGTGAGAATTCTTACATGAGCGTGTAACGAGAGTGTTGCAAAACGAGCCTCTCCAGATGGACTTCATGTTGACAGACTCCGTATCCACAACTTTCCCATTGGTAGAGTTCTCTTCACATTGAGCAGCTTACCGTGCCGTACGCCTCTTCTCATGTGCAAAGGTACTGGTAAGAATCCGAGGGAAGCTGCGGCTTTAGATTAAGGTATCACTGACACATGCATGTTAATCTTGACATGTCTATTCCTTTGAGCATTAATATGGCTCTCATACTGTAGGTGCCACCCTGAAAAGTTTCTATCCTTCGTGATGATCGCTCGGCTTCCTTCAGCATTTTTACACGTTTTATTGCGTTTCTTTTTTCCCCAGCAAACGAACGTCTTCTTGTACTTCTATCTTAGTGAGGACACTAGTTGGCATAACGCATTTCCTAGCCCCTCACCCTAACCTTAACCTCAACTAAATGTATAATCCTTATCTTAAAGCAAAGTTAACTGAAATCTAATTCTAACATTAATTCTAAAAGAAAATCTTAACCCTCAAAAATGTCTGGCCAAAATGTCCTTATTTTGAGATCCCCACAAAGAACACAAGTACACACACAGGACTCACACACACACACACACAAGCAATGAGCAGCTGGGATCAGTCCGACCCCTGTTGATCATCCGGGCCTGTCCATCATTCACAGGACTGACAGGATTAAAACCGGGATTTGTAGTAATCTTGAAATTACAGTGACTGTTGGTATGAGCAGCAGATTTTTGACAACTTCTCAAAAGTGTGTTCTCATTTATTCACACACATTTTCACTATGGAGGAATCTGCACCATCACATTATGCAAGTTAATATTTACTTTGAGTCCTCTGACTTACCCTGAATCCTGCCGACGAGATGGACTCGAGTTAATCTCAAATGAATGAGTTTTAAGTCTTCTGGGAAGCAGCTGTTTCAAGAAACGAAGGACTCACAAAATAAAGACAACGATAATGGAGAGTATGGAAGTGGTTGAAATGTTTGGTTGACATTTCAATAGTTATAAATGGGCCCAACAGCACCAGTTTAAGAAAAATAAGGACTTTGAACTACAGTGGGATTACTAATTGTTATGAGACTAATAATTATGTTAAAATGAACATAGACAGACAAATGCAGATTGATTGCAGGCCCTTATATCTCTTCTCCCTTCTGCACAACTCAATCAATCAAACATTATTTTTATGGCACATTTAATTGAAGTTAGTGCAGTTCAAAGTGCCGATATAGTAAGGAAGGATTTTAAGAGCCATAACAATTAAAAACACTTTTTTAATATAAAATATTTGACTGGCTGACCCATGCCCACTCCCTATTTAAGATGGATTCTAAACATCTCAAAACGTTTGCTTGATGAAGGTCCTGCCAAATGGAGACGCGAAACATTCTTTAGTTCTCGAGTCATAATGCAAAATGCTAAATAAAAGTTAATAACATCAGATAAAACGCAGACTAATAGATTACCGTACATTTAAGCCAAGCATAGGTGCAATAAATTAATGCTTGTAAACCATGCATGTTAAAAAGCCAGGCTTAAAAGAGAGGTTTCAATCCTTTCGCGTTTCCAGCGTTCATCGCTTCTGGCTGCTCTCAAGTTCAGTGTTCCAGCAGTGGAGGCTGTGATGGTCGGCTTCATACGTTTCTTATTATTATCCAGTTCCAACAGTTTTCATTCAGATTTGGTGCATTTACTGTAATCTTGTGAATCAAACAGAGATATGAGCTGACTGCATGAACACATCCTTTATTCATAATAACAAGGTTCAGCTAGTAGCAGATTTTGCATTAACAGCGTTCAGTGTCAGTCGGTCCACTGCTGTCATTGCTGCTGTACTTTCAGTCCATGCACAGCGCAGCGGGTCAGCTGCTGCCTCAGTGCAGATGAGCACTCGTGGTGAGGTCACTGGGAGTCCGCTGACGTCCCACAGCTCTGTGGTCGGCCTCCCCCTCGACCACAGGGCGTCTGGTGGAGATGTGTTCTGTCTCCTGCTGGTCCTGCTGGAGCCCAGCAGAGGCATCAGAGTGGCTGCGCGAGGTCTCATGGGAGAGAGCGAAGTACATTCAGATGGTGGAACAGAGGAAAAAGCATTCAGTGTCTCAGCCGGGGAGAGGAGGATTATACAGACAGAGTGAAAACAACACATATAGACGCAGGAGAGATGAAAATGTCTGCCAGACAAAAGCAGAGAATAAATGCGTGGGCGGTAATGTTTATTGCCGGTTCAGAAATGTAATTATGTAGTGAAACTTTTGATATCATTGAGTTATTTTCATGCTCTCCCTGTCGTCCACAAATCCCTGAACCTGAATTCTTAATGACGAAGCTGAAGAAGGTACTTTTCTGTTGCTTTTCTCTGTAATCACTCGGAGTGGACCTTTTCAACAACATATTTTGGGCGCCTGGTCTCTCAGAGTGGGCATCAAGGAGATAATCATACACAATCTGTTTGAATTTGACAGTCCTGGCTCCATCCTGGGACTCTTCATTCCCCCTTCCTCCTTAGTTTCCTCACAGCACCTTATTTATCCCCGGTCTCTGTGCTCCCAGCAGCCGGAGACGTTTCTCTGCTGATGAGTTGCTGCGAGAGCTTCACAGACTCTGATCCGTCTGATCTGACACATGAGAAACAAAAGTTGCTGTGACGCAACTTGATCTCGACTGATTTATGTCTTTTCTCCTTTGCTGCTCTCGCTCTGGAGCCGGGAGGTCTTGTCAAACTGGCGTCAGAGGGGTTATGAATTTCTACCCTTGTTTGCCAAAAGTGTATTTTAGCCTCAGTGTGCTGCCATTACCTGTAATTTCTATACCTCGAGATGTTAGGGGGTTGTTGTTTTTGTGAGATTTTAAATCAAAAGCAGGTTTGTGGATCTCTTTAAACAAACCACGTGAATGAAGCTTCCTCCTGTTTGTTTTTTGCGCACTACAGACAACGCCAAGGGCACGAGGATCAGCGTTTCACATAACTGGCACTCAGCATTTTGTTCTTTGACGTGCCGCCTCTCGGGCTCATTCAGGTGATATGTGAGAGATAAATACAGTATGTGAGCGGTGGCTCCGCGTCCTTGCTGTGGTGTGTCATATTAATAGCTTGACAGATAACCATGAAAAGGGTCTTGGGTTATAAAGGGAGAGGATCCGATTCCATGCCTGTTCTTTGTAATTGGTATTTTTCCAAAGAATTTCCGCTGTCGGTAATTATTGTGCCTAACTGTTCAAGGCCATTTGAAACAAGTGATCCGTGCTCTTTTCTCTGTAGTTTTCCACTAATGCAAAGCCATGAATGGTCCTGTGTGTCCGAGTGCGGATGAGGTGTTATTCTACTCAAACCTGTCTCATTTAAATTAATTTCACTTTTCTTCCGTACTGTTTTTCCTCGCACTTTTCTCTCCTTAAGTCATCAGAGGATATGCAGGGTTAACAACAGCTCTGCCCTGTACAGTCATTGGATGCATATGGCTCCTATTAAAGCCGTGTTTGACCAGAGATCTCCATTTCACGTCTATTCCCCGCTGAGACAGGTTAGCTTCAGCCCGTCTCAGGACGAGCCTGAATTCCGGATCTCGCTGAGGCTCTGTGGTAACCACAGCTCTCTGAGGCAGCTTCCCCCCCCCCCCCCCCCCCCCCCCACGTAGGAAGCAAAAAGTCTCCATATGTTAAAGTGAAAATGACTTCAGGTCGGAACCAGGTGTGGACCTAATAAATTCCCATGATGGTCAAATACCAGACGCACACATGAATATTTACTTTTCTTTGTCTGCACATTCATCTTGGGACTGTTATTGTGCTTCTGCAGAGAGAAAGCATTTTTTAGTCTATTCAACATATTCACTCAAGTATTGCACTCATGGACACATTTTGAGGTACTTGTACATTTTTCCATTTTCTAGTGCTAGTGCACTGTCCATTCTAAACCTGCCTGTTATAGAATGGGCTGTTTGTTTGGCCTGGTTACATCTTCTCTTTCTGAAACTGTAAAAGTGACCTGCAGTTATTGAGCCCTGGCAAATAAAAGCCTGCTGCAGGACTCGGCCCACAGAACCGTGAAGCTGCACACAGAGCTGTTCACCTGTTTATTCAAAGCTCAGTAGAGCTTGACTCGGTGCGGAGGACCTGGAGAATCAGTTGCTGTTGTCGTGATTGACAGTTGTGTTGATGAGTTCCAGCCGCTTGTCGTTGCAGTTGTGGGGTTTTAGATACTGATGCTTGTTAAAGCACCTGTACAAGCTGTTTCTCTTTGGACCCCTTACTTAAAAAAACAGAGTTGAGGTTGAATCTTTCGTTTGTTATTTTCACACACAAAAAAATATAGTGAAAATATGAACATGAGCACCAGAGCTTTTCTGTTTTCCAATCATCTCATGACCTGTCAGATTTATCATGTGCCCCTTTTGGAGGGGAATAAATGGCCATGCATAGGAACCACTAGACCAAACTACTTAACTGCATACAAAGTAGATACAAAATACTGTTTATGATATATACAGTGTCATATATATTTATATAATATCAATATAAATCCCATTGGACATTTTGAAAGCCAGTTTTTCTATTAGTATATTTTTAAATTCTGTTGTTGTAACTTTTATTCAAAAAAGGATCTAACTACTTCCTCCTTGATTGTTTTTTTTTTTTGTGGTTTATTACTAATGACTACAAATGTGTTTCTCATCAGGGGATGTTTATATCCAGCCAACTCAAGACACCAAGAATCCTGTCATCTACGGAGTCTTCTCAGTGTCGGGGTGAGTGACTGACAGCTTTTTTAAAACTCTCAAATAACTTTCATGCAGTTTGGAGGGAAGGTGTCATCTGTTTTTTGTTTTTATTATCCATTTCTCGCTCCGCCTGAAGGTGTCAGCTCCCTCTGATATTGAAATGCTGTGTTGCGTATGGCCCGTCAGACTCAGGCTACAAAGACGCGACAGAAAGTGAATCTGGGGCCCGGGGGGGGGGGGGTTGTGCTCCTCTGAGAGACTGACTGAGCCTCTGCGGTTCCTTATAGGTCAGATTTGATAGCAAATTGTCACTCAGCACAAAGCATTCAAATTCAAGGCAGCCCACCAGACGTGTAAATGGAGATCCTGAGTGCACACAGGCAGGGAGACGTGCGCACGGACTCATAATAAACACGTCTTGATTAATGTATTTGAGAAACAAATATTGTCTCCATTTCCTTCCTGTCCTCGGGCAGGCCCATTTTCAACCCAGCTGATAGAAACACATGTGGCGCTAATGATAGAGGCCCATGACAGGAGTAGCAAACATGGTCCACCCACCGCGCGGCAGCAAACAGCCCGAGCTCCGGCGACTCTCTGCAGTGCGTGGGTGTTTGTGTGTCCGTGTGTCAGACAGCTCGACTCCATCCCCGTCACTCGGACAGTGTGTGTTTGTGCGTCAGGATGTTTCAGCGTCGTTTCTCTCTAAGGGCCCGGCTGAGTACGTGGGAAGGAAGTAGATTGTAGCAGCCACAGAGAGGCACCCACAGTAATTATCTTTTGGGAGAGTGAGTTAATCTGTCTCCCTGCGCTTTCTCCTCCAGCGCCGTCTTTAAAGGCTCGGCGGTGTGCGTGTACTCCATGGCCGACATCCGCATGGTCTTCCACGGGCCCTTCGCCCACAAGGAAGGGCCCAACTACCAGTGGGTGGCGTACCAGGGGAAGATCCCCTACCCACGGCCTGGCACTGTGAGTGATACACAACAAAGACATTCTAAATTATGAAAGCACTTTTTCTCTCATTAAAAAGGAAAACTCTCTGTCAGCGTTTTTTCCCTGCAGAAGGAATTTGGTAAATTACAGGTTTGTCATTTATAGCTGTGTTTCTTTTGTCTCAGTGTCCCGGAGGCACCTTCACCCCCAACATGAAATCCACAAAGGATTACCCAGATGAGGTTATCAACTTCATGAGGAACCACCCCACCATGCACAATGCTATATACCCGGTGCACAAGCGCCCCCTGGTGGTCAGAACCAACGTGGAGTACGAGTTCACCACAATTGCCGTGGACCAGGTGGCGGCTGCTGACGGCAACTACGAGGTGCTCTTCCTGGGAACAGGTTAGTGGTCCAAGGCCTTTACTGACATTAGGTGATAACTGTCCTGTAATATAAAAATCATGTTATTGTGTTTATAGATTCATGTAGTGATCATAGCCCTCGTTCACTTCTGGAACATCACTCCACCCTTTTATGAATTCAGCTCACATTTCCCTTTCTCTGTAAATCCCTCTTTAAAAGAAATCTTAAAATATACTTTCTTACCCTTACATTTGTTCCATTCACTGTGTTCAATCAAACTAAATTTGTGTACTTTATTTATTCTTTTTATTATATTTTTTCATTATGAATCTTGTGTGTATTATTATTTTATTTTACTGCCAAGCACCTGTTATCGTAACCTCTCACAAAAGCCGCTGTAAAGATTGATTTTGAATAGATTAGAGCCTTAGGATAGGAGATGATTCTCATTTCGTGAATATGATAAGATGAATGCAGTCAACAGGGTTGGATCCACTCTTGTGTTTTACAGATCGAGGGACAGTCCAGAAAGTTATTGTCCTGCCGAGAGACGACTTGCAGACAGAGGAGCTGGTCCTGGAGGAAGTGGAGGTCTTCAAGGTCAGACACCGTTTTGAATTCTATTAATCACTTCTAAAATCATCGTGTTTAATATTCACTCAAAGCTGTTTTAACTGTCTGACTGCAGGTTCCCACTCCAATTACCACCATGAAGATTTCATCCAAACGGGTAAGTACATTTTAACCAAAAGAATCATTTTATACACAAGCTAATCTCACGTTATACACAATAATTACCTGTACCTAAATGTTCCATGGCTTAATACAGAATGTGTATATGATTTTAAAATGTTGATCCTCACATGTGTTTTATTATAGCAACAACTGTACGTGGGGTCAGTCCTGGGTGTGACCCACCTCGCGCTCCACCGCTGCGACGTGTACGGCGAGGCCTGCGCTGACTGCTGTCTGGCCAGAGACCCGTACTGCGCCTGGGACGGCAAATCCTGCTCCAGATACTCTGCCTCCCAGAAGAGGTGAGAATCAAGATAGTGTTTGTTTTTCAGAAAAGTCTCGTCCGTGTGCTTATGTGACTTTTTCTGACGATAATACGAGGACATATGTTGACGTGGAGCTTTTTATTTCCGTCTGTTGATCTGACCCCTTTAGACGGAGCCGTCGACAGGATGTAAAGTACGGCAACCCAATCCGCCAGTGCAGAGGTTACAACTCCAATGGTGAGTGTTCAGACTGCAGACACACACACACACACACACACACACACACACACACACACACACACACTCAATACAGCAATTAATACATTTATGTATTATCTACCTCTCGAGACCTTGCATGTGCTCTCTATCTTTTTTACATATTGTATATTCTCAGAAGTAATACATTAATATATGTTCACATATTGTTTGATAGCAAACAAGAACACTCTGGAGACCGTTCAGTACGGTGTGGAGGGCAGCACCACGTTCCTGGAGTGTCAGGCCCGGTCTCCTCACATGTCTCTGAAGTGGCACCTGCAGAAGGAAAACAGTGACAGGAGGAAAGAGGTGAGCTGAGGTTTCTTACTGCAAAGCTGTTATAGTTTCTCTCCAACCAAATACCCAGAACCGATCTGGTTAAGTTTTTTTAAATGCTCAGTTCTCCTCCTCCACTTTCCAGATTCGCTCCGAGGGCCGCACCCTGAAAACCGAGCAGGGCCTTCTGATCCGCTCGCTGCAGTCCTCTGACGGCGGCATTTACCAGTGCACGTCAACAGAGAAAAACTTCAAGCACACGCTCGTCAAGCTGCAGCTCGTGGTCCTCTCCAGCCGCATGGTCAACAGCGTGCTGGTGGAGACCGGCAGCCCGGCGCTGCCCCCGCTCCAGTCCAGCGCCTGGACTCCGAGCGCTGGCCAGTACAAGGACCTGCTGACCATTCTGAGCCAGCCGGAGATGGGCCTCATCAACCAGTACTGCCAGGATTACTGGCAGCTCGGAGACGCCGGCCTCGGGGACAGCAAAGCCAAAAGCCTGAAGGAGCTGAAAGAACAGAAGAAGCCGCGCAACCGCCGGCATCACGACGAGGAAACGACTCCGTCTGAGACATGAGGAGCTGGACGACGCACCCCCTCATCCTCAAACACCTCCTCCCCCCCCGTCCACCACACAACCTCCTAAACACTGCAACCCTCCATCTTAGGGAACTGAAATCACGTTGTCATCATGGACGAGACAGACACTGCAACCCAAAGCAACAGCACCCAACAGTTTCTATGTAACTGTTTGAAAAATTCACAATATTTATTGTAGGTTGTAAAAAGTAATTCTTTGTACGTATTTAGAAGACATGTTTTCTGTGAATAGGTCAATCTGTGCAAATATTGTTGTTATTCTATTATTGTTAGTGTTATTTCTTTATAACAATGTGTTATTATGTTGAGACTATGTTTATGTTTGGTGTTTTTGAGAAACAGCAACAGTAACCCAGGACGTTGGAAGGTGTCCACACAAGGACGAGGACCGATGGGACGTGTGTTCAGAAACGGTGAATGTTGGGATCACATGACTGCTGGCAGTATTCAGTGTCTAAGCCGGAGGTGGAATCAAGGAGTCACTGCTCTTCTTCCTGAATTGTCTTCACCAGGACGCTCTACTGTGTAACAGACAGTTTTTTGTTATTTTTACGACCGCAAGATACAAGCTATTGACGGAAGGACGAGGACATTTCATGGGACATTTCCGGATAAAGAGGAATGCCCACCGACTGCAGCTGTGTCACGGTCCTTCGGTCACTTGGTAACGAACAGTCATCTCCTCTGGAGACGATGTGGTCCAGCCCCGGCCCCGAAAGCCACCACGTTATTTCACTCATCGCCCGAAATTCTTCCAAAATCCGTTGCTGCCAAGTGTTTGTTCGGTTTCTATGTGAATATCACATCTCAATGTTGTACCCTTAACAAAACGTGATCTTCGTGATAAGCTGTTTTTATTTCTTTCTTTTTTTTTGCGGGGGTGGGGGGGGGAAGGGGTCTTTTAACGACACAAAAGCTGAAAATATAACATTGCCTTCTCTTGTCTCTCTGTTTCGAGAGGAGAAATTCCAGCAGGCAGCTACGTGTGAGTTCGTGACAGTTTGTGATTCAAAAAACAAAAAGAAAAAAAGAATAGAAATGACTATTTGAGACAAAGCACCTTCTGTTGCCAAATCAGTGATCTTGATGACCAGTAAATACTTCACATGTAGTTGGGGCATATTATGCAGTTTAGTCACATGAGAGAGCATTCAGCTTCTATGGTCTAACGGAATTGTTTCTAAGCTCGAGATGAATCCAAAGTTTGCATTCCTGCCAGTTTTATGCTAAATACAGGGAATATTGTGTTTGGCCACTTAAACCAGTCGACACTTCAGTTAGAACACAGTGACTAATGTGTTGTTTCACTTCAGTGCTCGAGGTCTGGTCACTTTATCGGTGCAGAGCTACTTTAGGTCAGTCTGGTGCGGATCCATCCTGCTCTCCACCACGCCACAGACTTTATAAACCTGAGCCGCTTCCATTCAGTTAAAAAAAACAAGCAACCAGTACAACCACTAAATGAGCGGATCACTGCTAAAACCCTGAAGAGAAACCTGTACCACACTCTTCAGAAGGGGGCTTTTCATCGTGCATGGCATGTACAGTGTATGTTTATGGTATTTGTCTAAAAATGCTCCGTTGCTGTGGATGTCAGTGAATGTCTTTCTCGTCGTGGGAATATGGAAACACTATCGGTGCAAGAAAGACGTGATCACACCTTTTTTTTTCTTCATTTTTTTTCAAAGGTGTGAAATACTGAAGGTGCAGAAAGGTCAGATGGTGATTTAAAATCCTCGATTTCTCTCTCCCACTCTGTCTCTTTACCTCTCTCTCTCTCTCTCTTTCTCCTCTCTCGGAAATGTGCTAAACAGATTCTGCGCATCTCTTCTGTTTTCTCCGTTTTTCCGACTTTGCTCGGAGTCATTGAGGTAAAGAGATGTATGATATAATGCACAGTTGATGTTATTGTAATGACATGTAAAAAGTTACTTTTATCTTTTCTTCCTCATCAATGTTGCGGACTAATAAATTAAAGCTCTATATTTTATAATAACACACGTTCTCTTCTGTTTGACATGTGATGGTCTGTACGATTTTGTCGTCATGCTTTTATCTCAGTGCTCCCCGTGTTGATGATCTGTGGCTGTGGAAGAATCATTCTTCATCTTAGTAGCAATACCACACTGTTAAAAATCTCCAGGCGGTACAGTATGATTTACTTAGCGGTACCTTAAACTGGTCAGACAGGTCCCAGAGGTGTCCACACCAGTGTGCACGTCGCCATACAGCAGGTGGAGACATGCAGGTGACAAGGGGTTGACTCAGTACAAATCTGGAACAACTTTTTGGTATGAAACTGTTGATACTATGTTTTTTAATTTACAGCCGAGGCTCGAGAGCTTAGTCACCGTCAGCTTCTCAAATGGTTGTGATAAAGTTTAAATGATGTGAAGTTCTAAAAACAGAAACATGTTTTAACATAAAGGAAAATGTGCAATGCTCAGACACACACACAGAAACAGACACACTTTTCATGCGTGCATACATAATTGAAAGTGAGTAGATTAGGATCCCTATAACCAGCTTCAGAATGAGGTCAATCAGATCTGTCAGGTGAAACTGTAAAGCCCGTTAAGTACTTCAGAGCTCACCCTTCAGTCTGCAGAGCCTTATCACAAATGACCGTTTGTCTGTCTTCCTGTTTGGACCCAGAGGTGAGGGTCTGATTGTGCGTCACATTAGTTTTCATCGTGTTGAGACTGAATCTTTTGTCGCTGCTTTTGTCGCCTTCTCATCCTCCCCCTATACAAATGCCAAACGTATAGACCACACTTATTCCCCTAACAGATTGTTGTGGTGCTGAGATGTATATGTGGAGAATTGAGTTTGCCAAAAGGCCCAAACACCAAACCGTGGCGCTTTATATGCGCCTCTTTCAAAGGAACCCAAGAACAGCATAGAGGGATAAGCACTTGAGCCGATGTTTATCTTCCGCTGAGCACAGCAAAGTCCCCCCTAAAGGTTCGATCACTCCTACACTGATGTATGCCTGCTCCCTCTCACACCTTCGCTCTGCCTTACACGTCCATGTCCTTGCACTCCATTGGTCGTCTCCGGTCAGGTGGACATGGGACGCCCAAAATCCTCTCCTAAGACACGAAAATAATCCCAACGTCCTCCAGTGTTTGCTGCGGACAGTTGATGCATCAGCTTCGTAGCTGACGCCACTGACCAGGCAGTGGGCGATCAGCTGGGACCTGCTTCCCTTTTTCTTGAAACTTGGCTTTTGAGTAGAAGGGGCCCAAGCCGAGAAACGTAGAATGGGGGCCGGAGCGAGCGCCGAGGATAAGCACTCCAAAGAGCTGGAGAAGAAGCTGAAGGAGGATGCCGAAAAGGATGCCAGAACTGTCAAGCTGCTGCTGCTAGGTAAAGACTTTCCAGCTAATTCGGTGGGGGCTCAAATGTTTCAACAACATACCTCAACATGTGGTTGCACATATTCTAGGGACCAATGTGGCCCCATGGAGGGAGAGGAGCTACTTTCTATTTTAAGAGATAGTTCTTCAATCTGTCTGGCTGTTAGTCAGTGTGGTGTTATTCTTGTGGAAAGCTTTGTGATAAAAAGACAAAACATTAAACAAATGAACAAATAACTACTTCAATTTTATATTAGTTATTAGTATAAACATCTCAAGGTGTTCACTCTAACTGCAGAGCCAATGCATTTACATGGGCTGCGATGAAGACACACAATCTATTTGAGTTGAGTAAAAGCTTATCAATCTGTGTCATTGAATTGCTAAGACACCTAAATAATCACTCAACCCAATCCCTGGTTAATCTTGCAGCAACAGGTCCTCACACAAAGGGCTTAACCCTGAAGGACACGGATACCCTGAGGTCCAAGCCAGAATTACAACAGAAATACAAAATACATTTCCAGCACCATGTTGATATGAGTGTTTAAAAAGTGAGGTTTTCTTTTTTTATGTAAAGTCAACTAGATTCTGTTCACCAAAAAGTCTGTGCAATACATTACAAGCTAAAATAACCACTAACAAGTACAAGCTGCAAGTTGTTAATATTATAACAGTTGGATACGTAGTGTTCTGAATAGCCATTAGGATTGTTACAGATATTTCGCCCCCTCTTGTTGATGTAGGTCAGGGACAGGAGAAGTTCTCCTTACATCAGCTTTGAATGAGATTAGACCTGAAGTAAGAAGCGTTGGGATCATCTGTCTGTCTGGTTACCTGTAATTAACACACAAGTCTTCTCTCACACTCGTTATTCAAATACAAAACCTAAATAAAAACACAATAAGTACAAAACCTACCAAGTCTCCCAAATCCTTACAAATACAGTTTGGAAGTCATAACTTTGATAATAATTTTCACATATAGTTTTTATTTATTGTTTAAACAACAGATACAAATTAGAAAAGTAAATCATCAGCAATAATTTCCAAATCTAAATGAAAGGAATTTTAATAATATATAATAAGAAAGCAATCCATGCTTAAAAAAAGACTAGAAAGAAGTTAAAATACAAATGTTATGACAATAGTGAACGCGAGTAATTATTGTTTATTGTTTTTTATCTTTTTTTCATACAGGTGCTGGAGAATCAGGCAAAAGCACAATCGTCAAACAGATGAAGTGAGAACTGTGACTTTCTGCCTGAAACATTTCTGTTTTCTTATCTTAATGGCAATAATATGGAAATGCATTATTTTCTCCTCAGAATTATCCACCAAGATGGTTACTCGCTTGAAGAGTCCATGGAGTTCATCGTCATCATCTACAGCAACACCCTGCAGTCCATCATGGCCGTTGTGAAGGCCATGAGCACATTCAATATCAATTATGGCCACTCTGATCAGCAGGTAATGACTCCTTATTATTCAATTGTGTAAAGTCGGTGTCAGGTTTTCTTGCTGTGACTTGTCTGTGAACCCGTCCCCTTGCGTTCACGCTGCAGGATGACGCCAGGAAACTCATGCATCTTGCAGACACCATCGAGGAAGGCTCCATGCCTAAAGAGTTGTCGGACATCATTCTGCGCCTGTGGAAGGACACTGGCATCCAGGCATGCTTTGAGAGAGCCTCCGAGTACCAACTCAACGACTCCGCTGGATAGTAAGAAATCGAACCAGCTGAGGTTTAGAATTGTGTCGCATTATTGTTGGTTATTGAATTCATGTCCTTGTCCTTCAGCTACCTGAGTGACTTGGAGCGGCTGGTCCAGCCAGGCTATGTGCCCACTGAGCAGGACGTGCTGCGATCAAGAGTGAAGACCACCGGTATCATCGAGACCACGTTTGGCCTCAAAGACCTGAACTTTAGGTGAAGCTGTGCTGGTTTTTTTTTTTTTTTTGGGGGGGGGGGGGGTGCCACTAGTTAGTCATCATCAAGTCTGTCATGACGATAATATGCCTTTGTTTCCATGCAGAATGTTTGATGTGGGGGGCCAGAGGTCAGAGAGGAAGAAGTGGATTCATTGTTTCGAAGGCGTGACCTGTATCATCTTCATTGCTGCTTTGAGCGCCTACGACATGGTGCTGGTGGAGGATGATGAAGTGGTACAATAAGACTTATATTACACACTGGACATGCTATGCGATTTGTGTATTATCCCTGTGGACCCATAGCCTAGAGATGGGCGACATGACAGCTCCCAAAAACAGAGGTGGAAACAAAGTGGGTGGATGGCCACCTAGTGGCCAGCTGCAGTATTTGTCATATATTCTGAAACCCCCATGTTACTAAATGAGACGCGGATCAAATTTATCAATCATTTACCCCCAAGATTTTGGAATTTTTTTCATTTTAAAAACGTTGTTGTTGTCACACTTGAGTTTGTAAGTGTTTTTTTTTGTTAAGTATAGATTTAATAAGTTGGGTCAAGATGGATAGCTGAGACTGACTCAAGATTGGTTGATGGCTACAGCGCGTCCATTCCTCGATGGCTGCTGTGAATACTCTGTCTCCAAATCTGCAAGATGGCAGCGTTCACACACGGAGTATTTAAGATTAATTTCTGAATAGTGGGAGGAAGCGGAGTTGCGTTATCCATCTGTGCATACAGTCTATGGTTCAGTTGCTCAAATGTTTGAAAGGCTTTATGAGGGACTTAAACTCATACTCTCTCTTCAGAATCGAATGCACGAGAGTCTGCACTTGTTCAACAGTATCTGCAACCATCGCTACTTCATCGCCACCTCCATTGTCCTCTTCCTCAACAAGAAAGACGTGTTCCTTGAGAAGATCAAGAAAGCTCATCTCAGCATGTGCTTCCCTGACTACGATGGTTCGTAAATATAGCAGATTTCCTTCTCAGGAAACTGAAAACCAATTAAATAGACCCTTTCATATCTTTTCGTTAAGGACCCAACACCTTCGAGGACGCTGGTAACTACATCAAGTTGCAGTTTTTGGATCTGAACATGCGCAAAGGTATCAAAGAAATCTACTCTCACATGACCTGCGCCACAGACACGGAGAACGTCAAGTTCGTGTTTGACGCTGTAACCGACATCATCATCAAAGAGAACCTGAAGGACTGTGGTCTCTTCTAAGGGGAGAAGCCTGATGAAGGTGGGCAAAGTTTGCACAGTATTGATAAACCTAACCACTCGTTAAACTAGCTAAACACTACGTCTCTTTTTACAGGGTGCTGTTGTGGCCCTGTCACCTTCCACAAATCTCTCCTCAGTTATAACTGAGGACCCAAGATGAAAAACTGTCCCTTAAAAATGTTCCATCAGGCCAATTCAAACAATTTATAAAAAAATCGCTTTTTTGTAGCTTTGACCAACTACATGAGGTCAGTGGAGACCAGAAGAATATCCTGTGCAGACTTCAGTTGAATTTTTAGTCAAGCTAACTTTTCTCTCGAGTCTCGTTGGCTGTAGTTGAGACATCAAAAGCTTCTATCGGCATAAAAGTGATTTACTCTCACCTACACTAATGTGAATAAATAGAAGTCGGGCAAACGCATTGTCTCTTATGCTTCATGTAACTTGGTCAGTGTACCGCCAAAAAGGAAACAAAATGGCCTCACCACCTGCAGACGCACTTCAGCCTCTGTTAGAGATTCAAAACGTGGATAGAAACAAACAGGGACGGATCAATCGGTAAGAGAAGAGATAGAAAATGTATTTTAGTGCATTAGCTGAAAGGGCCATTGTATATAACTAGACAG
Source organism: Platichthys flesus (assembly GCF_949316205.1). Lineage (NCBI taxonomy): Eukaryota > Metazoa > Chordata > Actinopteri > Pleuronectiformes > Pleuronectidae > Platichthys > Platichthys flesus. Next base: position 18,214,857 of record NC_084946.1, read on the forward strand.
ATTCCTACTGGATAGATCGTGAAGTTTGGTGATAACATGTCGAATATGTAACACTGTTGAATGGTAGATGTAATTTATTTTAACATAAAAAGTTCCTGTCTGAAAGTGAACTGGTGATACAGGGCTGTGACCGTGCGATCCTGTACAGAACCCAATGACTGTAAACTCAGATTAAATCCATTAAAGCTTCAGTATAGAACTGAGTACTTTTCAATTTTCCAAAAATAAAAAGCAACACAGCAACGTCTTGGTCATAATCTGTCATTTATTGATCTCTTTTATTTCATACTGTTTCAAATGAAGAGTTGGACCTTTATTTTTTAAATAGACTTTTTTTGCTTTCTTGCGAATAGATGGATGAGAAGATTAAAGTGTAAATAGGAAGATACAGTTCGCTTGGCTTAACATTTACACCTAAGGCCAATTTGACCACACAGACACAGGAACATGCTAATTCAACATATGAATGCCCGGCCAAGCCACGTTTTGAAGCGCATATCAGAGAATCAGGTTTGACGAGTTTGACTAATCGAAGCAAATCATCCCACAACCGAAACCCCCCGAGGGCTATCGTCTGCCATTTTCTGAGCAGCTCCCACAAATTGTTTTAATGAAACAGGCCCCAGACTGGAGTCCAGTATTATTCATCTTCTAATCCATCTCTCAGCAAGAAAGTAAACAAGTGCATTTCCCCAATATGTGGATGATCTGAGACAAAGTAGGTTTTGTCATGTCCACCACTTTGCAAACTCAGACATGTCACTGCTGTCACCTGAAGTAGTTCCTAAACCACTTGAGAACTGAACAGCTGTCTCCCAAAGAGAAAGAAGATGCTGGTGAAACGATGTCAGCGAGCGCCACAGCCCGAGGCTCTGCGGAGCTTCAGATTCTCAGGATGTTTGGTAAAAGATGCATCAGTCACAAGACACATTAAATCAAAGATCAATGTGAAGGAGATGGCGTTTGCCTTTCTGTGTTTAAGACATGAATGAATATTCACAGTAGGACTGTACTTCGGTTCAGTGCGATTATTCTTCAACCTCGGATTCACATGTTGTAACAAGTTGCATTATAAATACCTAAGGCTATCCTAAGACATTTTAGGCTACAACATTTCAAGAAAGTGTTTGTTTCTTTTAATAAAAGCATTATAATAAATGCTTAACGCTTTTCCATTAAACCCTGAGTTCTCACCACATGAAAATTAATAGATATGATGTGCAATAATGTGAGAGGAACAACAAATGTCCATCTTCTCTTAAAAAAAAAAAAAAAAAAATTATAATAATCAGACACAATGCAGGAGAGTGTCTACTAAAGATGTCGGACAGAAGAAGAAGAATGATTGAAAACATGTTTTCACATACTAATATTAAAATAAAAATGTGTTTATGGCTTTTCTCATCATGTGTAAGAGGGAGCTTCGTGTCATTAACAATGTCACACAAGGAATGACACCTGTTGTGCAATATCATCAGTGGCCTTAATTAAAAAAAAAAAAAAAATGGGACAATGTTAACCACAACTAATATGCACTGTACAGCAGCATCCAAAAAGACAGAGAAGGCACTTTAAAACAGAAAGTCATCCTGAAGGTCTTGTAACAAATACACAAACATAACGTCATGGCACATCTGTTTGCCCTTTGTAAGACATCGAGTAACTAAAAGCCTGAGAGATGAAACACTCCAGTCTTCATTAGTGTGGCAGGCAGGAAGCAGTTCAAGTCTGTTAGTCTTTGTTACATTTTCCGTGAACATTTGCATAGCAAAAGTAGGACAGAGGCTCCTTTTAAAGCAACAAAATGCAACTTTTTAAACCTAAATAGCAGCTTCAAAATTAGTTTGTGTTGTTTGAACTGAAGAGAGCGGTGGCAGCTTCCATTCCCACTGCTCATCCCGAATATCTGTTCTTGCTCTGTGAAACTTTGGTGAGCTAGCTCGCTCTGAAAGACGACCCATGATGTTCAGTTTAAATTGCCGAAGTGTTGATCAGTTAAAAAGACGTCCTTAAAAACTAAAAACCTGAAGCAGCTTCCCTGCTTCATGAAGCCAGGGTTCCGTTCAGCTGTGGTCAACAGATGGATGAGCTTTGTTTCTCTACATCAAGTCCACTAAATCCTTTGTACACAAAGCCCTACAAAATAATCAGGTGTGTCTACAGAGGGCGCTGCTGCTCAGTAAACGTTACATGGTGTTGCTTTAAAATTGTTAAAAAAGAGTTAATCTAGAAGAAGAACACTCTAGTTCTGTAGTAAATCAGAGAGACTAGAGCCGTTTCTACATTTTGGAAAATTGACCTCAAGCCTACAAAAGACCAAAAAAGTTTCCTACAGGCACAATCTAAAGTTTACTACAGCCTCCCAATAGGCAGCGTTTTACAGTGTGTGCATGAGTTATCACCTGTCATTATATGTTAGTGTGCAGCCCTTATGTAAAAGCACAGATCTACTCAAGTGAGTCAACTGCAAAGAGGCACTAATCATAATGTTTAGAAAAAAAGCTTTAGAGGTGATTTTTTTAGGCTATACATTTTACATATGTTTGGCTAGATGGCACGGTTCCCATAAACAGATGATTATTATTCACAGCTTAGCTGTCATTTCCCTCTCTCTCACTCACACACACAGTACACACACAGTACACACACAGTACACACACTCCACAGACACGCAACAGAAAACCACAATCTCCATTCATCATCGCCAAACCACAGTGAAAACATGACTCCTCTTTCTCTGTCTTTGTTGAGTACATGCTTTCACACCCAGAAGACAAAGCACCCGACACAAACTTTTAATAATACGGCAAATAATTAAACTGGTTTCCCTTAGAGTCAGTTCCTTGTCTGGATCCTGAGCAGCAGAACAGATGGGCCGAGGCGCTTGACCACCACTCGATCTTTTCTAACCTCATAGCCTCTGCACCTCAGGAGGCGTACCGAAGGCCGCTTCATGCCACTGTACCCACTTGTGCCTTTTATAAAAGTCCCACCATGTGGTCGATCTGCCTCATGTAGACGCTCTTCAGTGGCAGAGTGTACCGTCGCTCCTCTGGGATCCTGCTACACTGCAGAACAAAAAGAAGAGGAAGAAAAGGATGAGGTTTTAAATGTCAGTGAAACAATGAACAGTTAATTGGGCTTGGGCGGGGACGGCAGGCTTACATTGCTGATGTTGCTGGAAGGTGGCCGGGAGTTGGGCTCTGTTTCTGCCAGGGCCCCCTCCTCGCACGGATACAAATCATTCCACTGCTTCTCCCTGAAGCGCTTGTCTATAGGCACGACGTGGCCCTCTGTGGTGAAGATGTACTTGTTATCGGAGTGATGAAGTGGGTTGTCCTCATCAAAAAGCTGCAATGTAAGAGAAAAGGCTTTATTTACATGGCAGTATGAACAGAGCTGGGCCAAAAGTCAGAGCCTTAATGTTATTCTAATGATGGGTGAGGAACACCTCATGAAAGGTTTTTAAAATGGTAACTAAGAGAGTTATTCACAGTCAATTATAAAGTAAAAATACCAACTATTTGTTGTTCTCAGTTTCAGGAATTCTCTGCTCTTCTCTTTTTAAATAAACGTCTCTGACTTTGAAACTATATGTGTTGATAAAACAAACTATTCAGGTAACCGTCCTTTATCACGATGGATATGTGACGTGCAATTTTTACTAATATCTGATGTCTTAAACAATTATTTATCAAAATATAGTTGCAGCAATAGTTTAAACAATCTAGTTCAAAGGTCACTAGCAGTAACGTGAAATACAGTCTTTAAATTTATGAAAAGATAACACTTAACATCTGAAATCTTTTATTACAATTATAAAAAAATGTACCACTTTTATTACAATTATAAAAAAATGTACCACTTGTTTATGCTCATATCATTTTCTGATATAATACAAACCTACCAATATACTGTACAATGTGGGTCTAATTCTGACACGCTCGGACTCTAACTTACCAGGTACAGGTATTTGCAGGTCTCACTGAGGAAGAAGCTCTCCATACGATCCTCTTTGGATTTGTCAACGACGTGGTGGAGAGTGGCGTACCCACATCTGCAAATAACACGGCTCAGCTCAGCGTCAACACAAATTAAAGCACTTAACAAAGAGGTGTATATTACATGACACACACCTGACTTTGGCATTTTTCTCAAGGCTCTGGAGAATATCCATTCCGACATGCAAGTAGAAAGGATTTTTGGTCGCCTGTGGAAAAGCAAAAGTAGATAAAAAGAAGATCTTGAGTTAAATGTCAACAGTCATCAATGACTAACTTCTTCAATTCTGCATCACAACATGTCAGTTTTGTCACCTGGTACAACAGATAGGTCGACTCCACCAGCTCTGGTCTCAAGGGGTAGAAGAGCACGTCAGGAGCCTGCAGCTGCCAGTTGTATCTCTCCGGCAACGCCCCGAAGCGCTTCCAGATGGCATAGTAGAAGGCATGTAGGCAAATGGCGTTATCCACATCACCATTCAGCACCTAGGACAAGAGCAGTAGAGCCTTCCTTTAGTCAAACACTATTTTCACACTTCAACACGTCACCTCCTACAATTGAAAGTGCATAATCGAACCTGTAGCCCAGGAAAGAAGGCCTGAAGAGAGTCGATCCAGGTGTTCATAATTTCCCCACTGAACATGTTCACATTAACGTAGAGAGGCGGGTCACCCTCGCCTTCATTACACGACTCTCTCCTGAAAACCAAACGGAAACAGACAGAGGTTCAAATATGTACGTGTAGCCGTTTCAGACACGTTCACAACAACAGAAAAATCCCTTTTGGCAGAAAAGGTTGAGTAGATTTGATATTTTGACAGAATTCTTTCTCCTTTCTGTTTTTGAACAGCAGCCACAGTGTAAACATATCCCTCTGCAGTTGGTCACCTGTCAGCTAAAGCTTAAGGTTCAGAATAATATGTATGTATATGTAAAAAATTATTTTGCTACACATGAGCAATTTGACATCCTCTTATTCAATTGAAACATTTACAGAACTGCTGAAGGTTAAAAGGTTTAAGTGAATCATAACTTCATATAACTAATGCTGACTCACCCTCTCCTCATGTGGTTCTGTATGCTCTCATAAGAAGCCTGGAACATCCTGTAGTCCTCTTTCTCCCCAAAAAGGAGGTATGATTTCAGCAGGTACTCATAGAAGGAGTCCATACCAGCTCCGAGGCCACTCTGCTTCCCGACCCACTGGCCCGTTTGGATATTAACTACATTACCTGAGAACAGAAATCACAGAAAGTTGGCGAATGAAGCGAAAGCACCGTATTGTGAAGAAATCAGCGTAAATACAATGGGAGAAAGAAAGCACATGAGAAACATAAAGGGATGTCACAAAGCTACAGTACACAGCTGCACATACCTAAGAGACCGGTTTCATTGCTCCTCAGTTTCCACAGAGCTCTAACTGCTCGCCTGGCTACCCACTCAAATGTGGAATCGCCGATCAAGCGGCTCAGAATCCCAAACTCCACCAGCAGGGACCCAGCTCCTGCAGTGCAAGTCTCATTGATGCTGTCAGGGGGGACCCCAGTCTTCAGGTTCACCTGCATTCAAGATACAAAAGCATGAAGCTGCTGGTTGATGTAGTAAGTTATCCAGTTTCATTCACATGACAACTAGGGTAAGCGCTGCTACAACCATTAAAATATATTTTGTATGTTAGCAGCTTCCTTATGTAATGTACCCGTCACTCACCCTGGGGTAAGGAATGCCTGTGCTGGTGTTCTCGAAGGCCGGCAGTAAGCGGACGGCCAAGTCATGCGCCATGTGAAGCAGCTCATTATCGTAACCTTCCAAGCCCACTTTGCCAAACGGATGTTTTGGGTCAGTCAGCAGGATGTGAGAGGAGATGAGGCTTCCCAAGATCCTTCAGTGAAGAAGAGAAATATTACATTGTGACGGCTCAAAGAAACAGATAGGGATTATTTTCATGCATTATCAAATAGAATGTCTCATTCATTCATTTTGGACTGGGTCAAACAATATTTGTCTTCAAACATCCACTATTTGGAATAAGAATTGGAATAATATGAGGACGCTGTCTGCTTAAGTGCATGTCAAAATAGATACACCAGTTTGATGCATGTTTAAATTAACAGTAGATTAAGATTAAGATGCATTTACTAGTCCCAAACACATGCACAGACATGCACAAGCACTCTCATGCAGGTAGGGAAATTTAACCTCTGCTTTTGACCCATCTGGTGCAGGACACACAGAGCAGTGAGCGACCATGTACGGCGCCCAGGGAGCAGATGTTGGGAGAGTAAGGTGCCTTGCTCAGGGGCACTAGACAGGGCAGGGAGAATCCTCTTGGATTTTTGGACAGATCAATCCAGGTTCGTCTTTTTGTTGTTTCTCCGTGGAGTCGAACCAGAGACGAACCAGAGACCCTTTCTGCCCATAGTCCAAGTTTCTGCCACTAGACCACCGCCTCTCCCCTGCACACATAGTTTTCCTTTTGTATATGACATTTAAAATAGCAGCGACATTTGTACCTTATGTTCGCCTCGAAAACTTGCACCGTCGAGTCCTTATCAAAAGATACAGTTTCAATAACCAGCTTGACGGCTTTCTGGAACTCTGTCACGTTGCCAAGCACCTGCAGAGGAACAGCACATGATCAAGAGTGAGTGTAGGAAAGAGCATCAAGCAGTGCTCATCCAAGTGTGCAATGTCGGTAGAGAAGTATCCAAACCGCCTCAAGACTGTTAACCAAAAGGGTAAAAAGAGTTCTTGTGTTGTTGTTTCAGACTGTGCAGCACTTATTGGATTTGGAAAGGGGTTGATCCTTTTTTCAAAACCAGTGTAACCTCAGTCAATCTACAAGCTTCTTTTGTTGCATAATTAAAGTTTATAGCTATTTCAATTGCATCATTACGGATCACTCCTGTTACAAAGAAGCTTTGTCAGCCTACATTTTCTATTACAAGAAATTACTACATTTGTTCATGTACAGAGATTCTTCATGTAAGACTGGTGACTCCTTGTGAATGCTTGGTGACAAGAACACATGAAGGCGACACCTCAGACTGTCCACGTCAGGTTGAACACACTCATACCAACGAGCTGTTTAGAAAATCTACTTCACCGGAGTCAGTGTCAGGGGAGGTTTTGAGAGGCAGCAGAAAACCCACAACTTACAACAGAGAGGATGTGTTCACCACTGTGCCCCTGAATGTGGAGCAAAACTCAGCTCTTGGGGAACAGGTGACATTAAGCTTAATGGAAAACTTGGTTCAAAATGTGCCAAATGCCAGAAGTAATCCGTCTGTAAATGACTGTAATCTAGCTTGCACATATCCTTTGACATTTTGTATTTCCACCTTTTTCCTCTAAAAGAGCCGCAAGAAAGGAGAAAGTCGCACAGAGTGACAGAGTGTAAACTTACCAACAGAGTGTCTAAGGTGTCAATTAATGTCAGGGAGTAGTTCCCCAAGACATCGTTTATGTTGATGTTCGACCTGAAACGAAAAAAGTGAAACAGGCGCGGTGTCATACACATGTGGGAGAAATAATCAATAGATCACACAACTGAATATTTTATATGCAATAACAAAATGAGAGTGTTAGGATCACATTCCTCCCCCCTAAAACGACCTGTTCGGCTACATACCAATGTGGACGTTTCAACACTGCTTGCATTTGCTGGAAGGGGACTATGAATACAGACACTAAATAAATGGTAGTTTATGTATTGGTTTAATCAGTTAAGATTGATGATGTGACTTAATTATCAATTAATCTGACAATTTGGATTTTTGAGTTTCCCTCATTATATATTTTGTTTCATCTGTGACCTCTTCAAGACTCCTGTAAGTGACATCTGGATCCAAATGAATAATGCAAGTGCAACAATCCATGTACAATACCACTTCCAATACTATCATGTACAGTTGTGTATTAATATCATGTGCATTATTACTTTCATTATCATTTGCAGTTCCTCGTTCTCATTCGAAATGCTTCTTTTTCTATTGCTTTACTTGTCCAATTTTCAGGATATTCTTTTATAGGTTTGTAATGTTGTAAATTATCGTGATTGTATTATTATGTATTTAGGCACTGCTCCTCTCTTACCCTTAATAGCACTTGATATTTGTGTACTTCACTACTATTATTCTTTGTTATTGTAACCTTGGAGCACAAGAACTGTCTTATTTAGACTTAAGGGGATAGTTCACCCAAAAATGAAGCTTTACTCATTATCTACCCACCATTGGCCTAAATGTCCTCTGATCGCCTTCTCGAGCGGTTCACAGCGGACATTGTGTGAATGACCTCGTTTCGAGTCTAATCGGTCACCATTTACTTTGATTGTATTGCATTTGGCTGCAACACTGTTCACCCCTGAAACTCTGAAGTGTTCTGTGGACTCAAACACTTCACCCACCCCTCCCCCATCGGCAAAGTGGTGAGTCGTCAATGAGTGAATTTTCATTTTTGGGGTGAACTATCCCTTTAACTTATCGATGACCTGCTCAATTCGAATATGAAGGAACCCCGACCCGGTCCACAGGGGGCAGCAGGGCGACACTTGTGAGTCATTTGTTTACTAAATAAACGCAAATCGCCCTGGTCCGCTGCAGGAGACAGTTACGATCACAGGTTTGAATGACTCACGGGTTCAGCACGTCTGGTCCCCTTCCTTTGCAGGCAATGGGATTCAGCTCGTCCTCGGGGAAAGCGTATTTCATGTAGTTGTCGTATCCGAAGTAGAACATGTCTCTGGCCATGTCCTTCATCTTGGCTTTCAGGGGGTCGGGGAACGAGCTGTATCGCCGCACGTACTCGTCCTTGTTGCCGTCGAAGAAGCTCAGGTAGGGTCTCCTGGGCGAGTCCTCCTCGGGCTTCGCACAGGTGGTCGCCGAATCCTCATACCTGGGGCCGTGGACCCGCTGGGACCAAGAGCCCGGGTCGCTGCCCTTCTCCTCCCCGAACAGCGCATCCAGCTTGTGCAGGTTGAAGCCGAGCTGGAAGTTGAACCCCCAGATGACGCTGGGTCCCAGTCCGAACGCGAGCCACAGCACCCAGCCGAGGGAGAGCCGCAGCACCACGAGACCCACCACTATTGACCTCCATTGCATCTTTGCCCCGGTTCGGTCCTACAGAGCATTGTTTTAGTCCGCGCACCGGCGAGCGGCCGAACGAGTGAGAGAAATCCTCCGTTTTGTCAGGCTGAAGCAGGAGAAGGAGCAGGAGGAGCAGGAGCAGCAGTGACTCCGCTTCAAACGCTTCCTGTCAACAAACCAGCTCCGCCCATATACTGCCCTCTGATTAGCCCTCTCCGTGGCTCGTCATTCAAAAGGTGAGGCGCGCTCGTCCGGTGATTGGCTGCGGAGCTATCATTCACAAGGGTTGCGTTTCGTGGCATTCATGACGTGTCGTAACTTCAGCTTCGGTCCCCGCAGGTTCACTTAGTGACCGAAGGTTAGAGGAGGAACTGCATGACACTGTTCACATTATCATTTATTATAACAACAATAATTATAATAATAAAAAGAATAAGCGTTATAATAATTATATTATTATTATCGTATTTATTAGTAGTCTTAGTATTTGTATTATTGCTATTAATATTAAAAGTAGTTTACAGTAGTAGTAGTATAAATACTATTATTTGCATTACTATTATCACTATTATTATTATTACAACTTTATTGATCTCAAAAAAGCACAGGTCAACGAACAAACAGAGGTTGATGGAGGACCTCAAGATTAAGCTTAAGAATGTATAATAAAAATAAATAAAAAGACAATATGTAGAAAATGAATAGACATTTGTTACATGTGTTATCATGTAAAAGGCACAGCCATAAAATATTTAATATGAAGTGACTACTGTCTGCGTTAGGAAGTAATGAAAGATTTAGAGTATCAGTTTGTTCTCCTCAGAGCTACATGATAACGACTTCCTGAAGGCACCACCGGAACTCAAGGGACAAAACATGATCAGGTTGTCTGATAATATTCTTTAGCCTTTTTTCTCATGGTTTTTTCATAAACCATGAAGGCTGCATTGCATTAGTTAGAATTATAAAACTTTCAGAAAGTTGCCTTACTAGAAAGTGGTATTGAAATTTCGCATGACTATTGACTGAGGAGGAAAGTACAGAAGATTATAAGGGCCGGGTAACAGGAAAGGGAAAAAGAGGAGTTTGACTTTAGTCTTGGAATTTCAGGTTTATTCCTAACATTCACTTGATAATTGTCTGAGGGTTTGAAGTGAATTCAAGTAAAAATCTACAAGATTCAAAGCAACAGACTATTTTTTCATTAGATAACACCCGTCAGGTCTGTGTTGGTGCATACAAGCTGAACCAGATCAATGTTTTGTCGGACCTGTTGATACAAGACCTCATGCTATCACTAACAAACAAGCTCAACCAGCAGAGATATAATCAGCCCGCTAGCTGAAAAAACATCAATGTGGATGTGCTGGACCTTCTTGTTTTTACTCTTTACATTGTGTAGAGAATGCCATCGTTCAAAAGGTGAAGATAAAATACCAAGACAACATTTAAATTAAAAAGCATGCCTTTATATTTCTTGAATGTATTGAAGTGGTGTATTTTCCCTCTACCCAGCATGCCGCTCTGCTCCAGAGGTGGGAGACATTGCACAAGGCACTTTATATTCTGCCACTCTGTGAGCATCAGGGCAGCACACATCGTTCCACTGAAGCTGCTTGCAAAGAGAGGCCCAATACTACCACACAACCCCATACAGCTTTACTTTGAGTACATTCAGTCTTTAAATAGAATCATATTTTCATACACGCACCACTCACATCAGTAAAAATCATATTAGCTTGATATTTGTACAGACCTGCTCAAACTGATGTGCGCAAATGCACAGTTTTCTAAAATAACAGACATGTGTTTGAAAGAGGGAAACCTGATCAAGCTAAGAACAACTGTTCTAGGGGTAGAATATGATAGAAATGGGAACACCTGCTTGTCCACGTCAGCCTTCTCTTGACATGATTATCTAACCGTGGAGGAACATTTCTGTGAGGCCTGTTTGACAGATTAAATCCTTCAACACAGTGTTGTTCTACACCCAAGATTAGTGTTGTAAACCTCTGGGTATGATCAGTCAAGTAATGCCTGAATGGTAAAATGTAGATGAGAAACTAGGCTCTTACTCAGAGTTAAATTACAGCTTTCACAATACGTATAATGCCAATTACATTCCTTAAATTTGGTTCCAGATTTTCATAGTAGTAGTGCATTGTCAGGTCTTGTGAAAGAATCACAAGGTGAGAAAAGACATTGAATGACACAAGCAGAACAGTGCAGCATGTGACCTGTGACCCGAAGATACAACTGTACATCATCACAGAGTGATGCGGTGTGGCATGACAGTAACATGGCGAACACAGCTGGCCAAAAAAAGAAGAAGAAAAAAACATGTGCATTCTCAGCTCCTCCGGGATTTTGAGTGCTGGATGAGCCACTGAAGCGTGATATCTGAAATAAATAAAAAACACGCAGGGTTTCAGAATCTGTTTAGGTATTTTTAACTTGACATACAGTATAATAACATATAACTCTCGTACAGATTTATCTACAAAGAACCCAATTGAACTACTGTTAATGACGCCCCAGGCAAAGTGATGCGATAGAACCAAGTTTTCATATAAATTAATGAATTAATGCAAAACACATTCCTAAGTAAATGCTAAAGTAAATTGCTGCATTATTAATGGACTAACACATTTGATATATTGTTTGATTTCCTTCAAAGTATCCATTTGGAGCAGTTTTTTTGTGAGTGAGTCCATGATTTGTTTTCTTGAGCAAGAGCACAAGGATAAATATTAACACCAGCAAGCATGTGTGTGACATAACTTAGGAAACCCAGGCTCACCAAAGGGAACATTATAACACTGATTGAAAGGTAGGGATAATGTACCAAAATATGCTGCAATGAGCCCGGCGAGGAAGAAGCGTACAAATTAGAAAACATGGATACAAACTTTTCAGAATTTATTTTGAGTGAAAAGGATAAAATCCCCCTTAATCCAGTGGAAATGACACAGCAGTCATTTATTTCAACTTACCAATGTTGTCTTTCTCTTTGCAGGAAATGGAGTAGCAACATATCTCTCTGTCCTGAATAGCTGCCAGATTCCTATGAGGAGAAAAAGATGCACGAACAAATAAATATGAAGCCTATGCAGCAAGAATGATCATCAGTGTTATTCATCTGAAGCTTCCTGGCAAGAGCTCAACACAATTCTAAACCCATGTTTCCACTTGACAGCAGAGGGAGCCAGATCCACTTTTGCTGTCATCATCATACAGGTATGTTGAACTCATGTGGAATTAAAAGTAGGAAGTTGCAATGTATACGAAGCAAAATACTTGAATAATATTGAAATATTCAATTCTTCTTCTTAGGACAATTTGAAGTAATCATAACAGAAGCAATCTACAGAAAGAAAGGACAAATCTACATTCAGCTGTGATCAGAACAATTGAGTTCAGGACTTTGAATCATTTCTGTTACTTACATTATCTCAATGAGCTGCTTTTCATCTAGTGCAGTGGGAAGATCCCTTTTGTTGCCGAGTACCAGAATCTAAGGGCAGATCGCAAGTGAAATTTGCAACTGGCGCAAGTAATCACAGACAGAACCCACGCAGAGTTTTGCAGAACAGATATCACGGAGATTTTGTAAAAAGTGGTTTCAGGGAAAAACTTACAGGAATTCCTTGCAACTGAGGTTTGTCTAGTAAATTATGAAGTTCGTTTGTAGACGCCTCCACCTTTTCTCGATCTGCTGCATCGACCATGTACCTACAAATCAGCAACATTAAAACAGAGAGTTTGCATATATATTAATAGTGAAGTTCAACACCAACTTCTCTTCTCTGCAATTTAAATCACACTTTAATTATCGGAAAGCCAGAACTTGGATACTCACACAATCGCATTAACCCCCCGACAGTAGCGCTCCCACATGCTCCTGAACCTCGGCTGCCCTCCTATATCCCAAATCTACAGAATTAAGGGCACAGCATCACATGACATTCCTGTTTCAAAGTGTCAGTAACATTGCAAATGTTTCCTATTTTTGGAAATCATTCTGCTGGTCACTTAACAGCATAACAAATTTAAACTGAACCTTGATGGTGACGTTTCCTTTGGAGACCTTCCTCATGTTGAACCCGACTGTAGGGATCATGTCTTCACTGAAATGCCCCGACTGAAAGAAATGACATGTTTGAGTTATTTTCATTACTGATGATAGAAACATGTTTACAATAAATTAACTGGTCCAAAGTTACAGAAAGCCACTGCAGCAAACACAGATGTAATGTTCTCCAAATATTGAGTTAGTAAAAAAAACTAAATACTAACTAAATACCACTCAGTAGAGCTCAGACCTCAGCCAAAGCCCAACAGTCCTCTTAGGAAACCACATTTAAATTCACTAGATCCAGACTTTTATTCGGATCTGCACCAAATTGTACACACTCATACATATCGAACCCCTCAACATGTTCAAGATCCATGAAGAGAAAGGTAGAAGAAGAAACCCCCCCAAACAATTGAAAAACACACTATCTCGAAAAAATTTAAGAAAGTCAAAAGCTAAATCCTGCATTCGCAACTTGATCTGGATCTGGTCCAACATTCTAATGGCTTCTTCCTTGGAAATTGACTGATAATATTTGGTGTTTTCCTGCCAATTAAAAAACGATCGATGATAAAACAGTTTGTGAAAGATACAGCAGGGTCACACAACTATCTTAAAATTTTAAAGAATACTCAGTCATTAAAAGCATGTTATTATTATTCATGTTATCATAAAAGCATTTAAACTACAATATTGGGGAAGAATTGTAGACATAAGATAATTATGACACAAGAGTATGACTTCTGAAAACTGAAAATCTAGATTATGTACAAGCACATTCTCAAAACTGTGAAGAGGAGAAAACACTAAATGCATCATTTTATTTTAAATTACAAAAAGATTCAAGTAATAAAACTTTATCTCCACAGCTTCTCTCTGTGTTAATTGCTGAAAAGTGAAGTGGACGGAAAAGAAACACTTCAACACAGAGAATCAGCAGCTTTCCCCTTTAAACTCAAAAGCCGTTTCCACTCCCTCTCCCTGCCCTCCTCTGTAAACCAGAGAGCGTGCACAGTCTGTTGTGCACACACTTCACAGCACATGACTGGCTGGAGTCACCTGACGGGGCTCAAAGAAAATAAGTGCAGCGGTCTCATGACTTGGGAAAGAGGAAGCTCCCCCACTAACAGTTCTCGCTCGCTGACAAAACATTTTTTTTTTTTCTTATCTCTTCCACATGAAGGAAGGATCAGAGTTTTGTTCCAACCCCCGAACACAACTTCCTCCTCAGACACCTAGACTTTTAACACATGCCTGGGTTCCTCTGAGATTTAATCTGACTACTTTATCAGTGCAGATCAGAGCTGAAACTAACGATCATCATTTTTGGTCTGCTGCTTATTTTTCATCCTTTCACGTTTTCCTTTATCTATCAGAATTGTGGAAATAGTGGGAGTTCCCAGTTACAATTTCTTAGAAACCAACGTGACATATTTAAATGACCAACACTCAATGACCAAACTATGATATTACACACAGACGCATAAAAAATGAGAAGCTAAAACCAATGACTGCTTGTTTTATATAAAAAACATAGCTTATGTGATTAATCTTTTAACACAATGGTTTTAACTCTAAAAGAGATACAGGATGATACTAGTGGCATCAAAATAAATATAAAATATGGTTTTTAAATGTTTTTGTAGACTCTCAAACGCACTTAACCAAAAAGACTAAAACAAGAGGAGATACAGGAGCATCAGCAGACTGACACAATCGCAGGCGTTCGACAGAGGAAAGATCTTAAAAAGTGTTTGGCTCTTGTCCCCTTTGAAATGCCAGTCAGCCGCCAATACGTTCTTTCTCCTGATATAGCATGATTCCTTCTGCGTAGACTTTGGCAAAACACTTTGAAGGTCAATCAGCTATGACTATTAGGATTGAAGGATTGTTTTGCATTGGTCACATGAGTTTCTAGTCAAGTGATGAGTAATGAAAATTCCCCGCAGATCCGGAGCACACCATAATACAGATTGCTTTTAGCTGAAGAACGCCAAGTTGCTCTGCACCGGGGAAACACATAACATTAAAACCCACGCAACCAGTCAAATTCACGGTGGATTCAAAGTGATGTGTGCCAATCACTGCGAGAGGCATCACCACCACAAACTGCCTCCGATCACAACAGGAAGTGTTGTTGCCTTTTCACAATATGCTGCTAAAACACGTTACAGTGGCTGTGCAGTGATTGGCTAATGCACATTGCTCCACCAGAAACACCGGTTTTGAGAAATGTCACGGGAGGACACCACGGACTGTCTGTAGGAAGCACACTCTGCCACCTTATCCCTGATAGCATCTGAGGTGAGGAGACAGCTCACGTGTTCTGCAGCTGCACAAAGATCAACCGGTTTTCAGTGGTTTCATGTTGGCAGACGTGGAAACAGGCAGCGCGAGCTCGGCTCTCTCGTGACATTTTGGAGTCGTGTGGGCCTCAGTGTCAACCTGCTGCTGCTTGAGATCAGCTCGCTAAACCATCACAACACACGGGCAGCAGCTAGCATCAAACCAGTTAGCCCAGGTGCCTTGTTGACACAGGTGCTTCGCTGGATGCTGGGACCACAGCACAGCAACGTCACGTTACATGACTTCCGGACCAGGACACTGCGAGTGGGCACAAACACAACTCCCCAGCTGTTAACCCCCGATATTAGCGAGATTGGTGTTAGCACTGCCCTAGCGCGGTGGCTAACAGCGGCTGAGGACTTACAGCGATCACGTTTACGAATGTTGTTTTCCCCGAGTACTGGAGGCCGACCAGCGTCAGCTCCATCTCCTCCTTCCAGAACAGGGACTTGAACCAGTCCAGCAGCCGGTTCACGAGAGCCAGCATCTTGACGGCGGTGTTCACGTTTCCCCGCGACCGAGTGTGAGCCTCCCTCCCTGTCAGATGTGGCGTTTTCCAGCGGGGAAGGGAAGTGGGACCCGGACAGCGGCTGTCATATGATCTGTCAACACGGGCCCCACAGCGACCCCCACAGGCAGAGCGGGGCTCACACATCAGCTGAGGGGATCATAATGATGACAACAAAAATATCTGTGAACATCTTTGTGAAAAAATCAATAAATATGTGTTTATATATACACATCTTATATTTATAAGATTATATGATAAATATAGATTTTGTATTTGTATATGTTATATATATAAAATATACAAATACAATATTTATATATATAATATATAGAAATATGATATGTATATATTCTGCCGTATACATATATAGAGAAGGGTTAGGGATAGGGTTAGGGTTAGAAAAAAATGTTTTATTTATGGTGCTACAAGATATATGGATTATACTGGAGACAATAACAATTTCTGTAAAAACATCAAATATATATACAGAAAATTTATATTTTCTTTATCGTGTTAGAAGAGAATAATTTGTACGTAAATGTCAGTGATGTGTGTGTCTGTGTGTTTAGTTTTCTGTTTGGTAATTGTTTGGTTATTAGAGCAGCTTGACTCGACACGTGTAAACACCGATTTTTCAAACTGAGTACTGTGTCTCTCAAAACACAAACATTATTTTCCTCTGTATACAAATATACGAGGGTCAGTCAGAAGAAATAGTTTGACAATGTACCAAAAAATAAGTATGAGAGCATCTTCCGCTTGGAAGCCTGAAAAACAAGACCCTATACCGTACAATACATCATGACATTTAAAGGTGAAGGCATGTTTAAGGTTAAGTTTGGAATAAGTTAAAGGTTTACATTAAGGTTTGGGTCGAGGCAAGTAGCAATTGTTATTACATAACATCTCCAGGGAAATCTATTTAAGTCAATTTAATGTCCTCTGAAGTCATGGAGACCAAACTGTTGTGTACGTTTGTGTGTGTGTGTGTGTGTGTGTGTGTGTGTGTATTTGTGTTACAATAATGTATATAGTTAACCTGTCCTGTATTTTAACACTGTAGAAAAGCACAAACACAAACATGCTTATAATAATAAAAATAGTATCTTTATATACATAGAACCTTTCAAAAACAGCTGTGACAAAATACTTTGCAAAGAGGACGATTAAAAGCAAGAAAACAAACCATCAAAGACACCAAGCAAAATACTATATCATTACAAAGCAAGTACTATATATCAATGTTTAAAATCAATAACAACAAATAAAATGACTAGGCGGAGAACATATAAGTAAAACCTATTTGTAGAAGAAAATTAAAACTGATTTTTAAAACAGTCCTCAGGTAAACTATTCCAGGAAGTTGTTGCTATCTCCTAAAGAGCACTGCTAATAGGGAAGGAACCAGTGAACCTATCCTTCAGCTTCCTGTCCAGCTATCCTTCAGCTTCCTGTCCAGCTATATCCTCTTGGTTTGGAGATCAAATAAAGCACCTATAACCTTCACAGGTTTGCCTGTTCTTTATATCTAATTACACTATTATATTCTATTTATAATCAAAATCTTTAGATGGAGCCAACCAGTCTGGTCACCTTCTCCTTAAGTACAAAGAATGGGGACTTTTCCCTGATGGAGTTCGTCCAAATGGCTGCACTCCTTGCATTCATCGGAAATACTGAGCTGGAGTCCACACTCCTCTTTCGGCAGGGGGAAGTCTGCAGTGCTGAGACCTAACACAGGATAGTTTTCTGAGGCAGAGAGAAAAGTACAAAGGGTTTAGAAATCCACTCTCTCATTAAGGACCCACTGTGGACATGTCACACTTTAACAAATTTCTTCTTTGATTGTTCCATTTCATCTTGACATCTTTTCAAGTGCTGCTCTTTTCAAATGCACTGTATGAATAAAGCCTAAATCTGTATGTAGTGTGTACAATAAGTTGATCATAATTGTCTCATCTTATATACTTTTATAATCATTTATACTGTAATATAATAATATAGAGCAAATAACGTTTATTAAGAATTAGACATTACATCTTTTCATTTTATTTTTTAAACCAAAGAGTGTAAAGAATTGGATTAAATAATGCTATAAAAATGTGTCTATGTCTCTAAATACAAAGTCATTATGAAGTTGTGATTGCTGCACTCACATTCTCTACATGTGAAAAACAGTTTATCTTCCTTAACCAATTAGCTCCTTTCACAACTTTTGCTGATCTCTAAATTCATTATGATAGCTAGTCTCTTCAGCCACACCTGTGTTTTAGCAACAGAAATCCACATATGTTGTTATAGTTGGGTTGTTATATGATATGGATTTTTTCTATTAAAGCTTTTACTTACTTGCTCTATACTTCCTCAGATTCTTTACACAGACAGCAGACAGAATAGCCAGGAAGCAGACAGAGAGCAGCAGGAAGCCAATGCCAAGAATCGTATTGCTGGAGTCTCCTCCTTTGCAGTGCATCCGTGCTGAAGCATCAAATCACGTGTCAAGTCAGTTCACTTCAGTGATATCATTACAATTATTAGTGTACAGCATAGCACATGATTGTTGCAGCAATGTTATGTCATCGACAACTGTCAGTAAATAAAACTGTTCTGATCACATACCACAAATATCACAAACTGAGTCGTGGGTTTTGTTTCCTGGAAATAGTTCAGCGAGTCCAAATGCACTGCACCTGTTGACCATAAATAGTTAAGGTCTCTGTTGATATACCTCTCTACTTTAGGGAAAATCAATATCTGAGCAAGGTGAATGGGTCTCACTGTGTCCTTTGCTTGCAGGTTTGCTCTTTCACGTCGAAATAGGCATGAGCAGTACATGCAGCCTCACAACTGTAGGTATACTTAATCAACTGTCCACTTTGGGGAATGTCTGCAACGAAAGAGAGAAAGATTTTAAGAATGAAAAGTGGGTAGATGGTTAGTTAAGTAGGTAGGTAGATTGATAGGTAGATTGTAAATGGTTTGTATTTATATAGCACTTTTCTAGTTTTGATGACAGCCAAAGAGCTTTACAGTACAGTTTTGCCATTCACACTTTTTTCAGGTAGGAAGGTAGGTTAACACATTTACATTTTTAAATGGAATATTTATCAATGCCAATGAGCTTGGTTGACTCTTATAATTGTCAATCTGGACTATTATTTTCAGCAACCAACAATTTTGAAACTATCACAAACAGCAGAACAATGTGTTTCTTTTAGTGCAGAACACATCCACTCTTACCTGTTCTGTTCACTATCTCCCCTGCAACACACTTGTTTTCCTCACAAGTCAAACACTCGTTGCTGGAGCACAGGAAACCCGAGCGACACGAACATTTAGCATTTGTGGTTGGTGTACATTTCTCATCATATTCTGTGGACAGACAAGAATTCTAACCACAGGACTTTCCCTTATTCAGAAGATCCCTCATTTATCCACTGTGTTAAACATATTATCACTGACAGGTGTATTTTTGGAAATCATGAGATCAAGATGACATTTTTTTTCACATATAAATTAAATATCTTATCAATATCTTCGGTCTTACCATGAGGGCATGACTGGCATTTCTCACATCTGTCAAAGAGGTTGAAGTGATCAGAGTAGTAGCCCTCAGGACAGGGGCTACACACAGTTTTAGTATCCGCATTGCAGAACTCCTTCATATATTCACCTTCAAAACAAAAAATAAAAGCAGTCACTCACAAGAACATGGACAATATTCACTAAAAATTTGATCAAGCAACTCAACAGATTTGTAATTATTTAATCGTATGCTTTACCTGGAGGACACTTGTCACAGCACAGACCGTCGTTCGGAGTCTGTTGCTCACCACAGCTCCCAGCATATCCCATAGTCCAAATACTCAGCACATATATAAATGCAACCGAACACTTCAGAGAAACCATCATGACCAGTGTGTGGCTCATGTCTTCAGGGTTTTATCTTGACTGTGGATTGCTGACGTCAGTGAGAGACGGGAGTGTGGCTGACTTGCTGACACATAAAGCTCGTTGAGGAAGTGAAAGACCACCGATCACCTGGAAACCGTGAGCACTGCAGTGACTGTTCAAGTTCAACAATGTACATCATCTATATCATTCTCATAACTCTTGCTGGCTTTCTCTGACTTAGTCCAAATAAACATGGAGTGTTACTATAAAACAGACTTAATTGTGGGAATGGAACAAAAGACCTTGGTAAAGATCACACAATCATCCTCGGTGGTATTGAATCATTTAGATTCATTCATTAAGTTTACCACTGAGACTCCCAAAATAAACAACACACATATTAATAATAATCATAATAATCATAATAATTTATCTCTATACCACCTAAATTAAAAAGGTTTCTAAATGTTTTACAAAATACATGGGAATAAAACAATTTATATATATATATATTTTTTGGGTGAATTTGAATCATTCATCATTTCGTAAAATGTAATTTTGTTCCAGCCATTACATGAATCGTTTCAGCAAATTTTGAGCAATATTCCCCAAAACCACTGGAATATTTGGTGGGAATTTTCACACTTTATGTGAGTTTACTATTGACCCGATATTAAAGTGTAATTATGTGAAGGATGACAAAACACGGCTTTGCTTTTTTGTTCGCCCAATGTTGAATTTAGACCCCCAATAGTGGATATTGTGTAGTTAATGGTGCTGGGGGACTAATGCCTGATGATTTGTTAATAAGTTTTATTGTGAAATTGCTGTGTGTGTAGTGGGACTTGGTTTGTTGACATTTGCTGCAACGGGGTCTGGTTGGGGGTTTCCTTATAAATGAAAAAAAATAAAAACACTGTTCAGTAGTAGTAAGAAAATGACTAGTCAAAATTGATCAATGAGTAATTTCTGCTGTGCAATGATACCACACATGTATTTGAGGGTTTATGTTACTTTAATGGTTGTATGGACAACACACAATTAATTGAATTATGTTAGAATAAGACACAGAATAATCAATAATAAAAATCAATCATAAGTTGCAGATCCTTGTCCATCTGCTGTGGGCTCCACCCTGAGAACGTAGAACCATTAAATCATGAGTATGGGTGGGATTCTCCCCCATGGGGACCACATGCTGCACCACCGAGAGTGGAGTCACGGACTTCTCCTGTGAGTCACACAATCACATGGTCCCATGAAAGCAGTTTTTCTCATGGCGTGACATCACCACAGACGCACTAAGGTAATCAGTGACGGTGTGTATGCATAATTCTGAGATGAAGGGACATTGGTTTTCCCTTTAAAGCTGTTCTGCAGAAGCACCACCCCCAGATACACTGTGGGCATTGCGGTGACAGTGTGAGGAAAACACATGCGCTGTAGTACTAAAGGTTATGACATCTGATGACTGTGAATGCATCGCCTGAACTCCAACGCTGAAGATGTATCTCTCATTGTAAATCAGTCACAGAGCAAACATGGGAAATACGGTGTCGCCTATATCTCCTCGTGTACTTTTCTGGCTAAAGTTTAGTTTTGTACGTAACCCTGTGTTTAAAGGTCTTAGAGAGTACAAGTGTATATGTGAAAAAAATTGCTCAAAGCCTTTCATGGCTTAGTAGAGGTTGCCTCAAGTGATGTCAGGGGCGGGAACCAAGTGAGCTTATTAGACCTCGCTGCCACATAAAGCGGATTGTCTGTTCTCCATCAGTGTGAGGCTCATGGATCCACGCTCTCATTGTTGGTGGTTGAGTTGCATTGTGCTCAATGTAGCCACCGAGTTTGGACGGTGCCCAATAAAAGTAAAATGTTGTGTTATTCACTTTGATGCCTTGTTTTTTGCTTAATCAGACAGCTCTACTCTATTAAAACATACAATCTAATAGACCGATCTCTACACAATCAACTGCAAAGATGCAAAGTTCTGGATTGCATGAAGACAAAAGAACTCCAAGAGAGAAGGACTTATCCACCTTAATCCCTGGAGCCGTACTGCACAGGATTATTGGTGGAACTTCCGGTGAGATTGCTGAAGAGGCAGTAAAGTAGTTAATCCCAGTGGCTAACACTGGTTGTTCCAGTCTGACGGCTGACTCTCGAGGGCGGTTCTTAACCAAGTAGTTATCTCACGGTCTATTTTGAAAGCTTTGTTTCTTGATTTTGTTTTTGTCTATTTAACTAAATGTGTTGTCTCTCAAATGCTTAACACACTGGTACCTCTCGCTGCATGAGGTATTTCTGAGAATAATGTTTCCATTTGTGATGTGTAATAATGATTGTCTGGAGGGGGAGGCTGTTGCCTAGAGTCACTATAACAAATGTATTTAATCAATAGCAGTTAGTTAAATAAATAATACAAGTAATATTAATCTAAAAACGCTAGTTTAAAATGTATAAAGTTAAATATTCAAGTCTGTTGGTTGATTGTTGTACATGAATGAGTTAAGTCGTCATATTCAACGAGGCAGCTACTTGAACAAAACCCACATGGAAAGTATCCTGTTCAAGCACAGGTTGTTTTTTTGTAAAACCACACGCTGACTTCCTCCGTCACTGACATTTACTTGAAAGTGTTGGACTGTTTCTGGCATGTACTCTGAAACCAATCTCTTACTCAAATGCAATAGTTATACATGGTCCCAGTTCATTTGGAAAAATCCTCATTTACATTCTGAGGGAAATAAGTGCACTTTGAAAACCGAGAACAAAAATCTGTCATGTAGAAAATAAAGCACAATTACTATATTGTATTTAAGTGCAGTTTCTGAGGTACTTGTTCTTCCATTTTATGACACTTCAAACATCTGCACCACTACATTTCTGAAGGAAATAGTGTAGCTTTAGCTCTACAACATATATTTGATAGCTGTAAGTACTAACACTAAAAGTAGATTATTGACTTACAAAATTACCCAAATGAGATCATTAGATTGAATTGTGAAAGCTGTGTCGGAGGTCCCTTGAGTCTAAAAGTTTCAGATGTCGAGCAGCAAAGAGGTCCCAGCTACTTTCAAAAATATTTGATTTCTTCTCTTTAAACTTGTTTAATTCAAATAGAAAAGTTAATAAACTGAAAACAAAAATTTTAGATCCAACTTTCTTTATAATTTTCTCACATTCACCACATGAACATTGAAGGGGCCTTAACCCTATAGGCTGCTAACTTCGCTACATCGCCTGTATTTATATTTTATAATTTCTCAACCACTTAGCTTCACAAATTGTCTCCTATTCATCCATTCACATGCACATTCATACCATGGAGACACATGCAGCATTAGGACCAGGAAGGGGTCAGTGTCTTTGAGATACTCTTTGGAGGAGTCAGGGTTAGGAGCCCTTGGATCTCTTGATGACCAGACCATCTCCTGAGACTCCACCTTGTCCAGTTATAACATTAAACTGCTGCTTACATCGCACCGATGCATTATTTTATGAGAAATGAAAATATAATTTCTGTACAAAGGAGCATTTTTCACATTCGACACTACTTTTTTTTAATAAAATGAAACTGTACTTTTACCAGTACGGGTGTTAACTGCAAGAGTATCTTCACATGTTTTGTCTTGGAACTTTTATTCAATTTGAGGGCATGAATGTTGAATGCTACAGTTTTTAAAATAAGAAATGTCAGTTCAATTATTTTCCTTGAAGTGTGTTGCAACACCATAAGTTGGCTGAAGTGTGGATCCTACTGGCATCTTAGGACTATATATCGAGTACATGCTGTTATTTGAAGGCTTGTATATCTAATTTCTTATCACAACACAAACAAATGGCAATAATGAGGACATGCTTTCATATTAAAGTGATTTGGGGGAGTCTCCAGTGAGTTATGAACAACACAAAAGCCCTCCGGGTCAGTCTCTCCAAAGGTTGAAATGAAGACGTGACAGGAAGTATTTCTCAGTGGGAAAAAAAGGCACATTAATCACCAAAAGGGGAACTCCCCCAACCCAACTGAAAGCATGTTTTTGCCATGACTGTTTTCAGCTTAACAGATATGATACCAGTGGAACAGAACTGATAAACAAAACATGACATGCATAGAAACACAAAGACTGAATGAATGAAGTAAAATGTTTTTCTAAGGCTCTTTAGCAGTTCAAAAACAGTTTGGCTCAGTGCTCATTACTACAACAATACTGATCACACTTTATAATTCTTAGAAAATTGTCTCATTTACCCACATCACATTATAAAAGGTCATTAGGCTTAAAAAAAAAAAAAAGCAGCAAAATAAACAATATCAGAGCTTCTTTTTTTAAACCTGGTTGAAAACAGTTACAGACATATCACATGACTCTACCTGTGATCAATTTGAAGTAAAACTGTATTTTGAGTAAAGTTAAAACTCTATATACTCAATTCCCTTGTGTATAATGTATTTGATTTCATTGTCTCCATATAACAAATGAGGGTACCTCATCAGTAACTTAACACAGTTGTGTGGAATCACTGTGTGTACTTTTCTATTAAGGATTTCCAGGTAACTCAGTGGATACTCTATTATCAGTCAAATATTGACCAAGGATACAATACAGGTTCCCACATGTTAAACCCAACAATATGAGGAATACGTGAATTAAGTTATTCATGTGATGGTCATAAGATCCAGAAATTCACATTTTAAGTCGACAAGTTCCCTTCAAGAAGAGTTTCACCTCACGGCTCCCCGGGAATCAGCTTGAGAGAGGTGGACGGGCTGCTGTCGCCACTCTCCTCAACCGGCCTCCGACACAATGAGTCATTTGCTGAAAACAAACATCGAAGGATCTTAAGTTAAAATGGGGAGGCACATAAGCTGGTTATCTAAGAACCAACCTTTTTGTGAAGAAAAACACATAGGTATAGAAACAATGGGTTTGGGCTGTATAATAATGACCTAATAATAATCACTGTAGCCTGCGCAATGAGTTCAATGTTCATATTGAAATGAGATATGCTTATCCAAATTCTTGAAAATAATTGCATGAGATTATCAAACTTTTATGCCTGTTTGCTAAAGTTGACACTACGGCCAGCACTTGCTACTTTAGCCCAAACTAGGGGGAAACATCTAGTATGCTAGTAGTATGGCCCAATGATATTAAAATATGTATACCAGCACCTCCTAAATATATCAACCAATATGTAATATCTCATTAGTATAATCTGTACAATTAGTGCAGTATATAGATGTGTCTCAGTTTAGGGGCTGACAATCAATGAGACGTTATCACGCTAACTTGTTTCAACTCAACTGAACAGCTAATGGTACTAATGTTAAAGAAAACCAAAGGGCATTCAAACTTTGGCTGCTGGCTGCATGGCTTCATATTTAGCATAAATCTCCTCATTTAATCATAATCTAGAAACCGAAATCAGTGTTGCACTGGTACTTGAAATGCACAGTCAGTTTACTCTAAATCCAGTGACATACTTGGCCCTGGTTTTCTCTGCACACAAGGGGCGTTGTGCAGCTTGCAAGTCACAGCAGTGAGAAGAAGCAGTCCAACGATTCCAAGTAGGATGAGGACCATACCTGAACGAGATGAGTACAAAGTTACAAGTTACTTTGGGTTAATGTTATTTATCAATCCGAGGTTGCGTCTTAAAGAGATGCCAACAAACGTTTCACCTATGTGGTGGCCTGTGCTTGAGTCGGGGGAAGGCTCTATTTTTCTTTTTGGCTTGGGGGTGACTTTGGGTCCTGGAGGAGCTGTGGTGGTGGTGGTGGTGTTCATGGTGGTTGCGAGCATGTTCTGAGTATGGGCCCCCTCACGTGGCTGCTTGGTTGGTGTGCGTGTGGTGTAGGATGTAGTGTTGATCCTCCGCTCATTACAGGTGACATCTGAGGTCCCGTTTCCATCAGTTTTTACCCCTGACTCACATCTTGGATGAAGGATAAAATATAAAACTGTAAATAACAGATAACTTTGTTTATATTACATTAATAAAAATTAAGCGGTTACAGGGGACCTACTTTTTCCACTCTCGACATGGTGAGTTGTTTTTATTGCTGAAATGACCGTGTTTGCATTTGGAACATACTGACATGGAAAAAGAAAGATCTTTTGTTATTATTTTTAAAAAGATGATTTTTTTGAACATCCCAAAGAGTATTGTGTGACCCCTCTACGTACCTCCATCTATTAGTCCAAATCCAATGGCACAATAGCAATGGGAAGAGCTGGAGTCCCAGGCGACAAACTCTGCACGGCACTCACATTTGGTGTCTGTCTCTTTCGTGCATTCCTGTTTCATAGAGCTTCCCCAATCTACAACAATAGAAAACGTAACGAAAAACAAAAAATCTATGGATTAAATCCAGGTTGAGTTTATAAAGTCAACTTGTTAATTTGGGAATTGAAGTTTAGATAGGAAACGTAGCTCACAAAGGTTTAAAAATGTTTGGCTCTGTAAACAGATTCATTATTAATTCTAAAATAGACATATTTTTTAACATATATCAAACAAACGTTCAACACTCACTTTGTCTACACTTTGTACATGGATTGCACCGAAGAGACTCAGTTTCTCCAGAATTGAAAGTTCCATCGCGGCAGACGTCACATTCTTCACTGCTACTGCTTTTTACTTTTTGACCTTGATTATTTCACAATATCATGAGAAATAATGGACTTTAATAAGAGTAGCACAAAACAGCACGTTGCATAAAAAGAGAAAATATCTTGAAAGGTCAAATTTAGTTTGTTTTTTTTCTACAACATTTTTCAAGAATGAGTAGGAAACGGTAGTACAAAAGTCATACTTTACCTTTTGGGCATTTTATAGCGTCCAGATCAACAATAAGTTGAGAAAAAGTCAAAGTGAAAATAAGAAGTTTGATCAGAACCATATTTGATGCTTCTGTAACGAGAAGTGCTGCTGTGAGTTTACTCTGAGTCACCAGAGAGACTGAGAGAGGGAGGAAATACGAGAGAGAAAAATCATCCCCTTTTGTCTGACGTAAGAAAACGGTTTGCATTTACGATCACAATAGGACAACTGTAACTCAACTGGAAACATTTAGGTTTTGTTGTAACAAATAGGAGTGAGACCACTTATAAGGCAACAACCAAAATTAGATGTATGATGTATGTATTATAACGTCTTGCTTATAGTACTTTACGTACTGTACCTTTTATGGACACAAATGTGATAACTATAAAATAATGTACTATGCAGGGCGGTTTGAAGAAATATGACTGAATTCTGCTAAATATAAATACTGATTATTTGTTGTTTATATAAATTTCAGGGACTAGCTTTTCAGTATTATCTCTCAGTCTTTCCTTCAAATACAGGTAGAGATAGAAATAGATATAGAGACAGAGATGGAGTCAGACAGATAGAGATATACAGTAGATAGACAGAAATAGAGATAAAGATATGGACTAGCCCTTATTTGGGCTTTCCTGTTTTGTAGGACACAGATGTTTCTGTAAAACAACTGGAATATGAGTTTGATATTGATATCTCATAAAACAATATTTTTGTCACTCTTGGGCAGATTCCTATGATGCTACATTTTGATAGTTTTAATGTTTAACAATGGAGGAGAAATAAAAATGTTGCTTTCTCATTTGTTAGAAACCGAATAATCAGTCAGTAATTCAATTGTGCAAACAACACTTTGACTTTTCTGTAAAACATTATATAGGCGTTCATATGAAATAAATAATCAGCCATGTCTACTTCTTTAAGATGCACTTTATTTTTTATGGTAACATTAAAACTGACAAAATGTACAATCATCATCTGGGCTAGCAGTGGCCTATTCAACATTATAACGTTTTTGCGGAAATATTATCATCTTTTGTGATAAAAACATCTGTTGAGCTATTTTGGTACATTTACTAACCTTTTACTGGGTTTCTGTTTTTCTGTCAGGACCTATAGGAAAATAGGTGCTGCAGTTCACTGTCGGAAACTGTGCAGCTTTGAAAAAAAAAATTGCCAGTAAAAAGACGTGGAGTCAAAGGAAACAACCACATTTTCTTGATCAAGATAAACCACTAAAATGCTGAAGGCTCACGTCAAGAAAAATACACCTCCGCTCAAGATTCTGCTGGCTGTCGTTGAGTGAGGTATGAAAGTAATTTAAATTTAATTAGAGCATCGAACCCACAGTCTTTGGTTTATAAATAGAATTGCACTTTGTAAGCACATACCTCCGCCAAGGCTCAAAATTCCCCTTAATTACAACAGTCTGGACCAAATCTATATATTTTTCCTTTATGATGAACTGTTCCCCCATTCATATTTGCACTAAAGTGTTATTGTACCCGGACCCATCAACAGTCCTTGCTTCATGTTTCACGGAAATCCATTCAGTTGTTTTTTGTTATCTTGCTTACAAACTAAAAAAAACACAATAAACAAAGAAACAGGGGTGAAAACCAAACCCCTCTGCTGCTGCAGCGCTGTTTCATCATTCTGCAATTTGATCTGTATTTTTTAAGCTTTACTGCACTTTGATGATATGCTTTGAACATATTTGTATTATTACCGACACCTTGTAATATAATTTCAATGTCTAAACACTAAAAGACAGTTATGTAATTTAATGTAAAATGTAATGTAATATAATGTAAAAATGGTCGATCCAATTTTAATCCTTGTTCTCTCGTTGCAGACTTTGGATTATCTCCTTATGTCTGAATAGGTTTTTGCTGGCTTCCTCCGAATGTACAAGACATCCAGATTGGGGTAGGTTCATGAGACTCTAAATTGACCACAAAGGGAGAATGTCAGTGAGAACAGTGTACCCCATCCTTCCGCAAAATGTCAGCTGTGACAGGCTCCTCCTAAACTTTGCACCAGATTTGCAAGCTTTACCGTGCCGCAGAGTTTCAAATGATGTATGCTTCATGCATCATCAGAAGTCTCATTTGATTGGAATAAAGATGAAGACATAAACTCTTAGGTAAGCATGATGCTTTATATTTACCGTGTTTGAGCGAAGAAGAAAAAAACAAATTGAGAACATCCAACAACCAGTCACCACATTGATGAGGTATTTGCAAATGTGTAGCTCATGTCATCATATAGCCTGTGAATATCTCCCATATTCCCTCCGTTTGATACCGATGTCATTTGACTGAAGTTTAAAAATTAAAATCTCATTTCCTCATAGCTGTGCAGTTTGTGTGTTAAAATAAAACTTTTATCACCCAAGATAAAGAAATGTGAAAGTGGTCTGAGAGTTTCAGACCCTAAACTGTGTCTTCAAATGTCATGTGCGCAAAAAGAAGACTGAAAAAAAACTTTTAAATAGTTTTGATTCTTTTTATTCCCCTTTTCATTGGAAAGTATAAGTATAAAGAAAGAGGATTAGTTAGTGGTGTCAGGGAACACTGATTTAAAGTTCTAAGATTATTGGGCTATTCAGTCTAATCAGAAAATGCTTGTATGTGAATAAAAAACTTTGCATATAGAATGAGAATCAGTTCACATATAGATTTTTTCAAAGCTTTTATTGTAAAACACATCCTAATCAACAGCAATAAACAATGGACATCAATAAACAGACGATGGATTGAGGGAAACAAAATAAATAGTTTAGCAGTATAAAATGAAAACAATACATACACATTAAGAGTCTTTAAGTTAACCCTAACTTGTTTATGTTTTGCTTTATGATTTTTTATTTACTGTTTGAGCCTCGCTTTAATATGTGTAACTGTCAACAAATCCGGTAGAGGGTGATAGTATGACGCTAAATTGAAGTGCTTGTAACATTAGAAGAAAAAAACGCTCGCGACAATGAATTCTGTCATACGACATGTCGTAAAACCAGGGAAATGCGGCACCTCTGAGCAATATGTGATGTTGTTTAGTTAAAAGAGAAACTGTCACATCGGGCTCGTGCTTCGTTAGTGCCAAGCAGTCACCGTGTTCGTGTTGCGTTGCCCCGTTACGCTACTTCCGCTCCTGAACCACGTCTTTACGTTCGGGCAGGAATCTAAAGAATAACTGGGGCTCTTCCTCTGTGAAACTACATTAACCGCAGTCTGTCACAGCGGGTTCGTCCGGTGATCGCGCCCCTCTCCTCCGACAAACGATGCTGGTCACCGTGTTCTGCGCTCCGAGGGACCAACCAGAAACCACCTTCGGCCTCGATGTGTCCCCGGAGCTGGAGCTGAGAGACTTCGTGGCACTTTGCGAGCTGGAGTCCGGGATCCCGGCGGCGGAGATCCAGGTCAGACCCGAGCTGCGCTGCGGCCGCCGAGCTAACGCTGCTAACGGCTAGCGAGCTAGCTAATGCGCTAGCATGAATAGTAGTTTCGCTGTTTTGACGGAGGCGGTGTTGCGAAAGTGTTTGTCAACAACAGACACTATTACAGACGCGTGTGTTCAACAGAGGACACCAAGTTTCCAAGGGACAGTGGTGTCCTTGGACATCTTTAACTTGACTGAAAGTCAAGCTAGCTGCTGTCTGGTAGTTAGCTTGGGTTCCTGAGCTTCACTTTGTTTGAATTAACACAATTAACAGAGTATGTTGTTGCGTTTTGAACCCATTATTTTTAAATCCATGTTAGTAAACGTCTTCTCAACATCACTCACTAAATGCGGAAGGAGGAGGCCCGACAATTACTGTTTACTTTCTCTTTAGTGTTTTGTACATAATAGTTACATTTATTTATCTTTGCTTGGCTTTATGGTCTTAGGTTTAGCTGTGTATTTGTATTTCATTGTATATATATATTATTGAAAAAGTACTGTGTGTAACTATAGAGCTGTCTGAAACAAGGGTCCACTACACTTGGCCTGGGACCTATGAGGATCATTCCTGGCATTCATTTGATTTTAACAAAAACATTTTGTGGGAGAACTAGTTAATGATTTAAGTCACTTTATGAGCAAAACATGTTAAACAGGTTCAAAGTCCACCTGCCATGTGTTGAGGACTTTCTTTTTCTCGTTGCTCAATGTGATAAATCGATTATTATCTTTGTGTATTGTGTTGTTGGTTGAACAATGAAGCAACCTCATGGCGGCACCTTGTGCTCTCGAAAACTAATATCTCTTCTTTCAGATTATCTATAGACCAAATTATTATCTGAGAAATGAATCAATGAAAACAATTTTTTTTGCTACTGCCCTTAAAGTGTACAATGGGTGACATTTAGATAATTTAGCCAAGCAAGCCATTATTATTCACTCAGAAAACAAGGATTTTGAATTCCCTCGTCGCCCTAACTTCCGTAGTACAGTTTGGTGGTAGTCTGGACACTGGACGCAGAAAGTGAGATGATTTGCGCCAATACACTTGACACCATGATGAATCTGATCTGGCAGTAGTTTCACTTTGCAGATCTTGGTTTGAAGGTAGCTATTACATCCTCTTGATAACCATCTGAAACTTTAAGGCAATCCACTGAAACTGGCCTAGACATTGAAACTGTATAATTCATTTAAATAACTGCCCTGTATGTTTCTATGTCCAGATCACGTATGTAGAACAGCCCCTTAAAGACCCCACTCGTGCCTTGGGGACCTATGGTGTTAAAGATGGAGATGTGGTGGTTCTCAGTCAAGCTGACAGAAGACCAGCACCAAAACAGCCAGCCTTTCCAGGTAATGCACGTGTTTGTTAAAATATCATCAAAGAAATACTGACGTTTTAATAGAGGGTAGATAGTAGAAAAATCTTCAATTTAAAATGTTATTTTGCACTGAACAACACAAATTAAACATACAGCAATGATGCCAGTTCTACTTAGAGAAGTAGAGCTGCAGTTTTTTTATGTGGGAGGGGTGGGATACAAGATTACGGTCTGTTATCAAAAGTATGTGGGGGAAGGAAGGAGCAGTTATATAGTAAGAGTCAATTGGATAACTTTAGGGTAAACAGAAAGTTATAATATAAAAAAAAAACATTTACTTGTTTTATGCAGTGAGCTAATCTCTCAGTCTCTGTCCTCTCTCCCCATTAGGTCTGCCCCATATCGACTTTCGCTCCATCACAGTCCCGGGCACTTCTGCCTCAACCAGTCAGCGTAGTGCAATCAGGCCACAACAACAGGCTCCACCACAGCAACAGTCACCGCCGCAGCCTCAGCCTCAGCCCCAGCCGCAGCCTGTTGCTCAAACCTCCACGCCATCGGCCTTTCGCGGCTCCTCTCCTCAGGGGTTGGATGACCCCGCCTTACTCCAGCAGATGCTGTTATCCAATCCCCATGAGCTTTCACTCCTGAAGGAGCGAAACCCACCACTTGCTGAGGCCCTTCTCAGCGGAGACCTGGGTAAATGAAACAAAAACAGCCATCACATGCCATGATTCTTTTACTGTCAATAAGATATGAATCCACCATGTTAGTATAACTGTCTGTCTGTCTTTGTAAACATCCTCAGAACGTTTCACCAAAGTGCTGCAGGAGCAGCAGCAGGATCGAGCTAAGAGAGAGCAAGAGAGAATCAGACTTATTGTTGCTGATCCTTTTGATTTGGATGCACAAGCAAAGATAGAGGAGGACATTAGGTATGGTCTTAATGCTGTAGAGGTTTTTACCACTTGTATTCAAATATTAAAATCTTCTTTACAAAGTGTCTTACCTTTGGATTTGTACGGGTTCCAGGCAGCACAATGTGGAAGAAAACATGACCATTGCAATGGAGGAGGCCCCAGAAAGCTTTGGCCAGGTGGTTATGCTCTACATTAACTGCAGAGTCAACGGCCACCCTGTGAAAGCTTTCGTTGACTCAGGTAATCAGCATTAAATCCTGACATGCTTGTTTTGAGCAAATATGTAAACCATAATATCGTCTGCTATTTCAGACTCACTTAATGGCAAATCGTTTGTATTATTGGTTATGATTTAATCAAATCTTGACATTTCCAACTTTTAGGGGCTCAGATGACCATCATGAGCCAAGCATGTGCCGAGCGCTGCAATATTATGCGGCTGGTGGACCGACGCTGGGCCGGGATCGCTAAGGGTGTGGGCACCCAGAAGATCATTGGCAGAGTTCACTTGGGTTGGTGTCAAATAGTCTCAAGCCTTTTTTACACAAATATGACATAGTTGTATAGTTGAGGTTACCTCGGTTGCTAGATGTCTTTAAAGTCAACCTCCTATTTGTGTGTAGCCAGTTATGTTTTTAATTATTCAGCATCCCACTGGCTATAACGGTTCTCCTTTGAGATTCACGGGAAGCTTGAGGCAGTCCCAGCAGATTTGGTGCGAGAAGCGTGTACTTCTAGGATTAATGTACAATTTGTGGTTATGAAATCGCATATTAAGAAACTTGTTCACAGTTTAAGAACCAATGGGTTACAGTAAGTATTGTATCCATTGGAAAAGATAAATTCCTAATAATAGGGCTGAACCGAATGCTGAGATTATTAACATGATTTTCAATGTCAAAATAGGTGTTTCAATGCTGGCAATCACACAAGAAATAGTAATCCATCTTTTTTATTATGCATCAACATCAATTATTTCTATAAGAATAATTTCCAAATTTATGAACACAACTTGCATCTGTGAAAGTGCTGTATTCCAACCAAGTTAAACGTTCTGTTACTTCAACTGCAACGACATTCAAGTCTCTACCTGATAGTTCAGTGTTGTTGACAAAGTGTTGTCCTGTTGCTCTCATCCAGCTCAGGTCCAGATAGAAGGGGACTACCTTCCTTGTTCTTTCTCCATCTTGGAAGACCAACCGATGGACATGCTGCTTGGCCTGGATATGCTGAAGAGACACCAGGTGTGAGGCCCTTCTGACTGATCATAGTGTGCACTTCTACATTGAATTATACATTTTTTTCCCTATATAGATTCATTATTTGTTCCTTCTTTTTCCTTTTTTGCAGTGTGCTATTGATCTGAAGAAGAACTTGGTGCTAATAGGCACTACGGGCACTGAAACCCGTTTCCTGCCTGAGTCGGAGCTGCCAGAGTGCGCCCGACTGGCATATGGAACAGAGGGTCGTGAAGAAGCCCGTCCAGAAGAGATGGCTGACAGGGAACTGGCAGAGGCTCTTCAGAGGTCCATACAAGAAAGCGGTATGAACCTGCTTCTCATTTCTGCACCTCAGCCTGTTTTTACGGAACTTTTTCCAGTTGAGGTGTAACTATGTTTGCATGTGCCACATAAAGCTTCTTACTCTCAACAATTTAATGTGTCATCAAAATCATCACATAACCACCTCATGTCATCACCACAGCAAATACACTGTGTTTCAGAATAATATAAGATCGGGGTACTAAAAGATTTTGAGCATATCTAAGCTTTTAAAAAAAGATAAATAAGCTCTTGGCTGATATAAATGTTTCAGGCTTAAAGGAGAACATTCATGAGTCAAAACTGTATCTCGGTATCAAAGTTATTGAGAAAAAGACTAATTAGCACTTATTTGTGATTCTTAGGCAGTAGACAAGCCACATAGTAGTTTCCTGTACATATTTAAGACCCAGCAGAGGCAATTTGTCTTCACTGTTGGAGAGTCCGTTAATGTTAAGATCTTTGGCTCATTCTGCCTTGTTTTAAGTGCCATGTACCATTAATGTTGATGTTTGATTGACTGTATTCACTTTGGATAAAAGCCTGAACTTAAAGGTG
Source organism: Platichthys flesus (assembly GCF_949316205.1). NCBI lineage: Eukaryota > Metazoa > Chordata > Actinopteri > Pleuronectiformes > Pleuronectidae > Platichthys > Platichthys flesus. The sequence continues at coordinate 18,249,388 of NC_084946.1, forward strand.
CTGAACTAAGTCAAGCTTCTACCACTTGTGACAAAAACAACAAAAAAAAACAGGTGAACAGCTCTCTGTGCAGCAAACACACTGCCCATTTCCAGCAGGCATGTTTACAACAGGTGCTGCACTAGCTCACACAGACAGTGTGAACAGCACTCCAAACCACTAATACAAAGTAGGAGGGAGAGCTTGTGCTAAGAAATGTAGGGGGTAAGTTGTACAGTGAGAAATATGCTTTCTATTTATCTTCACAAAGTTTAGACAATTTCTTGTAATTATGATTTCTGAAGAATGAAAAGAATAATGTCATAATTGTAAGATTTGAATGCAAAACAGTGTATAATTGTTGAAAAGAATATCTCAACCGCCTGAGAAAAGCTACAGAGGAAATGCTGCTGGTGATTAAAACAAGACGTTCAAATTACATTCCCTGAAAACTGCTTTGGCCCAATTTAATGACCATACACAGTGGGCTTTTCATGTGTATGCTTTGCCAAGTTGCTGAGTGTTGACATAATAATTATGTTATCATCAAAATGAAAAGGCAACTTGAATGACTTTTGGGGTCTAAAACTATGGTCTCAAATTTGTGAAATAGTTCTCTGATAATAAGATGATAGTCTCACTAACTTAAGAGGCTCTTTTTGGCAAGATTTAGCAAGACAGTCAGCCATGTCCAGCAATGGCTGCAGATTATAAATGTGATCCAGACAAACAAGCAGGGGAGTTGTGATGCCTTTTTGTGGCATCAATCAACTGATAGTCTCATTATCTTACGATTAAGTGCTTTGATCAATCCTCTTCCTGACGTTGCCTCAGGTTTAGTGATTGCACCGTCATCCCTTTCAGAACATAAGATCAAGTTGTTTTTTTGGATGACACTTTTCACATCTGTGTGCGTGTGTGTGTGTGTGCGTGAAAAGGCTGATGGGTTGGTGCATGCCCCGTGTGCGACTGCTAACTTTCTCCGTCCCTTTGCATGATGCGTGTGGTGTGTGCCTTAACCCCTAAGCAGGACAGCACTGATGCATTTGGAGACAGCTGGAGAGGGCCCTACCAACCAGGTACTGCACATTCGCAAGTCCATTGCAAGTGCTAAGTCCATTGCTTTTTTATTACTTTTGATTTGCTGTTATTTTGCTGGATTGGTTAATTGATGTTGTACTTAAATGCTTTACTTTGTGTATTCTGATACCAATAACTTTTAAAGCGATAGAACATCTGTTATTATATTTCCAGACTTTTAGCGAGGACACTTTTGTTTTGTTTCCCAATCTTTTAATGAAAAATGCATATTTTTTTAAGTGGTGCTCCCAGACAAGATTCACATAAATTCCTGCTGTTGAATTCTGCTACTGTTTTCTCTTACATTAGACACTGCAGATGGACAAACTACCTCACCACAGCCCCCATCATTTACATTACCCAGAACCTTAGACAACATATCCTCATCCACCTCCCCCACCCAAGGCCCCTCCTCTGGCCAGCCACAAACCGTGGATCCCTCCCAGTCTGCCCCAGCCGCCATGGAGCAGGCCTCAGCACCAGGGCAGAGCCAGGACCAACATGGCGTTCAGGAGCTTCCTCCACCTTTGTACCCTGCAGAGGTTTCTGGTTCTACAATTCATCAGGTCCAACCTCACCCTCTGCCGCTCCAGAGCAATTCCGAAATGTCCCCTGTACCCAGTCCATCAACAGACGTCCTCCCAACACTGTCCCCTCCAGCAGACATGACAACATCATCCCAGTATCCAGAGGGTGAGGAACACTGTACAGCCTCAGAGACCGATGCTGAATCATTTGAGGTACTGAACAGCTCAATGACCTCCCAACCAGAGGAACTATCCCCCATTCAACCCATGGAGCAGGAGACGATTGAGTCCCTCACCGCTAATTCCACTGAAGCCTGTCAGAGTGCTGCTAGCCAACCGGACTCAGTTGAAATGGAGTCTCCCACCGCATCCAAGTGCGAGGTGACCACCGAGAGGGACCACCCTGAAGCAGAGCGCCGCTCCAGCTCCGACAGCATCCCCTCGCTGGCAGCAGCTCTGATGGAGCTCCACGAGCTGCTGGTCACCAACAGCTGTGCTCAGTCCCAAAGCCGCAGCACCTCCTGCTCCCCGTCACATCCGTTCAGACAGGACGCAGACGAATTGGTCACCGAGCCCCGCACCCCGACACCTGAAGACTCCCAGCCTACCCCCTCCACTGCTATTACTATTACATCTGTTGCAGAACCAAGCAATGCCAAAGCCAACCATGCTGCTGCTGTGTGTGATGAGGGACCATCTAAGTGTCTTGTGTCCGACCTCTCTGGCCAGGATGAGTATCTTGGTAGAAATGAAGCTGAGACTGTAAAGGAACAAGGGCCACCTCAGCATCCAGATGGCTCTGGGGAGAGGGGGGCGGATAGAAGTGGGATAAATGAAGTCGGTAACATCAGCATCTCTCAGCCTGAGCGAGGGGCACCTCCTGATCCTGCTGCAGACCTGGAGCTCAGGGAACCTCCTGAGGGGCAGCAGGGGACACTGGCAGCAGAGGGACAAGCCTCTTGCACCAACAGCCCAGACACTCTTGGCCCCAAGACTGATCAGACTTTTCTTAGCCCTCTGTCTATAACAGCAGGCTCATCTGAGGAAGTCTCTAGCACCACATCCTCCTGTGGTCCTCCTCTTGCTCAGGCTGCCCAGACTTCATCTACAGCCCCTCATCACGCGTCTCCAAATCCCTTTACAGAACCATTTCCTGCTGAGCACATCCAGAGAATCCAGGCAGCTGGCTTTTCTGCCAGGGAGGCTGCAGAGGCACTGGAACAGGCCCATGGGGTGGTGGAGCTAGCTCTGCTGGCACTACTAGCCCGCAGTATCATTGTGCCCACCTAGACTCAACCACTCGTGTGAGTCCCTGGCCTCCGAACTCTGCATCTGTCTTATTTATACCTTGTTACTGATCCAGATGTCTCAGCTCTTTTTTACCAGGGAGCGCATCTAAACACAGGGAAATGCTGTCTCTTGGTTTGTCATGAAGAATATCCAAGAACAAACAGGACAACCGCTAATTCTTTTCTGGATATGTGAGGTGTGTTTGCATGCAGATGTTTTGGTGCCCACCCATTTCTTTTGTTTTTAGAGATTTCGTATTAGATTGATTTTCTTCTTTATTTGTTGTCCAACTTTGACATTTTATTAAATGCCCCTCGTATAAATGGTTCTTGAACTGCTAAACTTTATTATAATTTGTTATTAAAGCAGCATAATTTCTACACCCCATGCTGGACTGCCCCAGTCTGGAGAGATTTAGATAATTCAGCACAAACATGGCAATTTGAAACGATTTGGTGATTTTTCTTCTTTTTGTTTTTGTTGATTTTATGTTCGTTGCCCCTTCAATTTACAAATAAGAACCAGTTCATTGAGAAGCGGCTGCCGAGTAGGGTTGATCATTTCTGATCCAGTTTACAAATCACACACAAATGGAAACCCCTACATTCACAGCCATTCTCACACTGAAATATCAAGTGAGCCACACACACATGTGTATGTCTATGTTGAGGTTTGATCATTATCGTTTTTTGAATCCAGTCTGTGTATTGGAGAAGGGATCTTGTACTGTATGTATCATTCTTCACAGTTTGAATGCGCTGCCATGTATTGGTTACAAAGCTGTTTGTAGCTCCTGTTCAGAAAGTCCATGTTGTGTCAAATCATCCTAATGTGTGTTCATACCTTTTAAACGCATCCACTTTCAGTTTGTAATCTGTTAGAATTTAGACATTTCGCAACTGTCAAATTTTTTGTCACTACTTTCATCGTATTATCAAGGATTTTAATGGCTTCATTTGAGTCAAGTACCGACAATGTTCAGGCAGATCGAATTATTTACTTTTATGAAATTTTAAATTGCAAATAAAATGGAACTAGTATTTGTATACCATGTGATACAAGTCATTTTTCAAACAGAAATGATGTGACCTGATAGAAGAAAGTTATTTGAAGCCGTCACTTTGGGCTAAATGAAATTGTGATTGGAGTTTTTCAGTTTGTTTATACAAGCGGTGGCTCATAATTAGCAGATCATTTACCAATGCAGTAGAGGAATGGAAATGCAGTACATTTACTCTGCTACTGTACTTAAGTGCATTTTCAGATATCTGTGTTTTACTAGATTTATTTTGGGGAACTATTAACTTTACTCCAATACACACATCAAAAAATCTCTGTACTTTCTACTCAACTACAGTTTTACAATTCATTTAGTTTAAATTGTTTTTTATATATATATTTTTTGTCAAAGGTAATCAATATGGGGGGTTAATTCATCCAATCAAAGCTCAGTGTTGAAGAAGTCAGGAAGTACTTAATTTAAGGAAAGTAAGTAAAATAAGTAGAAATATATAGACAGAAATGTACTCTATTGTAAGTGCCTTGCCGTAGGGGGTAGGCTAAACTCTGCAAATACTTTTAATACTTAAAGTATATTTAAACGCAATAATTTACTTTTACTCAATTAGTAAATTTAATGTGTCACTTTTACCTGGGAATGTTTGTTGATCTACTTGTACTTTTACTCAAGTAAAATGTTTGAGTACTTCATTGATTAAGATAACCAAGACTGTGTTGTAGCACTAAACCAGTCTTTCTGTCATCGTCCATCAATGATCCAAGACCTTTGCTCCTGTGAGGACTTTCCCAGCTGACTCTGGTCTGTGTGATTGCTGCTGACGGCTCAGAGTCCGCTGAACTGAGACCATTTAACCTCAGTGATTGTGAGGCAGACGGAGGAGAGAGAGCTGCTCTGGACAAACGCGTCACAGAGCAGAGTTTTAAAATAAAGTTTCATGCCGACGCGTCATGGCTCAATCTGATTACAATGAGGAGAACCTTAGCTCTTCGAGCAGCAGCATCATCGCTAATCTACACTCCTACTTTGGAGATAGTCCTGTACTGACCACAGGAGAGGAGCTCTCAGCAGAGTTCCCCACCTTGGAGAGGGATGGTGCACAGGACAGTGGAGCTCTGGATGAGAGCGACGACTCCCTGAACCAGCAAGAAGACAACAGGTAAAGTATCTCAAGTACTGTAGAGGACTACATTTAACTTGTAGGATTTTGTTAATGAAACATATTTGACCTCTGACAGCCCTGCCATAGTCATATCGTCTGCCATCCGCTCGTTGGCTTTAAAGGGAACATGGAATTTGGCAAAAATGCTTTCAGTGCCCAAGTTGCTCTCTGTTCTCAGAGTTGATGACGAAGATCAGGATACAAATGCAGCCGGGTAAGAGAGGCAATGCATTATCATTTCTATATTCTGTGTACTCTACTAACTAAACGTGGCCTGCTTATTCAAACCAGGGAGGGAGAGCCTGTAGAGGAGGAAGAGGTGTTCCAGTCAAAGTACATCCACTTTTGTAAGCCTACCATTTTCCTCGAGGCCTCTAGTAAGTCATTGAGTTTGTCGTCAATGAAAATAACCTGTTGTGTATCTCTCTCCACTCTGCAGTCCCTCTGTACCAGGACTACTGTCTGCAGGCGGTGAGGAATGATCTGCAGAGTCTCGACAGGACTTTTCTGTCTGAACTGATAACGCCGCAGTATCTGCAGGGTCTGCAGTTCCTTCTTGGCCCGAGTTCTCAGTCTGAGGCCACATCTCCACAGTCGCACCCGGCTGAAGTGAAGCCATCCTCACCTTTAGCTCACCCCATCAGGGTGACTCCATGCACCCTTTGGCAAGATCTAGATGAGGTGAAGGCATCAGGCCTGCTCAGCAGTTTGACCAACAGAGAGATTCGCCTTCAGGAGGTACGATGGTCTCCATTTCATGCTTTTACTGAGACTTAACTCGGGATGTTTTGATATTGAATTAAATATGATGAGCTAGAGTGTAACCCCCCCCCCCCCCCCAAGTCCTCACAGTCCCTTTTAAATTGGATCAAGCTGCACAAAATTGTACACGCACATAGATATCCGTTTCCTTAATGTGCCTATTTCCTGGGAAAACCGTGAACATTTAGAAAAGAACACTACCTTATAATATTTAAGAAAGTGAAAAGAAAATCCTTGGTCCCTTCCCCACTCTGAGTAACAGGCTCATGTAAGCCTATGGCCAGGTTCAGCTTTACATTGTTTTACCTAAACTCCTCTTGTTCCTTTCAAGCCGCACATTTGCATATTAGCAACATATAGTACGTAACATTAGCCTGCAATGGTAAGATGCTGGTTATTCCTTCCCCAAGCATGTTAACATTTTGGGTTTAGCTTTAAAGTTCATCTTTAAAGCTCCTTTTTAGCCTAGATTATATATTGTACATTTCTGACTTAAAAACTACTTTGTGTATTCATTTTTATAAAAGGCTAAGTAACTTTCAGTAATATAGGCAAAATGTCACTCATGAAGGAATTAAAAGTGGCTTAGTTTGGGATTATTTAAAACATGTTGTTCACATTCAGTTCTTACCTGGATCATTTCAGTGTTTTAGATTTTCAATGGGATTTAAAGACTTTTGTAAAAATCTAGTTTAACCTTCAACGTCAGGGGAACAAACTAGAGAAATAATGTTCTTGCTTTGTTCATTTGAAGTCCATGTTTGAGTTGATCGGTTCTGAAGCGTCCTACTTGAGGAGCCTTGGAGTCGCTGTCAATCATTTCCAAGCATCCAAGGCACTGAAGCAGACCCTGTCGCCGATGGAGCATCACTTTCTGTTTTCCAACATTCGTCGCGTCATGGCAGCCAGTGAAAAGTGAGAGCTCCACACACACAACCTTTCATTTCTGAACTGGTTGCGTTGACGTCAATACTGAGCCAGTGTCTCGTAGGTTCCTCATGGATCTGGAGATGCGGCTAGGGGAGAGCGTGTTCGTCTCTCAGGTTGGAGACATTGTGCTCCAGCATAGTTCCGAGTTTCACGACCTCTATGTGCCCTATGTGACAAACATCATGTATCAGAAGGACCTGGTCAACAAGCTGCAGTAAGTGTCTGTCCTGCTTTAAACACCGTCAGCATTTGTAAATCAAAACCACTCACCCATCGTCTCTTTCAAGGCAGCAGAACAGAGACTTTGTGTTTTCACTCAAGAAGCTCGAGAGTGACCCGGTTTGTCATAGACAGGATCTCAAGTCCTTCCTTGTCCTTCCCTTCCAGAGGATCACACGTGTTAAACTTCTGCTGCAGGTGGGCATCTGATTAAAGTTTTTAATATATATGTATTTTTTTTAATAATCCTCTTTGTTCAAAATGTTTCATAAATCATGTGTCTTTCATTTCAGAGCATCCTGAAACTGACTGAACCAGACTCGGAATCAGTTTCAAATCTTATCGAAGCAATAGCAGCCATTCATGAGGTAACGCTGTTCACGCTCAAGTGCACAAATCAGAATAATCCTGCCAAGATGGAAGTCAACAGGTCAATGACAGTTGTTAAGTAATGTTGTTGTGTAAATTATGGTTATAAAACTGATTTTAAACGAAGTAAAGGAACTAGCAAAGCTAACTTTCGATGAACTTTGTTAATGTTTTGTTTAGATTGAACATGGAAGCTGCTGAATTAGTCCAAAATGTTGGTTCAATGAGATTTTACGATTCCTTGTTTTCAAATCCTCCAAATGTTTGTTAGTTTCAGAGACAGACTGTTGTGTAAAATTGCACATCATTAATTGATTTTACTGTTGCGGTAGATTGTTTATCTGAGGCCTCATGTTTGGGTGTGTGTTTGTTTTCAAGCAAGTTAAAACAAGCCCCGTCTTAAAAGATTACAACATTAAAATGATGTGCACATTCATTCACCAGTCACTGTTCTCCAGCATTGTGAGTCTGAGATGGGTCGTTTGCAAGTTAAGAAGTTTAGGTTTAATTTGATGATAATATTCC